>NW_026046765.1:8182047-9382047 GCF_023864275.1 Schistocerca cancellata | reverse complement strand
ATATTTATGTCTATACACAGGATTAATACTACTGTCTCTCTAGTTGAGAGATTTTTCGACTAACTTATGAAATGCCTCATGACTACTGAATGATGTTCTTATGCTTTACTTTGTACATATTTGCTCATTTTGTTTAATATCTAGTTTCTAGCTGCACTGCAGCATTGGTTAAAATAAGATTTAATATATGTACTAATATAGTTATTTTATGCCTACAGATCCAGTCAATAAGAAATTTATGATTTACTTCCAAGAAAACGAGGGCACATAAATAGACATTTCCCTTCACAGGAATTGCATAAATAATTTCTTTACGATTTGGTAACTTATCTGCTAGTGTAAGTTCTCGTGATGCATCATTACACTAAAATGGCCATGTCTAATACCTATGTCACATAGGTATTAGACATGGCCATTTTAGTGTAATATTTTTTCTGTTTGAGCTATGTCATGTTTAGGTATAAGTTGCTGCTGTTTACCAGGCATAGTGTTATTGAATTTGACTTTGTATTATTCTGTTAAGCCAGTTTTACTAATGATTTATTTTTATTGTTTGCTACACATTGCCTTATATTAGTTGTAATATTACAATTGCTTTGCTAGTTTCATAATGCTGCTTGCTTCAAAAATCTGCGTTTTTTTTCATTGCTGTTTATATTAATTGTTTTATGTGATGCTGCATTGCCTCGTCCCTTGGTATATATATCTGAGCTCAGTAGATTTAAGTTAGCTTAAGAGGGGTAGACTATATAAGAACTAACTATGATGACTTGGAAGAAATGTATTGACAAGCTATATGAAAATGGTTTGGGCAAAAAAAAAAAAAAAAGGATACTGTACAGTGGAGAAAAACTATTTTTGACAGAGGATGTGAACAGAATACAGGAAGCAGGCTTAGATAGGACTTTTGGGAATAATGACGAACGAAGGGAGATCTCCATGCAAAATACTGCAGTAAAACAAACCCTGTCCTTACCTTTTGTGTTATCCCACTATATGTTTGTGTACCCTTGTGTATTTGTTTTCTTCCTGTCTCTGTGTAGTTTCATAGAATTTTTTCTTCTTTTAATATTAAGCTACATTCACTACGATGAGGAGTACTGTTAACCTCAAATATAATTGGCATTAATAATATGTTATTTACCTTGTAAAGATGCTTAGACATTATTTATTCTGTTTTGTTTTAATGCTCATGTGTAAAGTTGATGTTTCAAAAGTTATTCTGATCTTTTATGTATTTACTTATGTCATAATTCCTGTAACACTAATGTATATGTTATTTCGATTCTTCTGTAAAGCCTGCATTACCACAAATGTTATCTGTATTGTTATGTTCTTTAATGATGTATTTTGTACCTTTGTAATTGTATTCTCATGTTATAATATTGTAATTGACACCAGTTCATCAAATTAAGTAACGTATAAGCATTCATTTCACTGTACACATTTCTGTTGGTCATAGTAATGCACAATATGTGAGAAGTAGGGACTGTTTGTGTTTGCACGTGTGTTAATAATTCAGCAAGGGACTGGATAACAGCATTGCTGGTTCTAAGGACAATTCCAAAAACTTTGTGAGTGCACAAGTGGTGGTTTATGGACTTGCTATCTTCTCTGCAAGACTCTTCGATGGTGATTGTGCACCTGCACAGTCGCAGCAGATGGCTGCTGGCCATCTCTACAAGGACTGCAGTGGGTCTGCACCTCTGGTGGCCCACCAATACCATACTCTCTACCAGGACTACAGTGGGTCTGCTCTGTGATGGCCTACCTACCAATCTTCTTCAAAACGTCGAATGACTCTGCTGTGGGTTTGCTCTGTTGTGGCCCATTACCTGTCAGCATGTCAAGAGTCAGCACTGTCTTTCCGTTGGAAGGACAACACTACTTCTTCAAGACTGCATGGACATCCACTACTTCCGTGTGCATTGTCTTTTACTGCTCAGACTTTGAGAAAACAAACTGCAGGTTTACTCTTATGATGAATGATCAGGACTGTCTTTATGGACTGTGAGAAAATTTTAGCTTTTGACCAACATTGTATCAATAAGTGTGTGCATTTGACATCTTTGTTATTGTATTTATGAAAAATTTTATCAAATCATTATTGGCCACTGGCCAAAACAATTTGTAAAATTTTTTTTGTGGGGAGCATGGGGGCTATGTAAGTAGGCTGTTTAGATTTTTATATTGGTAATGCCACATAGCGCTCTGTATGAAAATCACTGGCTGTGCTGTGTGCAGTCTGTGGCTAGTTTGCATTGTTGTCTGCCATTGTAGTGTTGGGCAGCGGCAGCTGGATGTGAACAGCGCGTAGCGTTGCGCAGTTGGAGGTGAGCCGCCAGCAGTGGTGGATGTGGGGAGAGAGATGGCGGAGTTTTGTAATTTGTCATGAACTGCTATATATATTATGACTATTAAGGTAAATACATTGTTTGTTCTCTATTAATATCTTTCATTTGCTAACTATCCCTATCAGTAGATAGTGCCTTCCGTAGTTTGAATCTTTTATTTAGCTGGCAGTAGTGGCGCTCGCTGTATTGCTTTAGCTCGAGTAACGAAGATTTTTGTGAGGTAAGTGATTTCAGAAAGGTTTAGTTTAATGTTACTCAGGGCCATTCTTTTGCAGGGATCTTTGATAGTCAGATTGCGTTGCGCTAAAAATATTGTGTGTCAGGTTAAGCACAGTCTTGTATAAATTGTTCTAAGGGGACGTTTCAGACGCCTAAATTCATGCAAATGGGAAATTTTCCCCAATTCGCCCTATAGCCGCAATCTTGCACCAAGCGAGTTCCACTTGTTTCCCAAGATGAAGATGTGGCTTGCAACGCAGCGCTTTGATGACTACGCGGAACTCCAGGCGGGCGTGACCCACTGGCTGAAGTCTCAGGTGGCAGAATTTTACGGCGAAGGTCTTTCAAAGCTTGTCCACCGCTATGATAAGTACCTCAATGTGTTTGATGACTATGTCGAAAACTAGTATGTCAGTTGCTCTTTCAGATGTATACAGATGTATGATAAAATGTATAATAAAAGATGTATAATAAAATGTATTTCTTGCATTTAGTTTTTTTTAAAGCCAAAACGTTCCCTGCTTTCTGAATAGCCCTCGTATGTTACCTAGATAAAAGTATTCCAGAAATATTGTTTTACATTGATTATTTTCTGGTGTTGCGATTTTTTCCGTCAATGTATTATTAACTTTTTAAGTTGTTTGAAGCTTGTGGTTTCCAACATAGTAGAGATTTAAGACCATAGATTCCGACATGTATTCCTATCATTATAATTATCATTCTCACAATGCCATAAAATGCTTCATTCTTGTACTGAACTTAAAAATTTCTCACAATCGGTGTTTTTCGCTGGTAACGTCACCTGATTCGACCGAAGAAATTAGTTTGGAAGTTGGCTGACCGTCGTCCGAAGACTCAACGCTCGAGCGCGTTGATATCGGCTGTACGGAGACCGCTCAGGTACTGACTTCAGAAGATCATCAGTCTTCCGCCGACGTCGGTCGCTGATGGAATGCCCTCCTGTCTGTGGCATTGTGATCACACCGTAAGAAATGAACAGGGGAGCCGGGTGGATTGCTGTAGACCATCGTTCACCTTGCATGTAATACAGGGTGGCGCAGGGAAACGGGAAATTTCGAAATAACGTCATTTCCATGAATAAATTCATAAAACTAGTAATTTATTAACGAAAGTGAATGTATTCAGTATGCCATTATTATGTCTTTACAATATAGATATCCAAAAGTGTCTCTTTACTTTTTAAAGATGACATCGGAAAGATGTGCTCCCATTCGGCGTTCACACTCTAACAGCCTGTTATGGAAACTCTGGAATGCGCGGTGTAGCAAATCTTGGGGAATGACAGTGATTTCGTTTTCAATGTTCTCCAGTTCATAGATTGTTGCAGGACGTGTAGGGTACACCTTGCCTTTAAGATATCCCCACAGGAAGAAGTCGCACACACTAAGATCAGGGTATCTCGCAGGCCATGCAATGTCACCGTTACGTGAATTAATGCGTCTTCCAAACAATTGACGAACTGCTGCCATCGATTGTCGAACAGTGTGTGACGTGGCTCCGTCCTGCTGAAATGTTCGCTGCAATTTTTTTCGACGTTAAGATTAAGCTCGTACAGTCTCGATGTAAAGAATGTTTGAAGCATTTCAACATATCGAGCGGATGTTACTGTCACTGCACTACCATCCTCACGTTCAAAAAAAAAAAAAAAAAAAATAAGGGCCGATAACACCATGACATGATAAAGCACACCATATTGTGACCTTGGCGCTATGTAGTGGTCGCTGGTGAAACTCACAAGGATTGCCCTGTGCCCAATAACGAAAATCCTGTTTGTTCACGAATCCGTTCAGGTGGAAATGGGCTTCGTCTGATATCCATTAAGTTACCAAGGAAATTCGCGTCCTCGTTGACTTTAGCCAATATCTGGCTACTAAACTCCATACGTGACGCTGGGTCTCGTTCATGTACGTGTTGCACAACTGCAACTTACAGGGATGGAAGTCTAATTCGTGCAGTATTCTTTGTAAGCGTCGTCGCTTAATCCCTAGCGAAGATGCATGCTGTCGAACGGAGCGGCGAGGACTTCCTCACGATTGCAGCTCTAGCAGCTGCAATGTCCTCTGGGGTACGTACCGTTGGAATGCCACCTGGAGGTTTCTTTTCGAAGGCAGATCCTGTTTCTTCAAAATTACGCACCAACGTTGTAATCGCATGCGCAGATGGGACACGTCCAAGCTGGTAATGCTGTCGAAATGTTCTCTGCGCGGCAGTCGCACTATCACCATTTTAGTAAAACGCTCTCACAGCTACTGCTCGTTCCGCACCAGTCCAATTCTCCACGATTACTAAATGGCAATGCGTTCACATCAATTGTGCAAAGTTTCGAACATCTGTCGCCGCTACAGTGCTGCCAACTGTAACGTTCAAAATTTCCCGTTCCCCTGCGCCACCCTGTATTTATAAGAAACGTCGTTTAGAATGGTTAGCATGTGAGAGGCAGCACCAGTGCCTGTGTTGGTTAGCTAATAGTAACACCGTTAAATTGCTCACCTGTAATTTTACAATTAGTGTCTTCATTATCCTGACGTCATTATTACGTGTAACAACGTTTCACACCTAATTCTAACTAAAACCGAGGTCTGAACTGGATCAACAGTCAAAGGCCTTCAGTCTTTAATTTAGAAAATAGTTAATGCGATTGCCGGCCGGTGTGGCCGTGCGGTTAAAGGCGCTTTAGTCTGGAACCGCGTGAACGCTACGGTCGCAGGTTCTAATCCTGCCTCGGGCATGAATGTGTGTGATGTCCTTAGGTTAGTTAGGTTTAATTAATTCTAAGTTCTAGGCGACTGATGACCTCAGAAGTTAAGTCGCATAGTGCTCAGAGCCATTTGAAGTTAATGCGATTCAATTAAATGACTTTCTGGCAATTAATGTGATATGAATTAAATGATTTTCTGGCAATTAATGTGATATGAATTCTTCATATTTTCTTTTTCTTGTATCTATGACTTTCGCTAAAGTAACCATGTTGGGGCTGGGTCTGCAGTATTTCGGTGTTGAATTACGTGTCGACTGAAAAATTATTTCGTGCTGCACAGAGAATGGCTATTTTAATAGTTTTGATCATATTACCAATTGCAGACTCGTACCAGTAAACTTTATTTGTTATTTGAGTGGCAGTAAAAGAAGAATAAATTGTAGTATTAGCCTCTGATAAAAATTCAGCGGCACATGTGCTTCTTTAAATTACAGTACATTTTGAATCGGATATGGAAATTTCTGCTTTATACTCGCGACGTATTTCTGTAACAGTAAACCGCTGCGTCTGTCTGAATTAAGAGATCCACTGCAGGAATAACTAATTAGTTCCGCATTGGTATTGTCCATTGCGGACCGTATTGTTTTGTAATGACATTTTGTTCTCTTTCATTTCATTGATGAGTGAGAACTTCGGTTAGGTAGGTGGTGGTGGAATTCTCGTGTTTTTATGTGTACAAGAGATGAAATAGAGCCCCCGATGTCTGTGCCACAGCTTTTCATTGAATTTTTTACTGCACCAACTTACTGATTTTGGATTTCCTTTTGCGCGCTTGAAATACCTCGCTGGCAACCAGAATTTTCAGCAAGACAGTGTACACACACATCGCTCCCGAATTGTATAAGTAAGATTTGACGAAAACATCACACACATCACTTAAACTGTAAAATACGAAGCACTTAAGACTAAAAATTAATTCAGTGACTTTCTCGATGAATGAGTGGAAATATCCGTCTCAGTTTTATGCGGACCAAGAAATGATAAATAGACAGTTATGATAAATAGCTATAGAGATATTCTCCCAGAACGACTGTATAAAACAGTTGGCCATAAAACGCAGTGCTTCTGTGGTCTGTCTTTGGGATATGGTATTTCAAACAGAACAAAAGCATACAGTAGCTCTCTCCGTGTGGAAAACCGTGGAAAAGTCAATAGATAGTTTCGCAAACGATACAGTCAGAATCCAGCTCAAATGGACAACCATTTTAAGTGCCATGTTATCGCAGTGTTCTTGAGTGCTGAGGCCTTAGAAATTAAGAAAGGCTGCCGTTTATCGGCGAGCGAAACGTTTAAGCGTGTCTATGTTTCCTCCTCGCACCAACTGTGTTAGTAACTATTTCTATGACTGCTCGAATCTACGACTGCAGCCAAACCTTGCAGCAATCAACGCTGGCACTCAGGTAAAGATAAACGTTCTACTTCCGTCGTAGCATCATTCGACGTAATTCCTCTCTTTGGCTCGACTTCTTCTTTTTCTTACGTGTTATAACTATTATTGTGTGTGTGTTTCTTTATTCACCTAGCAGCAACTATAGGCGCAAAACGTTTAAGAGCTAAACATGCTTTATCACTCATTTTAGGGCCATCACGGTAAGAGATTTAGTGAAGTTCTTGTGTCCGTACGGGAAGCTTCAGTTTAATGTTACTGCTTCTATGAGTCTGTCTACATTTATTATTTATTTGAAGTGTAGGAGGTCGAAAGATGAGAGCGATTAAGTTAGTTGAAATCTGGTTTCGCAGTACAGAAGGGATCAAGTTGTGGAAAGGGGCCAATTTATACAAGAGCACAAACGAGTTTGTTGCTCAAACTAATGCACAGTTTTCTGTTTAAACCAACAAAGATCAATTCATGGCTGAGGGCCCAAGTAACTTCTCGAGAATAAGTTTCACTGATTGCTTTTAAAACACCAGCATTTAAAGTAACGGCTGAAGGCCTTACCTAAGCAAAATTACAATATCTTCTCGGCTAAAGGCCGAAGTAATATTTCAGATCAGCTAAGGAATTCTTCAAAAGCCAAGCATTTACAGATTCCGGCTAAAGGCCATACTAATGAAAATTGGAGTTAATTCTTCGGCTGAAGTCGGAATAAAGAACTTTTCTTTACGTAATAAAAGAGAGGCTTTACAGATGAGCTTTTACACAGTACAACAGAGCCGACTGACTAACATGCGACTGTTTGCCTTCCGAGTGACTCTGCCGACTCACTGCACCGACTCGCTCCACCGACTCCGTCACACCGCCCCGTTTCTGTCAGAGCAGAACCCGGAAATACTAGCGGTCGCTCCACAGATAGTAACACGAACGTAATATCGATAAGGCTGGTGCTGCCACTCACGGACAGCGAAGGTCAGCAAGGATAGTGGTGCCAGGAGACATTAACACAACCCCCCCCCCACCCAAAAATATATTCTTGCGGTTTTAGAAATGCAGGGACAGACTACAATCATGAGCTCCTTAGTTAATGGCACGTGTCTTACAGTAGTGAAGTTTGTTAGAATGTGAAGGAATATTGGCAACCAGAAGTCATATACTTGTCACACTGTGTTGCGCTGTTCAATCCTATAGTGCCTTGGCGTAACTGGGTTGGCGGAGGGCAGAGTTAAGCAACATGAAGGAGAACGCTGCGTCGACGGCTAGCTCGCCGCAAGCCATGGTGTCAATATCGAAGGCGTAATCGGGTCAGTTACGCCAGCCCAGCAACATCACAATATTCCACCAATCTACTGGGGAAGAAGAACCGCAGACGTCAGCGGCCGAAAGCCGTATTTAAGGAGCGACAGCCAGCTCGTCAACATCGTAAGTCATGAGATGTTGGAGTGACGCAGAGCCTGTGTCACTTGGCGCCGCCACCAGGTCCGAATCGTCGCTGCCATCGCAGTCATCGTAATAGGCACCGTCTTAATGCAGGTCGTAGCCAGAGCTACGCCGCCGCCGTAACTACCGGCGCACACCGTCAACAGGCAGACGTCTGTCAAGGGAGTCATCGCCTGGGGTGTGTTGTGGTAATGCACTGTCACTGTCGCCACAAACGCCGTGAGTGGGGCAGGAACCGGGGACCCTGGTCCACCGACGCCAGACAGCCGCCACTCGGGACGGTACCTGAGACGGGGCACCGAGCCGTCCCACTGCCGCCACTCTCCCCCAGCATCGCAGCGACAGATGTACTAGCGGGCGCGAGTGTGAACGTCCGTCGGTCACCTCCGGCTCCGCCAAGAGTACTACGAGTGGAATCAAACCTCGTGCGGAAGGCCCGCAACCAATGTACGAGGTGCATTCAAGTTCTAAGGCCTTTTTTTTCTCCGGACTGGAAAAAGAGATAGAAACATGCGCATTGTTTTAAAATGAAGCCGCGTTCATTGTCAATACGTCCCAGAGATGGCAGCACCGTACGGCAGATGGAATTTTACCGCCAGCGGCGAAAATGAGAACTGTTTTAAATACTTAAAATGGCGACGTTTTCCTTACTTGAACACAGTGCAATCATTCGTTTTCTGAATTTGCGTGTTGTGAAACCAATTGAAATTCATCGACAGTTGAAGGAGACATGTGGTGATGGAGTTAAGGATTTGGCGAAATTGAGTTCGTGGGTGCGACAGTTTAATGAAGGCAGAACATCGTGTGACAACAAACCGAAACAACCTCGGGCTCGCACAAGCTGGTCTGACGACATGATCGAGAAAGTGGAGAGAATTGTTTTGGGGGATCGCCGAATGACTGTTGAACAGATCGCCTCCAGAGTTGGCATTTATGTGGGTTCTGTGCACACAATCCTGCATGATGACCTGAAAATGCGAAAAGTGTCATCCAGGTGGGTGCCACGAATGCTGACGGACGACCACACGGCTGCCCGTGTGGCACGTTGCCGAGCAATGTTGACGCGCAACGACAGCATGAATGGGACTTTCTTTTCGTCGGTTGTGACAATGGATGAGACGTGGATGCCATTTTTCAATCCAGAAACAAAGCGCCAGTCAGCTCAATGGAAGCACACAGATTCACCGCCACCAAAAAATTTCACCAGTGCTGAAAAAATGATGATGTCCATGTTCTGGGACAGCGAGGGCGTAATCCTCACCCATTGCGTTCCAAAGGGCACTACGGTAACAGGTGCATCCTACGAAAATGTTTTGAAGAACAAATTTCTTCCTGCACTGCAACAAAAACGTCCGGGAAGGGCTGCGCGTGTGCTGTTTCACCAAGACAACGCACCCACACATCGAGCTAACGTTACGCAACAGTTTCTTCGTGATAACAACTTTGAAGTGACTCCTCATGCTCCCTACTCACCTGACCTGGCTCCTAGTGACTTTTGGATTATTCCAACAATGAAAGACACTCTCCGTGGCCGCACATTCACCAGCCGTGCTGCTATTGCCTCAGCAATTTTCCAGTGGTCAAAACAGACTCCTAAAGAAGCCTTCGCCGCTGCCATGGAATCATGGCGTCAGCGTTATGAAAAATGTGTACGTCTGCAGGGCGATTACGTCGAGAAGTAACGCTAGTTTCATCGATTTCGGGTGAGTAGTTAATTATAAAAAAAAAAAAAAATCGGAGGCCTTAGAACTTGAATGCACCTCGTATTCCAGATGATCGATAAATGTCGTTAATCTCTCATCAGGAGCCATCCTTGGACACACCCCCACCATCCTCTTCCTCACACCCAGCAGAGAACCCACGTTCAAATCTGGCGACGAGCAGTGAAGTCCAATGGTATCATTTTGCAGAAGAATGGCATGATGGAAACTACCAACTCTGTTCTGGCAGAAAAATGGCATCATGAAAACTACCAAATCTGTTCTTACGAGTATTTATTAACCGAAAATTTGTTTCGGCCGCCCAACCAAGTCCTGCATTAACATTAATTGTATTTTCCTTCCGTGCTTGGTGGAACATGATAATAATAATAGAAAGGAATTATTTTTACTTGCTCACGAACTGGCTTTTGGTATGTCAGGACACGGTTCGTACTAATAGACGGAAAGTCATCGAAAAAAAAACAGAAGTAATATCCAGCGTTCCCCAGGGAAGTGTAATGCGTACCCTCACCTTTCCGACTTTGATAAAGGTCGGAATGTAGCCTATCGCGATTGCAGTTACCCTTGGCTCTGCGTCACAGACAGGAGCGCCTGTAATGATGTACTCAACGACGAATCAGGGTGCACGAATGGCCAAACCTCATTTTATCTGATGAATCCAGGTTCTGTTTACAGCATCATGATGGTCGCATCCGTGTTTGGCGACATCGCAGTGAACGCACATTGGAAGCGCGTATTCGTCAACGCCATACTGGCGTACCACTCGGCGTGACGGTATGGTGTGCATTCGGTCACCTCTTGTTCGCATTGACGGCACTTTGAACAGTGGACTTTACATTTCAGACGTGTTACGACCAGTGGCTCTACCCTTCATACGATCTCTGCGAAACCCTACATTTCAGCAGGATAATGCGCGATCGTATGTTGCAGGTCCTGTGCGGGCCTTTCTGGATACACAAAACGTTCGATTGCTGTCCTGGCCAGCACATTCTCCAGATCTCTCACCAACTGAAAACGACTGGTCAATGGTGGCCTAGCAACTGGCTCGTCACAATACGCCGGTCACTACTCTTGGTGAACTGTCGTATCGTGTTGAAGCTGAATGGGCAGCTATACCTGTACACGCCTTCCAAGGTCTGTTTGACTCAATTCCCAGGCGTATCAAGGCCGAAATTATGGCCAGAGGTGGTTGTTCTGGGTACTGATTTCTCAGGATCTATGCACCCAAAATGTGTGAAAATGTAATCACATGTCAGTTCTAGTATAATATATTTGTGTAATGAATACCCGTTTATCATCTCCATTTCTTCTTGGTGTAGCAATTTTAATGGCCACTAGTGTAGATAAGATAACTGTATGGTGCGAAATGTGGCAATTGACCCTGAACAAGGAAAAGTTCGAATTTATTCACATGAGTACTAAAAGAAATCACCTAAATTTCGATTACGCCGTAAATCACACACACCTGAGGGATGTAAATTCAACTAAATACTTACGGATTACAATTACAAATAACCTAAATTGTATCGATCACATAGATAATATTGTGGGTAGAGCAAACCAAAGGCTGCTGATTCACACTTAGAAGGTGCAACAGGTCTACCAAAGAGACTGCTTACACTACGCTTGTCTGGAGTACTGCTGTGCGGTGTGGGATCCACATTAGGTAGGACTGACGTATGACATCGAAAAAGTACAAAGAAGGGCAGCTCGTTTTGTATTTTCGCGAAATAGGGGAGATAGTATCACAGACATGATACGTGAATTGGAGTGGCAATCATTTAAAAAAGCGTTTTTCGTTGTGACGGGATATTCTCATGAAATTTCAATCACCAGTTTTCTCCTCCGATTGCGAAAGCATTCCGTTGGCACCCACCTACATAGGGAGAAATGATCATCACGATAAAATATGAGAAATCTGGGCTCGCACGGAAAAATTTAAGTACTCGTTTTTCCCGCATGCCGTTCGAGAGTGGAACGGTAGAGAGACAGCATGAAGGTGGTTGATTGAACCCTCTGCCAGGTACTTTATTGTGAATAGCAGAGTAATCACGTAGATGTAGATGTAGATGTAGACATCGGCAGGTGACAACAACGTCGAAAATACAGATCAACATTATATTCGACTTAAGCACATGTTATTTGTACACACGATACTTAAGTGTTTACATATGAAAACAGTCACAATTTTTCACATACAAATAAATAGATTAAGTAAAAAAGAAGGGGTGGGGTGCGGGTAAACAGCCACAAATATGCAACTTTCCATTCGATTGTGCATCTACTTCTATTTGTTCCATTATCTGAATCAGTCTTCCAGAGCTGCAGACCATTCAACATTTCACTTCCAGCAATGACTATAGCTCTACCCTGATTGACAATATACTACGAAAAAAGAAAATACATAAAATTATACCACTTCTGTACGCTGGCTAACAGCATTCACCCAACAGCTTCGAAACTTGGTACAAAATCCCGTATATTGGCAACATTTTAGACAACCTTACAAAAAAGTTGAAGTCTCGAAATTGCAGACTTCATTTTATAATAGCATATCAGAAGTTTTTTCCATAGTAAAGAAAAATTACAACCTTGGCACCGAGTGGTGTTTATAAAAACACTTTCAAGCGATGTGAAAAAGTAGATATTGGTCAGTCAGGCAGAGCTGTGACAAATGGGCTACGTGAACACGAGAAAACGTGAAGAACAAGGGAGAAATATTAAGTCTTTGGTGATCATCTTTTAGCTGAAAACCATTCATATGATGTTGAATGTGAAGGTTTACATTCAGTAAAAAAATAAAGGATGACCCTATGGAACTCAAAATACATGACACAGAATGCCAGCCTAGCATTAAATGATCAGACTCAGTTTCCGTTTTCTCCTTTGGTAAATTAGTAGTTCGTTGCAAATACTAGATTTCTTATTGTAAATGAATCTTATTTCTCATCTGTTGTTAAATTTACACACAGAGAAAAATTTGTTTAGCCCCATTTTTAGTTAATGTAATTATTTGTCTGTGAAAAAGATGCAACGTTTTCATGTGTAAACAATCTGTCGTTTTTGTATCTTCAATACAATGGTAATATCTGCGCAAGGACAGCATAATTATCTGTGTTTGCGGCATTCAGTTGGCACCTACGCAATATTAGGAAGTGTCTTTCTTTCTGACATCATGGATTAACATTTCATCAGTTTTAACGAAGGTTTTTTAAACAATTATGACTGTGACTAATACTGGGTGTGTAAGAAATCGTGTCAAAAACCTTAGGGACATATCTTCACATCAAAACATTAAAAAAAGTGAGCATGGGTACGAAAATCAATCCTTAGGGCATTATGAAAGGGCTTCCCTGTAATGATTCCTAGTTGCGTAATTCACCTCAGCTGTGTATTTTTACTGACTTCCTGGTTTACTGTTTCTCGTGGTATTTGTTCTATTTAGTGAGATTGTCGGTTGTTCTCTTGTAGAATAATTTATAACACAACGATGTATTCTGTTTTTGCAATAATGGCTACACACTAATAGAGACCTGTTCCTTCTGTGAGATCATTCGTCGTATGTGACATGAACATGATTCACGCTTGCTTGATTATCTATTTTAGTCTGTCTCATGCACCCGTTCTTCAGGAGCTTGTATGTAATTTAATAAAATATGGATGTATTACTTCGCACGAATGAGCCTATAAAATGTTAAAACATGTGTCTCCCTAGCAAAAACGGATGACGACTTGCAATTTGACTAAAGGACTTTTGGCATACAGGCTTACTTGAAAGATAATGTCTTGATTACCGAAAAATATTCCAAATATGAATGGGTACTCTTTCATACATATAGAAATCAAAATTAATACTGTTCTTTCTGAAGGATGTTATTGTTTCTGGGGAAAAAGTGAATGACTTGAAGGCTTGGACGACGTAATTGATTTAAAGACGTGTTGATTGTAATTTTGGTTTAATACATGATCTGATCTTCAACTATTAAAACGTGCTTTTTGGTTTAATACACTCGCCTAGTGACTTAACACACTTTCCTGGTGCCTTATACACTCGCCTAGTGGTCTAACACACTTGTCTGGTGGTTAAATACACTTGCCTGGTAGGTTAATACTCTTACTCAGGGGCTTAATACGCTTGGGGTGGCTTAATACACGTTTGTGGGGCTTCATACATTTACCTAGTGGCTTAATACACTTGCTGGCTCGCTTCCTGGTGGCTTAATGCACTTTCCTGGTGGATTAATGCACTTTCATGATGGTTTAATACACGTACCTGTTTGCTTCATACAATTGCCAGGTGGCTTCATCACTTAATTAACATGAAATACACGTTTAAAAGAACAACTTTTAATCAGATTCAGTCCGATTTGGCAGGATCTGTTGGACTATATGGATATCACAAATCAGATTCATATACAAAAACTACTCGAGGGAACATGCAACCATTAATTCAGTAGTCAAGAAAATGTATAGAGCCGTTAAGTAGAAACTAGAGCATACTGAAAAATGACCAGATGAACTGACATGGTGGATCCACGAATTTGTAATCTCCAGAAACAGTACAAAAGTATAAATTTCCTCAATGGCTAGAAACTGATCGTATATGCAGGGTATCGTCATTCAACGGCACCTCTCTATTACATGCAAACTCACTTACAGAGGGATGTGTAGTGGCTGCTAGCCAGCCTACCGTTCAGTTTCATAAATCGGCTATAATTCCCCTGCAGGAGAACTCTAACGAGACACATGATGGGTTCATCTCATTTAGAAATGTAGGAACTGTGCCCTCACAATTTCAAATGAACCAGCACTTGCTTTAATAACATGTTGTGACTGATGGACCCAGAAATTATCAAAACTACAACTTAAACAGTGTTCCATCATCTCACGATAGTCTATCCAATTCAGAAAGCCAAAACCCGAAAACTTAACACGGTTAAACTAGACCTCCAGTTACTTAGTAGTCTCGGAACCAAATGGTTCTCCTGTGGACAAATCATGGAACCAGAAGTAATATATCTTAAGTGTTACGGTGCACTTGGCTTTACGACCTATTTTTTATTGTGAGCTTAGTAAGCGTAAATTCCGGAAGATGAGAGTCAAATGCACTGTCGAAAGTTTCCAAGCGTCGATTAAGTCGATTGGAGGAGTGGGGCGCAATGTGGCCTTGACTGGAAGTCGCCATTTGCTAGAGGAAAACGAAGCCGGATTCCCAGTTGTTATTTTTGCTCCAGGTTTATAGCAACTATTTTACCAGTAACCATATTTTGTTGCTTTTTTTGTTGATATTATATCACTCAGCTACATAGGATCTAGTGATGGACTACCAGGTACGTGGGCTCAGGAATCCTTATCAAAGGCTATCAATGAAGTGAAGGCTAACGAGACTTTCGTTCTTCCGGCAGATGAAAAAATTTTAGTACCTCTTCACCGATATCTCTTCGCCCATAGTCTTCGTCATTATCTCTTCCAGGATTATACAGTGAAGTGCACACTGGGTAGTAAACCGACCTTCACTGCTGCACAAGAGAAAGATCTATGTCCTCGTACTTTCAGAATGAGTAATGCTGGTTATCCAATAGCATTCAATGTTTTACAGCTTCTTATTTACCTACATTGTCTGAAAAGAATATCACAGCAAGTTTGTGTGACGAAGGGCCGGGAGGTGATGATTGGAAAGAGATTGGTACATCATCCCTTTGATGTTACTGAATGGCTAAAGAAAAGCCCTGGGAGGTGAAAAAAATTGTGCCTCCAGGAAGTGTGATTAAGTCAACACAGGCGGGGAATATGAACACCGATATGCTTGCAGGGTTTATACATTACCTTGCCAGGTTCAAGCCACAAGGGAAAAGTTTGTTGACCTTCGATAAAGCCAAATGCCACTTAGAGTCCAAAACGTGTGACTCTGCCGAAGAAAACGATGTCATATAGTATTTATTCGGATATTACGCACGAATTACAACCTTTTTCTAAGAGCGTCTTTCAGGGTTTTGAGATTTTTAGGGATGAGCAGGCAGTGATGTATTTTGAGTCAACAAAGAGGTAACAACTTTCTAAGATGAATTTCGGTGACGTGCTCATTCCTAGCTGGGAAATATCAATGACCAGGCTAATATAAAGAGTGGCCTCAGAGCCATGGATATGCATCCCTTCAACCCTTCTGCCATCCCAAGAGGGATATTTGCACATAGTGTCTTGAAAGGAACATCTGAGGGAAGATAAGAATTTACATACGAAATATTTGAAGCGTAATATTTAAATAAATAAAGTATTAATTAAAAATTAAGTACTATGAACGGTTGTATCGACTGTAGGATACAACAGCAGAAACTAATGTAGAATTACGTCCCGCAATTATTTTTGTGAAGGGGACGGCACCTTTTTTGTTTTAGAAGCGAGCCAAGTCGGACGCTTTTCTGTGATTACGGCATATTTATACGGCACACAGTCAATATCTTTTATATCTCGCTTAATGTAAGTTCGAATGATAATTTATTGCTTGTGTGTGATACTTGAATATAGCGATATTACTAAATATTTGTTTCATTTGATGTTCAAAGTCATCCTCAGCTAAACCACGTCTTGACATGTCAAAAATGTCTTTAACTGCACATAAATACTCCAGTATGACCCACTTCTTCGTTGAGTAAATGTTTGGTAAGTCCGATAAGAGGAGTCTTCATTTAAAGCGATATCCATGGTCGAGTAAAAGAATCAGAACGGACCTTACACATAAAGCCATTGTTAAGCGCGCCAAATAAGAGAAATGAATTAACAAAAATTATGTTTTTAAGAAATTAATTAATTATCTTAATAAGTTTGGCTGACTCCCTATCATTTATCCGTGCACTATTCCGTCAGAATTAATAATAAAAGAGAATTTAAAATAGCGATTTCGTGTCCGTACAATTTATTCTATATACCATATTGCGTTTCTTTGCTGCATGGGCGATGCGAACATGCCTGAGGAGCCGTTACCATTGAAAAAATGCAGCAACCAAACTGGAGAGAAATTTAATGGAAATTACGATGAAACCTGGAATCTGCAATGAAAAATAGGATCTAAAGTATGGCATTACATTTATATTTTGGCACGCTAGTTCAAGCGTATTTCATAATTGTAGTTCGCTTCTTAGCTTCCATAAAGAATTTCCAAAATTGTAGCAATCACGTTTGCTCAAAATCGCGAATTGTAGTTTATTTTCCCGAACAGACAACTACAACAATAGTTACACTACTTCATAAAACGGCCGAATTATGTCTTGTATGACGCAAAATGGCGAGCAGCCATTACAGCTAAATATTTTCCGATCAACTGCTATTCTTGCTCACTTAAAGCATCGTTGTTGCTACAATGAATATGAAAAAATCAGTTTTCACGAATTTAATTTCTCACGAGTTTATAGATTTTTTCCTTCCATAATACATTACGTATAGCATAATAATAACCCGCAAACAGTTTGCGGAAGTGGAGCACGATAGACAGCAAACAAACAGAATCTGGCATGGACGTTGAACATAATATTGATAGTAACTCTAATGTTGACGCAGACGTTAATGAGCAATAAATAATTGAAATGAAATACCTAGTGACGTTCATTTGCTTAACATCCCGACCACTAGTCAGTTATTAAAAGCCATCTCTGAAACATTTCTTGACCGTGACGACATGTCAAAAGACGTGGCGGGAGCAGAGCAGTTTCAGTCGGCAGATATGGCTAATATGTTTACTATTATAATTCAACAAATGAGCGAAAATGCTTACTATTATAATCCAACAAATGAGCGAAAATAGAAAAAAGACAGTGACACAGGTATGACATCAAAACAAAATCGCACGACCAAAAACATATAAAATCATACAACCCAAAATAAGAAAGACACTGACGGGCGTATCGACGCACTACGAGCAGACATATAATGTACTAAAACACACTTTATGCGGAAGGATAGACGAAATAAACTCAAGACTGAGCGGACAAGTGATTTAACTTGGTCGAAATTTTGCGAACTACATTTACAACATGAGAAAACCACTGAGGCGTAAAAGACCTTCAGAGCGAAGTCAAAAACTTAAACGCCACGTGCGAAGCTGTTGCGACTCAAGTGAAGTCTTGTCCTTCTGTACGTGAATCAGTAACGACGCGGGTTACACAAATTGAAGACAACGTGAACACGTTGACCAAACAATTAACAGACAAGCTTCAGTTAGACACAGAGAACCATTTCGCAAAGATAAACGAAGAATTTCACAAGAACAATATTTAGATCAGAGCACAGATAAAAAATTACCGACAATTGCGATGACACTGTGACTAAATTTGTTAAAAATAATAAACACATCATAGCTCATGCAGCACAAAGTAGCGCAGAAGACCGAAAAAAATTAAATCATTCTTTGCAACCGGACTGTACTAACGGTCACAGTCAAAATGTTCAATATAGAAATAAAAAGCGATACGTGTATCCCATATACACACCATACACGCCACATTGTCAACCAAACACCACCATTCACATCTCCAAATTCCAATCATGATGTCAATAGACAATATGTTCCCTCTCATTCAATAGGTGAGCACTACAACAATTACAGTGAAGGAAACAGGTATTACAGTGCTAAACAAAAAGAAAGCATAATAAAACATATCCAATTTCAACCGTTTATTCCGGGGAAACATAATGTATACCATGCGATTTTTCTCAAACCATTCAGAAACGTGTTTCCCAGATCACGGAGAGACCAGAAAAGAATTTGATGTATATTAGGTTACATCCAGATAGATTCAGCTGTGTGGACATACAGCGAAGCCGACAGATGCGTAACTTACGAACAGTTCGAAAAACGTTCGTAGCCAAATTTTGGTCTCAAAGTGTTCAAGAGCGTCTCAGAAAACAGGTAATGGAACCAGAGCAGTTCAATCAGATATGGTAATTTACGAAGATATTTTGAGAAATCATCAGTATGACACATTTTCTAGACGAACCCGTCGCTACAGGTGTTGAACTCCACGCACTAAAAGCTGGACTACCGTTCCATATCAAAGAGACAGCGATGTGGAACATTTTTTGACAGAGCAGGTTTCAGTTGATTTGATATATGGAGATCAACGGTGCGGGCAACCACAATGTTTACATGAGTGGTATGCAGAGCAAGCAGGCTAGCCAACATAATCCTGGCGCGTGAGTTACGTTCGGTTACGTAGCGCAGCAGAATCCATAGCCTGCTTCCACAAACCAATTTACTTACCAAAATGAGCCAACACATCCTAACATGAATGGTAATCATAATATCACGTACACGTCGGGAGGTAACCCAAACAAGAGGCGCCGAAACAATAATGGTAACAATCGGAACGGAAACAACTGGAACTGGAATATAAACGAAACAACTATCAGCCGAGGCACAACCAACAGCAAAACTGGAACACCAACTACGGAAATGCGTACCAAAACACTGCTACACCGCCACAATACAACCTACAACGCATCTCTGTGGCAAGTGCTGCCACAACCAATACAAAACCAAAACAGGACTTTGCCTACTAATCAGCAAGGAAGTCATGGTCTTCAGCGACAGAATCCGCAACAGAATGGAGAGTGGGATCAGTGGTAACCGAACGTGAATGTAACTGAAGTGTCAGGCGAACGTCCACCTCCACATGCATCGAATACGACGTCGACAAACTGATGACAGCCACTTCTGAGCCCAAGGTAGTGGCTGATGAAAGTTTGGGGAGGGCGATATCGGTACGGAATCATTGCTTAAAACATCCGCAAAAAAACAACAGAATGAGGACATTGTAAATAATTCTAAGCAACAATCACTATTTTTTATACGCTATAATCACGATGAGAATTCATCCAACGAACTGATGGAGAAAAGTTACGAAACAAGTCACAAAAAAAATGGCTCTAAGCACTTAACATCTGCGGTCATCAGTCCCTTAGAACTTAGAGCTACTTAAACCTAGCTAACCTAAGGACATCACACACATCCATGCCCGAGGCAGGATTCGAACCTGCGACCGTAGCGGTCGCGCTGTTCCAGACTGAAGTGCCTAGAACCGCTCGGCCATACAGACCGGCCGAAATAGGTTTTTGTGAGCGTTAGGTTACCTAATGTAACAGTATAATGGCTATTCCTAGTGGTCCAAAATCTAGTTGCTAATTGTGTTTTAGGTTTAGGTATGTTATTTGATAAGGACAATATCACTGACTTCTCGAAAGTTAGACTTGGGGGCTGTGAAATCACTACTGATCTGGATACCAGGATGTATAAAACACGACAAGTATTGTACCGGGTACAAAATCCAATTAATACAAGAATGATCCGAAAAAAACACACAGACACTTGTATCAGATGGGGAGTGGTATGATTTAAGAACACTGATTAGTCATAAGTTAGAAGAAACAACTACTCTTACTGACGGCGAACGTAATGAACTTTTTGAAATACTGTCTAAGTATGTACAGAAGTTTACAAAACGTCAGGATGTCCGTAAGACGTATACAGTATGTGGTCAAAAGTATCTGGACACTCCCAAAAACATACGTTTTCCAGATTAAGTGCATTGAGATGCCACCTACTGCCAGGTATTCCATATTAGCGACCTCAGTAGTCATTAGACATGTGGACAGCTTCCAACCGATTTCTCATACACAAACAGCAGTTGACCGGCGTTGCCTGGCGAAACGTTATTGTGATGCCTCGTGTAAGGTGGAGAAATGCATACCATCACATTTCCGACTTTGATAAAGGTCGGATTTTAGCCTATCGCGATTGCGGTTTATCGTATCGCGACATTGCTGCTCGCGTTGGTCCAGATCCAATGACTGTTAGCAGAATATGTAATCGGTGGGTTCAGGAGGGTAATACGGAACGCCGTGCTGGATCCCAACGGCGTATCACTAGCAGTCGTCGTGACTGGCATCTTATCCGCATGGCTATAGCGTATCGTGCAGCTACGTCTCGATCCCTGAGTCAGCAGATGGGGACGTTTGTAAGACAACAACCATCTGCACGAACGGTTCGATGACGTTTGCAGCAGCATGGACTATCAGCTCGGAGACCATGGCTGCGGTTACCCTTGACGCTGCATCACTGACAGGAACGCCTGCGATGGTGTACTCAACAACGAACCTGGGTGCACGAATGAAAAAAGGTCATTTTTTCGAATGAATCCAGGTTCTGTTTACAGCATCATGATGGTCAGATTCGTGTTTGGCGACATCGCGGTAAACGCACATTGGAAGCGTGTATTTTTCATCGCCATACTGGCGTTTCACCCGGCGTGATGGTATGGGTGCCATCTTGTTCGCATTGACGGCACATTGAACAGTGGACACTACATTTCATATGTGTTACGACCCGTGGCTCTACCCTTCATTCGATCCCTGCGAAAGCCTACATTTCAGCAGGATAATTCACGACCGCATGTTGCATCTTCTGTACGGGCCTTTCTGGATACAGAAAATGTTCGACTGCTGCCCTGGCCACCACATTCTCCAGATCTCTCATCAATTGAAAACGTCTGGTCAATGGTGGCCGAGCAACTAGCTCGTCACAATACGCCAGTCACTACTCTTGATGAACTGTGGTATCGTGCTGAAGCTGCATGGGCAGCTGTACCTGTACACGCCATCCAAGCTCTGTTTGACTCAATGCCGAGGCGTATGAAGTCCGTTATTAAGGCCAGAGGTGGTTGTTGTGGGTACTGATTTCTCAGGATCTATGCACCCAAATTACGTGAAAATGTAATCACATGTCAGTTCGAGTATAATATATTTGTCAATGAAAACCCGTTTATCATCTGCTTTTCTTCTTGGTGTAGCAATTTTAATGGCCAGTAGTGTAGCTTGTAATATTGCAACTTTAATTTGGTATGCTGAAATCTGTAATATTGTTACTTTAATTTTGTATGCTGATATCGGTGCTAATTGACAATGAAAGTGTGTTAAAAGCCGTGATCTGTCTGGGGACATTAACCGTGGATTACTGGGCAACTGTTTCATCAGATATTTAGCAGACTAACACTAATGATAATCTTTTAATAGTCATACAAAACCGGTAAAATATATATATAAAAAGGAGAATTTAAATAAAAAGAAAGAAATCAGTTTATACTTGGAAATTTATTTTAAGATTGTTCATTGAAATTTCAGCATATTATACGTGAGTTATAACTGAGCTGGTGCCTTATTTACGATTGAAAAGAATGTGAGATTGTAATCTTACGGAACACATAAAATATGGAGCCAAGATTTGGGAAACTGCATACAACACTCCATTCATAAAATAACACACGAAGAACATTGAAACATAAGCAAGAAGAAATTAACCACAACCAACAGATTCAGTTTTTACCCAAAGAAATTACGTTCATACCACAATCCTGTCCGTCATGTAAATACCACACACTGGTATACTAAATTCATATTAAAACTTTGTGAAATCTTCGCAAAAAGAATAGCTGAGGGCTACTTTGATGATTACACCACATGCTTCACGTGGTCAACTTGGTTTACACAAAGCGTACAACTCCACAATAATTTTGATAATTAAAATACATTAGATCGAAAAGCAATTGACAAAAGAAAAACCTTGAACTGGTTACTAACGTCTTACTATTAACCTGATGGGTCAAACAGTTATATAAGCACGTGGTACTGGTCTCGCAAAGTACACCCCACGTGGGTTGAACATAAAGAAAAGCATAAAGAAAAGTTGCTATATTACAAAATATTGTCAAGACGAGACGTTATAATCACACAAACATTCGCATTTAAGATTGATGAACTTAGTTAGAGTTACTGATCAACACGTGGTTCCAATTTACTCACAAAGTAGTAACAAAGCAACTACCCCAAAATAATCTGAATTTAACACGAGAATTACACTCCGCTGCACTTTAAGATAGCATTAGATATTTTAGAGCTAAACCTGAAATCAAGGTGATTAAATTTTCAGTTAGGCTGAACTTAAGAAATCCATTGTCCTACGGACTTAACAGACACGCGCTTAGCCGGAGATCTTACCACTTCAGACGCTCGCCACGGCCACACTGCAACTGCCTACTGCCGAGCGTACTTCCTGAGGGAGGCTCACAAAGACCAACGGAAGTGGCCAGAGGGGCAGCTTCCTATACCAACATGACAACGGACGGACAGGACCATACTAAGGATAGAAACCTCTTTGCTTTTAGGAAGCGTAGCTACCTGTTCCGACGTTGGTCCTACTGTTCTCTAGCAGACAGCCTTGTCTGCTACCCTCAAGCATGCAACTAGAAATACATATGCTCATTCATCCTCTCACACAAAAGGGAAGGGGGATGACAGTATCTTATCATATACAGTATATAAAAGAAAGCGGATGTAGGTTCCGTATGAGACTGTGACATGAATTACATATAAGAATTACATATAAACTGTGCTTTAAAGTGTAGTAGTGTGACAGATCGTTCTTGTTTATGTGTAAAAGTAACACGTTCCACTGCTCAGTCTCCTCCCAGATAGTCAGAAACGCCACAGTACATTTAGAAGAGGAATTTATTCCATAAATGGCAACAGATTTAAGAAATTAAACATGAAAGGAATCCAACAGAGACCTTTCAAGCTTGCTTAAGATCTTGCCTATTTCAGATGATTAAGGCAGGAGGACAGGAAGAGGTGAGGATCGTTGGATCTGCCTGCCGAACCTTAAGCGAATGTGAACGAACATATTCAACAACTGAATTAGAAAGTCTTTCAATCGTCTGCTCTTTCCAAAAGTAATTTGTTATGGTATACGACAAACATACGAAAATTTACGCCGATCTCCAAGCCCTGACATTTTTATTAAGCTGTAAGTTAGTTTATCCCAGATTATCACCCTGGGCTTTGTCGTTGCAAAATTACTTATTTGAGATGGCTTATATTAATGGAAAGGACAACATCGTTCTTGACGCTGTGTCTCATCTTCCAGAATGTTTCTATGACATTAACAGTGATCCAAAAATTAGAACGACGATAGAATATATTTAATGTAGGATAAACAATATTACCAGTACTAGAATGATTTGTGTAAAATCATGCAGATTTACAAAAGTCAGATCCGCATTGGGACAACGTCAGGACATTGCTGACAAATCAATCTGAACACCCACTGTCTAGTCGTTATGGGATATATCAAGATGTGTTATTATATCGACGACATCCAAATGGCTCCAGCTGGTGTGTATGTACACGCAAGGACTCAGAACACAACTTAATTAGACACACACATACTGTTATCTTACCAAGATGAGGAGAAAGGTCCACTCAGAACTCATATCTCTTGTCAGAATTTATCATAAAAGACAGATTTACGTTTCATACTATCCAGTAAACCTTCGGAAATCGTTAGCACAGACATAAGCAGTCCCCACTCGACAAATAGCGTTGGTGTAAAATATTTACTAGCCTTTTATGACTTTTTTCTAAGCGTGTTAAGCTTAACGCTACAAAATCTGCGACTGCAAACACTGTCATAAAACGACTTTCCGTTGATTACATTCCTCAGGCGGGAAAACAAAACATGATTTTATCTGATGACGCCACGTACTACACGGGGTAAAAATTAAAATAATTGTATTAAAAGGTATTTTAAGTCGAAACTTAGCCCTCGATCTAATCCCACAGTGCGGATATTCGGGGAATTGAACAGGTTTATGAGAACATATATATCTACGCAACATATATATCTTCACAACTTTCTAATTGGGCAAGCTGTTTACCTCTTTTATAGATGTACACAGTGATCTCAACATATACGATACTAAGTATACTCCTCATGCGTTAACGTATGGCCGTAAGGAATGTAAAGTGGGGTGCAATCCGTTGCCGAAATTTCCATATGAACCGGTGGTCGTATAATGAAAGGATTAGGGAATGCTAATGATGGAAACCGATTTTACGGTGATTCAATAAAGAGAACGCAAGAATTCAAAGTTGGTTTGCAACTATTACTGTGTACTCGCCACAAATGTTCTGCACTGAAGCGGCGCAGTGCAAGGTGGCTTCTGCTATATGAAGGCCCATATGTAATCGCTAATGTATTTCAACCTGTTGCATACCTATTACAAAACGAAAAAAGCAAACGAAATCATTGGACTTATCATTCAGGGAAATGTGAGAGTATTTAATTCTAAGTTATAAGCATATCTTTATTTGTGAGTGGTAAGTAAACAGGATACCTGCAACTCACCTACCTAACAGAATACCTACAATTCACAGAATACCAGTGAGATTTAGGTACTGCACATCTCTTCAGTAATAAATGTAGATAGCGTAAGAAACGGCGAAGACCAGATCTCTTCTTTCCTCCTTTTACTTATAGCTGCTGCAGGCTGGTTCTGATAAAAAATAAAAATTCTTACGCTATCTACATTTCTTACTGAAGAGATGTGCAGTACCTACAACTCACTGGTATGCTGTTCACTTACCAGTAACAGATAAACATATGCTTATTACTTAGAATTAAATACTCTCATATTTTTGTTACGCATACGTTGTTGCACATGAACGTTATTGTTCGCTGTTAGATATCTGGTGCGTGGCTTTGTTCACGCATTGCACTGTTTATTTACACTTACCTTCATTCTAGGTCGTGCGTCTCCTGGAAGAAGACCACTGGAGATCGTTTCATAATACCTTGCTGCGTGAGCAAACAGAAGAAGCTGAGTTGAAGCGACAGCAGCGCGTTTTGACCACTCGGTGGAAATGGGAACATGGTGTCGTATCTCCGCTATACCGATTTTGCTCATAAGACTAAAAGTTAAGGGACTGCATCTGTTTTCATGGGAAGAGGACATTTATCATCGTCGCAATTGTGTTTTGCTTTTTTTAATAGATGCATGATGATAGATGCATTGACACCAAATTGTTCTCCATCGCCGAACGGCCGGCTGCTGCAGGCAAGGGTGGGGGCGGGGCTTGCCTGCTGTGGAGTTCGCCGGACACAAATTCTCTCTGTCCAGGGGATGGCGTGTGCACTTGAGCCTACCATCCTTTTATCTCCTATTGTTTTGTTGACTATGCACGCTATTGTGTCGGTGTAGTAGCGTTGCCGTAAGACGGCGGCCAGATGGTGGAAAGCCAAATGACAAATATGGGCAGTGGCCACATGGGGCTGGCAGCAAAGGGCGGGCAGCAAGGTTGCAGAAAAACTACGAGACACTCGGTGGGGCAGCTGGCTGCTTCAAGAAGCCTGTTCCCCCCCCCCCCCCCCCTCGTAGATGGATGGATTGAGGGGGGAGTGGAGGGAGGGAGGAAGAGGGCCTCGGTTTTCGGTACTTTGTGATGGTACATGAAGAACAATGCACGTTCAACTACCACCCTCATTGCAGTCTTTTAGGACGGCGATTTCCCCTAGTACATGTGCTGCATTATGACCCATTCATTGCGAGAATTTCGAAGTGTGATTAGAACTGTGCCGCATTTTTTTCATCAGTTGTGGTATCATATATTGGCTTCGATTTTCTGGGCTGCAGGATTGTTTCTGAGCAGGCATCTGTAGCGAACTCTGACGTCAGACAGCGATAGATACTGTATGCTTACAGGTAATATACTTTTTAAACTCATTTCTGTCGAACCCCAGAATCTCGTCAATTCAACGTATTTTTCGTCAAAAGAATAAAGATACTACCTTACACATCTGCCTTTTTTACGCCAGGTTGTAGGTGAAGTGTAGAGTTTGAGTGTGTTTGTCACTAGATTCGAGTGGTATTGCGAAATTTTTTCCCAGCAGGATAACACCAGTTACATGGTGTCGCCAATTTTTTAGTTGTATTGCACTTTTATGCCGCCCTTGTGTAGCGCTACGCATATAGTTGTGTAATTAGGCCTCATCTTCGTGATTAATTAAATAATTAGGATCTATCTTTGCGTCAATTTCCAGATTAAAATAAATAAAGTACACTAACTTGACCTTCCTCACCTGCATCTGGATAGTCTCCATGTGTTGGGGGACGCACGTGGGCTTTCCATCCAGTAGAATGAGGATTTGAGTTCCAGATAGGTCACCACCATTTTTAATTTCCCGTCAGTTCCAAGTGCCTCTGGTGATTTAGTTGTGTAAGAAGGGTGCACTTGGACATTCTGTCCAGGAGGACCAGGAGGTATCCCAGAAAGGATACTACGAATTCTCATTTTAGTTACTGGGTGGGGAGTGGGGTGGGACGTCAGCACAACCCTGGGCCAAAGAAAATTCGTGCCAAATTTCGATATTCCCACAAAAGTGCGAAATTCCCCCCAATTGGGTGGTTGGGGTGGGGTAGAGAAGGGGGAGGGGGCCTGGACACACGCGCAGGCTGAGAAAAACGCGTGATGTCACACGGGGGTAGGGGTGGGCGTGATTGGTGGTGGTGGTGATGGTGGGTGGTGATTAATTGATAAATTTAATTAATTTGCATATCAATTTGATATCAAAATTGTACCCATAACACCATCTCACTACTACTGTCAAATCGTTTAATTATTTGGGAATAACGATGAAAGTGGTATGTGATGGAACGAGCATGTGAGAACTGTGTGTAGTGAAGGCAAGTGATCGACCTCGGTTTATTGGGAGAACTTTAGGAAAGAGTTGTTCACCTGTAAGGAGACCGCATGACATCACGCTATTGACATTAGCTGGAACTAGAAAGGTTAGACACGGCATTTTGCAAGCATCAGGAAACAAGTTCAATATAGCAAATATGCTAATAGACAAACCTCTTACGAAACAAATATTACTTCAAAATTACAGACCTCTCGCGTTTCGGCTATGTGCAGTTTGTGTATATGGCCTTGGCTCAGCGAGATCATAATTTATTCTGCATGACGTGAAACCAATCTACTTCAAGGTTGAAGCGTTTTGTTGTATATACAGGGTGTTACGGCCAAACTTTCAGGGAACATTCGTCACACACAAAGAAAGAAAATATGTTATGTGGACATGTGTCCGGAAACGCTTACTTTCCATTTTAGAGCTAATTTTATTACTTCTCTTCAAATCACATTAATCATGGAATGGAAACACACACCAACAGAACGTACCAGCGTGACTTCAAACACTTTGTTGCAGGAAATGTTCAAAATGTCCTCCGTTAGCGAGGATACATGCATCCAAACTCCGTCGCATGGAAACCCTGATGCGCTAATGCAGCCCTGCAGAAAAGCGTATTGTATCACAGCCGTCCACAATACGAGCACAAAGAGTCTCTGCATTTGGTACCGGGGAAGCGTAGACAAGAGCTTTCAAATGCCCCCATAAATGAAAGTCAAGAGGGTTGAGGTCAGGAGAGCGTGGAGGCCATGGCATTGGTCCGCCTCTACCAATCCATCGGTCACCGAATCTGTTGTTGAGAAGCGTACGTACACTTCGACTGAAATGTGCAAGAGCTCCATCGTCCATGAATGTTGTGTCGTACTTGTAAAGGCACATGTTCTAGCAGCACAGGTAGAGTATCGCGTATGAAATCATGATAACGTTCTCAATTGAGCGTAGGTGGAAGAACATGGGGCCCAATCAAGACATCACCAACAATGCCTGCCCAAACGTTCACAGAAAATCTGTTTTGATGACGTGATTGCACAGTTGCGTGCGGCTTCTCGTCAGCCTACGCATGTTGATTGTGAAAATTTACAATTTGATCACGTTGGAATGAAGCCTCATCCGTAAAGAGAACATTTGCACTGAAATGGGGATTGACACATTGTTGGATGAACCATTCGCAGAAGTGTACCCGTGGAGGCCAATCAGCTGCTGATAGTGCCTGCACACGCTGTACATGGTGCGGAAACAAGTGGTTCTCCCGTAGCACTCTCCACACAGTGACGTGGTCAAAGTTACCTTGTACAACAGCAACTTCTCTGACGCTGACATTAGCGTTATCGTCAACTGCACGAAAAATTGCCTCGTCCATTGCAGGTGTCCTCGTCGTTCTAGGTCTTCCCCCGTCGCGAGTCATAGGCTGGAATGTTCCGTGCTCCCTAAGACGCCGACCAAATGCTTCGAACGTCTTCCTGTCGGGACAGCCTCGTTCTGGAAATCTGCCTCGATACAAAGGTACCTCGCCACGGCTATTGCCCCGTGCTAATCCATACATCAAATGGGCATCTGCCAACTCCGCATTTGTAAAGATTGCACTGACTGCAAAACCACGTTTGTGATGAACACTAACCTGTTGATGCTACGTACTGATGTGCTTGATGCTAGTACTGTAGAGCAATGAGTCGCATGTCAACACAAGCACCGAATTCATTACCTTCCTTCAATTGGGCCAACTGGCGCTGAATCGAGTACATACTGACGAAACTAAAATGATCTCTAACACGGAAATTAAGCGTTTCCGGACACATGTTCACATAATATCTTTTCTTTATTTGTGTGTGAGGAATGTTTCCTGAAAGTTTGGCCGTACCTTTTTGTAACACCCTGTATATGGCCCTGACAGTCCACAAAAAAGGTGACCTAGAAACCTTATTAAAGGAAGAACGTAAAATCATCAGAAAGATACTAGAGCCGAAGAAAACACAAGAGAGCGATAGACTAAAATCTCGTCAGACAACTGAGAAATTGTCCAACCTTGCTGCAGACATTAGAAAAACCGGATATAAATTTAATGTACACGTTTCTAGGCTTCCCAAAACAAACTTACGCACAAAATTCTTAAATACATAGAGGAATCTAAAACTATACCTTGGATACAAGAGGTCAAAAAAGACCTACAAAAAGCTCAGATATATTATTCAGATATTTTGGACAGAAAGGTATTTAAGCAGAAAGTCAACAAATGGGTAGTTAAGTCAGAGATTTAAGCTCCGAAGAAAGCAGGAACAAAATGGACAGGGGAAAGGAAGAGAGTCCATGCAAAAAAATGACAGCAGTGTAGAAAAAAAAGGCAAAAGAATCAAGAAGCATTGCGTGGTCCAACAGGGTCAAATCGCACGTTCTCTTCTTTCCTCCTTTTTCTTTTTGCCGCTGCAGGCTAGTCCTGCTAAAAATAAAATGATTGTAATCGCGATGAAACATTTGTATAAAACTGTTAAAAAATATTCTTTGTGCATCGCAAGATAGAACTAAATCGCGATGGAATGGTATATGTGAAAATGCAATTTCGTTTTTCGTACTATAAACAATAATGACGGGGCCAAATATCTCACGAAATAACAATCAAAGTAAAAAAAAACTACAAAGAACGACGCTTGTCTAGCTTGAAAGGGGAAACCAGATGGCGCTATGGTTGGCCCGCTAGATGGCGCTGCCATAGGTCAAATGGGTAAAACTGCGTTTTTTTTTAAATAGGAACCTCCATTTTTATTACATATTCGTGTAGTACGTAAAGAAATATGAATTGGACCACTTTTTTAGCTTTGTGACAGATGGTGCTGTAATAGTCACAAACGTATAAGTACGTGGTGTTACGTAACTTTCCACCAGTGCGGACGGTATTTGCTTCGCGATACATGACTCGTGTTAAAATGCGCCGTTTAAAAATTACGAGAAAGGTCGATATGGTGTGATCAAAATGCCCAACGGGCGTGTGCTATGTATTGTGCTCGGTATCCTGGAGTACATCATTCAAGTGTCCGGACCGTTCGCTGGAAAGTTACTTTATTGATGGAAACAGGAAGTGTTGAAAGGTGGCTACACTGAGCCACAGCGCCAGAAATCGCGCCAGAGAGTATTGTTCCGCCGCCTCCACTGGCAGTGATTATTGAGACGTAGCGGCAAGCAGTTCTCGCCGAGAAGTTGTGGTGGACACTGTTTGTCGTGAAGTCAGAGTGAGATGTGGTAGTGGAGAGTGTTGTTCCATGTTTTATGCAGTGGTTTGATGGGAGAGATAGCAGATGTTGTTCTAATGGAGATATTGTAATGGTCAGAGTGCATTTCGTCAATATATATGGAGGTATTTTCTTTTATTCTTTTATTCTTTCAGTGACCTGAATAATGTGTCATTATAGGTTCAGTCAACAAAGCATCTGGCGTGTGTTCTTGTATTAGAGTGTAATTCTGATTTTCTTGCGCAATTATAGTATTTCTAATTTTCTTTTATTACGTGAGTATAATTGGTATTTAAAAATTCTTGTCTTGTTGAAGAAGAACCGTGCCAGATGTGCGTTGAGTCATACTACCACATACAGAACAGCTACACTTGTGTTTGTTGGTTTCGTAGGTTTTATAGTTGCTGGGGACTTAATTAATTATTTGTATTAACTGAAATTTTCATTTCATTCTTTGTGGTTGTTACATGCAGTCAGATTGCGTACAAAAACTAGTCAGGGCCAGCCGTTTACGAAACAGCGTAATCGGACATACAGCGACAGAAAATTAAAAAGTATTTGCATTGCATTCTTATATCTTTATTTTAAATAAGCCCCCATGCACGTGGCGACCGCTGCTTCGGATCGTCCCTTGTAATTCTTCTGATTGTAAAAATAGTAGACAGTAGTATTGTTGTATTAATTTGTAGTTTAGTAATTGTAGTCTATTTTGCATGTGTAGATTTGGTAATTGGCATTCTTCTAATGGTATTTTTCAAAATTTAATTTTTATTGCCTTGTATACGCGTTTGACGATTGGGTGCAATTATTTCAATTGTTCGATTAATCGTGTTTGAGGGAAATATTTCGTGTGAATGGTATTGTTGAAGATAAAGAGTCATTGTGTGTAATTTTCATATAGTGACGAGTTTTGTATGTTTTGTAAATGATTACGCGATCGATGAAAAAGGCAAAAATGATGAATAGTGAGAATGACGAAATTGTTAACATGGCGAACTCGCCAACAGAGGAAAACAGTATGATGGATAATGAAGTGGAAAACAATGTAATAAGTCGGGAAAATAGTCCGGAACCATTTCAAAATTTTTCTCAATCAGAAAATTCACAGAATCCGAGATTAACGACAGAAGATTCTGGAATAGTATCGAACTCAGATAGCTTTACTGCTATGACGAAGGAAGTTAGTTTTACGGGAAATGTTAGGGGCGAAAAGAATTTCGAACAAGTTAATCTGGAGCAGTTGATGAGTGCAATATTAAATTTACGATCTGAATTAAAAACAGATAGGGGAACAATGGAGCAGTTTCGACCTGAATTAAAAACAGAGATAGGAACAATTAAAACTGAGATGGGAACTTTGGGATCTGAATTAAAAAATGATATGGGAACAATGGAAACACAGTTTAGATCTGAATTAAAAAAAAACAGATGGGAACAATGGAAACACGGTTAGACTCACGAATAGGGACATGTTTCAAAAATATGAAAGATGAATTAAAGAAAGAAATCAGAGAAGAAGTACAACCGATTTTGAATTCTCACAATAATAGATTAATTGCAGTAGAGATTAGACAAAGGGAACAGGATAGAGAACAGGAAGAAAGAGATCGCGTGATAGTACAGAAATTTTCAGAGTTAAATTTACCATGTGCAAAGGATAAGGAAGAAATATTTGAGAGAATCGAGGAATCCGTACCAAATGACAGATTAAATAACCTAACACAACAGTATGAACAGTTAACTACTAAATGCGTTAATACTGAAACGCGAGTCGCGACACTTACGGAAGACGTAAATAAACAGAAAGAACAAATTGGTGACTTATCGGAAAGAGTGGAGGAGATTTCAGATAAATTGACAAATCTTAGTTTAAATGGGGACAGAGGGTCAGATGACACAGCTCCATTGCCATTTTCAGAAACCGAAGAGTACCAGAGCATAAGTAAACATGTTGAAAATCAGGGAAAATTTAATGAACGCGTGAAAAGGGAATTTGAGGCATTAAAAAAGCAAGTCAAACAAATTGAAGGCGAAATCGTAGGAAAAGACGGCAAAAGAAATTTAGAATCACAGATACCAGAGGGGTTTGAAGAAAATAATTTGTTTCATTTACGGGATGCAACAAGAGAGCGCCAGGCGCGCGAACTTGACAATAATCGACATTGGGACTGGGACAGACGCGGTAGGTCTTTGTCGCCACGAGGCGAAAACGTTGACTATAAACACTTTTTGACTGTTCGGAAATTTAAGATCTTCCGTAATTCTAAGAATGACATACATCCATGTGCATGGTTAGATCAATTTACGTACGCACTTCCACTAAAAGTGCCATTAAGTCACAAACTGAAAATTATGTGCAGCAATTAAAGTCCTCAGGGGATTCACTACACTAAGTGAATATGTGCCGTAGCGTGCACAGGGCCTCGAGCTGTAGTGGTGCTATTTCTCTTTTAGTTTTCTGCACCGCTGCCTACTCTTTTACTATTCTTTGCATCTATCGAAACAACTCTTCTACTATCAGTCTATCTAGAGAGTAGATAAACAATAACCGGATATGACTGTTTTACCCAAAAGTGACTTTGGAAATTACCGTTTGGACTTACTGTATTTTCAGCAGCATTCATTCGTAGTTTAAATGAAATTTTACCTGTTTATCTTCGTGACAATATTACTTCTTATGTCGACGACATTCTTATTGCTAAAAATTCTTGGAGTGAGCACAACAAAATTTTGGATTCATTGTTACGTATCTTTGCAAGAGTTGGCATTACAGTGAACTTAGAAAAATCCGAATTTGGTCGTTCTCAGGTGAAATTTCTCGGTCACATTATTTCTACAGAAGGTATTCTTCCTGATCCAGAAAAATTAGACGCTATTCGTAATTATGCTGTTCCTACTACAAAACGTGATGTTCGTAGTTTTCTTGGTGTCTGTAATTTTCTTAGACGCTTTGTTAGATTGGACGATTTGGCCACACCTCGTTTATGTGAACTATCTGGAAAGAAATCTAATTGGTGTTGGGATGAGGAAGCTCAGTCAGAATTTGAACAACTTCGTGATGCTTTAGTTGGTGCTCCACTTCTTTCACACCCGGATTTATCTAAAGATTTTTGTTTGGCGACGGACTCATCATACAAAGGCCTAGGTGCACATTTATTTCAAGAGATAGAAGAAAACGGCGTTGTAGTACAAAGGACTATTGCATTTGGAAGTCGTGTTCTTTCTAAATCAGAAAAGAATTATTCGATTACGGAACTTGAAGCTTTGGCTGTTGTTTGGGCTTTTACAAAATTTCGGACATTCTTGTTTGGCAGACATACTAAGGTTTACACCGATCATAGAGCTCTGGAATTTCTTATGTCAACAAAATTAACTCATGGCAGATTGTCACGATGGGCGTTGTACCTACAGGAATTTGATTTTAGTATTGTTTACATACAGGGTTCTTCAAATATTGTTGCTGATGCTTTATCACGTGCACCTATGGGTTTGAAACAAAGTGCTGAAGAGGACTGCAAGGAAAACAATTATTGTTTGATGTATATTCAAGGTGTTGCGTTTGAGAACTTTATTTCGTCTTCGCTCCAGGACATCGCTAAGGAGCAAAATAAGGATCCAATCTGGAAGGACATTAAGGAGAAGTGGAAGAGAAAGGAAAGCGTAGCGATTAGACAGCATTATTTAGTTCGCAATGACATTCTTTTTAAACGAAAATCGGTCGACAACTCTGTTTGGTTAGTTTGTATTCCTGATGAGTGGGTTAATAAGCTGATTAGGTATACGCATTTCAGTTGTGCACACTTTGGTCCCAGAAAATGCTCTCATAAATTACGAGAAAATTGCTACTTCAATAATATGGAAAAACGTATTCGATTTGTTCTTGCCAAATGCAAATTATGTCAAAAGGCTAAGCCGCCGACAGTTTCTCACAGAGCACCGTTGTTTCCTATCATTCCAGCAAAATTAAAGGACATGGCTGCAGTTGATTTGTTCGGTCCAGTGGTTCGATCTACTAATGGTTTTGCGTACATTTTCGTAGCAGTGGAGTTGACATCAAAATATGTGTGTTTTACACCGTTACGCAAAGCAACAGCTCGTACAGTATCTAATGCTTTCATTAACCATTTTCTTAAAGAAGTGGGTCATGTTGATAAGGTTATATCAGATAATGGATCACAGTTTCGTTCTAAAATTTGGCTTCGTACTCTACGGCGTCGTAAAATTAAACCAATTTTCATTTCACTTTTTCACCCTCAATCTAACGCTTCAGAGAGATGGATGAAGGAAATCAATAAATTGTGTCGTCTTTATTGTCATCAGAATCACAGAACTTCAGTATCTTCATATTTTTCAAAACATTCTGAATGAACTTCCTAACGAATCAACTTCTTTACCACCTATACTGATATTAAAAAACAAAGCACCGACAAATCGCATTTCTGAAATCGTTCCTTTTCCGCCTACACGGAAACTGCGGCATTCTGAAGTTGTCAACCTGGCTCTACAAAATATTGCATCTGCGGCTGCTAGAAGAGAGAAATCAGCTAAGCGTCCTAGTCGTTTAAAAATCTTGTCAGTTGGCCAGAAGGTGTTAATTAAGGCTCATCGTTTGTCTCACTAAGGAAAAGGCTTGTGTCGGAAATTTTTTCTGCTTTATAACGGTCCATATAGAATTCGCAAAATTATTCATGATAACACTGTCGAAGTAGAAACTCTTAAATCACGGCGCTCTAAGGGAATACATCATATATCTAACGTTAAAATTTTTGTGGAATGATATACTTTTGAAAAATTTTTGTAGAATGACATACTTGTGAGAAACTAACAGCTACATGTAAACATGCGGAGAGTACAAGGATACCGCGCTGTGTTTTGGCGGCGGCATATACTCAAAGCAACAGTCAAGTCTGCGCGCCGCACAAGGCAGTCGTTGACCGCAAACAATCACTTCCTATGTCACGCGCCTACAGCTGATCGAGCGCTCAGTGCGAATGCACTGACAGCCGTAAATAAATACACAGTCTAATTTCTCCGACTAAATTCAGTATAAAGCTATAGTGACTTGATGAATTCTGTTATTAACATTCAGTATTTTTCAGGATACGGTTCTATAAAATATTTAAGAACTTCAGGTAAATTCTGTGCGTGTCCGACGTTAAGACGACTTGCTATCGAGAAAATTTCAGGAAAAATGTCATTTCGAAGAAGAAAGTAATAAACTAAAAAGGTAATTATTAATTGAGTTTATTTTTTAGGTAACATATTTCCACTTAAGTACGTACTTTAGACGTAATTTGCTGCTCGCGATTACGAGATTCATACTTTGTGCTAATTACATGTTCAATGAAATTACTTGTGAAGCGACGTGCTTGCGTACGTTAACTGATTTTGACAATGATTATTAATGAACTGGATTGTTACTTGTGTATATTATGCATCGCTTGGCTGCACTGCTTTTTCACTGATGTCATATTTTTAATTATGTGCCTGCTGTGCCTATTTATTTAAATTATAATTGTCACCTGATTAATTGTGCTGATGTGGTTAGGTATGTAAGTTATACTTTGTGATTTATGTGCTTGCGCCTTCATGTTTACTTATTAAGATACGATGCTAATGACCTGTTTAGTACGTAAGATATATGTTTACTGCTATGCGTATGGATTGCACATTTACACATTTCTGCTTGTTGTCATAACTATACTTTAATTTGGTATATAGCAATGCTGATGTACAGTGTACGGACATGGAGTGTGGGTTACGATGTGGTATGGGTTACGGATTGTTCGCTTGTCGAAGCGTCGTTATAGAAATTGTGCTGCATCCACTTGTTGACATTCTGTTCACTACTGGTATATTTACTCGCTGTTGCTTGTTTTGCTTACGCTCAGTGCTTTATATTTTAACATAAGAAAATGAACTGCAGTAATTCGACGAGCGACTTTAGTACAAGAAACATCATAGAAGTCACATGAGCTGGAGGTTTTATGAAAGCTGTATAAATGTATGCCAATAGGAAGGAAGCTAACGACATGACATACCAACACAGTTATTACACTGCATTTTTCGTGAGCAATTGAAATAGGAAGTGACACTTGACACAAGAAATACTCCACATGTTTGCTTCTGTTTGCCATAATTCTTGAAGTGGTGTACACACTGTGAAATATTAGGATCATTCACACTCCGTAATCGTACTTAATTACTGAGAGTTATTCGAACTAAGTCTGTTAGAGGTCATGTATGCATTCTTTGTTTATAATTCATAATGAGTAGAAGATTTTGGTCAGATGGATCACACAGAGGTTGTGTGTTGACAGTGTGTCTTCGGATTGTATGGGATGAGGAGGTTTGCATTAGGATTTTATCTGTACTCGATCGAGGAGACTGACTAGAGGAAAGAGTTGTTATGGAAGTGAAATGATAGTGGCAATAAGGTTTATATGTATCGACGTATTGAAGAGGTATTATGGAGGTATTGAGATTATATGAAGTTGATTGGAGTTATGGTGTATAAGAGGTAAAATAAGTGAGGTGCATACTTTTTTTTTTGTTCTTGGTCTATATGGAACAAGGAGGATGAAGATAGCAGACTAGAACACTAAAATGGAAGGAAGATTGTCTACACACACATTTTGTTAAATCACTAAGCAGTATGTACTTTTCTTTGGAGAGAGGAAGTTGCATATCTTGGCACACTGACAGTTGTTCAGCAACCGTACATTTTGGTCTTGACAGGATGACTATGACGTTGACTTAACTATTATTGACTGTTATACATTGCTGTCACTACTACTTGATACACATGATGAACATGAAATTTTGACAGAAGTGGATTCACACAGTTAACACTATTCAGGTACACAGTAGTACTTAATGTGGATGAAAGATGAGTGAGTGTGTTTTGTGTGTTTTCCTTTCCTAATCCTACCCACCTATCTCCTAAATATTATTTTATTTGTTTGTTGTGGCTTGCACTGACACCCATAAATATTATAGGTTTACTGATGTTTGTGTATTTGTAATAGTTAATATGACAATTATCTGACATCATTTGTGTGTTTGTTATGATTTGTATGTTTAGTGTAAAAGCATTTGTATGTGTATTCAAACTATTGTTCATGCTTGAACTGTCTGATCAGTGATAGTAAATATTATGGACTGTTACTTGTACTTTTTCTACATGATTGGTGCCACTAGGACATGTTTAATTTCTGCTGAGGAACAGTGTGATCAGTGATAGTTGTTTAATGTCATTTGTCGGTGTCTGCACCTACTCAACAATGCTGGGTGCCACTGATGAACTGCTTCTACTGAGAAATGTGACTTGTTGCTGTGTGTACCTCTTCAACATTGCTGGGTACCACAGATGGAACTGCTTCTACTGAAATGATGTTACTTCTTGCTGTCTGCACCTACTCAACATTGCTGGGTGCCACTGATGGACTGATTCTACTGAGATGTTGTCACCTGTTGCTGTTTGCACCTACTCAACATTGCTGGGTGCCATTGATGAACTGCGTCTACTGAGAAATGTGACTTGTTGCTGTGTGTACCTCTTCAACATTGCTGGGTACCACAAATGGAACTGCTTCTACTGAAATGATGTTACTTCTTGCTGTCTGTACCTCTTCAACATTGCTGGGTCCACAGATGGAACTGCTTCTACTGAAATGATGTTACTTCTTGCTGTCTGCACCTACTCAACATTGCTGGGTGCCACTGATGAACTGCTTCTACTGAAATGATATCACCTGTTGGAGTCTGCACCTACTCAACATTGCTGGGTGCCACTGATGGACTGCTTCTACTGAAATGATGTCACCTGTTGGAGTCTGCACCTGTTCCACAATGCTGGGTGCCACTTATGGACTGCTTCTACTGAGATGATGTCACTTGTTGCTGTAGCACCTATTCAACATTGCTGGGTGCTACTGCTGGAACTGTCAACTACTTGTTGTAAAACATTTTATGTAAATATTTGTATAAAATGATTTTTTGTGTATTACTGTTTGTGAAAAGTTATAAGACTCTTACCTGCTCATATTCGTCATTGCTGACGCTATCGATTGAATTGTTTAACCACATGATATTTGTGTAAACTATTATGTAAAGTCATATGTATGAAAGAATTTGTATTCCTTACTGTATTTTATATATTAGGCTATTGTAAGGTCAGTGCAAAGCCAAAATTCTATCTAGTTATATGATACTTACGTATTAATATTATCTTTTATTTTTGTCTGTATTTTTTTTGACGAATTTGGTGGTATTTTCACCACCAATGCTGGCAAAAATACCATCAAATTCTAGCCCGTGGAGGAAGGGCATATGAAAGGTGGCTACACTGAGCCACAGCGCCAGAAATCGCGCCAGAGAGTATTGTTCCGCCGCCTCCACTGGCAGTGATTATTGAGACGTAGCGGCAAGCAGTTCTCGCCGAGAAGTTGTGGTGGACACTGCTTGTCGTGAAGTCAGAGTGAGATGTGGTAGTGGAGAGTGTTGTTCCATGTTTTATGCAGTGGTTTGATGGGAGAGATAGTAGATGTTGTTCTAATGGAGATATTGTAATGGTCAGAGTGCATTTCGTCAATATATATGGAGGTATTTTCTTTTATTCTTTTATTCTTTCAGTGACCTGAATAATGTGTCATTATAGGTTCAGTCAACAAAGCATCTGGCGTGTGTTCTTGTATTAGAGTGTAATTCTGATTTTCTTGCGCAATTATAGTATTTCTAATTTTCTTTTATTACGTGAGTATAATTGGTATTTAAAAATTCTTGTCTTGTTGAAGAAGAACCGTGCCAGATGTGCGTTGAGTCATACTACCACATACAGAACAGCTACACTTGTGTTTGTTGGTTTCGTAGGTTTTATAGTTGCTGGGGACTTAATTAATTATTTGTATTAACTGAAATTTTCATTTCATTCTTTGTGGTTGTTACATGCAGTCAGATTGCGTACAAAAACTAGTCAGGGCCAGCCGTTTACGAAACAGCGTAATCGGACATACAGCGACAGAAAATTAAAAAGTATTTGCATTGCATTCTTATATCTTTATTTTAAATAAGCCCCCATGCAGTGTTCAGCCACATGTGAAACGTCAACCACAACCTGCAACAAATGATGATGCCCAGTTAGGTGTTTTAGCTGCTGCCGCGGCTAATCCGCACATCAGTAGCAGAGAAATCGCGCGAGAATCGGGAATCTCAAAAACGTCGGAGTTGAGAATGCTACAGCAACATCGATTGCACCCATATCATATTTCTATGCACCAGGAATTTCACGGCGACGGCTTTGAACGTCGTGTACAGCTCTGCCACAGGACACAAGAGAAATTACGGGACGATGACAGATTTTTTTGCACGCGTTCCATTTAGCGACGAAGCGTCATTCACCAATAGCCGTAACGTAAACCGGCATCATATGCATTATTGAGCAACGGAAAATCCACGATGGCTGCGACAAGTGGAACATCAGCGATCTTGGCGCGTTAATGTATGGTTCGGCATTGTGGGAGGAAGGACAATTGGCCCCCATTTTATCGATGGAAATCTAAATGGTGCAATGTATGCTGATTTCCTACGTAATGTTCTACCGATGTTACTATAACATGTTTCACTGCATGACAGAATGGCGATGTACTTCCAACATGATGGATGTCCGGCACATGGCTCGCGTGCGGTTGAAGCGGTATAGAATAACATATTTCATGACAGGTGGATTGGTCGTCGAAGCACGTTCGCCGGAACTGACGTCCCCGGATTTCTTTCTGTGGGGAAAGTTGAAGGATATTTTCTATCGTGATCCACCGACAACGCCTGACAACATGCGTCAGCCCATTGTCAATGCATGTGAGAACATTACGGAAGGCGAACTATTCGCTGTTGACAGGAGTGTCGTTACTCGTATTGCCAAATGCAGTAAGGTTGACGGACATCATTTTGATCATTTATTGCATTAATGTGGCATTTACAGGTAATCACGCTGTAACAGCATTCGTTCTCAGAAATGATAAGTTCACAAAGGTACATGTATCACATTGGAACAACCGAAATAAAATGTTCAATCGTACCTACGTTCTGTATTTTAATTTAAAAAACCTACCAGTTACCAACTGTTCGTCTAAAATTGTGACTCATATGTTTGTGACTATACAGCGCCATCTACCACAAAGCGAAAAAAGTGGTCCAACTAAAACATTCATATTTCTTTACGTACTACACGAATATGTAATAAAAATGGGGGTTCCTATTTTTAAAAAAACGCAGTTGAGATCCGTTTGACCTATGGCAGCGCCATCTAGCGGGCCAACCATAGCGCCATCTGGTTTCCCCCTTCAAGCTAGACAAGTTTCGTTCTTTGCAGTTTTTTCGTTTGACGTGAGATATTTGGCCCGGTCACGAAAATGGACCACCCTGTATATTGTGTGTTTGAACACTGAAGGACGACTCGTCGTACAAACACTGGAAATCCGTAACCAAAGGACATTCTAAATGTTAAAAAATTTGTACGAGGAGACAATCAACGAACAGCGTAATAGTTTTATGATTATTATACGCGTTATGAATGTAAGTGCATATTTTCTTTTGAGTACTCCACATAGCGCTCTGCCGCTGGAAAGATTTCCGTACACGCACAAACGGAATGCTGATAAACTGTTAACAGCGTGTTGCGTCATGGACTAGTAGTGTAACGGCTCTTGGCCGTCCTTGAGAGTACATGACTGCGCATGCGCGTGGAAGCCGCTACGGCCGTTGTAACGCACCTAGCGGTCCCGCCTCATTCACATTTGTATACATTGCACTGTGTGCGAATAAGACTTGTAAGTGTAGAATAAGATGTGCTCCATAGTGAACTGCTCGCCCGCAGGTGTGTGCTTTCGTCTCGCAATTCAGGGGCAATTAAAAGCGCATCTGCGGGAAGAGAGGAATTTACATACAAATATTTGAAACGTAATAAATAAATAAAGCATTAATTAAAAGTTAAGTAGTATAACCGGTTGTATCGAGTGCAGGGTACAACAGCAGAAAAACTAATTTAGAATTACGTCCCTCAATTATTTTTGTGAAGCGGACGGTACCCTTTCGTTTTAGAAGCAAGCGAACAAGGGCGCTTTTCTGTTATTACGGCAAATTTATACTGCACACAGCCAGTAACTTTTATATTTTGCTTAATATCAGTCTCATTGTAAATTTATTATTTAAGTGTGATAATTGAGTATAAAAAAACTCAATTGAGAATATACCCCCCATGAAGCATGGACCTTGGCGTTGGTGGGGAGGCTTGCGTGCCTCAGCGATACAGATAGCCGTACCCTAGGTACAACCGCAACGATCGAGCGAGGTGGCGAAGTGGTTAGACACTGGACTCGCATTCGGGAGGACGACGGTTCAATCCCGTGTCCGGCCATTCTGATTTAGGTTTTCCGTGATTTCCCTAAATCGCTCCAGGCAAATGCCGGGATGGTTCCTTTCAAAGGGCACGGCCGACTTCCGTCCCCGTCCTTCCCTAATCCGATGAGACCGATGACCTCGCTGTCTGGTCTCCTTCCCCGAAACAACCAACCAACCAACAACCACAACGGGGGGGTATCTGTTGAGAGGCCAGACAAACGTGTGGTTCCTGAAGAGGGGCAGCAGCCTTTTCAGTAGTTGCAAGGGCAACAGTCTGGATGATTGACTGATCTGGCCTTGTAACAATAATCAAAACGGCCTTGCTGTGCTGGTACTGCGAACGGCTGAAAGCAAGGGGAAACAACAACCGTAATTTTTCCCGAGGGCATGCAGCTTTACTGTATGATTAAATGATGATGGCATCCTTTTGGGTAAATATTCCGGGAGTAAAATAGTCCCCCATTCGGATCTCCGGGCGGGGACTACTCAAGGGGACGTCGTTATCGGAGAAAGAGAAGTGGCGTTCTACGGATCGGAGCGTGGAATGTCAGATCCCTTAACCGGGCAAGTAGGTTAGAAAATTTAGAAAGGGAAATGGATAGGTTAATGTTAGATATAGTGGGAATTAGTGAAGTTCGGTGGCAGGAGGAACAAGACTTCTGGTGAGGTGACTACAGGGTTATAAACACGAAGTCAAATAGGGGTAATGCAGGAGTAGGTTTAATAATGAATAGGAAAATAGGAATGCGGGTAAGCTACTACAAACAGCATAGTGAACGCATTATTGTGGCCAAGATAGATACGAAGCCCACACCTACTACAGTAGTACAAGTTTATATGCCAACAAGCTCTACAGATGACGAAGAAATTGAAGAAATGTATGATGAAATAAAAGAAATTATTCAGATAGTGAAGGGAGACGAAAATTTAATAGTCATGGGTGACTGGAATTCGACAGTAGGAAAAGGGACAGAAGGAAACGTACTAGGTGAATATGGATTGGGGCAAAGAAATGAAAGAGGAAGCCGCCAGGTAGAATTTTGCACAGAGCACAACTTAAATATAGCTAACACTTGGTTTAAGAATCATGAAAGAAGGTTGTATACATGGAAGAACCCTGGAGATACTAAAGGGTATTAGATAGATTATATAATGGTAAGACAGAGATTTAGGAACCAGGTTTTAAATTGTAAGACATTTCCAGGGGCAGATGTGGACTCTGACCACAATTTATTGGTTATGACCCGTAGATTAAAACAGAATAAATTGCAAAAAGGTGGGAATTTAAGGAGATGGGACCTGGATAAACTGAAACAACCAGAGGTTGTACAGAGTTTCAGGGAGAGCATAAGGGAACAATTGACAGGAATGGGGGAAAGAAATACAGTAGAAGAAGAATGGGTAGCTTTGAGGGATGAAGCAGTGAAGGCAGCAGAGGATCAAATAGGTAAAAAGACGTGGGCTGGTAGAAATCCTTGGGTAACAGAAGAAATATTGAATTTAATTGATGAAAGGAGAAAATATAAAAATACAGTAAATGAAGCAGGCAAAAAGGAATACAAACGTCTCAAAAATGAGATCGACAGGAAGTGCAAAATGGCAAAGCAGGGATGGCTAGAGCACAAATGTAAGGATGTAGAGGCTTATCTCACTAGGGGTAAGATAGGTACTGCCTACAGGAAAATTAAAGAGACCTTTAGAGATAAGAGAACCACTTGTATGAACATCAAGAGCTCAGATGGAAACCCAGTTCTAAGCAAAGAAGGGAAAGCAGAAAGGTGGATGAAGTATATAGAGGGTCTATACAAGGGCGATGTACTTGAGGACAATTTTATGGAAATGGAAGAGGATATAGATGAAGATGAAATGGGAGATACGATACTGCGGGAAGAGTTTGACAGAGCACTGAAAGACCCGAGTTCCATTGGAACTACTGACGGCCTCGGGAGAGCCAGTCCTGACTAAACTCTACCATCTGGTGAGCAAGATGCATGAAACAGGCGAAATACCCTCAGACTTCAAGAAGAATATAATAATTCCAATCCCAAAGAATGCAGGTGTTGACAGATGTGAAAATTACCGAACAATCAGTTTAATAAGCCACAGCTGCAAAATACTAACACGAATTCTTTACAGACTAATGGAAAAACTAGTAGAAGCCGCCCTCGGGGAAGATCAGTTTGGATTCCGTAGAAATACTGGAACACGTCAGGCAATACTGACCTTACGACTTACCTTAGAAGAAAGATTAAAGAAAGGCAAACGTACGTTTCTAGCATTTGTAGACTTAGAGAAAGCTTTTGACATTGTTGACTGGAATACTCTCTTTCAAATTCTAAAGGTGGCAAGGGCAAAATACAGGGAGCGAAAGGCTATTTACAATTTGTACAGAAACCAGGTGGCAGTTATAAGAGTCGAGGGACATGAATGGGAAGCAGTAGTTGGGAAGGGAGTAAGACAGGGTTGTAGCCTCTCCCCGATGTTATTCAATCTGTATATTGAGCAAGCACTAAAGGAAACAAAAGAAAAATTCGGAGTAGGTATTAAAATCCATGGAGAAGAAATAAAAACTTTGAGGTTTGCCGATGACATTGTAATTCTGTCAGAGACAGCAAAGGACTTGGAAGAGCAGTTGAATGGAATGGACAGTGTCTTGAAAGGAGGATATAAGATGAACATCAAAAAAAGCAAAACGAGGATAATGGAATGTAGTCGAATTAAGTCGGGTGATGCTGAGGGAATTAGATTAGGAAATGAGACACCTAAAGTAGTAAATGAGTTTTGCTATTTGGGGAGCAAAATAACTGATGATGGTCGAAGTAGAGAGAATATAAAATGTAGACTGGCAATGGCAAGGAAAGCGTTTCTGAAGAAGAGAAATTTGTTAATATCGAGAATAGATTTAAGTGTCAGGAAGTCGTTTCTGAAAGTATTTGTACTGAGGGTAGCCATGTATCGAAGTGAAACATGGACGATAAATAGTTTGGACAAGAAGAGAATAGAAGCTTTCGAAATGTGGTGCTACAGAAGAATGCTGAAGATTAGATGGGTAGATCACATAACTAATGAGGAAGTATTGAATAGGATTGGGGAGAAGAGAAGTTTGTGGCACAACTTGACCAGAAGAAAGGATCGGTTGGTAGGACATGTTCTGAGGCACCAAGGGATCACCAATTTAGTATTGGAGGGCAGCGTGGAAGGTAGAGGGAGACCAAGAGATGAATACACTAAGCAGATTCAGAAGGATGTAGGTTGCAGTAGGTACTGGGAGATGAAGCAGTTTGCACAGGATAGAGCAGCATGGAGAGCTGCATCAAACCAGTCTCAGGACTGAAGACCACAACAACAACAACAATTGAGTACGGTTATATTACTTAATATTTGTTTCATTTTATGTTAAATGTCATTTTAATCTATACAAGTCTTAACATGGGAAGTAGTTCTGTGTTCTTTAAAAGCACATAAATAGTCGAGTACCAACCATTTCTTCTGTGAGGAAGTGTTTTCGAAGTCCGATCAAAGGAGTTTTCATTGGAAGAGATGTCTACAGTCGAGTAAAAGGATCAAAACGGAGCTTACTCACAAAACCACTGTCAAGGGTGCCAATTAAGAAAATGAAATAAGAAAAATTATTTATTTAAGAAATTGCTTAATTATTTTAGTAAGTGTGGTTGACTCGCTAGCATTTATCCATTTACGATCCAGTCAGAATTAATAACAAAAGATTATTTAAATTTCCAAGCGGATGATTCTTACGAGCAAGGCACTCCTCATCAGAGATTTGGACAACCCACAGATAGGGGTTCCATTTCCTTCAAGGACTTCTCACAAACCGATTGCGATGAAGAAGCCATTTAAATGTTGTAGGCGAGTGACAACCTCTTCAAAGAATGCAGCAGTAGCTGCAACATTTCATTGGAGAGCAATGTTCCAGACTCTGAAACTACTAATGTGATCACTGAACACGAGACCACAATACTACAGTCGAAATGCTCGTTTAGCTACTTCGTCACCATACCTAAGAGAATAAAAAAACACCAAAGAAAACCAATTATCAACTCACGTGGAGTGCACCTGAAGAAACAATTGTTCCCACTGGTCAGCACCAAGAAAATGGCAGCTAAGTCGACCAGTATCAACAAGGAACAAAAAATTCTCAAAGTACGGAGGCTAAAAGGAATCAGAGAAAACTACGAGCGCAAAGTGACTGGTATGCTCAGTTTGTAAGGAAGACAAGATCAAGGGCATGGGACTGTGCATAGTGTATGCTAACTATAATCACGAGGGAAGTGTCAGTTCGTCGAAAGAAGACCACTAACATTTTGTTATCCCCACTTTTGAAAATTAAAATTTTATTTCTTCACCACAATTTGACATTAATAGTAATGTGAATCGAACTGTGAAAATTTAAATTTGATTTTTGAATCACAATTTGAAATTAATAATTTTATATTACAAAACTGACTTCATTGCTCTTGTTTGTAAATGCATTTTTTCATTACATTTTGAATTTCTGACTAAATATATTTAATTTTTGTAATTGGGCCATACTGTACACATTTGTTGGAGCTACGAGCCTGGCGTAGACCTTTGGAAAACAGCAGTTTTAGCGAATTTAAAATTCCGACTTACAATTGCTTCCTAATAGATAACCAACATCCCAATAACAAACGACTACAGATTTTTTAAAAATCTACCGAAAATAGAGGATTTCAAATTTTGCACATGTTAAGTGGGTTGTGACACCCTCACGTACGTTACCTCAAATCGACTTAAAGTTTCACAAAATTACAGAATAATGTCGATTCATGAACACTGTACGTCCTTGCATGGTACCTTTCTCAAGTTAAATGAAAAGTACCATATCATATATGACTTTGTTCGCAATCTGGCTGCCGAGCAAGTCTAATAAGTGAATTACGTACTAAGAGCCGGAAAAGAGTGCCAGACTAAGCTTTGTCTCGAATGTATCCCTACTCTGGGATGGAGTGGGGACAGGAAATCGGGCCTTTTGCCAATACTGGTGTTTTGCACTATGGTGGAGCATGCATTTCCTGCTTCAGCTATGTCTGCAGTTCGTACGAAGGAATCGAAACAGCTGAGGTGGTATACTACACCACAATTACACCAGAACACGCTCAGTCTACAAAAATTCCTTTCCTCTAGTTACACAAACACAGACATGCACACACACACACACACACACACACACACACACACACACACACACACACACTTGCGCACACACACAATGGAGCTGCTTCAAGGAAGAGTAAGTAGATATACAAAATCGTGACCTCCTGTACTTGATGCTGGCTGAGTACATTAAGAAAAAGGAAAAATAGAATGGATGTGAGTAGTCATTGAAAATATCTAATGACATATTGCACACATTTAATAGGAAAGCCGTCCGTAGCTCGTGGTCTACTGGCTAGCGTTGCTGCCTATGGATCAGGGGGTCCGGGTTCGATTCCTGTCCGGGTCGGGGATTTTCTCTGCCCAGGAACAGGGTGTTTGTATTGTCCTCATCATTTCCTCTTCGTCATTATTCGTGACAGTGGGCCGATTGGACTGTGTAAAAAATTGGACTGTGAGGCTTTGTACGGCGTTGATGACCACTCAGTTGAGCGGTCCACGAACCTAACATCATCATCATTACTTGGAAAGCTCGACATATTGTCACATTTCAACATCCATGTGCGACCTAGCAGATGGGAATGCCAACGCAGCACGTAAACGCTACGCAGGACATTATCTGGTACAAGAACGTTTGTACGACCTCACCAACGCTTGAGAGAAACAGGGCCATTTGAGAAGAAAGCTGCAAATGATGGGAGACCACGCGATGTACTAGCACCTGAGTTTGAAGAACGAGTTCTATCAACTGGTACTAGGAATACCGCGAGAAGGGAAGGCGTTAATCTCACGACGATCTGGAACATTCTGTATGAATATCTTCTGTATCCATACAGCTTCAAAGAGCGCAGAGCTTAGATGAGACGGACTTTCAGACTGGCACGTTAGGCCAGAGGGCCATGTTTCTGTAGTTATTACCATGTGCGTGAGTCACTGATGAAGTTACCATAGCATCACAATCACCTCCTGGCTTACAAAAGTGCTACAAGACTGACATCAAGAGAGCTTCAATCTCAGCTTGTGGAAGATTAATGACAATATCAATGGCCCAGTTCTCTTTCCGCATCGTCTTACTGGACAAACATATACGTCATTTTTGATGTTATTAATGGGTGAGTGGTTATCTGGAAAGTGATTTGCAAACAGAAACTGGAACTCTACAGTCTACTGCAAGTCTTGTGTGCTACAAAATTTTTCTCGGTCGCCACCAATTTAATTAAAACTCTGAAAATTTAATCTAAGAACTGAATTAGTCACTGAATTTCTAAGTATAACTAACGTTTTAATATAAATAAAAAGATCTAAGTGATAGGATGTGAGGTCCGCCAGTTACGTAAAACACCGTCTTTTCTCAATAACCAAACATGTTCAAGCACCATTGTGCCATCATCAGTGGGTTTCCGTTTTATTTATTCTGTAATGTGAATATTTTTATTAAATGATTACATAATTATGTTGATATTTAGTTCAAACAATAGTCCGTTTCTTTTTGCTAATACCTTTAACTTGGCGTGCATTATATTTCCGGATCACTTGTGTGTTATTTACTACAGGTAGCTTGTCATCTGCCAACAGACACAGTGTTCAATTTCTACGAAATATATTTATGTGTATAGCTAAGTGAACCTACACTAGCAAATATGAAATGACAGTGTAAATCATAGTGTACACTAAGCTGAAGTTTTACCGAGTTGATGGTATAGCCACCGAATGAATAATGTCAATTCTTACCAAAGTGATGGAGAAACGTGTACTACATACATGTACACGACATTCCATCCAATGCACAACGAGCAGAATTAGTTCTTTTTTTCGCATGACACTAGTATTGTAATCAATACAAACACACATACAACAATGGAAGAAATAATAACAATGTTCTTAAAGATATTACTGAGTGGTTTTATGCGAATGCCCTCTGAATTTTTTATAAAAAAAAACACAACATATTCAGTTCTACTCGTTTAGAGATGTTGTTTCATTGATAAGCATAACACATGGTCAGGAAGTAACATTTATAATGGAAGGTTCAACATTTTTGGATGTCCATGCTAATGAAAATTTAAATCGGAAGAAAACACGTTCTGGAATTCCTGGAACAATTTAATTCAGCTACATTTGCACTTCGATTCATTGAAAATCTCGGGGATGGACAAATCAGTAAGTTGACTGTTATTCAATAATGGCAAATCGAATAATGATATGGGGAGACCCATCTTCAAGAAAGGAAATCTTCATTGCTCAAAAGACGAGTTGCTCACCCACGATTATCTTGCAGACATCTGTTTAAGGAGTTAGTTATTCTGACTGCTGCGTCACAGAATATTTATTCCCTAACGAAGGTTGTTGGAAATAATCTACTGCAATTCTAAGGGGCAATGGTGTACCTAATTACAGTACCAGACGGAAGAATGACACTCATTATTCCATATGAAGATATGGAAAAAGGGTGCACAATGCTGCCACCAAAAATTTTGATCACTTACACAGTGATACAAGATGTTGGACATACAGAAAAGCTAGCTTTTAAAACAAAATGCAAACTTTTACCTTGACAATATGAATTTTAATTTTTTTAATAACTTGCTAAGTAGCTTGGCAGGACTTACTGACTCACGTCCCTACTGAAAAAAAAATCTTGTAGGTGATTACCATGTAGCCATATTTACAAATGGATGTAAAATGACTCGGTGTACATTATTACGATTAATCGTATAATTGGCCCATTGAACACGAAGCTAAGTAACTGATGTTACATTTATGGATCTGAATTGGTTCAGCCTCGAAATGTTGGATGATTGTAATACGAAAACCTGCCTCCAGTTCCGCATTCCCGCTACATCGCGTACTTTATCTCACATTTCCCAGTACGTGAAGTCAGCCCAAACAAATACAGCTCATAACATTGCAAGGCACCAGGAATTATGTTTATTAGTACTTGAATTGCGTGCTTGCGTGTGAAACGCCACACTACTACCCTTAAATTAAGTGCCTGACTGAATTATGCAACGAATATTGAATAACGCGAAAAATACATTACCTCCGTGACATTCAACCCAAGGGTGGGAATATTGACAGATGAATAATCTCTTTGTACAAACTTACTGCAAAATTATGCATTTGACCAAAATAATTGCGTGAAATTAAAGCATTGTCCCTCTCAGCATTAAGAATCATTTACAGCTGTAACTGATGACTGGTGCTACCTACTTAAAGGAAAGGTATTATGTTCAATGAATTTCATATATTTTGAACAACAAAAAAGATAGTCACATTGAATACTGTTGATTGAACGGTGATTATAAGCAAGAACTGTTAAATGTTTTTAAAGCAAGGGGAAAACTGAGTGAGCTAACTGTTATCCTACTGCTCATTCGCGAAAGAATATGGCTCTGAGCACTATGGGACTTAACATCTGACGTCATCAGTCCCCTAGAACTTAGAACTACTTAAACCTAACTAACCTAAGGACATCACACACATCCATGCCCCAGGCAGGATTCGAACCTGCGACCGTAGCGGTCACGCGGTTCCAGACTGAAACGCCTAGAACCGCACGGCCACAACGGCCGGCGAAAGAACATGCCCCCCCTAATTCTTATAAAGTAACAATTGCCATTCAGGCCTAAAATTCAACTGAATTATGACCAGAACTGAGCTAAGAGTCTACACTGAATTTTTCTAAACTGTAGGAGCTGAGCTGTATTTGACTCTATCGAGAGAGTGTGCTGTGTCTGATGGTGTGACAGCATAATGCATGTGGTGCATGACAGGGCTGTTTGTATAGACACATCTGGTAGTTAGTGGCGAAAATGCGGTTACTCCTGCATTACACTGAAATAGGTACTTTGAGATAATAAAACTGTCAAGAAATATTCTATTGGCATGAATAAACGCAGAACGACTCAATTCAATAAAACATGTAATCCTGAGTGATGCACATATCGAATCGAGGCTTAGTATTGGAGGGAAGCTCTCTCACTAGGATCGAAAAATGCTAAATGCTCTACACCTTCAGAGAGCTGAAGCGCAGCTAGTGACAGATTTTAATCTGACAAAACAGGAGGTTAAACATAAATCTCTCTGCTCTGCTGAGTGCCAAGGCAGAAGGTCATTTCACAGTTGCATAGTACCAAGCAGAAGTTGTGTATGATCGCATGTCATGGCAGTTGTTCTGCAGAGGCATAGGGTTAATTAGACGATTTTTTCATTTGGTCACTCTGAAAACGGAGTGTTGAGACAAGTCTGGTGTCAGGGGATAGGTCAGAGGATTGATTCAAGCCTATATCTTTCGGCGGAAATTACGAAACCTTGCATCCCCACTCTCTCTCTCTTTCCAAGCTTTTATCCTAACTTGTGGGGTCTGCTTTGTAAATAATTATTTGGAATGGTTAACTTTGAAGGGGTTGCCAGATGCCCTTCCTGTCACCACCCCATACCCCCTGGGATGGAAACAGTGTACCCCTGCTGTCTGTGTTTAGCGTAAATCATGAAATAGTGTGAATGTATGGCAAATGTCTTGGAGTCGTGTAACTGAGGTGGGACATGAGGACCAGCCTGGTATTCACCAAGTGGGATGTGGAAAACCGCCTAAAAACCACATCGAGGCTGGCCAGCACACTGGCCCTCGTCGTTAATCCGCCGGGCGGATTCGATCCGGGGCAGGTGCGCCTACTCGAGTTCAGGAAGCAGCGCTTTAGCGCTCTCGGCTATCCTGGTGGGTCCTTGTACCCCCCACTATATTTATATTTTTTCACCTGTGTTTTCAAATCATAGGCCTGAACACTTACGAAACTTCTCCGTACTACAAAGAGAAAAAGAGTCTTATCCAATCAAATGCTTACTTTCAGTCTTATTAGTACAGATGGGGACATGACAGTCAGCCATCTGGTGACACATCTTCGCCAATAGGAATTGCGCTCTCTGAATGCTGGCCCAGCACTGCAAAAACAGAGGGTCGGCGGGCTCTGAGCGCGCCCCGTCATGAACCCATTTTTCTGGACCCGTCAGACCAGCGCTCCATGCTCACTTTGTCCATTGTGAAGATTTCGTATCTTGATCCTTCACCGCTCAGCTCTCACAAGCATCTTCTACGCTTATAAACAAACCCCAACTGCACTGTGATGATAAGCTGCAATAGTAATAAGAATTAAAAAAGGAACTTACTGGTACAGGGTGACAATTATCGAATTGTACGAAAACAAGTGTAAATTAGTTACAAACTACGGCGTGTACGTATACGTCACTTCAGGTATTTAGGTTACATGTTCTACGAGGGGCGTTTGAAAGGTCCTTCGTCAACCGTCTGGAAAAGGGTAAGACTATTGCAGGGGCATATTATTCATCGTTATTGGACCGTTCTAAAACCGAACTGCCGGCGATTGGACCGCAAAAAAGTCCTTTTTCATCACGACAATGCACCAGCACGCACCTCTGCAGTTGTGGTCGCAAAATTAATGGAAACAGGATTCTAACTCGTTTCACATCCCCCCTATTCTCCAGACTTGGCTCCCTAGGACTACTTGTTTGTTCCCCAATTTGAAGAAACGGCTAACAGGACGAAGATGTTATTCGAACGAGGAGATGATTGCAGCAACTAATAGCTATTTTGCAGACATGGACAATTGTTAATATTCGGAAGGGATCAACAAATTAGAACAGCGTCGGGCGAAGTGTGTAAGTCTAAAAGGAGACTGTGTCGCAAAATAAAAAAGGTTTACCCCAGACTCGTAAGTAGTTTTTATTTTTGCACTGACTTTTCAAACGCCCCTCGTATATGCCTGCCTTCATTGAAGATGGTGTGGCGCAGTCAAATAGCCAAATTCAGCATGACCCGCTGAAGTGTCGGAATGTCGATGCTGTCGATGACCTCCTGAATGGTTGTTTTCAGCACAGCAATGGTTTTGGGGTTATTGCTGTACACCTTGTCTTCGACATAGCCCCACAAAAAGGAGTCGCATGTGTTCAGATCTGGAGAATACGGCGGCCAATCGAGACCCACTCCACTGGCCTCTGGGTACCCCAGAGCTAGAATGCTGCCCCAAAGTGCTCTCCCAGGACATGAAACACTCTCCTGCTTCGACGGGGCCGAGCCCCGTCTTGCATTTACCATATCTTATCGAATTCATGTGGTCGTTTTGGATACTGTATGGTGAAATCATCTTCCAAAACTTTCAACTACCGTTAGGTAGTCACCGTACCATAAAGGAACAACGCAACGATTATTCCGCGACTGGACATTGCACATCACACAGCCGCCCGTTGAGGGTCAAGAGGCTTCTTGATCGCGAAAGGCGGATTATCAGTCCCCCAAATGCACCAATTCTGCTTATTGAGGAACCCATCCAAGTGAAAGTGGGCTTCGTCGTTGAACCAAACGGTACAAATTCCGATCACGCCTCGCAGCCAACCGTGCGGTGTGAACGTCCTAACGCAAACCGGTCAGAAGTCATGACGATTTTATTTCGTCTAGTTCAATAACTGTCACCCCGTATGAAGAAAGGAAATACAAGGTCACTCATTGTTTAGATGCAACTGATTCAGTGCAAGTCTGCGCATCGCGTCATTCGTATGACTTAATAGGCTACAGAAAGGCTATTAAAAATGAATTAAACATGATGAACATCACGTTAAATCAGCGAATTTTTCAACATATTTTATGCAACGCCCAGCGTCCAAGGAAAACATATGTTTGTTTCTCGTTGCAAACAATACGTTTTGCAACGCAGATTTTTATGGGTCTTTTCGGTAGAGTATTCCCAAAGTAGTCACCTGCGATATTAGATTTGACGCTATGTTCAGCAGGGAGAAAAGAACACGAAGTATAACCGGGACAGCAGCTGCTAATCACTAGCGTTGCTTCACTGCGGTATCAATCGTCAGGCAACAGAGTTACTCACAAGGGAACCTCCCCATCGCACCCCCATCAGATTTAGTTATAAGTTGGCACAGTGGATAGGCCTTGAAAAACTGGACACAGGTCAATCGAGAGAAGAGGAAGAAGTTGTGTGGAACCATGAAAAAATTAATAAAATATACAAACTGAGTAGTCCATGCGTAACATATGCAACATCAAGGAGAATGAAGCATAATGAGCGCCGTGGTCTCTTGGTTAGCGTGAGTAGCTGCGGAAAGAGAGGTCCTTGGTTCAAGTCTTGCCTCGACTGAAAATTTTACTTTCTTTATTTTCGCCAAGTTATGATCTGTCCGTTCGTTCATTGACGTCTCTGTTCACTGTAAGAAGTTTATTGTCTGTGTTTTGCGACCGCACCGCAAAACTGTGCGATTAGTAGACGAAAGGACGTGCGTCTCCAATAGGAACCGAAAACATTTGATCGCAAGGTCATAGTTCAACCGATTCCTCCACAGGAAAACATCTGATATATTCTATACGACACTGGTGACGGCATGTGCGTCACATGACAGGAATATGTTGTCGACCCACCTAACTTGTACACTTAGCGAATGGGTAAAAAGATTCTTCTACCTTGCCCGATTTAGGTTTTCTTGTGGATGTGATAATCAGTCCGAAAAAAGTGATGAAAACATAAGAGTTTGTCACATAAACTGAAAATAAAAATTTAAACTTTTCACTCGAGGGAAGACTTGAACCTAGGACCTCTCTATTGGTGGCTGCTCTCGCTTACCACGGGACCACAGCGCTCTGTGACCTCCATTGTCCTTGACGTTGCATATCTTCGCATGGACTACCCAGTTTGTATATTTTACTAATTTTTTTTCATAGTTCCACACAACTTCTTCCGGTTTTCTCGATTGATCTGTGTTCAGTTTTTCAAGGCCTATCCACTGTGCCAAATCATAACTAAATCTGAGGGGGGTGCGATGGGGAGGTTCCCTTGTCAGTCGCTGCCAGAGTACCCGTTATTCTTTATATTTTATTGTTCCCTTTAAACATATCGTTAAACAGAATATCGCATGCGACTTCTTTGGGACTGCTCTACCGAACAGACGTATAAAAACCTGCCTTTCAAAACATTTTGTCATCTTCCAAAACTTTCAACTACCGTTAGGTAGTCACCGTACCATAAAGGAACAACGCAACGGGAAACATACATACTTTTTCCGTGTGCGTTTGGAATTACATAAGACACATGATCAGTTGTATTTGTTGGCTTATCTGTACTTCTCCTTCCTCGTTTTCCCGCCCTTATCTCATATCTATATGGTGTTGGCATGTTAAGGGGAAACTCCACCAAAAATTAAACTTTGCTTCCACTTTGCCGATTTAAGCCGAATTTTGAAGTCATTTCTATCACGTTAAGATGTAGAAACAATCAAGATTCGAAGTCCAAAACTTCATTTGTTTTTGAGTTTTGAATTTATAATAACATTTTAATTGTGTTTTTGAATGCCCGCTTCAGGTACTCAGACCTCAACGTACTCAAACCTCATTTTTAATATTCCAGATTTAGTAAGTCCATTCACAAGACAGTGTTCAAGAGTTCTATTCATTCATTTTATGCGAAATGCTTTAATTTATTTTCAGCATTTTCTTCAAGTTTCAAGCATAAATTTTCTTTAAACATCGATACATAAATGTTATAATAAAACAAACAAACTACATTTTTGACCCCGTTAATGTATAGAAGTATGCAAATACCTCTACACCATTTCCTGCAAAAATTGCATTGAGATTGCTTAATATTTAGGATAAAAAGTTGGCACTGAACTTAGGAAAACAAACATACAGCAAAATGGATTTCAAAAATTTTATTAAAGAATGAATGTTAATACAAAACACATACCCATGTAACTGCACCATTACTATACGTTTTCCTCTCATGTAAGGCTTCTTCTTCGTGTAATTTCAAGGCTAGAGTAACCTCTTCCTTGAATTTTTCCTTCTCCAGGCAGCATCTTATGGAATGACCGAGCTGTCGTTGATGTCTAGATCAGCAGATTTACTTCTGGAAAGGTGATAAAGAAGTGCTGGGACTTCTACATTCTTCAATCTACAAACATAACATACTGATCTGAGAAACAGCTTCTATCAGACCCAAAAGTAATGTTTTCTGTTTCTTTGGGACACACAGACCGTATGACACTGTGCAAACTTGCATCGGAATTTCATGCTTTTTCGTCAGTGCGCGTTACCAGCAGTGCATCAGATGCATGATACATGAAACGCATTTGATACCTTGACCATTGTGGCAACTGTCAGCGTGTCAAAGCCCCTCATACAGTCTACGTTGTAAATACCTCACATGTGTACTTGTACTTCGAACAGTACCTAATCGCTTTGCAGCTACTCTAAGAGTAAATACTCGATAGCCGCGAAATAAGCATTGGAATTTTTTGAAAAATATTGAAGTTGGATGGAGTTGCTTGTTAATGTTCGGATTTGTCCGTTGCCCGATGTACTTTCTGTTGCCACGCCGTACTTAAATGGCTCTGAGCACTATGGGACTCAACTGCTGAGGTCATTAGTCCCCTAGAACTTAGAACTAGTTAAACCTAACTAACCTAAGGACTTCACAAACATCCACGCCCGAGGCAGGATTCGAACCTGCGACCGTAGCGGTCTTGCGGTTCCAGACTGCAGCGCCTTTAACCGCACGGCCACTTCGGCCGGCACGCCGTACTCCTCATGACGAAAGTTGTGTATCTCAACTGTCTGCGACTAGTATTCTTCCATGTGAAAGTGGGACAACGGTTTCTAAACATTTACGAATCGTGTAACTGAAGTGAGACCTGGGTACCAGCCCCGTATTCACCTGGTCGAATGAGAGAAATCTGCTAAAAGCCACGTCTGGACTCGCTGGTACGCAGGCTCTCACCGCTAGTAAGCTCGGCGGACTCGATTTACGGCCGGCGTGCTTCCCCGGATTCTGGGCAGTGGCATGCTAATGGACACGGCTATCCCCATGGGTAAAACTACTTCGTCTGTGTATTAGAAGGACGAATGTGGAAATACGTAAAGACAATCCAGATTAAATCACCATCATTGTTCCTAGTAGGTGCATCTGGTATACATACGAGATGCATTCAAGTTCTAAGGCCTCCGATTTCTTTTTCTAATTAACTACTCACCCGAAATAGATGAAACTGGCGTACTTCTCGACGTAATCGCCCTGCAGACGTACACATTTTTCACAACGCTGACGCCATGATTCCACGGCAGCGGCGAAGGCTTCCTTAGGAGTCTGTTTTGACCACTGGAAAATCGCTGAGGCAATAGCAGTACGGCTGGTGAATGTGCGGACACGGAGAGTGTCTTTCATTGTTGGAAAAAGCCAAAAGTCACTAGGAGCCAGGTCAGGTGAGTAGGGAGCATGAGGAACCACTTAAAAGTTGTTATCGCGAAGAAACTGTTGCGTAACGTTAGCTCGATGTGCGGGTGCGTTGGCTTGGCGAAACAACACACGCGCAGCCCTTCCCGGGCGTTTTTGTTGCAGTGCAGGAAGGAATTTGTTCTTCAAAACATTTTCGTAGGATGCACCTGTTACCGTAGTGCCCTTTGGATCGCAATGGGTAAGGATTATGCCCTCGCTGTCTCAGAACATGGACACCATTTTTTCAGCACTGGCGGTTACCCGAAATTTTTTTGGTGGCGGTGAATTTGTGTGCTTCCATTGAGCTCACTGGCGCTTTGTTTCTGGATTGAAAAATGGCATCCACGTCTCATCCATTGTCACAACCGGCGAAAAGAAAGTCCCATTCGTGCTGTCGTTGCGCGTCAACTCTGATTAGCAACATGCCACACGGGCAGCCATGTGGTCATCCGTCAGTATTCGTGGCACCCACCTGGATGACACTTTTCGCATTTTCAGGTCGTCGTGCAGGATTGTGTGCACAGAACCCACATAAATGCCAACACTGGAGGCGATCTGTTCAACAGTCATTCGGCGATCCCCCAAAACAATTCTCTCCACTTTCTCGATCATGTAGTCAGAATGGCTTGTGCGAGCCCGAGGTTGTTTCAGTTTGTTGTCACACGATGTTCAGCCTTCATTAAACTGTCACACCCACGAACGCACTTTCGACACATCCATAACTCCATCACCACATGTCTCCTTCAACTGTCGATGAATTTCAATTGGTTTCACACTACGCAAATTCAGAAAACGAATGATTGCACGCTGTTCAAGTAAGGAAAACGTCGCAATTTTAAGTATTTAAAACAGTTCTCATTCTCGCCGCTGGCGGTAAAATTCCATCTGCCGTACGGTGCTGCCATCTCTGGGACGTATTGACAATGAACGCAGCCTCATTTTAAAACAATGCGCATGTTTCTATCTCTTTCCAGTCCAGAGAAAAAAATCGGAGGCCTTAGAACTTGAATGCACCTCGTATAAACTGAAGTGCCAAGAAACTGGTATAGGAATGCGTATTCAAATAAAGAGATATGTAAACAGGTAGAATACGGAACTGCGTCGGCAACACATATATAAGGCTACACGTGTCTGGCGCTGTTCTTAGATCGGTTACTGCTGTTACAATGCCGGGTTATCAAGATTTAAATGAGTTTGAACGCGGTGTTATGGTCGACGCACGAGCGATGGGTCATATAATCTCCGAGCTAGTGATGAAACGGTTCAAATGGCTGTGAGCACTGTGGGACTTAATATGTGAGGTTATCAGTTCCCTGGACTTAGAAGTACTTAAACCTAACCAACCTAAAGACATCACACACATCAATGACCGAGGCCGGATTCGAGCTTGCGACCATAGCAGCAGCGCTGTTCCGAACTGAAGCGTCTAGGACCGCTCGGCCACAGCGGCCGGCGTAGCGATGAAGTAAGAACTTTCCCCTACTAACATTTCATGAGTGTACCGTGAATGTCAGGAATCCGGTTAAACATCAAACCTCCTACATCGCTGCGGCTTGGAAAAGATCCTGCAAGAACGGGACCAACGACGACTGAACAGAATCGTTCGACGTGACAGAAGTGCAGCCCTTCTGCAAATTGCTGCAGATTTCAATGCTGGGTCAACAACGAGTGTCAGCGTGCGAACCATTCAACGAAACACCATCGATAAGGGCTTTTGTAGCCCAAGGCCCACTCGTGTACCCTTGATGACCTCACGACACGAAGCTTTACGCCTCTGTTTGGCCCATTAACACCGACAGTGGACTCTTGATGACTGGAAGCATGTTGCCTGGTCGTAGGAGCCTCGTTTCAAATTTTATCGAGGGGATGGACGTGTACGTGTATGAAGACAGTTTCATGAATCCATGGACACTGCATGTCAGCAACGGACTGTTAAAGCTGGTGGATGCTCTGAATAGTGTGCGGCATGTGCAGTTGGAACGGTAAGGGACCGCTGATACCTCTAGATTGACAGGTGACACGTATGTAAGCATGTCTGTTCACCTGCATTCATTTATGTCCATTGTGCATTCCGACTGTCTTGCGACACCCAACACGTCCAGAATTGCTACAGAGTGGCTCTAGGAACACTCATGACTTTATACACTTCCGCTGGCCACCGAACTTCCCTTACATGAACATTATTGAGCATATCTGGGATGTCTTGCAACTTGCTGTTCGGAAGAGATCTCCATCCCCTTGTACTCTTACGAATTTATGGAAAGCCCTGAAGGATTCATTGCCTCAATTGTCTACAGCACTACTGTAGACATTAGTTGAGTCCCTGCCACGTCGTGTTGCGGCACTTCTGCGTGCTCGGAGGCGCCCTACGCGATATTAGACAGGGTCTTCATTGTATATGAAGGAAAACAAGCCTGGGGAGAACAGAACAAGACAGCGTGTACTGGGAGTTATGTTCTCTTAGTGTGTAAAAGTTAGTGAATTTTCAGTTTCCACCGTCGGTCGGACACACGTTATTCGTAGGACGCAATGTTGCTTGTTACTCTTTCCCGTGGTCAGCATTATAGCCTTTGTCATCATTCGTTCTGGTCACGGGAGAGTAAACATTTCTTGTTTAAGACCATTATACCTATGAGGAACGTGCAACACGTGCTCCAGATAATATTCCGCAGAGACACTCAGTCTTTGTTTGTCTTGCATTGACTGTTGGGAGTTGGAGCAGCGACACGTGTGCTCATGGTACGTTCTCGAAGCACCACTGTCGGAGTGAATGGATGTTTATAGCTCTGTAACGACCAATTAGCCAGAAAGGGGGACAATGCGACATCCGACCGCAACGCTAACCACAATGCAGAGCGCTTGACCGCTATTATAATGTACTGCCGCTCAGAGAAGCTGCACTTAAAAGTCAATAGGAAACTGCCAATCGGACCGCACAGAGGAATAACGCCCTTTAGAATCGAGCTTCGGCAACTGCTTATTCAACAACGTCTCATCTGACATACAACGCAATACCCCCCAACCTGTTTTTGTATTCGAAAAACATTCAATCTGAGAGAGACTTATTTTATACATTTTATACACTTGTAATCTGAGAGAGACTTATTTTATACATCTTATACACTTGTAATGTCACACTTTCTGAATATACATTAATGTTATTCACCTGCAACAAAAATAGGAAGCAGATCTGACACAGCACTGCGTTTGGTTTGCAAAGGCAGAAAAGGAACTACTACTAAATGATCACGAGAATTTAACCCACCACTCACAATTTATACTGATTAAAGAAATAACAGACAGAAGTAACAGCAGGTGATTACAAAATCGCATTGCTCTCCTATATATAGTAATAAGAGGCGATACTCAGTCAAACACAAAACGAAAAGAATTGAAAACGAAACTGAGAAAGTTGGCAGCAATTACAAAACAAATGAGCCTCTAGAGCAAGGGCGGCCAAGAATTTAGCCGGCGAGCGGTGCCCTGCCTTAGTGGTCAACCTCTCTGCACATTTCGCTCACCACCTCACCACGCTGCGTGTGAGGAGGGGTAAGAGGGGGAAACTGTGAGTGCAGGGCATTTAAACAGCTGCACAGTCGCGCAGCATACTACTTGGTTTTATGTTCCACATTTCGCAACAAAGTAGAACACAAATAAAACAAATGTTCAGTATTATTCAATTATTTTTGGTGCACTGAAAATAATTTTTATCTCATACAAACTGTCAGCTTACAGACAGTCGCAAATTTTTATCTCGTACAAACTTTCAGCATACAGACAGTCGCAGACGATTTTCACAGATTTTCACACTCAGGTTTCCTCATAATCGTGACTTCAGTTTCTTAACCGAAAAAATGTCTTTCATGCAAACAAGTCGATCGAAATGTTGTAGCACTTCTGCGATCTCGTTATGGAGACGTGTAAACTCTACGCGAGGAAAGAAATGTAGACTTCCTGGACAGTTTTAACGGAAAAAGGATATGTCATTAAAATGTGAATTATCTAACAGGTCAAGCAGGTAGATCTTCACATGGAAAGGGCCTCTTTCCGCAGTCTCGAAAACAGTGCGAAAACGTATGGAAGGTAGGCAGTGTCCTCAAAACGTTTAGGGAACTATATTTTAATTCTTTCAAGGCCACCATGATTTCATTGAACCTCGTGTTTCCATTAACAGCAATGAGCTTAGGGAACCGGACTGTTTTTGTAAGAATTTGTCCCTTCTACAACGTTATTTTCTTTGTAAAAACGTCCCAATCAAAATAGAGAGGAGTTGTTTCTCACCGTGCAATGCGGGCAGTGTCCAGTCCACTTAAAATGCGAGGTCTGCAATTCACTCCAGATGTTCCTGCACTACTTCTTCCTTCGTAAATAAAGCAACAGCGAGTTTTAAATTTAAAAAAAAATATATGGTTCCAAGCTCGACGCTTCACTCAACCAACGTACTTTGCAGTAATACATGAAGTCTCCATACTCTTTGTTCAATTCCATAGAAAACATTTGCATCTGAGAATGGAATAACGCGTATCGCTTCAGAAATTTTACTGTTCATGCCGCCAGTTTCTTCATGCTCTGCATGTTTGCAAATATAGCGCAAATTTCTTCTTCATTTGCAGAACAATGAATCTTGTCTGTCAATCGTTTACTTATTTATTTATTTATTTATTTTTGCTCTTTCACTGTATGCTACATCCTTAAATTATTTCTGCGTGTTATCGTAGTGTCGTTTCATAGTCAATTTGCAGAACCCGTCACTTGTGAGACTGCATAATTTACACAGATAAGCCTCATACCTGTCTTCCGTCATTCCTATTTTTGAAGTCTTGTGATGATGGATCGCTAGACTGCATCTGTTTGTAACAGCAGTCACTGGACCTTTGAACGTCCTTCATACCACGAACCCAAAGAGCAAAGGGTAAACAGCGCTGACTCCACTATTTTGCCGAATTGGAGAGAGTTGTGTCTGCTGAAAAATGATACACCGCAATGGTAAATCAAACGTCGTGCAGTTCCAGGTACTTCAAGGAGGTCCGAGCAAAGCCGAGTGAGAGGTTGGCCCTTGTCCTTCATGCATCCTGCACACCCGGCACGCGAGAAGTTTTGCACGCCGTGGCTACCACTGGTCTGGACACAGAATGCTGTGGTTGGCAGGAGAGCCAACACCGTGTTACTAGATGAATCCGAAAGGCACGCGTTTTAGCTCACGCAGGCTGGCGTGAGGTCTGGAACAGGACAAGGAAATTAGAATTTAGAAAAAAAAAAAAACGGACGTAGCTGCTGGAATACTTAACTTTAATCCATTAATGGTGAACGTCGCTCTTGACGGCACATGATTCACAGTATCAATAGTAACTGGTAATGGCGCCTTGCTAGGTCGTGGCAAATGACGTAGCTGAAGGCTATGCTAACTATTGTCTCGGCAAATGAGAGCGTATTTTGTCAGTGAACCATCGCTAGCAAAGTCGGCTGTACAACTGGGGCGAGTGCTAGGAAGTCTCTCTAGACCTGCCGTGTGTCGGCGCTCGGTCTGCAATCACTGATAGTGGCGACACGCGGGTCCGACGTATACTAACGGACCGCGGCCGATTTAAAGGATACCTTCTAGCATGTGTGGTGTCTGGCGGTGACACCACACAGAACATGCCAGTTACAGTGCTATGTTTCTAAAACAGAGGGACCACAAGAAAAACGGCAAGCTTTCAACCAGTTTTCTACAAGAGAGAGTGCTGCTTGATTTACAAGTATTGAATTAGACGTTAATCTGTAAGCACCATTCCATTCTGTTATACAAACTTTCTAAAATTGTTTTCCATTTAGAATGTTTTAGAGAAAAAATCATGTAATATTTCAGTACACCAACTGAAGATGCCTTGTACAAAAGAGAAACTCCATTAGGAGCAAAAATAAAATAAAAAATTAATCTGCAGCTTGCAAAGGGCTTTTTTCTTGTACACTACAGCAATTTATCAAATTAGCTTTTCAGTTGATGCCTGTCAGTTCATGTGGAGTCCCGTGTACTTGAAAAAAAGAAGCCGGCCGCAGTGGCCGTGCGGTTCTGGCGCTGCAGTCCGGAACCGCGGGACTGCTACGGTCGCAGGTTCGAATCCTGCCTCGGGCATGGGTGTGTGTGATGTCCTTAGGTTAGTTAGGTTTAAGTAGTTCTAAGTTCTAGGGGACTTATGACCTAAGATGTTGAGTCCCATAGTGCTCAGAGCCATTTGAACCATTTTTTTTGAAAAAAAAGTATTTACTGAATCATGCTCAGTAATGTCTGTACAACAGCTGTGTGAGCTTTCTTTAGTATTAAATACCATCATGCGAATGTTATTGGTCCGTATGAGGTAGTTTACCTCATCAGAACGTTCCAAATAGCGAAAATGCGATTTTTGAGGGAGTCATATGTCGGCTTCTATTGATCACAGAAGTAAAACGTTAAGTGTGATAGCCCCTGGCTTAGCCACCATTCGTTTATACAGGGTGTTACAAAAAGGTACGGCCAAACTTTCGGGAAACATTCCTCACACACAAAGAAAGAAAATATGTTATGTAGACATGTGTCCGGAAACGCTTACTTTCCATGTTAGAGCTCATTTTATTACTTCTCTTCAAATCACATTAATCATGGAATGGAAACACACAGCAACAGAACGTACCAGCGTGACTTCAAACACTTTGTTACAGGAAATGTTCAAAATGCGCTCCGTTAGCGAGGATACATGCATCCACCCTCCGTCGCATGGAATCCCTGATGCGCTGATGCAGCCCTGGAGAATGGCGTACTGTATCACAGCCGTCCACAATACGAGCACGAAGAGTCTCTACATTTGGTACCGGGGTTGCGTAGACAAGAGCTTTCAAATGCCCCCATAAATGAAAGTCAAGAGGGTTGCGGTCAGGAGAGCGTGGAGGCCATGGAATTGGTCCGCCTCTACCAATCCATCGCTCACCGAATCTGTTGTTGAAAAGCGTACGAACACTTCGACTGAAATGTTCAGCAGCTCCATCGTCCATGAACCACATTTTGTGTCGTACTTGTAAAGGCACATGTTCTAGCAGCACAGGTAGAGTATCCCGTATGAAATCATGATAACGTGCTCTATTGAGCGTAGGTGGAAGCGTAGGTGACGAAACTAAAATGAGCTCTAACATGGAAATTAAGCGTTTCCGGACACATGTCCACATAACATCTTTTCTTTATTTGTGTGTGAGGAATGCTTCCTGAAAGTTTGGCCGTACCTTTCTGTAACACCCTGTATACCTGAAGAAAGGGCATACTGTAGAGGTCATACAGTACAGGCTTAAAATTTAAACTTGACACACTTGCTCCAGCTCAAGCTAATTAACAAATAACTTGGTACTTACGCATTATGTTTCGTCAACGGTGGGCCCTAGTCAGCTTATAAAAGCGCTATTTGTTCATGGACCTGAGGAGGAGAAGAGAAATCTTAATTTTCGGACACCAGAAGTACCACTTCTATAATTCATTTTCAGGCCAACGCGTCAAAAATTTTACAGTATCTTCTTCAGATGATGTTATCAGGTAAACTTGAAAGTAGTTCGGTACCATAATCCCATACCGACATCCAGAGGTTCAAAGTTACCGTGTTTATACACTTACGGTATTCACGTAATTACTGGTCTGAGGCGTAAATGTAGTTTTAACTGACGTAGTGAACACATGAAAATGGCTCTTGCGTCATTGCAAGGGCTCTGAAATCACTAAACTATGTCTGCTGTGGCCATTTTTTCACCCATAAAACTTTATGACACACTCTCTGTTTGGTGTAAAGTAAACTTGCTTTGAAAGGGAGACGCATTTTGTGTTAACCTTATATTACGTGTACCTATTTGTTGTTTATATGTGGCAATGTGTGTCAGTGTGTCGAAGCATGTATATAGTCAAACTTTTACTGTCCCACAAAATTAGTTTTGTGTAAGTACCATACCCTGCTGTAGCAAGGAAAAGACGCAGCGCAAAAGCACAAAAATGGTGAATATGCTCTTTTTTAAAAAACTCTGAGAGGGAAGTGGGAAACCAACTGCCTCAATCCTCAGTCTGTCTTTGTCACCAAATAATTAGGCATGTGAACACAGTCGTGCTTCTTTGTGCTGAAAGAGCGTAGCACAGAGACGGTGAAGTTAGAACCAACAGGAGATAATGCCAGTAGGAGAGAAAGAGAGAGGATAAAGTGATTGTGGGAAAGAGGAAGTGGCAGTGAAAACAAAGTGAGATGAATGAGGAGAATAACAGAAGGAACCAAAGAAAGAGAACATAGTAATGGTCAGTGAAAGAAAGTGGCAGTAAAAGACAAAGAGATGAAGATATTGACAATGCGAGGAAAAGAGAGAAGAGACAGTGGAAATGAAAAAGAGAAATGGGTGGAGCCCATTCATTGGCTGAAGGGGTGTTCAATCCGCGCCGAAGACCGGCAAATTTTAACATGAAAAAACTTGCACAGTTTTCCCCTTCCCCTAGGACGCGAATAAAATGTGAGTACATTTCATTCGCAGTCTAGAGGTCAAACTCCCGTGCAATCCATCCCCAAGGACATGTGTGGAGAGGAGGCAATAGTGGCTGAAGAAAAGAGAATAAATTTAAGCGAGAAAGAAACAGGCAGTGTCAATGGGAGAAAAAAGGAATGACACAAAGACAGTAGGAATAGCACAGAGAGACAGTAAAGGTGGCAGAGAAGGACTCAATGTTAACGAAGAGCGAGAGAAAGGGATGAAGCCAGTGCCAGTGGGAAAGAGACTGAAGAATATGTCAGTAGGAGAAAAAGGGAACAGTGGGGAGGAGACGTGTATAGACTGTGGCAGTTAGATGGAGCTGCTAAATATGAAGGCATTACTAGAAAGAGAGACTAGGCAAATGAATTTACAATGGTGTGTGTTAAAAGAGTATGCATATGTATATATGCCAGAATTTCTGAGGAGGAAGGCAGAATGGCGATAAGTCAGCTGGTTGCCCGCTTTCCAGTCAGATTCTTTCAAACAGTAGCATATTTACCTACCCCAACAGGAGCATTTTTCAGCTGGTTGCAGATATTATTGCGTAGCAGATTCAATGAATACTGGTTAACATCAAGGAACTCCTCACGGACCAATTAGCGCCATCTGAAAAGCTAAGTTGATCATTTACATCATGATTCATAATGTGGTTTTGAATGTTTATTTTTTAAAGACTATCCATTTGTATAAGTATGAAGAAAAACAATAACAAGCAAATCAAAAAAACTTTATGACAAACATCCTGTATTAAAAACCTCAGAAAAATTGAACCTGACTGCGTAGGCAGAAATTTGAGCCCTCGTCTTTCCAATGGATTAGCCACTGCACCAAATTACTTGGCAAGCATTGTTTGTCAGCACATTGTAAAAGAAAGTCTTCCCATTAAAAGCCAATACCTGTGGAAGTGAAGATAGTGAGAGAGAATAAATCACTCTCTCACTTTTATCCATATTCAAGGGTAGAATTTAATGTTGCTTTTTCAGCAAGGACACCATGTTAGTGAGATGAAAGAAGGTTACCATGAGCAGGCGTTGATGGAAGCAAGAACGTTCTTAATGTGTGTGGGGTCTCTATGATGGCTCTCCTTTGAACAGTAATTTTCTAGAGTTGAGGAAAAGCAGGCAGTTGGTCATTTAACAATATATCTTGCGGTTGACATTTGGACCCCGAAAGCTACGTGTAGCTATTAGGGAAAGGGAAGTTTCTAAGCACTTACTGAGGACACAATGCTCGGCTCAAGAATTTGTCCCACGGCGTGCAGACAATGCGTTTGGTCGACAGGGCGGAGAAACAGCCTACCTGGGCCTACATGTTAGGTGATTCTTGCCACAGCAGAGGCTGATGGAGCAAGATAAATCTAGGTCACTCAGCCAATGCATTACGACAGCGTCGTAAACAGCCTTTGTGAACAGGGATGGCGGCCATAAAGATTCGCGAGTTCTCGTGTTCACTGTTGACAGAATCCTGAAAAGGGAGCCATCAGGTGGAGCCATCCCTGAGCTTTCAGAGATTTTTGGGAGTCATCCGGCTTTCCAAATAGCTTTAGAAGGCACACAACATTTATGACAGCTCTGAGACAATCTGCGTTGGAACACAAAAGCACTTCTTTTGGTTTAGCCGGGTCCCCTGGTCGGACACGACATAACGTTCAGGCCATCCAGATAATGGTCTCCAGAATAATAGTTCACTGTAGAGCTCTACGGAAACTCAAAATAACACACAGCCTAAAGTGGCAATGAGGGAAAACAAGTCAGGAGCACAACATCTCCTCTCTGTACGGGAATTTGTGAATGAGCGATTGCCTGCTGCTCCTGAAAAGATAAGAATATTGTTAACTTTGACTACGATTGGCTGTTGAGTAGAGCAGATGAGTTAGTGGAGAGACATGGAGCTCATGGTGTCTTGTGATTGGCAGTTGCAGGAGTGGCCTTGGCAGTTCATCGAGGTTTAATGGAAAGTAAGGAGAGATGATACTTAATCGTCCAATTAAGATAGCTGTCTGAAGTGGATCTTGAGATTCAGACTTTGGTCTGGAGAGGAAAGTAGTGTTGACTTCTGTTTGTAACGGAACATATTAAAGGCTTTACTTTACCGAAGTATGCGATACCCTCCACATTCAACCAGTTTAACGAGTATTTATGATTATAGAAAAGTTATTGTGTATGTTAACAATGATTGCATAACATGTCTCCATAAACAGTCAACCCATTAAATTATACTGAATAACTAACCCACACAAAAGTTAATATCACTTGATCACTGATACAGCAAATGTCATCATGTAAAAACACTAAGTTCATCTTAAATAATTAATATAAAGTACGAAAAATAGTGGCCAACTTAGGTATTTTGGATCTCCTTAAATAAAATTCACCCAGTGAAACCTATTTGTTCACTAGGAGCGTTTTCACTCAGTATTCATGTAATCAATCCTATTTTAGACGAAAATCAATGTAATTCTTAATAATTCATGTTATTTACTTATTTATGCAAATTAGAGAAGTCAATTGACAAACTTCTAAAAAACGGCCTTTTTGTAACAAAGAATTATTCTGTCAAGTCAACAAATCTGTCTGTCAATTTAATAACATGTTAAATTATGTCACTCGATGCAAATTAATAACTTTTCTGCACAAATTATGATAACAGATGTACATGTGACTTATAAACTATATCTCTTTTTAGTAGTTCTTTGACAATGTTGTAAATACCAGCAGCAAGAAGGGTCGGGGGCGCAGTCGGAATGTCACTTTGGTAAAGTGTGTTTGTGAATGGCTCTGAGCACTATGGGACTTAACATCTATGGTCATCAGTCCCATAGAACTTAGTACTTAAACCTAACTAACCTAAGGACAGCACACAACACCCAGCCATCACGAGGCAGAGAAAATCCCTGACCCCGCCGGGAATCGAACCCGGGAACCCGGGCGTGGGAAGCGAAAACGCTACCGCACGACCACGAGATGCGGGCAAAAAAAAAAAAAAGTGTGTTTGTGTGTTATTGTTTGAGGTGGATAAACAATGCAAAGAACATGTTAAGAAAGTACTACTTTGTGTTGTGTCATGGTCTTTGGTGGACAGTGGAATTAAGATGGCCACCAAAGTAATAAATATTTGAAGTTTACATATTTGTTGGTTTCGCTCGTTCTTTATCATCAAAAGCACATAAAAAACACGGGTCCTCATGTTTTTAACCCTAGACAACCAGATTTAGAGCCAGCATCAGCATCGAGAGACAGCAGCGATCCAGCAAGCAGCAGCGATTACCACAATGCGTTTTAATGGTGCCAACCTAACATCAAGTGCTAACAAGCTCCGTAAATGGGAGTGAAATAGGGCGATTATAGCAATTAGGAATATCTACGACTAGGCGACCATTACATGTTATAAGTGGGGTGCTGGTGGAACACTTGTCCTGAGCATGACTCTACACCAGCACTGGTCTTGACTGGGGAGTCTGTGCGGAGGACTTAGCTGCCTGCACCAACAGTGTAGACCTCAGTCAGCTTGGACAACTCGCTGCTCTGTGGGGAGGCTTATTCATGACAGGTCTCCCCCTTGGACTTTTGATGTCCTTGAGTGCACCACCGTATAAGTAAGCCACATTGGTCGACGGTATGACTGGTGAACAGGAATGGCACATGATGGAATCTGCTGAGATTTCAGTGCTCCGTTAGAGAGTAATTGCAGTCTGTCTAACAGATCGCTAGACGCTACTTTTCCTATTTCGTTACACATAACTGCTCTGCAGACACTCGAGGCACAACCGACACCTTAGCCAGCGCAGCACATCAAGAAAAGAGGTATTGTACTGCTGCTCTGGCTTGTTAGGGTAAACAAGATCACAATCTCGCCGCTTGTTCTCAGCTGCACCAGCATACTATAACTTCTGTGTAGAATAAATCCATCAATGTCTATTCAGTGTTAGATAATTTCAGATTGTGAAATCTGTATATTGAGCTAGAGTAAATAATTCAATCAAACCTTCGTCTTTGCCTACCAGCCTCCACACTGGGTTGTTACCTGTTTTTTGCATATTTGTGCTGCCACCAGTTCATATTTCAAATTTGTCATCACTGTTAACATGTAATTTTGTCCAATTTTAATCAATAAACATGTACCATAACTTTTATAAAAGATGAACCCCGTGTTGATATATTAGTCATCCATAAACAAGCAGAGCGAATGAATACCAACTGCCTCTCTGCATTGCCTTTGTTGACTTTGAAAAGGCATTTGACTCCGTTAGCCATGTAGCTGTCCTCCAAGCTTTGAGTGAGCAAGGAGTGGGAGCAGCATACATTGAAGTGCTCAGGAAAATCTACGAGAATTCTTCAGCTTATGTTAACATCGGCGAATCAACTCAAGAATTCCGCATCATGAGGGGTGTCAAGCAAGGCGATCCCATCTCCCCAAAACTGTTCTCTGCTGTATTGGAAATGGCTATGTCAAAGCTGAGCTGGGAAGGTAAGGGAATCAGAATTAATGGAAGAAGGCTTACCAACTTGAGATTTGCTGATGATATTGCCTTACTGGCCAAAGACTTCGCAGAGCTCCAAAACTTAGTTACAGATCTTGCATCGGAATGTCAGCTGGTTGGCTTGAACTTGAACCTTTCCAAAACAAAAGTAATACCCAACAAATGGGTCCCAGCTGGAGATGTGAAAGTCAAGGACAGTCTACTAGAAGAGGTCAGTGAATATGTCTACCTTGGCCAGATTATAAATATGAAGGGAGACATAAGACCAGAAATCTATCGACGCATCAAGCTTGGTTGGCAAGCATTTGGGAAGAATTCAAAAGTATTCAGATCAAAAACGCCAGTAAATCTGAAGAAAGCAGTATTTGATCAATGCATTCTTCCTGTGACGACGTATGGCTGCGAGACATGGACACTGAACTCATTCACAAAAGGGAAACTTAGGACAGCACAGAGAGCCATGGAGAGATCAATGCTGGGCTATACAAGAAATGACAGGAAAAAGGCAGATGGCATCCGGTCTGTGACGAAGGTTAATGACATCTTAGAGAGAGTAGGTTCCTTGAAATGGCAGTGGGCTGGCCACGTCGCAAGAAGAAAAGACAACAGGTGGACGAAGCTAGTACTGGAGTGGAGTCCGAGAGAGCACCGGAGGCCTAGAGGAAGACCACCAGACAGATGGGACAAAGACATCAAGAAGATCGCTGGTAACACCTGGCAGAGAACTGCCCAAGACCGTCCCACTTGGAGAAGACTGCTGAAAGCCTACCTGAATCCACGACTCGAAGAGGCCACATCATCTAATGATTGAATTGGCTGATGATGATGATGATGAAACAATTGACAAAGAAATGACAAGACCACCATTTCATTAACACTATTTCAGCATTCAGGCATATTTAGATTCTGATCACTATGAATAACTCGAAAGCAGGATGCAAAAACGAACACAATTATCGGTCAAAATCAATTTCGCAGACACATGGGACAGGTACCCCAGGCAGATACTTTCTGGTTAAACTGATTTCTGTCAGGTGGTAACTCAGAGTCGCCTGTCGTCTTCCAAAACATACCTCAAGTCCAGTGCAGTCTTACAGTTTGGCAACCGCTACCAGCATGGTGAATTGATGGATCCTTCTTTGACAGTCAGATACGATTTCCGTTACTAGACTTATGCATTAACAAGTTGAAATTCACTTGGTGCATTAGGAAAATTAGAATTGCTAGCGTTAATTATCTTGATGCTTGTAAATTTTGTGTGTGTTTTTTGATTTGTATTTTTCATACATTTGTTGCTGTGATTTCTGTGTTACTTGTTGACTGTTCCTGACGGAGAGCGATGTTGTCTTGAGGTGCGGGATGGCAGATTATCTATGGTTATTGCATTTATCGTTGATTAGGGTTGCTTTAATTCATATGCGTTGTCTGGAATTCAGAATTAGTGGATCACCAGAGCAAATTTCAGGGTAGAATCGTGTTTCATTGCAACGGGGAGCAATTGAAAGCTCTCGGGAGTAGAAATGTGAATGCATGGCAAGGCACGTTTTCTCCAAAGCAGCGGGAATATTCGAATCTCGTCACTAATGGACCAGTTTGGGACTGGTAGCATTCATCAAGAGGAAGTTGTGGAGAATTCTCAGTCGAGTGCAGCAGCTGATCCTGCGGATATGTCGAACGCGGATTCACTGATTATGACGAGAAATTCAATCATACAACGAACGCGAAGGCGAAACCGCGGCAGGGCGCCATGTAGAATCTGCAGGCTTGGCAAAAAGTACCGTTGATGAAAGTGGCAGGTGAGACACACGAACAAAGCATTGCAGAGTGGTGGAATCGCGTTCGTCTAGTCCTGGAGGTATAAGCGGAAGATCCCAGTTTGAAGCCCTCATGCGATTTATGCAGGAATCGGACAAGAAGAGGCAGAAAGCGGAGATGATGAGGAAGGAGAGAGAGAAGATAATCTCAAAGGAGACGAAAGAGATGAGGGAAATATCCTCAAAGGAGATGAAGGAATTATCCACTAAGGAGACGAAGGAGATACGAATGGTAGCTGAACAGCTTGTTGAAAGTGCAGAGCAGTTAAGCAGGAATTCGCGGGTGTGAAGGAAGAAAATGAAAGCGTCAAGAAAACATCGTCGTAAGAGCTCGCGAACGAGGCAAAACGCGATCCCATGGCGGAAAATTTAGTAGTCCAAGATGCACGCAAGGATGCTTTGTTAGCGAAAGAATAAGTAAAACAGGCCAAAACTGAGATGTGCTAAACAAAAAAGCTTTTATAATGTTACTTAAAATCCGTCTTGATTGCAATTTTTTTTTTAATTTTATTATTATTCATATGACCGGTTTCGGTTCATTCAGAACCATCTTCAGATCTGATATTTCCGTTACTGGATTTGGACGGGTTACTCCTGTAACTGAAATATCAGATCTGAAGATGGTTCTGAATGAACCGAAACCGGTCATATGAATAAAAAAAAAATTGCAATCAAGACGGATTTTAAGTAACACTATAAAATCAGTGATTGCTGTTATCCCATAAGACATTATGTCTGTTTTTGCAAAAAAAAAAAAGCTTTTCGCCACGCTCCAAAAAGACGGAGGAAGTATCATCTAGGAAACGCACGAAAAGATTCACAAGAACGCGGAGTGCAGTGAGCTGATCGAGAACAAACAAGCAGCAATATCAGAGATTAAAGAAGAGGAGAGTCGGATCACTGCACAGAAAAACGAGATAGCAAAAGACGTGTAAGTACGTCAGCGGGTTGCGCGACTGGAATCATGGTCTGGTACGGCAGCTCTCCTACACGATCGGGGAAGGAGAGATGAACATGCATCACGATATTTCGATGCTCAACACGAGGCCACTTCGCCGGCACAAAGGTGAACGCCGCAGGGGAACACACCAGCCGCCATAGAGCGCACGACAGAGGAACCAGGACACAATTGTGTGTGTCTTAATTACCGAACTATCAGTTTAATAAGTCACAGCTGCAAAATACTAACTCGAATTCTTTACAGACGAATGGAAAAACTGGTAGAAGCCGACCTCGGGGAAGATCAGTTTGGATTCCGTAGAAATGTTGGAACACGTGAGGCAATACTGACCTTACGACTTATCTTAGAAGGAAGATTAAGGAAAGGCAAACCTACGTTTTTATCATTTGTAGACTTAGAGAAAGCTTTTGACAATGTTGACTGGAATACACTCTTTCAAATTCTAAAGGTGGCAAGGGTATAATACAGGGAGCGAAAGGCTATTTACAATTTGTACAGAAACCAGATGGCAGTTATAAGAGTCGTGGGGCATGAAAGGGAAGCAGTGGTTGGGAAGGGAGTGAGACAGGGTTGTAGCCTCTCCCCGATGTTATTCAATCTGTATATTGAGCAAGCAGTAAACGAAACAAAACAAAAATTTGGAGTAGGTATTAAAATCCAGTGAGAAGAAATAAAAACTTTGAGGTTCGCCGATGACATTGTAATTCTGTCAGAGACAGCAAAGGACTTGCAAGAGCAGTTGAACGGAATGGATAGTGTCTTGAAAGGACGATATAAGATGAATATCAACAAAAGTAAAACGAGGATAATGGAATGTAGTCGATTTAAGTCGGGTGATGCTGAGGGAATTAGATTAGGAAATGAGACACTTAAAGTAGTAAAGGAGTTTTGCTATTTGGGGATCAAAATAACTGATGATGGTCGAAGTAGAGAGGATATAAAATGTAGACTGGCAATGGCAAGGAAAGCGTTTCTGAAGCAGAGAAATTTGTTAACGTCGATTATAGATTTAAGTGTCAGGAAGTCGTTTCTGAAAGTATTTGTATGGAGTGTAGCCATGTATGGAAGTGAAACATGGACGATAAACAGTTTGGACAAGAAGAGAATAGAAGCTTTCGAAACGTGGTACTACAGAAGAACGTTGAAGATTAGGTGGGTAGATCACGTAACTAATGAGGAGGTATTGAATAGGATTGGGGAGAAGAGAAGTTTGTGGCACAACTTGACTAGAAGAAGGGACCGGTAGGTAGGACATGTCCTGAGGCATCAAGGGATCACAAATTTAGCATTGGAGGGCAGTGTGGAGGGTAAAAATCGTAGCGGGAGACCAAGGGATGAATACACTAAGCAGATTCAGAAGGATGTAGGTTGCAGTACGTACTGGGAGACTGAAGGAGCTTGCACAGGATAGATTAGCATGGAGACCTGTATCAAACGAGTCTCAGGACTGAAGACCACAACAACAACAACAACAACATTCGGCGAACGGAAACGTTACTCTGTGAATCTGACGACACAAGGAAAGGCCCTAAAAGTGGACACGACTGTTTGGACACCGATTTATGCAGACGCGTGCTCCAGAAATGATCGAAAACTCGTTCGCAGGAAATGACGAACCGATCTACCACAGATATTTCTTATCCAATCAAAACGTCCAAGTGTACAAACAGAATAGCAATACATTATATTCGAAAAATTTGATAGCTCAGTACAATAAATTGCTACCGGAAACTTGGCAAATGAAATACAAACAGGAATTTATCTGCGGTTTTGTAGAGGGATCCGTTGCGGAGCACTTGGGCGGTGTTTCGTTGAGTTGGCGCTCGCATAAAGAGTTCAGAAACGTGTTCATTAATACAAAGTACATGTTGGTCGCGCAGGAAAGAATCAAGCTGGAGATTATGTTGGGAAAAGATCTTGAAGCTTCAGGATTCCGTAGTCTGGTGAAGATCTTTGAGACGATAATTAAAAAGCATCGCTTTATGGACCAGCCATACAGTCCCAAGGAAATTATCAGGTACTGCTACGTCAAATTACCTCCGCACTTGCAACAACTCCTCATCGGAAGGTGCAACGATTCCACTGAATCGTTCAAGAGCTCCCTATACGAATTAGACTGTATCAACGAGATATAAAACGCGAGAGACAGGAACAGAAGCAATGACAGCAATCGGCATGGCTCGTCAGAAAGGAACGATGAAGGACGAAATGAGGGAAATTATCAATCACAGGGAAACAACAACAGCTCGGACTATAGAAGGAGGAACCAGCTACCATGGAACGACAGAGGTAGACGGGACAATTACAACGATAATTACGACGAACGGCAAAAAGGTAACTGGAGAGAACAATGAAGTCCAATCCAATCCAGTTCCAGCGGGGTAGTGGAGAACCACAGTATCAAAGAAAGAACTGGGAGAACAACAGTTGCCCGCAGCTCGTGGTCGTGCGGTAGCGTTCTCGCTTCCCACGCCCGGGTTCCCGGGTTCGATTCCCGGCTGGGTCAGGGATTTTCTCTGCCTCGTGATGGCTGGGTGTTGTGTGATGTCCTTAGGTTAGTTAGGTTTAAGTAGTTCTAAGTTCTAGGGAACTGATGACCATAGATGTTAAGTCCCATAGTGCTCAGAGCCATTTGAGCCATTTTGAGAACAACAGTTGATGGCAGCAAGAAAAGCAACGAGATCATAATATTCAGATAAGACCACCCAGCTCGTCCAAGGGGAAACGAAGCAGAAGTTTAAATAGAAATTGACGCTCGGCTGCTGAGAACACGGCTCAAAAGAAGGCCGTAGGAACAATCGGAGCGAGCAACATCAACATTCAGAATACGAAGACACAAGGGATCTTTTGGGTGAGGAAAAGGAAGTCATGACATGTCACCATAGGCTACATCAGTCTGACCGGAATTGGAAGCCACATTATTGCGCTCTCGCAGTCTGCGTACAATAGATGCACTGTAAATCATCCATGGCCAGCACTCACGCAGAAGTAAACGAAAACCACTGACGCACTGAGAGGAGGTGCGGATAAAAAACCCAGCTGATATTCAGCAGCAAGGGGCCCATCTTGGAAGCGAACTTTCTGGTCGTCCCTTTGTTTCCTGAACCAACTTCTGGCGCTATTGGACGTGGGGAGAAGAGAGCTCATATTGCAAAAATATGTTGTCAGAAAAATCACATTTTCTGATAGAGCAATACGGGCTTCAATTTCTACCGAATGCCTCAACTTAAACTACGCCACAAAACAGGAGGAAGATGGTAAGTGACTGTGCAGTAATGAGCGTTGTCGCGCCACGCAAGAAGACGAACAAACTCACAGGGAGGTGCGCAATACGATTGATAACTAGTTAGGCGAAATGGAAAACATTCCAGCGAATGACAAGGAAGACCTGGAAGAAATGTTACTTGAAAACGCTGATGTATTTCTGCCGAAAACGGGAGCTACCCTTAATTTTGAATATTCATCCCGAGTCCGGTAGCACACAAGATTCTTCGTACCACTTTAACAAATCCTCCTGGTCTACCATCATAAATTATTATGTAGATCAAAAGGATGCCAGACGAGGACTAATGGCTCTGAGCACTATGGTACTTAACATCTTAGATCATCAGTCCCCTAGAACTTAGAACTAGTTAAACCTAACTAACCTAAGGGCATCACACACATCCATGCCCGAGACAGGATTCGAACCAGCGACCGTAGCGGTCTCGCGGTTCCAGACTGAAGCGCCTAGTACCGCTCGGCCACTGACGAGGACATCTTTGAACAACCAATCTCCAGGTACAACAACCCCTCACAGTAGTAAAATAGTCAAAGGACTCAGTCTGTTTGACGCTGGACTTACGCCAAATTAATACCATTATAGAACCAGAAACAGACCGTCCCGAGAGGCTGGAGGAACTCCTACAAAACTTCCATGGCTAACAGTGGTCCCTCGGCTTACACTCCATTTTCTGCCAGATTACATTCCACCAACACGACAGGAAATTCAGTGAATTATTCGCTTTCGATAGATGTTAGCAATTAAAACGGCTACTCTTCGGGTTATACGTGCCTCAGCTACCTTCATCTACATCTACATGGATTCTTTGCAAATCACATTTAAGTGCCTGGCAGAGGGTTCATCGAAGCACCTTCACAATTCTCTATTATTCCAATCTCGTATAGCGCGCGGAAAGATTGAACACCTATATCTTTCCGTACGAGCTCTGATTTCCCTTATTTTATCGTAGTGATCATTTCTCCCTATGTAGGTCGGTGTCAAGAAAATATTTTCGCATTCGGAGGAGAAAGTTGGTGATGTGTCAAAAGCATTAGAGCCTTGATGGCATTTTAAAGTATTCCGTGAAACAAAATACCACCCGTTACTTAGACTATCTCTTAATTGCGGAACTGACGTGGAAGGGACAGAAAGTTATCTTAAGGGGAATACCACAGACCTTCAAGGAATGTGGCGTAATTGCCAACATCACGAAGTCTTGTATTGGGGCCTCACGAGTAAAATTCCTCGGTCGTATCATCATCTCAGAAGCAATCTCGTCACATCAAGACAAGATCGGCACGATAAAAAAATCTGGTGCCAACAACTAACAAACAACTCCTTGGTTTTCTTGCTGTCGCAAATTTTTACAAGAGATTCATTCATGTGAAGAAACTAGTAACACAGCCATTATAGCAGCTCACCGGCAAGCAGGCGCTGTGGGAAAGGGACGATGAGGCAGTGGATGAATTCCAGACCCTCAAAACTGCGCTGATTAATGCACCAATTGTGTCGCAGCCCAATCCTGCGGAGGAATTTTGCGTGGCAACCGACAGCTCACACTCGGGTATGGGCTTACTAACATTCCAGAGATATCGGCAAGGGGGGAAAATGGTGCATAAACTATTGTTTTCGGAAGTCGTGTCCTCAGTCGGTGCGACAGAAACTACTCGGTAACTGAGTTGGAAGCATTAGCGGTAGTGTTTGGCTTCGAAAAATTTTGATTCTTCCTGTATGGGAGGAAGACAAGAGTCTTCACCGATCACAGAGTCTTTGAGTTCCTACTGACGGCAAAGCTCCGCAATAAGAGATTTGCCAGATGGGTAGTCTTGCTACAGGAGTTGTTGTTGTTGTGGTCTTCAGTCCTGAGACTGGTTTGATGCAGCTCTCCATGCTACTCTATCCTGTGCAAGCTTCTTCATCTCCCAGTACCTACTGCATCCTACATCCTTCTGAATCTGCTTAGTGTATTCATCTCTTGGTCTCCCCCTACCATTTTTACCCTCCACGCTACCCTCCAATACTAAATTGGTGATCCCTTGATGCCTCAGAACATGTCCTACCCACCTATCCCTTCTTCTGGTCAAGTCGTGCCACAAACTTCTCTTCTCCCCAATCCTATTCAATACTTCCTCATTAGTTACGTGATCTACCCATCTAATCTTCAGCATTCTTCTGTAGCACCACATTTCGAAAGCTTCTATTCTCTTCTTGTCCAAACTATTTATCGTCCATGTTTCGCTTCCATACATGGCTACACTCCATACAAATACTTTCAGAAATGACTTCCTGACACTTAAATCTATACTCGATGTTAACAAATTTCTCTTCTTCAGAAACGCTTTCCTTGCCATTGCCAGTCTACATTTTATATCCTCTCTACTTCGACCATCATCAGTTATTTTGCTCCCCAAATAGCAAAACTCCTTTACTACTTTAAGTGTCTCATTTCCTAATCTAATTCCCTCAACATCACCCGACTTAATTCGACTACATTCCATTATCCTCGTTTTGCTTTTGTTGATGTTCATCTTATATCCTCCTTTCAAGACACTGTCCATTCCGTTCTACAGGAGTATGACTTTACAATTACGCACATACCAGAGGAGAAGACCATCATCTCGGATGCGCTGTCAAGCTCACCGATGGGATTAGTAAGAAGTGGTGCAGTCGACTATAAGAAGAACTCTACAGCCTGTATTACATTAAAAAGGTGGCGCTTGAGAGTTATGACACAGCAAGCCTTAAGTACACCAGCATGTAACAAGATAAGGACCTAGTTCTGATTGCTCTGAAGAAGAGATTAGAGGACAGAATGGAAAGTAAGCTCAGGCAGTTGTACCTATTGCGGAAGGGAACCTTGTTCTTTCGCAGTGAAGGAGAAGGAGCGTCCAGGTGTGTTTGTATTCCAGATGAAGTTGTGAACAAGGTTATCTGGCACACTCACCTTAGCAATGCACATTTTGGAGCCAGGAAATGCTACCTAAAATTACGTACATTGGCCACTTTAAAAATATGGAAAGACGAATTCGGAAGGTTTGGCAGTACGTAAATTCGGACAGAAGTCAAAGCATGGTACGGTGACAACGCAGGAACGTCTACATTCTACAATTCCAGCCAAACTAAAACATCTCACTGCAACCGATTTAATGGGCCTCTTGTGCGCACAGGTAGAGTATATAGATACATCACACGAAGGCTGTTGACTCGGCATTCAGGAGGCTGCGTAAGGAGGGAATGAAGAGGAGAGATATCTGTTACAGTAAGGCACGCGTAAGAGAATTCTGCATTGGACAAAAGGTTCAAAATGGTTCAAATGGCTCTGAGCACTTTGGGACTTAACGTCAGAGGTCATCAGTAGCTAGAACTTAGAACTACTTAAACCTAACTAACTTAAGGACATCACACACACCCATGCCCTAGGCAGGATTCGATCCTGCCACCGTAGCGGTCGCGCGGTTCTAGACTGAAGCGCCTAGAACAGCTCGGCCACACTGGTCGGCGGTCAAAAGGAGTTGGTTAAAAGTTTACATACGTCTAACAAATAAACAGTTGTGCTAAAAATTCTACCCTGTCTACAGAGGACCTGTCCGAATCCGTAGCTCACATGAACGCTCTGGAACTCAAAAGCTTGAAATCAAGGAAACCTCTGGGTATCAGCCATACCTGTCGTGGAAACTGTTGTGTCTAGATAAGACAGCCTAGACACAATGAGAGGAAGCCGAAAGGCACGCACTTAAACTCACGCAGGCTATCGTGAGGTCTGAAACAGGATACGTAATGAATGCTATAAAGAAAAGTACGTAGCTTCTGGAATACTTAACTTTAATCCAAATTTGTAGAACATCGCTCTTGATGATACATTAATAGAATCTCAATATCAATAGAATACGGCGCCTTGCTAGGTCGTAGCAAATGTAGCTGAAGGCTATGCTAACTATCGTCTCGGCAAATGAGAGCGTAGTTGTCAGTGAACTGTTCCTTGCAAAGTCGGCTGTACAACTGGGACGAGTGCTAGGATCTGTCTCTCTAGACCTGCCGTGTGGCAGCGCTCGGTCTGCAATTACTGACAGTGGCGACACGCGGGTCCGTCGTATACTAGCGGACCGCGGCGGATTTAAAACCTACCACCTAGCAAGTGTGGTGTCTGGCGGTGACACCACAGAAACCAATTATGGAATAGGTTAGAATCAATTTGTACAGAGACCTTCAGGGGATTAGCATATTCTAGGCGATACTGTGTGGCTTGATCTGCATTATTAGTTCATAGAATTTCTGAAATTGATATATTGGTAATATTCATTTATTAGCATATGGTACAACTCCTCGAGGGACGTGGTCATATGAGTAGCGTGGCTTTTCCACCATCGTATCAATGCGTTCACTGACTGCTTGAAAATCCAAGAATCGTACTGCGCAAGAGGAAGGTGTACGTTGTTTTCCGCTGTACAGCGATGACGAGATTGCGACCATGCCACTGCGCATGTTTATTTTCAGATGTGTTCTGAGTGGTAATGGCTCCCTACATACTAGGTGCTTGCAGACTATAAGTTTGCTGGAATTCTGGCCCATGGCCAGTCATGTGATGAAACCTTTCTCGAGGTCTTTGTGTTTTACTGACGCTGAGAGAGCGCCGTAGGCCGAGCATACTATGACGAATGGGCACATTAGTGCGAGTCACGGTGAAGTGGCGCACCCCAGGTTCAGGAAAAGGAGGGTAGCAGCCATCGGGGGACCATTGGAGAGGATGACGACCGAGCTTTAACAGAGAATTAAATTTACCTTTTTGTATTTTATTGCAGCAGCGATTCAAGAAGAGGAACTTAGAGGCTTTCTTGTAACATGTGGGGCAACAAATAAGCGGGAACTAATGATTTATAAGTTCCATATGTGAACATGCAGGAGCATGGGTCCAGAGAGAGCACCTATGCAGACAAATGGGAGCATGGTTACAGACTACTTCAGCATTGGATGACAAAGCTGCAGGAAGCACCAAGATCAAGAGGAGTATACATAGCGTAGTAATTATTGAGGAGTAGAGAGGGCTTAGAAGTAAAGTTGACTGGTGTTGGTTAAAGAGAATAATCTAATACTAAGTGTTATGTGGAAGACAGCATGCAGAGTGAAGAGTGGATCCAGTGCTAGTATAACATAGTGGTAATGCATGACAGGAACTGATAATAACATAACTCTCAGTCACAGACAAGAGACACTTCACACCTATATTTAGGACAAATATGAATGTTAAGGATGTCGTGTCTAATCTATACAGTAACACACACTTTTTTATTTTATTCAGGCCCGACAAATAACTAAATAGGGGCTTTCGACGTAGATCTTATTTTTGGGTTGACATCTTTGACATAGGGAACTACACTCCTGGAAATGGAAAAAAGAACACATTGACACCGGTGTGTCAGACCCACCATACTTGCTCCGGACACTGCGAGAGGGCTGTACAAGCAATGATCACACGCACGGCACAGCGGACACACCAGGAATCGCGGTGTTGGCCGTCGAATGGCGCTAGCTGCGCAGCATTTGTGCACCGCCGCCGTCAGTGTCAGCCAGTTTGCCGTGGGATACGGAGCTCCATCGCAGTCTTTAACACTGGTAGCATGCCACGACAGCGTGGACGTGAACCGTATGTGCAGTTGACGGACTTTGAGCGAGGGCGTATAGTGGGCATGCGGGAGGCCGGGTGGACGTACCGCCGAATTGCTCAACACGTGGGGCGTGAGGTCTCCACAGTACATCGATGTTGTCGCCAGTGGTCGGCGGAAGGTGCACGTGCCCGTCGACCTGGGACCGGACCGCAGCGACGCACAGATGCACGCCAAGACCATAGGATCCTACGCAGTGCCGTAGGGGACCGCACCGCCACTTCCCAGCAAATTAGGGACACTGTTGCTCCTGGGGTATCGGCGAGGACCATTCGCAACCGTCTCCATGAAGCTGGGCTACGGTCCCGCACACCGTTAGGCCGTCTTCCGCTCACGTCCCAACATCGTGCAGCCCGCCTCCAGTGGTGTCGCGACAGGCGTGAATGGAGGGACGAATGGAGACGTGTCGTCTTCAGCGATGAGAGTCGCTTCTGCCTTGGTGCCAATGATGGTCGTATGCGTGTTTGGCGCCGTGCAGGTGAGCGCCACAATCAGGACTGCATACGACCGAGGCACACAGGGCCAACACCCGGCATCATGGTGTGGGGAGCGATCTCCTACACTGGCCGTACACCACTGGTGATCGTCGAGGGGACACTGAATAGTGCACGGTACATCCAAACCGTCATCGAACCCATCGTTCTACCATTCCTAGACGGGCAAGGGAATTTGCTGTTCCAACAGGACAATGCACGTCCGCATGTATCCCGTGCCACCCAACGTGCTCTAGAAGGAGTAAGTCAACTACCCTGGCCAGCAAGATCTCCGGATCTGTCCCCCATTGAGCATGTTTGGGACTGGATGAAGCGTCGTCTCACGCGGTCTGCACGTCCAGCACGAACGCTGGTCCAACTGAGGCGCCAGGTGGAAATGGCATGGCAAGCCTTTCCACAGGACTACATCCAGCATCTCTACGATCGTCTCCATGGGAGAATAGCAGCCTGCATTGCTGCGTAAGGTGGATATACACTTTACTAGTGCCGACATTGTGCATGCTCTGTTGCCTGTGTCTATGTGCCTGTGGTTCTGTCAGTGTGATCATGTGATGCATCTGACCCCAGGAATGTGTCAATAAAGTTTCCCCTTCCTGGGACAATGAATTCACGGTGTTCTTATTTCAATTTCCAGGAGTGTATGTATGCAGATAGTTGTGAAACATTCGCACTGAAACATACTACGAGAAATGTGCAGATTTTGGGGGCTGTCAGACTCATCCTTGAGGCATCCTGTGGGGCATTGTGAGGCAACACCCGGGGGACGGTGAACACGAACACATGATAGCCCGAAGGAGAACGCCAGAAGGCGGCGAGGCCCAGATACCTATCGAGTGGCGGGCAGTAAGTCAGCTCTGAATGAGTACAGGGACAGCTGCTCGACTCATCAGCCCAGCAAAAGTGAGAGTGGAGAGTGAGCTACACCACACATGGCGGCTGCCATAAACTAGCTAGGCCCAGATGGCTGTGAAGAGGGGCAGCCCTACAGACGTGGGCGGCCTGCCTTTGATGCCACGCCACTTCCTCGACAGCCTCACAGACAGGCTGTGTGTTGAGTGAATGACAGCTAACAGCAACCACCCACTGAGTGGTTGTGAATGGGACTGCCGGACCGGGGGCATGACCCTGTTGTCGTGGCATGCCTTCAAAGGACCGACACATCAGCCAGAACCACAACTACGTCAGGAGGTATTCGCTGGGAAGACACGCCCCCTCTACGAACAGCATGCAGAACCAGGTGGACATGATCTGAATGTGTTGCTCCTGCAGATGTGTACTGTGGATGGGCACCAGCAACTGTGGTGACATCACGGGTTATCTACTGGCACGGTGGGAGAGAGGAAATCCTCACTAGTGAGATAGGTTGCACACAAAATGCAATGCTGTCTGAATACATAATACAAGGCAAGACTGCACTCTTTCAACTACTGGATCGAGAGATGAGAAAAAAGTGGTTCAAATGGCTCTGAGCACTATGGGACTTAACATCTATGGTCATCAGTCTCCTAGAACTTAGAACTACTTAAACCTAACTAACCTAAGGACATCACAGAACACCCAGTCATCACGAGGCAGAGAAAATCCCTGACCCCGCCGGGAATCGAACCCGGGAAGCCGGGCGCGGGAAGCGAGAACGCTACCGCACGACCACGAGCTGCGGGCAAGAGAGATGAGAAAGGGACAGAGATGTCACTACCTCAGTTGGAGATGTTGGGCACTGTGCAATCACACCAGTGTCTCATTCCCTCCCACCTGTCGTTCCTGACACCGCATCAAACCACCAGTCGATGCCAGGGAGACATAATGCAAACAGCCAAGCTGCGTCACTGATGCTGGCATGGCCTAGATGGATGACCTGAAGCACCTGCTGCTGCTCCTACATCAAGTGCTAAGTGAAGGATGACCTTCACTCTGGCGTGACCTTTATCCACCTTGATGCTTCAGCCAGTACAGGGACCATTTGATTGTCTTTAGTGCCATGTTCTTCCTGCGTGTCTGTAAAAGAAAAATGTCTCTCCAGGGACCCTTGTGGAGGGAGCAAAACGATGTATCATGTTTCAGACGTTCATATAATCCAGTATACTATCTTGTGAAACTAATACTTAGGGATAATCTACCGCCGGCCGATGTGGCCGAGCGGTTCTAGGCGCTTCAGTCTGGAACCGCGCGACCGCTACGGTCGTTGGTTCAAATCCTACCTCGGGTATGGATGTGTGTGATGTCCTTAGGTTAGTTAGGTTCAAGTAGATCTAAGTTCTAGGGGACTGATGACCTCAGATGTTAAATCCCCTAGTGCTCAGAAGCCATTTGAACATTTTTTTTTTATAATCTAGCGTAAATAATTTGTCAAGTGATGGTTAACTGATTCAAGGGAAGTGATTTTAAGAGGACTAGGAGGTATAAGAAGTAATATTACACTGGCCTAGGAAATAAGCACAACAGGTGACACTTGTCACTTATTTGTTTAGATTTTGAGAATCAGTTTGTGGAACCGTTATACTGTATCACCTTCCTAGAGAGGCATTCATAGCAAAGCATACAACCAAGCAATGTTTGTCCTTGAGAAGCAGAAATCATGAAAGGACTGGATAGATGGTTTAATTGAAGATAATTTACTATGCCATTTTATTAAATTGGCAACATGTAAACTGATGTAACCATACTGAACACTGACGTGTAGCACGATTCTTTTACTAACTATGGCAAGTATTAAACAGAGAAAAATTAGACAGTAGTTGAAATTGAAACACTAAAATAACTAGATAACCGTTTCCTGTAGATCGATGCGATTTTTACCTTCAGGAAAAGGCCATAGATCAAAGTGAAAACATAAAATCGGTCACCCACCAAACATCAAAACAACAAACATACAGTAGCTACAGTAGTTGATGAACAAAACCTTAAGACTACAATAAGAAAGCAACGCAAGTGAATGACGTAACTTAATAACGTTGTGCTTACTGGTGCATTCACTAGCGCCTATTTTATGGCCAACCCACATAGATGAGGGCAGCATCATCTGGTACGACCACCAGACCACACCCACACAAGGGACCTCCTGGCTTGGGACAATGGGCAGACCAACTAGGATCCCCACACAAACGCCGAGCCACGAGAGCCACAAACCAAGTTACACGTGAACTCTGTAACATACACACCACACCATTTAGTTTCTATGCGGATGAAATAATGGTGATTTACCACACACATGAATGCATAACCAACTCACACACCAATACTTGCGTATACATAATTGGTAGTGTACAAGAATTTATTAGCAACACAGCAGCCTGCAAATATATATATATATATATATATATATATATATATATATATATATATATATATATATGTGTGCGTCAGTGAAAAAGACCAATAAAAAGGTGTTAGCATGTGGACGTAATGTGCTGTTCCAGTCTCTTCTGTACCTAAGGTCCATCACCGTTCCCTTTGGATCCCTACGTAATTCGGTGCTCTCCGATACACACGATCGAACAGCGGAGGAGTGGTACTCAAGCGTCAGCTTTAGGTTACAATATCTCCGGATGTAATTAACATTTTACAATGCAACAAACGGAACTGATTACGTATTTGTTTATATGTTCAGATGTGCTAACGAAACTAACGGGGTTCCATTTAAAAAAACGTAGTTTTGTGTTAAAAAACATACTTCCGTGCATTTTTGTATGGTTTGTATTAAACAGTTACACTAGCTCCTGTCCTCACGTTCGGTCTGTGGAATCGGTTCGTCAGTATTTGATGTGGTTTACGAAATATATATATATATATATATATATATATATATATATATATATATATATATAGCTCTCCACAACTGTGTCTTGCCGTGTTAAATGCAAAGTTCAACCCTTCAACCCTAGCAATGACTGGTCCCATTTTGTTGGGATATGAGTGTGAAAATCAATAAGCGCAGCCTTCAATTCCTATTCATCCTCTGCACAAAGGACGGTTGCGGGTAGTAAGGTGCCGCTGTCACATGTTTAATGCCATTGTTAAAACAATACCCGTGAAATTCCCAGGAACCAAAGGCTGGGGCATTATCGCTCATCAATGTAGCAGGAGAACCCAACCATGAAATGATTTTACTAAGGAGGAGCGCACTACCTTCCGCCCTTATACCAGCACTGGGCGTCAACGACGTGAGCCTAGTAAGTGCATCAACAGCGGCGAAAATATATTTATGACTAGATTTTGTGTAGGAAAGAGGGGCCACATATTCAACCAAAAGTCGCCGCAGGGCAAATTCCACCAATGTGGAGTTACGAAGGCTGCACTTATATCCCGAACTGTGTTTGGATCTTTTACATTCATCTACATCTATGTGATTACTCTGCTGTTCACAATAAAAGTGCCTGGCAGAGGGTCCAATGAACCACCTTCATTCAAGCTGTCTACCGTTCCACTCTCTCAAACGGCGCGCGGGAAAAACCATCAGTTAAATTTTTCTGTGCCGGCCCTGATTTGTCTTATTTTATCGTGTTGATCATTTCTCCCTTTGTAGGTGTGTACCAAATGAATGTTTTCGCTATCGGAGGAGAAAATTGGCGATTGAAATTTTTAGAGAAGATCCTGTCGCAACGAGAAACGCCTTTGTTTTAAAGATTGCCACTCCAATTCACGTATCATGTCTGTGGCAGTGCCTCCTGTATTTCGCGATAATACAAAACGAGCCGCCCATCTTTGAACTTTTTCGATGTCATCCGTCAGTCTCACCTGATGCGGAACCCACACCGAATAGCAATACACCAGAAAATGGTGGACAAGCAAGGTGTATGCAGTCTCTTTAGTAGATATGTTTCACCCTCTAAGTGTTCTGCCAATGAATCGCAGTCTTTGGTTTGCTCTACCCACAACATTATCTGTGAGATCGTTCCAGTTTAGGTTATTTGTAACTGTAATCCCTAAACATTTAATTGAATTTACAGCCTTAAGATTCGTGCGACTTATCGTGTAATCGAAATTTAGCGGATTTCCTTTAGTAATCATGTGAATAACTTCACACTTTTCTTTATTCAGGACCAATTGCCACTTTTCGCACCATAGAGTTATCTTATCAAAATCATTTGGCAGTTCGTTTTGGTCGTCTGATGACTTTACAAGACGTTAAATGACAGTATCATCTGCAGACAATCTAATAGGGCAACTCAGATTGTCTCCTAGGTCGTTAATATATACCATGGACAATAGAGGGCCTAAAACACTTACTTGGGGAACGCCGCACATTACTTCTGTTTTACTCGATAACTTTCCGTCTGGTACTACGAACTGTGACGTTATTGACAGGAAATCACGAATCCAGTCGCACAACTGAAGTGATAGCCCATACGCACGCAGTTTGGTTAGAAGATGCTTCTGAGGAACGGTGTCGAAAGCCATCTGTAAATCTAAAAATATGGAATACTAACTAATTGCTTAACATCTATATATAGGGAAGGCCACGTGACGTGCGTTCTGACCTTACTAAGCATCTTGTAAAGGCCAAGGTGCCCCCCCCCCCCATATCGAATAATGATAATATCTGAAGGTGGCAGGAATGAGCTCCCACGGAAGACCGATTCTCCAAACCCCACTTCTTTGGATTTCCACGCACAGGTCGCCTTTTATAAGCTGGCAAACTCATCTTGACTGGATTCACTGCTTAATCATCCCTAAATTACCGTCTGAATCCTGATACGGCCCCAGATTCCCAAATTTCACTCACTTCTTCTAGCACCACAGCCACCAGTACTACTCGTTGGGCAACCTGTTTATTGAGGCTGTCCGCAGCATAAATTTAAAACATTCTGCTAAGGGCATCAGCGACCACATTATCGGAATCCCTGACGTGTCTGACCACAAACTTAAATGATGAGATCCTGGCAGCACCTTGCAATCCGACCGGTATTGCCAGGACGCGCCGACATCCAAGGCAGGGCTTGGCTGCCCGTCTTTAACACCTTTAACACGTAGGGTCGATGCTCGATGTAGAATCGAAATTTCTCAGTACCAAACAGAACAGCGAGCACCTCCAACTCGTAGATGGAATACTTGGCCTCTGCATTATTAAGGGCACATGATCTACCGTATCTTCCTTCGCCGTTCGCGTTGTCGTTGTTACCGTGAGACACCGTTATACCAAGAGGAAAGGCGCGTCGATCTTAGAGCAGGAGATATGATGACCTTAAGCCATTGACAACACACAACGATCACGGTAGCACCTGATTCCAGAATAGCTGCAGTAGTTAAGATCTACGAACTATCCCCAGTTGACCAGGTCCCCAAAACTTAACTCGTAACGAGATCCCTTCAAAGCAAATTGGCATAACGATCGTCTATAAAGGCTTCGTACAACGAGAAGAAATGTTACGGTTGATGGAATAATAACAGATACGACCAAACTGTCTTGTCTCTTCTGCTTTGTTTAACATAACTTCGTTCACAGTTTCATTTCGGATTCACCACTCATTCACCGAAACCGTTTGATGAACAGTTTGGTTGCTTAACACCAACAGTCAATGATAATGATACAGCTTTTCTCCTTTTTATAAATTGAAGCCCGCTCTCCGTGATATAATAAGAAAAAAACCGGTCTCAATACCGCGTCCCTCGTAAGATGCGAATAGACTTATCCCGGAATTGATCGCCCTGTAGGTGTACTCAATTTAATGACCACACTTCGCTGTCCGCTATTTCGCGTAACTGAATGTCCATTTGTTAGTCTGATTATACACTGTAGCTATTTAAAATTCGCCCCTATATTTTTCACAACGCACAATTAGCACCTCGTTACTTTTTTTTTTCTTTCTAAGAGTAAATGAAAAAAAAAAGACGCCGTATAAGCGGCTTAGTCGACATAAAGCAAAACACTTTAATATGCCCAATTTCACCTCTTCTTATAGGATCGGCTACCTTACTCATTAATTTACTACATATTGTTTCCAATAACACTAAACAGGTATCGCCGTTATATTTTAATTGTATTCAAAAGCATGTTACTACTATTATGACCAACCAAATCGTCACAAATCGCGCGGCGTGCGTTTTTAATGATACCTTTACGCTATTCAATCTCCGTTACAGCTATCTTGACTCGTAATGTTACAATGATACATAAGCCACAGGACGTCTCTGACACTCCTGCTCTTGAGATGACACGGCTGAAACCCCAGAGTTCAATGAGTCAGTTTGAAGGACGAAGGACAAGTCAAAGTTAGGGACCGATAAAATTAGAGTGTTGTGCAGTGCGTGCTTTTAGGTGTCAAAGACCACCTGCTGGGTACCAGTCCACGAAAATTCCTCATTTTTCCTGTGGAGCGCGTTCAGAAGGCTAGTTCAGCAAATTTGGGAATATATTTTCTAAAAAAAGTTAATCATTTCCACAAACCCTTGTTACTCTTTGGAGGACGGAAATTCAGAATGACTTGCTTGCGGGAATGAGCTATTCGTACCCCATCTAATGATATTAAAAGCCCTAAAAACGAAATTTCTGGACAGACTAAGTCGGCCTCGTTTCAACCCGCCTTTCCCAACGTTGTCAAAACCCGATGGAGATGCTCCAGGTGTTCGGAGAGGGTTTTGCTGTATATGACATCACCAAAATACTGTATAAGAACCGGAATTTTATGTCATCCAAGACAGAATCCAACAGACGCGAAGGGACTGCGGATAAACCAAAAGGGATCCGGTTGAATTCATACAAATCCCAGTCCGTAGCAAGGGCCGTAACAGCCTTAGAAGCTTCCACCAGTGGAATCTGATAATAGACTTGGTTGTGGTCCAGGGTCATTGAGTACCTCGCACCGGCGAACCAAGCAAAACAGTGATGGAGATCTGGCGGAGGAACAGATTATAACACCACCTCTTTATTTAAGAAACAGTAATCCACGACAGATGTAACGCATGATCCGTTAGGTTTCTCAACTAAAAATATTAGAGACGGATAAGGAGAGGTGGACGGCCGGTTAACACCTTCGCCCAACATCTTCTCAGATCTGGCACGCAAGATCTTCATCTTTCGGGTGAACAAACGATATGGTGACTTTCTAAAAGAAATATCATCGCTAAGTTGAACGAGGTATTCCACCTTATTAGTCATCCCAAAGTTATTAGTCAATATTGCTATTTTAATACCGCCCATGCCTGTTGTGCCTCCGCCTTCGACAGATGCTGCAAATTAAACTGCCCATGACTAATGGCCTCGGGATGTACCGTGTGGCCACGCCTACAATGACAAACGACTGACTTAGATGCAGGTGCGAACTTGAAATAAAACAACCTTTACCCATAATCCAATACTAATCCAGTTTTATCCATGAAGTCCCAGCCCAAAATTAATTGAAGACTCAAATCCTTAATCGTGATGATCGAAAGTGGCCAAGAAAATTACCCAACACTGCAATTGACTCACGAGGCTCTGACAGTAACCAGCTGCTGAGCAATGACGGCGCAGTACCTTACAGAGGCCAGGAGCAACCGCCCGAACCTACAAAAATATGCCAATGTCCAGAATGTCAGTCGTAACTGAATAGTGACGGTGAGTTTCCTGAGTCCAGTAACCTGCATATGGGTGCATGATTAATATTGGTGCTGGCAGATGGCGAGCCTCGCTTACTATCCGCACTGAGATGGTTACAAGCGTGAGGTATTTTATTTCGACCATTCTGCTTGACAGTACGAGGTGCATTCAAGTTGTAAGGCCTCCGATTTTTTTTCTGACTACTGACCCGAAATCGATGAAACTGGCATTACTTCTCGACGTAATCGCCCTGCAGACGTACACATTTTTCACAACGCTGACGCCATGATTCCATAGCAGCGGCGAAGGCTTCTTTAGGAGTCTGTTTTGACCACTGGAAAATCGCTGAGGCAATAGCAGCACGGCTGGTAATTGTGCGGCCACGGAGAGTGTCTTTCATTGTTGGAAAAAGCCAAAAGTCACTAGGAGCCAGGTCAGGTGAGTAAGGAGCATGAGGAATCACTTCAAAGTTGTTATCACGAAGAAACTGTTGCGTAACGTTAGCTCGATGTGCGGGTGCGTTGTCTTGGTGAAACAGCACACACGCAGCCCTTCCCGGACATTTTTGTTGCAGTGCAGGAAGGAATTTGTTTTTCAAAACATTTTCGTAGGATGCACCTGTTACCGTAGTGCCCTTTGGAAAGCAATTGGTAAGGATTACGCCCTCACTGTCCCAGAACATGGACACCATCATTTTTTCAGCACTGGCGGTTACCCGAAATTTTTTTGGTGGCGGTGAATCTGTGTGCTTCTATTGAGCTGACTGGCGCTTTGTTTCTGGATTGAAAAATGGCATCCACGTCTCATCCATTGTCACAACCGACGAAAAGAAAGTCCCATTCATGCTGTCATTGCACGTCAACACTGCTTGGCAACATGCCACACAGGCAGCCATGTGGTCGTCCGTCAGCATTCGTGGCACCCACCTGGATGACACTTTTCGCATTTTCAGGTCGTCATGCAGGATTGTGTGCACAGAACCAATAGAAATGCCAACTCTGGAGGCGATCTGTTCAACAGTCGTTCGGCGATCCCCCAAAACAATTCTCTCCACTTTCTCGATCATGTCGTCAGACCGGCTTGTGCGAGCCCGAGGTTGTTTCGGTTTGTTGTCACACGATGTTCTGCCTTCATTAAACTGTCGCACCCACGAACGCACTTTCGACACATCCATAACTCCATCACCACATGTCTCCTTCAACTGCCGATGAATTTCAATTGGTTTCACTCCACGCAAATTCAGAAAACGAATGATTGCATGCTGTTCAAGTAAGGAAAACGTCGCCATTTTAAGTATTTAAAACAGTTCTCATTCTCGCCGCTGGTGGTAAAATTCCAGCTGCCGTACGGTGCTGCCATCTCTGGGACGTATTGACAATGAACGCGGCCTCATTTTAAGACAATGCGCATGTTTCTATCTCTTTCCAGTCCGGAGAAAAAAAAAATCAGAGGCCTTAGAGCTTGAATGCACCTCGTACTCTGACGTCAACTATTCGGTGCCACGCTTGACCAGCAGGTATTGCGCTACCGGGGAAAGTGCTCGGTCTGCCCACGTTGAAAACATCTGCTGGATTTATTAGCAATACTGGCTCCGAGTTCTTAATTAATTCCACACTCAGTTTATTTAACACCACCGCTACACCCATACCCTGCACCGGCTTGTTTAACGCCAATAAGATTCTAATTCTTGAAAATTGAAGAGTCTACCCTTAATCAGAACAATCTTCTGGGTTTATCCCTCGAACAGTGGTCGGAACGATCTTGGCTTCGTATAAGGCCACTTCAAGGGTTTGTGCCGCCATACGCGCTTCCCAGATGTAGTGCGAGAGACGGTTTCCTGCTGGAAACAAAAGAAATTCTTGTTAACCAACTCACTCATAACCCGCGTGAATAGTCTTCTCTGTAGGGTGGTGGACCTCAGTTTGCTTATATATTGCTTGTCATCACTGATAAACTCGACCAGCGAATCTTTACATAGTGGATAAATGAGTTGTAACACTACCTGTTTCTCCGAATCAACCGAAAACCACAGGAATTTTACAAGACCCTCCACACCATCAATGGCGAGCGACTCTATTCTATGAAGTACACTTATAAATGGGTTGACTAACGTAGCGAAACTTTGGGAAACCTCTGTTTAATGTCTCTGCAGAATCAAAGTTTTTTGCATTCTTCCCCCACATGCACTTCTCCATCAACCTCATGCGACGCTCTATCCCATTCCACAGAACGCTACCTCATTTGTGCAGTGTCATTAAAGCAAATATTAACTCATTACTCTTTTCTTTATAAGCGGCATTGTCGACCATGTCAACCACTACCATGAGGTCCTCTACTCTAATTAACCAGTCTGGGATCTGGGCTTGCACACGATATACCTAAGCGCGGATGCAGCCGCTCTTCAAAGTAACTCAATACTCTAGTCTGTTTTCCGCTAATGTGCTGGCACACAAAGCCATGGCAGGTCCTACCTGTCCGATGCATTCCGCTGAGGGCTGGACGGGACGAAAAAAAAAAGTTCAAATGTGTGTGAGATCTTACGGGACTTAACTGCTAAGCTTAGCAGTCCCTAAGCTTACACACTACTTAACCTAAATTATCCTAAGGACAAACACACACACCCATTTCCGAGGAGGACTCAAACCTCCCCGGGATCAGCCGCACAGCCCACGACTGCAGCGCGGCGGACGTTAAGAGCCTGGACAGCGCGCAACTGCGCGCACACTTCGTTGAAATAATCCTCTTTGCTGAGTCCTCTTAGTCTTAACCCACGCTTCAGCTCTTCCTTCCTAAGCATGCTGGCACCGATCACACGTCATTAGGATGCCACTGCTGCGAGCGTGGTACCTGAAAGAGTGCGAACAAGGGCAGACAGGTGGCCAGCAACACAACACATCAATTTCAAATAAAATAATGAAATACTACAAAGTAACATCGTAAACTGTTAAACAGTAATGGCAAACGATGTCCAGTTACCTGTCTCAGGTAAGCTCTCCAACACAGCCACGCTCTACTACCAAAATCAAACCGTTATTGACCACTTTTCTACAGAGACATTCAAACCAAAACATACAACTTTCAATGAACACCTCGATAGGAACTACCAATTGTTGTGCTTGAGAAGCAGGAATCATCGAAGGACTGGCCAATATAGTTAAATTAAACATCTTTTAGTATGTCATTTTATTAAACTTTAAATTGTAAATTGATATAACTATAGTATAATTCTTGTATAAACAATTGTAAATGCCGGCCGGGGTGGCCGAGCGGTTCTAGGCGCTACAGTTTGTAACAGCGCGACCGCTACGGTCGCAGGTTCGAATCCTGCCTCGGGCGTGGATGTGTGTGATGTCCTTAGGTTACTTAGGTTTAAGTAGTTCTAAGTTCTAGGGGACAGATGACGTCAGAAGTTAAGTCCCATAGTGCTCAGAGCCATTGTTGAACCATTAGAACCATTTTGAACCAAGGCCTTGTATCAAAGTAAAAACATAAAATCAGGCAGCCACGAAACATCAAAAAAACAAAATTACAGTAGCTACAGCAGCTGATACTCAAGCAAAACCTTACGATTACAATAACAGAGCAACACAGGTGAATATCGTAACTTAATAAGGCTGTGACTAATGGTGCATCCACTAGCGTTCACACAGTGGCCAACCCACGTAGATGAGGGCAGCAGCATCCGATACAGCCGGCGGACGACACCCACTGAACGGACCTCCTGGCGTGGGACAATGGACAGTCAAACTAGGACCCCCACACAGACGCCGAGCCACGAGAGCCACAAACCAAAGTACACTTGAACTCTGTAACATATGTACAACACCAGTTTCTGTGTGGTTGATAATAAGGACGATTTACCACACAGATGAATGCACAACCAAGCGACACACCATTCATTACCCACAGAGCCTACAAGTATTTGTTAGCAATAAAACAACTTGCACATATATATATATATATATATATATATATATATATATATATATATATATATATATATATATATATATTTCATGGCAGACGCTCTATCCATCTCACGGGAAGCGTGCAAGGGATATGTCCCTGCAGTTGCGCTATTCATCTGTGTGCTCGGTGGCTCAGATGGATAGAGTGTCTGCCATATAAACTATATATAGTTGTATATACACTCCTGGAAATTGAAATAAGAACACTGTGAATTCATTGTCCCAGGAAGGGGAAACTTTATTGACACATTCCTGGGGTCAGATACATCACATGATCACACTGACAGAACCACAGGCACATAGACACAGGCAATGTCGGCACTAGTACAGTGTATATCCACCTTTCGCAGCAATGCAGGCTGCTATTCTCCCATGGAGACGATCGTAGAGATGCTGGATGTAGTCCTGTGGAACGGCTTGCCATGCCATTTCCACCTGGCGCCTCAGTTGGACCAGCGTTCGTGCTGGACGTGCAGACCGCGTGAGACGACGCTTCATCCAGTCCCAAACATGCTCAATGGGGGACAGATCCGGAGATCTTGCTGGCCAGGGTAGTTGACTTACACCTTCTAGAGCACGTTGGGTGGCACGGGATACATGCGGACGTGCATTGTCCTGTTGGAACAGCAAGTTCCCTTGCCGGTCTAGGAATGGTAGAACGATGGGTTTGATGACGGTTTGGATGTACCGTGCACTATTCAGTGTCCCCTCGACGATCACCAGTGGTGTACGGCCAGTGTAGGAGATCGCTCCCCACACCATGATGCCGTGTGTTGGCCCTGTGTGCCTCGGTCGTATGCAGTCCTGATTGTGGCGCTCACCTGCACGGCGCCAAACACGCATACGACCATCATTGGCACCAAGGCAGAAGCGACTCTCATTGCTGAAGACGACACGTCTCCATTCGTCCCTCCATTCACGCCTGTCGCGACACCACTGGAGGCGGGCTGCACGATGTTGGGGCGTGAGCGGAAGACGTAGCCCAGCTTCATGGAGACGGTTGCGAATGGTCCTCGCCGATACCCCAGGAGCAACAGTGTCCCTAATTTGCTGGGAAGTGGCGGTGCGGTCCCCTACGGCACTGCGTAGGATCCTACGGTCTTGACGTGCATCCGTGCGTCGCTGCGGTCCGGTCCCAGGTCGACGGGCACGTGCACCTTCCGCCGACCACTGGCGACAACATCGATGTACTGTGGAGACCTCACGCCCCACGTGTTGAGCAATTCGGCGGTACGTCCACCCGGCCTCCCGCATGCCCACTATACGCCCTCGCTCAAAGTCCGTCAACTGCACATACGGTTCACGTCCACGCTGTCGCGGCATGCTACCAGTGTTAAAGACTGCGATGGAGCTCCGTATGCCACGGCAAACTGGCTGACACTGACGGCGGCGGTGCACAAATGCTGCGCAGCTAGCGCCATTCGACGGCCAACACCGCGGTTCCTGGTGTGTCCGCTGTGCCGTGCGTGTGATCATTGCTTGTACAGCCCTCACGCAGTGTCCGGAGCAAGTATGGTGGGTCTGACACACCGGTGTCAATGTGTTCTTTTTTCCATTTCCAGGAGTGTATATATATATATATAGTTGAGTATATATATATATATATATATATATATATATATATATACAGGGTGTTTCAAAAATGACCGGTATATTTGAAACGGCAGTAAAAACTAAACGAGCAGCGATAGATATACACCGTTTGTTGCAATATGCTTGGGACAACAGTACATTTTCAGGCAGACAAACTTTCGAAATTACAGTAGTTACAATTTTCAACAACAGATGGCGTTGCGGGTTGGGAAACTCTATAGTACGATATTTTCCCCATATCCACCATGCATAGCAATAATATGGCGTAGTCTCTGAATGAAATTACCCGAAACCTTTGACAACGTGTCTGGCGGAATGGCTTCACATGCAGATGAGATGTACTGCTTCAGCTGTTCAATTGTTTCTGGATTCTGGCGGTACACCTGGTCTTTCAAGTGTCCCCACAGAAAGAAGTCACAGGGGTTCATGTCTGGCGAATAGGGAGGCCAATCCACGCCGCCTCCTGTATGTTTCGGATAGCCCAAAGCAATCACACGATCATCGAAATATTCATTCAGGAAATTAAAGACGTCGGCCGTGCGATGTGGCCGGGCACCATCTTGCATAAACCACGAGGTGTTCGCAGTGTCGTCTAAGGCTGTTTGTACCGCCAAAAATTCACGAAGAATGTCCAGATAGCGTGATGCAGTAATCGTTTCGGATCTGAAAAATGGGCCAATGATTCCTTTGGAAGAAATGGCGGCCCAGACCAGTACTTTTTGAGGATGCAAGGACGATGGGACTGCAACATGGGGCTTTTCGGTTCCCCATATGCGCCAGTTCTGTTTATTGACGAAGCTGTCGAGGTAAAAATAAGCTTCGTCAGTAAACCAAATGCTGCTCACATGCATATCGCCGTCATCAATCCTGTGCACTATATCGTTAGCGAATGTCTCTCGTGCAGCAATGGTAGCGGCGCTGAGGGTTTGCCGCGTTTGAATTTTGTATGGATAGAGGTGTAAACTCTGGCGCATGAGACGATACGTGGACGTTGGCGTCATTTGGACCGCAGCTGCAACACGGCGAACGGAAACCCGAGTCTGCTGTTGGATCACCTGCTGCACTAGCTGCGCATTGCCCTCTGTGGTTACCGTACGCGGTCGCCCTACCTTTCCAGCACGTTCATCCGTCATGTTCCCAGTCCGTTGAAATTTGTGAAACAGATCCTTTATTGTATCCCTTTTCGGTTCTTTGATTACATTAAACCTCCGTTGAAAACTTCGTCTTGTTGCAACAACACTGTGTTCTAGGCGGTGGAATTCCAACACCAGAAAAATCCTCTGTTCTATGGAATAAACCATGTTGTCTACAGCACACTTGCACGTTGTGAACAGCACACGCCTACAGCAGAAAGACGACGTACAGAATGGCGCACCCACAGACTGCGTTGTCTTCTATATCTTTCACATCACTTGCAGCTCCATCCGTTGTTGAAAATGGTAACTACTGTAATTTCGAAAGGTTGTCCGCCTGAAAATGTACTGTTGTCCCAAGCATATTGCAACAAACAGTGTATTTCTATCGCTGCTCGTTTAGTTTTTATTGCCGTTTCAAATATACCGGTCATTTTTGAAACACCCTGTATATATATTAAGGAGAAAACTTCTTTGAACTGCTGTGTTTATAAGTAAATGATAATTTGCTTACACTTATTTTAAAAGTATCAGTGAGAATGACAATAAGTTACTTTTAGACGGTATAGACAATTTAAAGCTCCTTGGAAAAAGTGAAGAACACAACCATACTGCTCAGTCATTAAAACAAATTTCGTCTCGCAGCTCAACTAAAAATAGAGTAGTTTATATGGCAGACACTCTATCCATCTGAGCCACCGAGCACACAGATGAATAGCGCAACTGCAGGGACATATCCCTTGCACGCTTCCCGTGAGATGGATAGAGCGTCTGCCATCAAAGCAGCAGGTCTCGGGTCGAGTCCCTGGTCCCTGTCATGGCACACATTTTCAGCTGCTCCATTGAGGTATATCAACAACACCTGTCGGCAGCTGAGGGTTTCAAATAATTATCATTTATTCTAGAGAAGCTGCATGGTCATCAATGGTATCTGTTCTTTCGAGAACAGTTACTATCTTCATATGTAGTTAAAGGCTACCCGGCCATTGAACTTCGTCTGTGCGAATGCTCACGGGTTGCCCGAATTCTTATGGAAATCGTCACCTTAGTTGGCACGAGTAATAAGTGGATGGGGAAATATCTATTAGGAACATTACGAATGTAGATTGTGGACAGTTGGGAATGTGAGTCTCACGGGAAGCGTGCAAGGGATAAGTCCCTGAAGTTGCGCTATTCATCTGTGTCCTCGGTGGCTCAGATAGACAGAGCGTCTGCCATGAAAGCAAGAGGTCCCAGGTTCGAGTCCCTTGTCCTTGTCAGGGCACACGTTTTCAGCTGTCCCCAGTTAGGTATATCAACAACACCTGTCAGCAGCTTAGGGTTTCAATTAATTATCATTGATCCTTTAAAACATGTCCACTTGACAGATTTTGCCCCAGTGCTGCCTTTCCACATTCCAAACTAACTAGTATTGTCGGCGCCACGCGCTGGAAAAGTCGGGAGACTATAAGAAGTTCTAGAAGCTTAGGTTCACCAGCTTGCACCTGCTCCGTAGGACGCTTGCAGGTAAGGATATAAATCACAGTATGCCTATGCCTGTCACCTTATCACTCCCAGCTGCTCACCTGTTGTAGTATTTCAGTTTCATTATAGATAATCACACCATATGCAAAGAAGTCTATGATTACTACTAACACTGTGTTCCAGATTGTTAATATACAGCAGGAATAATGAGGACAGTTACTTTCAAGTAATCACAGGTTGTAACTTCGCAATGTGGAGGTTATCTGTGAGACCGTACACTACTTATCCTGGTTCCATCAAAGAACAGTAGCTTTCGAAAGTTGCAGTTTTGTTCACAGGTATAAAAGCACGACGACAGCACGCAGAAAGAAAACCTCTGCAACAGTATGGGTGGGTGTTAGAGCTGGTGATAGATTATCCAGGCCAGCTGATACAGTTCATCCATGGGTACCAGGATTTGTAAATCACTCAGGGCGAGTACATGTTTCTTTAATGTGCCAATCAGAGAGGTCAGTCTAATGAAAAATCGGCGGTTCACTGTAGTTTGTGTTGGCTCTGAGCACTATGGGACTCAACTGTTGAGGTCATTAGTCCCTTAGAACTTAGAACTAGTTAAACCTAACTAACCTAAGGACATCACACACATCCATGCCCGAGGCAGGGTTCGAACCTGCGACCGTAGCGGTTTCGCGGTTCCAGACTGCAGCGCCAGAACCACGCGGCCACTTCGGCCGGCTGTAGTTTGTGTGTGGATATTGTGTTCGTTTTTGGAGTTATCAGCTTCCTTGTGGCAGCTAGGTGCACCCTCTAAGACTACTCCGAAATCAGTGAAAGTTAATCTCTAGAATCTTAAAACATTTCCTATCACCCTTTCGCTTTAGCTAGTAAGTTAGTGTTTTATACATATGAGGTGTGATTGGAAAGTTTTAAGAATGGATCCACTACTGCTTACTGGTTTGGCGGGCGGGTACATGGAGGGTAGGGAGTGAGTCATTGTCATGTCCTTGAATGCCTTCTGAAAGGAAACTGCGTTTTCTTTATTCACTTCTTGTGGCAGCTGGTTGAGTGTGGGTCTGTTAGAGCTTGTTACTGGACTCGGTCTGCGTGAAAATGGACGTAAAAACGCAGCAACGTGTTTGTGTGAAATTTTGTTTCAAAACCGGGAAATCAGCTTCTGAAACTTATGAACTATTAAAAACAGATTTTGGAGATAATTGTATGAGCCAGTTCAATGTTTTTGTCTGCTTCAACAGATTTAGAAATGGCCGTTAATAATTTGTAGATGAACCACGGTCTGGCTGTCCCTCCAGGTAAAAAAAAAAAAAAAAAACGAATGAAAATGTGAAAGCTCGCGACTTAGTGCGCTCTGTCCGTAGACTTACAATCAGGGAGATGGCTGATGAACTTAATTTAAGTTTCTGCGTAGTTTAATCAATTTTAACTGAAGATCTGAACATGCGTCGAGTGTCCGCAAAATTCATTCCAAAAGGCAATACCGACTTGAAGTGGGCCAAGAACTGATTAATCGGGCTAAAAATGACCCATATTTGTTAAACAGGGTAATCACAGGTTACGAATCGTGGGTGTATGGACATGATCCTGAAACCAAAGTGCAGTCCTCGCAGTGGAAGACTCCAGGTTCACCACGACCGAAAAAAGCACGGCAAAGTCGGTCGAAGGCGAAGACAATGTTGGTGATTTTTTTTCGATTCCACTGATATTGTGCATCATGAATTTACCCCTAGAGGATAGACAATTATCCTGTAATGCTACATATACGTCCTTCAGCGTTTGCGCGAAAAGGTGCAAAAGACAGGGCCTGAATTGTGGAAAGACAGGAGTTGGGTGCTGTACCATGACAATGCTACGGCTCATCGTGCCTTCTCCGTCGTTGAATTTTTGACCACATTCGAAATTCCTGTGCTTCCACAACTGCCATTTTCCCCTGATTTGGCCCCTGCGGACTTCTACCTGTTTCCTAAACTGAAATTTTCACTGAAAGGGAAGCGATTTGACTCGATTGAAGACATCCAGGCAAATACGGAGAGCGTCCTTAACACACTTCAGGAAAACTAATCCCAGGAATGTTTCCAAAAGTGGAAACACCGTTGGAATCGGTGCGTTCAGTCAGAAGGGGACTGTTTTGAAGGAGATACATCACAGTAGCAGATATTACAAGCCCATTCTTAAGACTTTCCAATCGCCCCTCGTATATCTTTCCTCAAAGATTCTCCATGGGACCTCCTGCTTTCATACCTTATCAGACCACTTAATTATCATCTCCCTTCTGTAACACTGTACTTCAGATGCTTAGATTCTCCTGTTATCTTTTTTTCACACTCAGTTACACGCTTCGCCAGTACACACACGGCAACTACACATCCTCAGATTTAGACCAATGTTAGGCCCTTATCGACCTCTTCTACCCTCGAATGCCAATTTTCCCTGTGCTAGTAAGTATCTTATATCCTCCATGCTCCATGTGCCACATGTTATTTTATTTCAAAAGAAGCAGTTTCTTAATTTCGCCTCTACCTGGCCCTAAATTTTAATATTCGATTCATCGATATTGTCATTTCTGCTATGCCTCATTGCTTTCGTGCTTATTTAATTTTTGCTCACTCTATTTTCGGTGCCCGTTAGACTGTTCACTGATGCTAAGAGTTCCTGCCTTGATGCAAAATATTTTGGCCATTAATTGATTACCACACTAGTTTCAGTCACAAAAGCGTGATCATCAGAGAGTTCTTTAAATCTAAAACAAGCAAAAGTAGCATATTTATTGTCATTATAAAACATTACTACATATGTACTGTCTTGTTGCAAATACTGTTTTCTGTGAATAGTTTCATAATATCTGTTATGTAAAGTAAATAAGGTGTTACGAAACTATTCACAGAAAAAAAATATTTGTAACCAAAGAGTGTACACCTATTAATGTTTTACAATGTTTGTAAGTATACTGTTTTTGTATGTTTTAGAATTAAAGAACCCATTGATGTTAGAGATACTGTCGCTGGAACGAGTTAGGAAATAATTAAATAAATAACAAAAGTGTTTAGAATTAAGGTGGTCCCACAGTCATATATTGTTATTTTTATGCAGGCACGGACCAGTGTAAGAGCTTCTAGATAAAACTATTGTTCTTGTAATTCTTCCACACTTTCACTGACTATAGCAATGTCACGAGCAAACTTTTATAACTGGGTTCCAGCATGCAAAATATTGATCTCACTCCTAAGTCACTCTTTTATTTCCGTCATGACTTCTTCAGCATCCAATAGTAGGGGAGGCACATTACATCCTTCCCTTGGCCTGTTTTCATCCGAGCATCCGAACACTTTTTCTTTGGTCTTCCTTTCTTTATTGTTACGTCTTGCTTTTTGTGCGTGCTGTATGAGGGGCAGTCAAGTAAAAACCGAACGCCCGACACAACGCGGCCATGGAATGGTTCCAGTCAAAAGTAATCCCCACATGCATTAAGACATATATCCCACTGAGAAATGAAGCGATCAATTCTTGTTTCACAGAAGGCGGTCGACCATTGGCGAATCCACAGCGGTAACCACTCTCCAACTGAAACCGAAGTCCAAGTATGTATATTTCAGCTCGCTAAAGATGTGAAAATCACATGTCAGAGCTCTGGGCCGTACGAAGGACTTTGCAGTGTTTTTTCAACCATATCACTGATGAGTAGCCTTCGTCTGAGAGGCAAATTTGGGGCGGGCAACAAGACGATTTCACCTGCCAGCATTTCGACAGTCAGAGGGCAACAGACGAAGCCAACAGTGGAAGTATCCCATATCTACCTCACCAAAGAAATCCAAAGCAGGTCACACAAGTTACGGTAAGTTCTCGATCACCTTCTGCTTCGACTACAGGCCCTATCTGGTTGTCAAGTTCCTTGAGCATGGAACCACATTCAATGCGCAACGCTATGAAGACACTTTGCAGGATTTTTGACGTGTCATAACTTCTAAATGCCGGGGATGCCGTCGGACGGAATCATCCTTCTGTAAGACTACGACCGCCAACTCTTCAGTGATTAGTTTTGGAAACACTGTAGCATCCTTCCATATTTTTCACTGTGTGATTTTCACATATTAGACGACATTGAAAAAGACATGTGTGGAAATTGGTTTCAGTCACACGAGGAAGGGCAAGAGTGCGTAGTCGTGGATCTGTCAACGGCCGATCGCCTTCTACGAAACAGGAATTGATCGTCCTTTGAATCAAACCATTCCATGGTCCCGCTGTAATCGGTGATATGTTTTCAATCGACAGCACCTTAAACGAGTGACGTTCAGTAAGCACTTCGACACCTTTTCTTTCTCGGCCAGTTTCGACTGAAAAAATGCGGAATTTGTTGTGGGACATCGTGGTATATTCCCGCTGCAACGCGTACAAATTCATGAAGGTCCGATAGACGGCGGTGCTATACGCAGCCTTCAATATAGCGTCTGTAATGGAGGTGTGTTCCAAGCAGAGAGCAGTCACTTTTGGCGTAAAAACAGAGCATCACAGATATTCATAGGCTCTTGCAGAACGCGTATTATTTACAGACGAATGGAAAAACTGCTAGAAGCCGACCTCGGAGAAGATCAGTTTGGACTCCGTATAAATGTTGGAACACGTGAGGAAATACTGACCTTACGACTTATCTTAGAAGAAAGATTAAGGAAAGGCAAACCTACGTTTCTAGCATTTGTAGACTTAGAGAAAGCTTTTGGCAATGTTGACTGGAATACTCTGAAGGTGGCAGGGGTAAAATACAGGGAACGAAAGGCTATTTACAATTTGTACAGATACCAGATGGCAGTTATAAGAGTCGAGGGGCATGAAAGGGAAGCAGTGGTTCGGAAGGGAGTGAGACAGGGTTGTAGCCTCTCCCCGATGTAATTCAATCTGTATACTGAGCGAGCAGTAAAGGAAAGAAAAGAAAAATTTGGAGTAGGTATTAAAATCCAGGGAGAAGAAATAAGAACTTTGAGGTTCGCTGATGACATTGTAGTTCTGTCAGAGACAGCAAAGGGCTTGGAAGAGCAGTTGAATGGAATGGACAGTGTCTTGAAAGGAGGATATAATATGAACATCAACAAAAGCAAAACAAGGATAATGGAATGTAGTCGAATTAAGTCGGGTGATGCTGAGGGAATTAGATTAGGAAATGAGACACTTAAAGTAGTAAAGGAGCTTTGCTATTTGGGGAGCAAAATAACTGATGATGGTCGAAGTAGAGAGGATATAAAATGTAGACTGTCAATGACAAGGAAAGCGTTTCTGAAGAAGAGAAATTTGTTAACATTGAGTATAGATTTAAGTGTCAGGAAGTCGTTTCTGAAAGTATTTGTATGGAGTGTAGCCATGTGTGGAAGTGAAACATGGACAATAAATAGTTTGGACAAGAAGAGAATAGAAGCTTTCGAAATGTGGTGCTACAGAAGAATGTTGAAGATTAGGTGGGTAGATCACGTAACTGATGAGGAGGTATTGAACAGGATTGGGGAGAAGAGAAGTTTGTGGCACAACTTGACTAGAAGAAGGGATAGTTTGGTAGGACATGGACAATAAATAGTTTGGACAAGAAGAGAATAGAAGCTTTCGAAATGTGGTGCTACAGAAGAATGTTGAAGATTAGGTGGGTAGATCACGTAACTAATGAGGAGGTATTGAACAGGATTGGGGAGAAGAGAAGTTTGTGGCACAACTTGACTAGAAGAAGGCATAGTTTGGTAGGACATGTCCTGAGGCATCAAGGGTTCACAAATTTAGCATTGGAGGGCAGCGTGGAGGGTAAAAATCGTAGAGGGGGACCAAGAGATGAATATACTAAGCAGATTCAGAAGGATGTAGGTGGCAGTAGGTACTGGGAGATGAAGGAGCTTGCACAGGATAAATTAGCATGGAGAGCTGCATCAAACCAGTCTCAGGACTGAAGACCACAACAACAACAACAACTTGCAGAATGTATACAGTGAGCTGGTAGTGAATGAGCCGTGGTGCGCCTTTTTTGGCACACCAGCCCTTTGGCACGTGAATATGGATTACCCAGCAGTACTAGGATCTTTGCTCCTGCTGTATTGGCGGTCGGAGAGTTGATGCCACACTAGCTACGAGGCGGAAGGACGTGCTCGAGAGGACGAAGGAAGAAAACACGCGGGCTCGGTCAGCAGCGGCGCAGCCGGTCTACCTCGCAAGACAGGAGCGAGTTTGTGGAGGCCCTGACAGATATCAACTCCGGGTGTTGCTCGTCGCATTACTTTGGTGGCTGTTTACTCAGAGGGACCCACCCCTCGAGACCATCTCGAACAAAGCTCTCCATCGAAGGTGTAATTCGTTCTGGTGCCTTCGTTTCCTTAAACGATTTGCGTTCCAGCAAGTGTACTTGTTTGTTCGTTGCCGTAATGTACGTTTTGCTGAAGTAAGAGCAGCCGGCGTGGTGTGTGACCACGTGGAGACCTGCAGTCACTACCTCATTTAAAATATCCGTATTCCCAAAATATGAGTATTCCCAAAACATGTAGTAACTGTAAAGTATTCAATATAGTGAAAGGTCTCTGCTGGATTCCTTTCATGTTAATTTCTTAAATCTGTTGTCATTTACAGCATAAATTCCTCTTCTAAATTTACTGTGGCGTTTCTGACAATGTGGGAGGAGACTGAGTAGTGGAACGTGTTACTTTTACATATAAACAAGAACGATCTGTCACACTACTACACTTTAAAACACAGTTTATATGTAATTCATGTCACACAGTCTCATACGGAACCTACATCCGCTTTCTTTTATACACTGTATATTATAAGATACTGTCATCCCCCTTCCCTTCTGTGTGAGAGGATGAATGAGCAAATGTATTTCTAGTTGCATGCTTGAGGGTAGCAGACAAGCCTGTTTGCTAGAGAACAGTAGGACCAATGTCGGAACAGGTAGCTACGCTTTCTAAAAGCAAAGAGGTTTCTATCCTTAATATGGTCCTGTCCATCCCTTGTCATGTTGGTATAGGAAGCTGCCCCTCTGGCCACTTCCGTTTGTATTTGTGAGCCACCCTCAGAAAGGGACCAAGTCAGTCGGTCCGTGGCGAGCGTCTGAAGTGGTAACATCTCCGGCTAAGCGCGTGTCTGCTAAGTCCGTAGGACAATGGATTTCGTAAGTTCAGCCTAACTGAAACTTTAATCACCTTTATTTCAGGTTTAGCTCTAAAATATCTAATTTTATCTTAAATTGCAGCGCAGTGTAATTCGAGTGTGAAGTTCAGAATATATTCCGGTAGTTGCTTTGTCACTACTTTGTGAGTAAAGTGGAACCACGTCGTCATCAGTAACTCTAACTAAGATCATAAATCTTAAATGCGAATGTGCGTGAGATTATAACGTCTCGTCTTGACAATATTTTTCAATATAGCAACTTTTCTTTACGTTCAACCCACGTGGGGCGTACTTTGTGAGACCAGTACCACGTGCTTATACAATGGTTTGACCCATCAGGTTAATAGTAAGACGATAGTAACCACTTCGAGGTTTTTCTTTTGTAAATTGCTTTTCGATCTATTTTATTTTAATTATCAAAATTATTGTGGATTACACTCTTTGTGTAAACCAAGTTGACCACATGAAGCATGTGGTGTAATCATCAAAGTAGCCCTCAGCTACTCTTTTCGGGAAGATTTCACAGGGAGTTAGTATGAATTTAGTATACCAGTGTGTGGTAATTACATGACGGACAGGATTGTGGTACGAACGTAACTTCTTTGGGTGAAAATTGAATCGGTTGGTTGTGGTTAACTTACTCTTGGATATGTTTCAAAGTTCTTTGTGTGTTATTTTATGAATGCAGTGTTGTATGCAGTCTCCCAATCTTGGCTCCATATTTGAAGTGTTCTGTAAGATTACAAACTCACATTTTCACAATCCTAAATAAGGCACCAGTTTAGTTATGAATCAAGTTTAATGTGCTCAAATTTCAATGATCAATGTTAAAATAAATTTCCAAATATAAACTGATTTATTTCTTTTTATTTACATTCTCTTATATATATATATATATATATATATATATATATATATATATATATATATATATATATCACCGGTTGTCGTAAGACTATTAAAAGATTATAATTAATGTTAGTCTGGTTGGGAATTTGGTAAGCTAGACTGGATACCTCGTGAAACAGTTGCGCAGTAATGCAAGGTTAACTTCCGCCAGACAGCTCACAGCTTTTAAGCCACTTTTATGGTCGTGACTATCAGCACCGCTTTCAGATTAAATTAAAGCAACAACATTACAATAGTAGGTCATAGTCTGGTTGTAATTTTCTGAATGCCAAGATTACACAATTGGCAGCTACATCGCAGATCTATGCAACGAAATTAAAGTGAACAAAACCTAGTATCCTTGTGAAATTGTGCATTTAATTAACGTAATACTATCTTGAAATTATTTCCATTTCATCTTTGTACTCATTGTCGGCCTCAGTCATATGTGGAAATTCTGTTTGACAAGACAAAGGTCTGATCCTATATTTTCAGCATTGAAATTGTGTACAGTTCTTAGTTTAAATGTTTTACAGCATTGATATTGCTGAAAAATTTCACTCGCCTTTATTGAAAGCATTTACTGGTTCTTCATTTATATTCTTTATTGATCTCTGAACTTATATTAATTGAAGTTTTGTTGGTGTCTGCTGTGTTTACTGCGGTCTGTTTGTGTTCCAGTTTTCTGCGAGTTGGGGTGAGTGGGAGCGGCGCCACGAGCTGCTTCCGTGCACAGAAGCTGTGACGTCTCGTCTAATGGGAGGAGACTCCGAGTTGGGCCCCGGCGTTTAGGTGTTTAGGTCTGCTGCTTCCAGCATTTTAAGTTATTACACCTTTTGCCCAGGGCAGCGTGGCATCACTGCCCGTTTGGTAGTTACTAAACCTATTTGATGTACGAGGGCAGTTCAATAAGTAATGCAACACATTTTTTTTCTCGGCCAATTTTGGTTGAAAAAACCGAAAATTTCTTGTGGAATATTTTCAAACATTCCCGCTTCGTCTCGTATAGTTTCATTGACTTCCGACAGGTGGCAGCGCTGTACGGAGCTGTTAAAATGGCGTCTGTAACGGATGTGCGTTGCAAACAACGGGCAGTGATCGAGTTTCTTTTGGCGGAAAACGAGGGCATCTCAGATATTCATAGGCGCTTGCAGAATGTCTACGGTGATCTGGTAGTGGACAAAAGCACGGTGAGTCGTTGGGCAAAGCGTGTGTCATCATCGCCGCAAGGTCAAGCAAGACTGTCTGATCTCCCGCGTGCGGGCCGGCCGTGCACAGCTGTGACTCCTGCAATGGCGGAGCGTGCGAACACACTCGTTCGAGATGATCGACGGATCACCATCAAACAACTCAGTGCTCAATTTGACATCTCTGTTGGTAGTGCTGTCACAATTGTTCACCAGTTGGGATATTCAAAGGTTTGTTCCCGCTGGGTCCCTCGTTGTCTAACCGAACACCGTAAAGAGCAAAGGAGAACCATGTGTGCGGAATTGCTTGCTCGTCATGTGGCTGAGGGTGACAATGTCTTGTCAAAGATTGTTACAGGCGATGAAACATGGGTTCATCACTTCGAACCTGAAACAAAACAGCAATCAATGGAGTGGCGCCACACCCACTCCCCTACCAAGAAAAAGTTTAAAACCATACCCTCAGCCGGTAAAGTCATGCTTACAGTCTTCTGGGACGCTGAAACGGTTATTCTGTTCGATGTCCTTCCCCATGGTCAAACGATCAACTCTGAAGTGTATTGTGCTACTCTTCAGAAATTGAAGAAACGACTTCAGCGTGTTCGTAGGCACAAAAATCTGAACGAACTTCTCCTTCTTCATGACAACGCAAGGCCTCACACAAGTCTTCGCACCCGAGAGAAGTTCACAAAACTTCAGTGGACTGTTCTTCCTCATGCACCCTACAGCCCCGATCTCGCACCGTCGGATTTCCATATGTTTGGCCCAACGAAGGACGCAATCCGTGGGAGGCACTACGCGGATGATGAAGAAGTTATTGATGCAGTAAGACGTTGGCTCCGATATCGACCAGTGGAATGGTACCGTGCAGGCATACAGGCCCTCATTTCAAGGTGGCGTAAGGCCGTAGCGTTGAATGGAGATTACGTTGAAAAATAGTGTTGTGTAGCTAAAAGATTGGGGAATAACCTGGTGTATTTCAATGCTGAATAAAACAACCCCTGTTTCAGAAAAAAATTCTGTTGCATTACTTATTGAACTGCCCTCGTATATCTAAAAGAAGGTTTTTATTTTGCTTTGGAATCAATTGTACACTCCTGGAAATGGAAAAAAGAACACATTGACACCGGTGTGTCAGACCCACCATACTTGTTCCGGACACTGCGAGAGAGCTGTACAAGCAATGATCACACGCACGGCACAGCGGACACACCAGGAACCGCGGTGTTGGCCGTCGAATGGCGCTAGCTGCGCAGCATTTGTGCACCGCCGCCGTTAGTGTCAGCCAGTTTGCCGTGGCATACGGAGCTCCATCGCAGTCTTTAACACTGGTAGCATGCCGCGACAGCGTGGACGTGAACCATATGTGCAGTTGACGGACTTTGAGCGAGGGCGTATAGTGGGCATGCGGGAGGCCGGGTGGACGTACCGCCGAATTGCTCAACACGTGGGGCGTGAGGTCTCCACAGTACATCGATGTTGTCGCCAGTGGTCGGCGGAAGGTGCACGTGCCCGTCGACCTGGGACCGGACCGCAGCGACGCACGGATGCACGCCAAGACCGTAGGATCCTACGCAGTGCCGTAGGGGACCGCACTGCCACTTCCCAGCAAATTAGGGATACTGTTGCTCCTGGGGTATCGGCGAGGACCATTCGCAACCGTCTCCATGAAGCTGGGCTACGGTCCCGCACACCGTTAGGCCGTCTTCCGCTCACGCCCCAACATCGTGCAGCCCGCCTCCAGTGGTGTCGCGACAGGCGTGAATGGAGGGACGAATGGAGACGTGTCGTCTTCAGCGATGAGAGTCGCTTCTGCCTTGGTGCCAATGATGGTCGTATGCGTGTTTGGCGCCGTGCAGGTGAGCGCCACAATCAGGACTGCATACGACCGAGGCACACAGGGCCAACACCCGGCATCATGGTGTGGGGAGCGATCTCCTACACTGGCCGTACACCACTGGTGATCGTCGAGGGGACAATGAATAGTGCACGGTACATCCAAACCGTCATTGAACCCATCGTTCTACCATTCCTAGACCGGAAAGGGAACTTGCTGATCCAACAGGACAATGCACGTCCGCATGTATCCCGTGCCACCCAACGTGCTCTAGAAGGTGTAAGTCAACTACCCTGGCCAGCAAGATCTCCGGATCTGTCCCCCATTGAGCATGTTTGGGACTGGATGAAGCGTCGTCTCACGCGGTCTGCACATCCAGCACGAACGCTGGTCCAACTGAGGCGCCAGGTGGAAATGGCATGGCAAGCCGTTCCACAGGACTACATCCAGCATCTCTACGATCGTCTCCATGGGAGAATAGCAGCCTGCATTGCTGCGAAAGGTGGATATACACTGTACTAGTGCCGACATTGTGCATGCTCTGTTGCCTGTGTGTATGTGCCTGTGGTTCTGTCAGTGTGATCATGTGATGTATCTGACCCCAGGAATGTGTCAATAAAGTTTCCCCTTCCTGGGACAATGAATTCACGGTGTTCTTATTTCAATTTCCAGGGGTGTATTAATTAACTTGTTGTGCTCCTTGTGTTATTTGGGTTTGTAACGAACTGGTGTCTGTTGTAAATCAATTCCATATTGTGTATTATTACCTATTAAAAAAAACTACCTGTGCCACCTTTAAAACCACCTTCAGGTTGTAGTTTGTCTTGAAATCCCCGTGGCTCATCTTTTAAGTAAGTTGTTGTAACTATATATTTTGATATTGTCTTAAGACCGGGCACGTGTTGATTGCCTTTATCTGTTATATAAAATTTTGTTTTGAAAAAATTGTTAATAATTGATTTGCTCGTTGTTGTGTTAAGAGGTGACATATTAGGAGCCTTGTTCTTCCATATTACACTACTGGCCATTAAAATTACTACACCACAAAGATGACGTGTTACAGACGCGAAGTTTAACCGACAGGAAGAAGATGCTGTGATATGCAAATGCTTAGCTTTTCAGAGCATTAACACAATGTTGGCGCCGGTGGCGACACCTACAACGTGCTGACATGAAAGTTTCCAACCTATTTCTCATACACAAACAGCAGTTGACCGGCATTGCCTGGTGAAACGTTGTTGTGATACCCCGTGTAAGAAGGAGAAATGCATACCATCAAGTTTCCGACTTTGATAAAGGTCGGATTGTAGCATATCGCGATAGCGGTTACTCTTATCGGGACATTGCTGCTCGCGTTGGTAGAGATCCAATGACTGATAGCAGAATATGGGATCGGTGGGTTCAGGAGGGTAATACGGAACGCCGTGCTGGATCCCAAAGGCTTCGTATCACTAGCAGTCGAGATGACAGGCATCTTATCCGCATGGCTGTAACGGATCGTGCAGCCACGTTTCGATCTCGATCCCTGAGTCAGCAGATGGGGACATTTACAAGACAACAACCATCTGCACGAAAAGTTCGATGACGTTCGCAGCAGCATCACTATCAGCTCGGAGACCATGGCTGCGGTTACCCTTGACGTTGCATCACAGACAGGAGCGTCTGCGGTGGTGTACTCAACGACGAACCTGGGTGCACGAATGGCAAAACGTCATTTTTTGGATGAATCCTGATTCTGTTTACAGCATCATGATGGTCGCAACCATGTTTGGCGACATCGCGGTGAACGCACATTGGAAGCGTGTATTCGTCATCGCCATACTGGCTATCACCCAGTGTGATGCTATGGGGTGCCACTGTTTACACGTCTCGGTCACCTCTTGTTCGCATTGACGGCACTTTGAACAGTGGTCGTTAAATTTCAGACGTTTTACGACCCGTGGCTATACCCTTCAAATGGTTCAAATGGCTCTGAGAACTATGGGACTTAACATCTGAGGTTATCAGTCCCCTAGAACTTAGAACTACTTAAACCTAACTAACATAAGGACATTACACACATGCATGCCCCAGGCAGGATTCTAAGCTGCGAACCTAGCGGTCGCGCGCTTCCATACTGAAGCGCCTAGAACCGCTCGGCCACACCGGCCGGCGCTCTACCCTTCATTCGATCCCTGCGAAACCCTACATTTCAGCAAGACAGTGCACGACCGCATGTTGCAGGTCCTATACCTGCCTTCCTAGATACAGAAAATGCTCGACTGCCGCCCTGGCCAGTACATTCTCCAGATCTCTCAGCAATTGAAAACGTCTGGTTAATGGCGGCCGAGCAACTGGCTTGTCAGAATACGCCAGTCACTACTCTTGATGAACTGTGGTATCGTACTGGAGCTGCATGGGCAGTGTACCTGTACGCGCCATCCAAGCTCTGTTCGACTCAATGCCCAGACGTATCAAGGCCGCTGTTACGGCCAGAGGTGGTTGTTCTGGATACTGATTTCTCAGGTTCTATGCACCCAAATTGCGTGAAAATGTAATCACATGTCAGTTCTAGTATAATACAGGGTGATTCAAAAAGAATACCACAACTTTAGGAATTTAAAACTCTGCAACGACAAAAGGCAGAGCTAAGCACTATCTGTCGGCGAATTAAGGGAGCTATAAAGTTTCATTTAGTTGTACATTTGTTCGCTTGAGGCGCTGTTGACTAGGCGTCAGCGTCAGTTGATGCTAAGATGGCGACCGCTCAACAGAACAGTGATGAAGCAACCTTCCACACTAACGGGAAAGTCAACCGTCACAATGTCTGTATATGGGGCACTGAGAATCCGCGGGAAACAACTCAGTATGAACGTGACTCGCCTAAGGTGAACGTTTTCTGTGCCATTTCAGCCAATAAAGTTTTTGGTCCCTTTTTCTTCGAAGGTGCTACTGTAACTGGACTACAGTATCTGGAGATGTTAGAGAATTGGCTGTTCCCTCAGCTCGAACAAGAAGCACAATAATTCATATTTCAGCAGGATGGAGCGCCACCACATTGGCAATTATCTGTCCGTAACTACCTGAACGTCAACTACCCGAGGCGATGGTTCGGCCTCCAGGCAGCCCGTGACAGAGCACTTCATCATTGGCCTCCAAGAAGCCCTGATCTTACCCCCTGCGATTTTTTCTTATGGGGGTATGTTAAGGATATGGTGTTTCGGCCACCTCTCCCAGCCACCATTGATGATTTGAAACGAGAAATAACAGCAGCTATCCAAACTGTACGCCTGATATGCTACAGAGAGTGTGGAACGAGTTGGAGTATCGGGTTGATATTGCTCGAGTGTCTGGAGGGGGCCATATTGAACATCCCTGAACTTGTTTTTGAGTGAAAAAAAACCTTTTTAAATACTCTTTGTAATGATGTATAACAGAAGGTTATATTATGTTTCTTTCATTAAATAAACATTTTTAAAGTTGTGGTATTCTTTTTGAAACACCCTGTATATTAGTCCAGTGAATACCCATTTATCATCTGCATTTCTTCTTGGCGTAGCAATTTTAATGGCCAGTAGTGTAAGTGTACCCCTCATCCCGACTTCCTAGGCACCGTGAACCGTTGGGTGAGGCGTCTGTGATCATAGCAAAGCGTCGCGCAAACATGCCCGATCTCCTGCAAGCAGGCCGACTGCACGCAGCTCAGATTCCTGCAATGTTGGAATGTGCTGGCGTCCTCATTCTAGGTTATCGACGGTTACAACTAAACATGTCTCTGTTCAACTGGACGTCTCTGTTGGTGGTGTTGAGTTCGCCAATTGGCGTATTCAAAGGTGTGCGGCCACTGGCTTCGTCACTACCTCACATAAGAAGATAAAGAACACCGAAAGACCACAACGAAAGACCATCTGTACAATGATGTTTGTACTCTGTGGGAAGCAGCACGTGGGTGATGGGGAGGTTACTGATGCGCCAAGGCGTCGACCAGTGTAGTGGTACCATGGGAGCATACCGGGCCTCGAAGCAGGATGGCCTAAGGCTCATATATGTGAAATATATATATATTTTGTTGTAGTAAAAGGAGTGGCGAGTAATTTGGTGTGTTGGAACCCTGAAAAAAACCAGCCAGGTTTTGGAAGAAAATATGTTGCATTACTTATTGAACACCCTCACATATTAACTGTTACAACCTGCAAAGCGAAACATATGCGGAATTCTAATTTTTTTTCTTCTTGTTCGTAAACCTGTAGTACTCACGACTTAACCTTGTTAAACAGTTCAGGACAACGGCTATGTGCATAAATAGTAGTTTATCCGGTTAGATGACCAATATGTGTGTACATTTCTTATGAATAAACATCGGGAAATGGAGCACCGAAAACTTAGCACTAAATCTAGAGACGTGTGTTCTGTTGCAACTTGGAGGAACTCTAGCGGAAACTGAGTGCGCTATGTTTCACACAAAAGACGCAATTAGCTGTGCTGTGTTGGCGTGGCCGGGATATTGTGTGGCGGCTTTTGTCCACCACACGGCGGCCGCGCCTGGGCCTGCGACGCAAGTCTGCGGCCGCAAAGCCGCGGCTGCAGGTTGTTTGCGGATAGTTGGCGGCCCTGCGCGCCACCTGCTGTTTACACTCACCGGCGCCAGCTGCGCGCTTTGTTTGCCGTTGGGCGCCGGCTACCACAAGGGTCCGCTCTCGCTACTATTTTCTATTCTCGTGCGGCAATGCGTGACCCTCTCAGGGAAGCAGCCGTGTCTCGGCATTTTCCGAGGCAACACCTAAGGCAAGTAAACCAGGGAATATTTACTCTTTACCTTTATATTTTACCTCTGAAGATGTCTCCTACAGTCGGAGAGGAAGCGTTAGGAGAAAGTTTTATACGTCGCTCAAGGCCTATAGTCCGAAAGTTGTGAGTGCTGTCAGAACCAGCCGTGAAAGTTTATACTGCACAATCAAAAATTTCTATTTTGTACTGCGATGGGGCAGTACCGTCGGTTTCTGTTCTTGATCCACTGTTCATCTGCTTTATTCGCAGTTCCTACCTAGCTGGGGGTATTCAGTGAAGCGTCCACATAGTCACAGTACATAACAGGACGAGCACTGTATGAGAATGACGAATCAGTCGCATATCCTCACTGATCAGCAGCATGTTCAGGTCTGAAGCGCCAAAGAAACAGGCATAGGAATACGTATTTAAATACAGAGGTATGTAAACAGGCAGAATACGGTGCTGCGGTCGGCCGGCCTATATGAGACAGCAAATGTCTGGAGCAGTTATTAGATCGGTTACTGAAAAATGTTCAAATGTGTGTGAAATCTTGTGGGACTTAACTGCTAAGGTCATCCATCAGTCCCTAAGCTTACACACTACTTAACCTAAATTACCCTAAGGACAAATACACACAACCATGCCCGAAGGAGGCCTCGAACCTCCTCCGGGACCAGCCGCACAGTCCATGGCTGCAGCGCCTTAGACCGCTCAATCCCGCGCGGCTAGATGGGTTACTACTGCTACATTATCAGGTTATCAAGATTTGAATGAGTCTGAACGTGGTATTATAGTTAGCGCATGAGCGACGGGACACAGCATCTCCGAGGTAGCGATGAAGTGGAGATTTTCTCATACGACCACTTCACGAGTGTACTGTGAATATTAGGAATCCGTTAAAACATCAGATCTCCGAAATCTGCGGCTAGGGAAAAGAGCCTGGAAGAATGGGACCGACAACAACTTAAGAGAATTGTTCAACGTGACAGAAGTGCAACGCTTCCGCATATTGCTGCAGATCTCAATGCTGGGCCCTCGACAAGTGTCAGCATGCTAACGATTCAACGAAACTCGTATACCCTTGATGACTGCACGACACAAAGCTTTATGCCTCGCCTGGGCCATTCATCACTGGCATTGGACTGTTGATGACTGGAAACAACTCTGGTTGGATGAGTCTCATTTCCAATTTTATCGAGTAGATGGACGTGTATGGGCATGGAAACAACCTCATGAGTCCATGGACCTGGCATGTCAACTGGGCACTGTTAAACTGGTGGAGGCTCTGCCGTGGCGTGGGGCATGTGCTGTTGGAGTATTACGCGACACCTGATATGTCTAGATACGACTCTGACAGGCGACACATACGCAAGCATTCTGTCTGATCACCTGCATCCTTTATGTCCATTGTGCATTCCGACAGGCTTGGGCAATTCCAGCAGGACAATGCGACCCCCCTCCCCTCCCCCCTCCCCACCCTGGAATTTCTACAATATGGCTCCAGGAATACTCTTCTGAGTTGAAGCACTTCCACTGACTCCCCATACATGAACATTATTAGGCATATCTCGGTAGCCTTGCAACGTGCAATACAGAAGAAATCTCCATCCCTTCGTACTCTTACGGATTTATGGACTGCCCTGCAGGATTCATGTGTCAGTTCTCTCCAGCACTACTTCAGAAATTAGTACAGTCCACTTCACGTCGCGCTACGGCGCAACTGCGTGCTAGCGGGAACCCTACACGAAATGAGGCAGACATACCAGTTTCTTTCGCTCTTCTGTGTAATAGTACCTGAGGACAGACCAGTAAATAGGGTAGACTGTACCAGATTTTGTTGAATCCATGAAAATTTAAACAAGAAGAAACGTAGTACAATAATGAGCTCCCCAAGCTTGAGTTTTAGCAAGGTAATCACGTTCTCCAGGAAGAAATTTAAGGAGTACCCCCTTCTCCTCCCTCCCCCCCATAGTGTATAACTATCAATTCACTATTTTGTCTATGCATTTGTAGAAACTTTTCAATTTCATTGGTAACTTTAATAGGAAATGTAGTATTGAAACTTCCTAACTGTGTGCCAGACCGAGACTCGAACTCGGGACTTTTGCCTTTCGCAGGCAAGTGCTCTACCAACTGAGCTACCCAAGCACGACTCGCGATCTCTCCTCACAGCTTCAATTCTATCAGTAACTCGTCTCCTACCTTCCAAACTTCACAGAAGCTCCTCTGCAAACATTGCAGAACTAGCACTCCTGGAAGAAAGGATATTGCGGAGACATGGCTTAGACACACGGTCATTCTGGAAATGGAGTATTATTGAAAAGTATTATTTAAGTGAACTCAGTTGTTGTGAAACACCAGCCCGCATCTGGGGGAGGGGGTGTCCAACCGGGGTATCTGCCGCGTGCGCCAACCTCGGGAGGCGCCAAATTCATATTCTTGTAGAAAAGGAAAACTTCATTCATAAGGCAACTAGCATCCAGCGCACTTTGGCCCGTTCATTATTCATATGATTCTGGAAAACAACCCAGTTTATTTTTGAACATTTTTGAACACATTCTAAATCGATTTCTGAACGGATCATAAGTTGATTTTTGAATGTCCACATAGTGTACGTTATGTCTCTGCCAGGTGAACTCTCATCGCATCTAGAAATAAAAATCATTACCGCAGATTAAACGGAATGGGGCTATACGAGCTGAGTCGAATAAACACGAACGGACGAATGCCAATCGCTGTTTGTTCGTATAGCTGATTGGGTGTGCGAATGATCAGCGTTGTTATAGTTATTAGCAAAATCCACTGATTCAGACCACCAGAGTGGAAATGAACGACTAACACGAATAACAGGTAAGAAAGATTGCATACTATCTTCTCGGTGTATCCAAGAAAACGAAATTTTGCAGAATTTTTTTTGCCAGGACGCTACACTACTAAAGGCCAGTTGTTCAGTCCTCTGTTAGCAGCCGCTTAAGTTCTGTTCTCGGAATAACGTAGAAAACGCGTTGTACGAACATGTAATAATAGACTGCGGATTTTAGGTAAAAACCTATTTTGTTCCTGGGTTCCTATTTGCATAAATATTTGTACCTACGCGTTTCATGACTATTTACACTTAATAGCGTTAATTCTATAGGACCTAAAAAAGCCTATTTCGACGTTAGTGCCTATTTTTGCCTATTTCGGCTTTAATATCCTAAAAAGTGCCTCTTTCATCATATAAAACAGTGGTTCCAAGTTTTTCCACACTATACGACAGATGGAAAAAGTATTTTCTGCCCAGCGTGCAGCTAGGTGGCTAGTTGATATGCGCTCCTGCTTTGTATTTGCCTAACACTTCGGTCTCTTTTTATTATTTTATATCGCTATCCCTGTTAATACCAAATACTCTTTATGGGTGTTTTATTATACATATGTAAAAAATAGATCACGGATCTTTAGGTTAAAACCTATTTTTTTTCCTAACCTCCAATTTGCATGTAAGTTGGTACTTATGCGTTTCATGACTAACTAAACTGAATACTGTTAATTCTATAGTATCTAAAATTGCGTATTTCGACGTTGACGCCTAATTTTGCCTATTTCGGCATCAAAATCCTAACAAGGACAAATTCGTTAATCTGACATAGAGTTCTTGTGTTTTCAAAGATTAGAAAAAGGAAGTAAACTTAGGGCTTTACGTCTCGTCGAAGGCGAAGGTCGTTAGAGACTGTTTACAATTCCTTTGCTTGCCTTACTACCAACAGCACTCAGCACGGTTGAATGGTTATCCATCCAAGTACGCGCCGAGCGCGACAGCGCGTAACTTCGGTGAGCGAATGGGAACCGGTAAAAGATTTGAGTTACACATTAGAATCGAACGTGGGAGTGCTAAACGTTATAATTGAAAATATTTCGTTCGTAGGATTCTGGCCAGCTGTGTATTTTCGCAAAGAAACGGTTTCATAGGCACACAATGTTAATCGTAGACGCCCTCTACAGCTAAATTACTGCCCTTCACTCATTTTCTCGTTGATGTCTACAGGCAGTCCTATCAAACTACTCTGTTTCGTGAAAGGTATTATACGTGAATTTTCCGGTTCGAAAAATAATTTGCCAGTAGTGAGATGTTTTCATCTGAAGCACCGGTAGATTCCATTCGCTTGTTCAGAAGGGGCGGACATCTGTCAGGTGCCATATGTCCAGGAACAAGCACGGTACTTCCCCTACCGCTCCCATGCACCGCAGTAAAACGAAAAGAAAAGCAGGTCATCGTTCACTTTTTTCCAGCGAAAACAAATCAGTACATTGTGTAGCGACCGACGTGGTAAGTGTTACTGACGTTCTAAGTGCAAAATAAATTCTAGTTTCTGTGTGAGAATACTACACCATGCCGAAAACAGCTAGTTCAAAGTCTACTCATATAAGGCAGTGGCTGCAAGATTTTCTGCATTATACATCAGAATGGAAAATTATTTTCTGCCAAGCATGCAACAAGGAGGTTAGTTGATGTATTTCTTAGACTTCTTATTATCCTGTCACTAAGGATTCTTTTTTATGGTTATCCTTTAGTAATACGAAATACTCTTTCTATGCGATTCTAAACTGCATTTCCCTTTTCTCTCGTATTAGGTTTCGAGTGTTAAGAAATCTCACTTAACTGAGCATGCAGATGGAATCGCACATAAAGCTAATGTTGAACGAAAGTCAAAATTGAAGCAAACTCCTTTAACCAATAAATCTGGTGAATCCTCCGAAAAAAAAACAAGTTCTGCAGTGTTTTGTGTCATGCACTTGTGGCAGCAAACATCTCCTTTCGGAAACTAGAAAACCCTATTTTCAAAGGTTTTCTTGAAAAATACTGCCATCAGTCTATTCCTGCAGAGTCAACTTTACGTAAGAATTATGTGGATTCAGCCTACAATGCTGCATTGCAAAGAATCCGAGACGATGTTGGAGAATATTGTATATGGATTTCTGTGGATGAAACTACTGACAGTCTTGGCCGTTACATTGCAAACCGTTACATTGCAAACCTGATTATTGGCAAGCTAGATCCAGATGCTCCATCCAGGGCTCATTTGATTGACTCAAAACAGCTTGCAAAAACTGACCAACAAACAATAGCACAGTTTGTGAACAATGGGCTTAAGGTGCTATACCCAAACGGAGTGGATGAGAATAAGGTGCTTCTGGCCGTCACTGATGCTGCTGCATATATGATAGCAGCGTTTCAAATACTAAAAGAATTCTACCCATTGATGCTGCACGAAACTTGGGTAGTACATGGGATCAACCGCATAGCAGAGCATGTAAGGCTACAGTTTCCAAAAGTAAATAAAGTAATATCTATGGTGACGAAAATTTTGTTAGGGCACCATCAAGAATACAGGCAATCAAAGAACAGCTTCCAGATGTCCCATTGCCGCCTGGGCGTGTTGTCACCCGCTGGGGCACGTAGCAGATAGCAGCAGAATACTATAGTACGCATCTCTCAGCTGTCCAGAAGGTGGTTGGAAATATACCGGAGGATGCTGCATCCGTAACTGCAGCAGTGGAGTTACTCAAAGATTCTTCTTTAAAACGGGACTTATCTTATATTAGAGCCCACTACACATTTATGGCTAGAATAATTTCACAATTAGAGGGCTTAGGAAGACCTATCTAAGGCAATATTTCATTGCTTGAGGAAGTCAAAATAAAAATTAATGAAGCGTCAGGTGAAGTAGGGGAAAAAGTACGGGCAAAAATCAAACGGTTTTGCAGAACACTGGCCTGAAGGAGTTGTGTGCAGCTGCCGACATACTTAGTGGAAAATCCAGCACTCCTGACTGCAGCATTCCTGTCCAACATGTGCCGAAAATGAAGTACGCCCCTGTCACATCTGTTGATGTAGAACGTTCTTTTTCAGCGTATAAATTGATTCTGACTGACAAGCGCCACAGTTTTTCATTAGAAAACCTAGAAAAGATTTTGGTTATTTATTGTGAAGCTAACTATGGTCAGAATATGTAAACTACGAACGTATTAATTAAACCATTGCACATCTTTATTACGGAGATTTTTGTCTTGCAGGAATTCAAAAATATTTGGAGTTATGTTCAACATTAATGTTGTAGATTGCTGTGCTCTGTAACTGTGTAAATATTCATTCTCCTTGTTTTAATGACTAGATGTTCATACTGTCAACACTGTGTATTTTAATTTATTTTTATTTTCTCTGCATCATTTTTATTAGAGCCTATTTTAGGTTTTATATAGCCTAAATGGGCTACTGAAGGAGCCTATTTTAGGTGCCTAAAACACACTTTTTTACGACCTAAGAATCCGTGGTCTACTAATAACATCTTATCGGAAAATAAATTCTGGATAATTGAACCGGTGGTTCTTGCAGCGTTACTGAAATTAACCGGAGAATAAATTTTGACAGTGCCAGCAATAGTTACAGGATGAGTGGTGACAAGATTGTTTGTTAGAACGAGGAAGGAGGAGGAACGGGGACATCACACACATTATATGGAAGAATGACGATTCCAAATTGATATAAAAATTTCGTACTACTACTTTCCGATGTCATGTTGGAGAAACTGGAGCGTATGGATGAACTGTGAAACTATTTCCTAACATAAAACTTTTTGCTTGCAGTAGGCTCGTGAGTTATGTTCTGTTGTGTTATTTATGTAAATGAGGTACATAATAATGACCAGTCGTGCCTTAAACAATCTAGCTTATTTGTCGTGGGCTGCCATTCCTGCAATATGAGAAATACCTATTTAGTTTTATCTAGTAAACAGTGAAAAAATAGACGTAATGAAATAGAGAAACTACACCATCTTGGGTACTGTTCGTATTAACAGCTTTTTGGATATTAGACAGCGAGGTTTTCATTTCTCATGTAGCAAACCCTTTGACTAACTTCAATGAGGTAATGGTTACAATGGCTCTGAGCACTATGGGACTTAACTTCTGAGGTCGTCAGTCCCCTAGAACTTAGAACTACTTAAACCTAACGAACCTAAGGACATCACACACATCCATGCCCGAGGCAGGATTCGGACCTGCGACCGTAGCTGTCGCGCGGTTCCAGACTGAAGCGCGTAGAACCGCTCGGCCCCTCCGGCCAGCTGGTAATAGATTCTTCAGCATAAAGGAAACCACGCTTTATAAAGATGTAGCGAGATTAGAGAGAAAAAATGCTGCGACCTAATGATTGAAGGAATGTTTACTGTCTTACTTGTCTCTGTCTTTGCTGTTTTTTATGTTTCCTGTATTTAAATTTATGTCACAGAAAAGAGAAATTTATTAGCCAATATGCCATTAAGAGTGCAAATTCTCTGAAGACTTCTTATTCTCCCTGTCACACATAATTCCACCCCGTATTAACTGTGAATTTTTTTTAAGGGGGGCTGGAAGACAAACCGCCCGACTGGCAGCAGGAGAAGCACCACAGAACATTTTTTCCACTGTCCTGAATCTAGGTGTGATGTCTTGCACTACAAAATACCGACATTTGCAATTCAAACGTTGGAATTCCACAGTGCCAAATATACTGACTTGCGATGGAAGAATGCTATGTGAAAAGGAGTGGAACTGCACCTTGGCAAACTTAAGACAAGGTAGTGTGTTTTACATTTCCTAAAAATATAAGCTTTATATATCAGACTCTTCAGAAAGATGTACGCTAAAAGAGGAACATATTTTTGGAAAATTGATTTAAAAAAAATTTGACGTCCTATCTCAAACGCTAGAAAGGGAGGGGCGCCACTACCAAGTTTTTGCCCCTGTTCGGCTATATCATTGATCCGGGGCTGATGAAATGTTGGGCACAACAAACAAAACTGTTGTAACTACATTAAAAATTGTGTAAATTATCTAAAAAATTGAACTGAAACAAAATCTGTAGCTTATTGTCATTGGGAGCTTCTGTGCAGTGGTTCAGAATGATGCTATAATAAACAACAGTTTTTATTTACTTGTCTTAAACTGAAGAAATCCTTATAAAAACAACCCTTGCGAAAAGTTTAAATTTTTCAGGAGACCGATGAAACGTTGTAAATTTTTTGTAATGTCTGGCTCTCAGTTGTCTTTTACATTGCTCGAAAGGCATATCTAAAAAATTTATATGACACTATACTAATTAATTTTTCAGACCAACTACAAGAAAACCTTTTCATAGTACAGTACTCACTGACAGGCCGTTATTGTGAGAAAATTTAACTGGGGACGGAGAAAGACCTATTTCGTTTTATCTAGTAGACAGTGAGAAAATAGACGTAATAAGATAGAGAAACTATACCGTCTTGGGTACTGTTCATGTTAACAGCTTTTTCGATATTAGACAACGACATTTTCATTTTTCATGTGGCAAAACGTTTGATGAACTTCAGTGAAGTAATATTCAAAAAATGGTTAAAATGGCTCTGAGCACTATGGGACTTAACATCTGAGGCCATCAGTCCCCTAGAACTTAGAACTACTTTAACCTAACTAACCTAAGGACATCACACACATCCATGCCCGAGGCAGGATTCGAACCTGCGACCGTAGCAGTCGCGCGGTTCCGGACTGAAGCGCCTAGAACCGCTCGGCCACCGCGGCCGGCGGATGGAAGGAATGATAACATAGTTGGACTAGTTATAATATTATAACTGCGTGGTGTGCTAATGTACCACACAACGGAACGTCAAGTTACGATCAGAAGCAGAGAATGACCTCTCAGGGAAAAGAGGTAACTTATTCTGTTGAATATGTTGAACATTTTTAGGCTGTGCATCAACTTACGGAGGAAGTACATCATGAAAAAATATTTGCTCAGACTAGTGGTCTAGGGGTAGCGTCTTTGATTCATAATCAAAACGACTTCGGTCGCGGGTTCGAATCACGCCACTGCCTAAATTTTGATAAATAATCAGCATTGGCGGCCGAAGACTTCCGGCATAAGAAGTCAGCCTCATTCTGCCAACGGCCTTGTCAAAGAGGGCGGAGGAGCGGATAGAGGTTCAGGGCACTCTCTTGTCCTAGGGGTGGGAAATTGCCCCTAAAGGCGGAAGAATCAGCAATGATCAACGACATGAGGATGCAGAAGGCAATGGAAACCACTGCATTAAAGACACGTAACGTGTATCCACAGGACATGTGGCCTGTAATTGAAGAAGTGTCATGATGATCTCTCCATTGACAAAAGATTCCGAAATAGTCCCACATTCGGATCTCCGGGAGGGGACTCCCAAGGGGGAGGTTACCATGAGAAAAAGATTGAATAATCAACGAAAGTATAACGTTCTACGAGTCGGGGCGTGGAATGTCAGAAGCTTGAACGTGGTAGGGAAACTAGAAAATCTGATAAGAGAAATGTAAAGGCTCAATCTAGATATAGTAGGGGTAAGTGAAGTGAAGTGGAAGGAAGACAAGGATTTCTGGTCAGATGAGTATCAGGTAATATCAACAGCAGCAGAAAATGGTATAGCAGGTGTAGGAGTCGTTATGAATAGGAAGGTAGGGCAGAGGGTATGTTACTGTGAACAGTTCAGTGACCGGGTTGTTCTAATCAGAATCGACAGCAGACCAATACCGACAACGATAGTTCAGGTATACATGCCGACGTCGCAAGCTGAAGATGAAGAGATAGAGAAAGTGTATGAGGATATTGAAAGGGCAATGCAGTATGTAAAGGGGGACGAAAATCTAATAGTCATGGGCGACTGGAATGCAGTTGTAGGGGAAGGAGTAGAAGAAAAGGTTACAGGAGAATATGGCCTTGGGACAAGGAATGAAAGAGGAGAAAGACTAATTGAGTTCTGTAACAAGTTTCAGCAAGTACGTAATAGCGAATACCCCGTTCAAGAATCACAAGAGGAGGAGGTATACTTGGAAAAGGCCGGGAGATATGGGAAGACTTCAATTAGATTACATCATGGTCAGACAGAGATTCCGAAATCAGATACTGGATTGTAAGGCGTACCCAGGAGCAGATATAGACTCAGATCACAATATAGTAGTGATGAAGAGTAGGCTAAAGTTCAAGACATTAGTCAGGAAGAATCAATACGCAAAGAAGTGGGATACGGAAGTACTAAGGAATGACGAGATAAGTTTGAAGTTCTCTAACGCTATAGATACAGCAATAAGGAATAGCGCAGTAGGCAGTACAGTTGAAGAGGAATGGACATCTCTAAAAAGGGCCACCACAGAAGTTGGGAAGGAAAACATAGGTACAAAGAAGGTAGCTGCGAAGAAACCATGGGTAACAGAAGAAATACTTCAGTTGATTGATGAAAGGAGGAAGTACAAACATGTTCCGGGAAAATCAGGAATACAGAAATACAAGTCGCTGAGGAATGAAATACACTCCTGGAAATGGAAAAAAGAACAGATTGATACCGGTGTGTCGGATCCACCATACTTGCTCCGGACACTGCGAGAGGGCTGTACAAGCAATGATCACACGCACGGCACAGCGGACACACCAGGAACCGCGGTGTTGGCCGTCGAATGGCGCTAGCTGCGCAGCATTTGTGCACCGCCGCCGTCAGTGTCAGCCAGTTTGCCGTGGCATACGGAGCTCCATCGCAGTCTTTAACACTGGTAGCTTGCCGCGACAGCGTGGACGTGAACCGTATGTGTAGTTGACGGACTTTGAGCGAGGGCGTATAGTGGGCATGCGGGAGGCCGGGTGGACGTACCGCCGAATTGCTCAACACGTGGGGCGTGAGGTCTCCACAGTACATCGATGTTGTCGCCAGTGGTCGGCGGAAGGTGCACGTGCCCGTCGACCTGGGACCGGACCGCAGCGACGCACGGATGCACGCCAAGACCGTAGGATCCTACGCAGTGCCGTAGGGGACCGCACCGCCACTTCCCAGCAAATTAGGGACACTGTTGCTCCTGGGGTATCGGCGAGGACCATTCGCAACCGTCTCCATGAAGCTGGGCTACGGTCCCGCACACCGTTAGGCCGTCTTCCGCTCACGCCCCAACATCGTGCAGCCCGCCTCCAGTGGTGTCGCGACAGGCGTGAATGGAGGGACGAATGGAGACGTGTCGTCTTCAGCGATGAGAGTCGCTTCTGCCTTGGTGCCAATGATGGTAGTATGCGTGTTTGGCGCCGTGCAGGTGAGCGCCACAATCAGGACTGCATACGACCGAGGCACACAGGGCCAACACCCGGCATCATGGTGTGGGGAGCGATCTCCTACACTGGCCGTACACCACTGGTGATCGTCGAGGGGACGCTGAATAGTGCACGGTACTTCCAAACCGTCATCGAACCCATCGTTCTACCATTCCTAGACCGGCAAGGGAACTTGCTGTTCCAACAGGACAATGCACGTCCGCATGTATCCCGTGCCACCCAACGTGCTCTAGAAGGTGTAAGTCAACTACCCTGGCCAGCAAGATCTCCGGATCTGTCCCCCATTGAGCATGTTTGGGACTGGATGAAGCGTCGTCTCACGCGGTCTGCACGTCCAGCATGAACGCTGGTCCAACTGAGGCGCCAGGTGGAAATGGCATGGCAAGCCGTTCCACAGGACTACATCCAGCATCTCTACGATCGTCTCCATGGGAGAATAGCAGCCTGCATTGCTGCGAAAGGTGGATATACACTGTACTAGTGCCGACATTGTGCATGCTCTGTTGCCTGTGTCTATGTGCCTGTGGTTCTGTCAGTGTGATCATGTGATGTATCTGACCCCAGGAATGTGTCAATAAAGTTTCCCCTTCCTGGGACAATGAATTCACGGTGTTCTTATTTCAATTTCCAGGAGTGTATAAGTGGGGATGGAAAAATTTGCATTCGAAGGCCGTACAGATCAGAATCGGTATGCCAAGCAGGTAAAATCGCCGCGAGCATTGAGGCAAACATCCCATCAGGCTGCAGATACTCTTGTGTCAAAACGCCGTACCCTGCTGCATAAAAAAGCACGTAACTGCCTGGTGCACATCCTCGGCCCATAGGAACCATCGACCGATCAAGGTCTTTATTCAGGGACTGAAGGCGTGAGAGTCGCATGGGCAGAGATCGGGGCCATAGGGCGGGTGCTGGAATGTGCCACACTTGAGCTGGCGTAATAGATGAATCTGTCCTTCCAAGATCAACTGGCGTCTTGTGTCGAATCGCGACCAGCACGGAATTTGGGTCACCGTTCTACGACGGTCGTTTTGGACAGACACGCTGCTCCATACACATTCATCAGTCTGTGTCTAGAGGTGTTTACCTATCGGCAGCCAAGAAAAGAATAACAGCCCATTGGTCCTGTTTGGGGGCATTTAGTAATGACGTCGTAATTCATGTTTGCGGATTTACTGCATGCACGTGGGAAAGATACGAATGCAACTCTAATATCTTCCCCACATGTTGGTGCTTATATACACGCACCAGAGTCGCTACACGTTGCATATACGCTGCAGCAACGCCCTCAAACAGACACATTTTGATCGCTCCTTATATATCTTCTTACAAATGTTGCCTATTTTTCTTGTAACGAATGTATCAAGAGGTCACTTCTTCATCATAAGTGAACATTACTGCTTCATGTCTTGAGAATTTATAAAGACCAAAACCGTAATACCGTAGTCGTCTCGTATAATATAATGCGTTACTAGTTAGATGCAGTACGGGAAGATTCTCCATGTAGTCGACAGATATAAAAGTCATTAACCCAATTGGAACATTGTGTTTGAAGTGTCGCTTTGGTTCATAAACGACTTGCACTCTTCTTAAGGGCATTTTTTTTTTTTTTTTGCACAATTCATCCGACTTTGTCATGAGTTGTAATTTTTTTGTCTAAGACTAATGCAGCCGGCACACGGAACGTACTTTCGAACGTCAACCTTGACGTGCTGGAGAACGCACGGAAACGATGCGACTTGCGCATATGGTCTGTGTGCCTGAACGGATCGCAGCGAGCTCCAGCGGCACTTTTCGGCTGTGTCTGGCTCGCAAAGCACACTGTTGACGCAATGGATGGGCATAAAATTCCTACGTAAAATTTTTTTAAACGCATATTTCCTCCCTTCTCCATACGCTGGACATGTTGTTCTGTGTGTAGAATACATAGATAAAAACTTCAATATTCATGAAAATGTTATAAGACAAAAAGGAAAATACTGCGTCATCAAGTCAGTAAGGACATCGGCTGATAAAGGCTTAATTACAAATTTACAATAGTGCTTCAAGTATAAAAATTATTTCCTCATTCTCACGTTTTAGTAAAACCCTGAGGTCTCTATTACTTGATCACTGTTCCTGTTCAGAAGCAGAACCGTTACAACATGTGTTATACAAAACTTAAAACAAGAAAGTGCAAATGTTACTGCAAGTAGTGCAAGTTTTGTTGTAGATAAAGCACATCGAATAAACTCACTTCTCAGGAAAAAAACGCACTTACGTTTACATAACATCGAATATTATAGAATACGCGCCTATTAAACTAGAAAGAAAGTATCAGAACTTATTAGAAACTGTGAAGGTTAGTGAAAATGTTTGGATACAGCAAAACGCGAACCAGCTACGTGTCACCTGCATCGTTACAACTCTGCATCTGTATTCATTACGCTATAACGACGATGAGTGAGCAATGACCTTACTTCGCAACTTACCACCTCATGAAGCCATTAATCGTGACTGTTATTAACTGACAATTATAACAAATTGTGGCAAGACCGATGTGTTTTTCACCGATCATCAATGTGCACTTCCCTTGAAACGGCATACACTTATAATGCACAAGCTGCAACAATCCTTTAGCCACCAGTATGACTTTACCACAACAAATCGTACCATTAAAGAGGCGTTTTCGAGAGATCCTGAATTTTCTGGTACTTAGAGACAATATGGCGTCTCAAGACTTTTTACTGAACAGAGACGACGTCATGTGCCGTAGTTTGTGTTCTTCCATCTCATTGGTCTCCATTCAAACGCACATTCAGAATATCTGACATGCTAGACATTGCTTTTCACATTCGGAAAGACTGTCCAAAGTGCTCTTTCCCACACTATGAGGCCAGAAATCCTGCACGTTCAACCCCAAGCTATCGAATACGCGATACGTGTGCCAGGGCATAAAGTGTCACAGGTAGAAGAAATGTCATACTGAGGATACCCAAATTAAATACTGAAATTACTGAAACTTGCCTGTGGGTTTTGTTGGGCACAGTAATCTGATATTGGTCCAGAAAAACACTGTGCATTTTCTTCACAAAGTTCCGGGCATATACACACATCAAAAAAAGTTTTGCAACACCCAAGTTCCCAGAACTCCTGAAGATAGACGTTGACTGTGGATATTGTATCACAGACACAGCCCCTTTGACTGTTCAGAGATGTCACTAAACCCTCCCAAAGACGTAAATAACCATGCATGAGCAGTGCCTATTAGGCGGAGAGGGTCCAACAGCCGATCATTTCTAGTCATTCCACCAGGAAGGATGTACATGTCTCGTGTTTTCTGTTGTTCAACCATGCCTAGACGGTCAATACCGCGGTTTGATCGCGTCCGCAGTGTTACTTTGTGCCAGGAAGGACTGTCAACAAGAGAAGTGTCCAGGCGTCTCGGAGTGAACCAAAGCGATATTGTTAGGACATGGAGGAGATACAGAGAGACAGGAACTGTCGATGACGTGCCTCGCTCAGGCCCCCAAGGGCTACTAGTGCAGTGGATGACCGCTGCCAACGGATTATGGCGCGGGGGAACCCTGACAGCAATGTCAGCACGTTGAATAATGCTTTACGTGCAGCCATAGAACGTCGTGTTACGACTCAAACTGTGCGCAATAGGCTGCGTGATGCACAACTTCACTCCCGACGTCCATGGCGAGGCCCATCTTTGCAAACACGACAACATGCAGCGCGGTACAGATGGGCCCAACATCATGGCGAATGGACCGCTCCGGATTGGTGTCACGTTCTCTTCACAGATGAGTGTCGCATATGCATTCAACCAGACAATCGTCTGAGACGTGTCTGGAGGCATTCCGGTCAGGTTGAACTCCTTAGACACACTGTCCAGCGAGTGCAGCAATGTGGAGATTCCCTGCTGTTTCGGAGTGGCATTATGTGTGGCCGACGTACGCCAGTGGTGGTCATGGTAGGCACCGTAACGGCTGTACGATACGTGAATGCCGTCCTCCGACCGATAGTGCAACCATATCGGCAGCATATTGACGAGGCATTCACCTTCATGAACGACAATTCGTGCCTCCATCGAGAACATCTTGTGAACGACTTCTTTCCGGATAACGACATCGCTCGACTAGAGTTGCCAGCATGTTCTCCAGACATGAACCCTATCGAACATGCCTGGAATAGATTGTAAAAGGGTGTTTATGGACGAAGTGACCTTCCATCCACTGTGAGGGATCTACGCCGTACGCCATTGAGGAGTGGGACAGTGTGGACCAACAGTACCTTGATGAATTTGTGGATAGTAATGCCACGACGAATACAGACATGCATCATTGCAAGAGGACGTGCTACTGGGTATTAGAGATACCGGCCTGTACAGTAACCTGAACCACCACCTCTGAAGGTCTCACTATATGGTGGTACAACATGCAATGTGTGCTTTTCATGAGCAATAAAGAGTGGAAATGATGTTTATGTTGATCTCAATTTCAGTTTTCTGTACAGGTTCCGTAACTCTCTGAACCGAGGAAATGTAAATATTTTTTTGATATGTGTATATTTTAGATGGATTTTTTAAATGAGTAATGTGAATCCTTAGATTTAAATGGGAAGGTAGTTTAAGTGACTGAGGAAATAGACGAGGCCTGTTATTACGCTTTCCTCAAATATCGGTAGAAGAACTGTTTTTTTGTTCGACTTCAAACGCTGCTGTACAGAGCGTAGTCAACCTTGAGAGATTGTATACAAGGCCACGAGCGCCACGCTACAGACAAATAGCTCTGTTGGAGAACCAGCACCAGTCACTCGGACTTTTTAATAAAAGGACATGTCGATTGCAAACAGAGAACCACACAGTGATTTTGCATCATCATTACCATTTCGTCCTTCTCCACGTACTATTTAGCGCAGCCTTCGTTGTTTAACTGTATCAGCTGTGATAAGATCAACCAAATGGCAGTCTTGAACGATTTCTAACTCCATTCTAAAGACTCTGACAAAGTTGTTCCCTTTGTTCAGCTTTCGTCAGTATCATAGTGTTTTGAACCTGGAGGGAATGGGAGCAGATAGCAGTTCCTGTCAAGAAGGGTACATGGAAGATTTTTCTGACGAAGAAAAGAGAAGAAAGAAAACAATGTCTGCCTGTACTCATCTACAATATGGTATGCGGTAATAGTTCTGACGACGTTGTTGACATGTTCTTCGCCCATAAGCTTCTTTTTCAATTATTTTCCTTTCTTACTCTTTTTTTTAAATGGTTCACGGGACAGTGTCTTCGGTACAGGTCACGAAACCACCGAAACTGAACCTTAATATAGGCAAGGACTAGATTTAAAGACCGCAACAACAGCTAGGAAGGTGAGAGTAAACATTCAGGTTGCACTGTTGTCAACTGTCGTGATATGACAAATGCTGTTCTGTCAGAAACGTTTTTGTAGAACTACCCTACCTTTGAGATCGCAAGGTACTAAAACTGAATAACTAAAGTGGGAATCTCAGGAAGATCTATCTCAATGCACTTAAACCACGAGAACGCAATAAATTGATACTTCCTGTTTTTATGACGAAGTCTTCAATGATTAATACTGCATAAATTATTAATTAAAGTAAAAGTAATAGCATTATATTTAATAGTCTGGGAACTCTCCCTTTTACGTTTGTGATGGTTCAACTTACGTGACAACGACTGACAAATCCAGAAATATTATTAATAGGCCACAAAGGCTAATTCGTGACTTCTGTTTTATTTATGCAGCAGATTGTACCAGTCAAGACATAGGGAGTAGCAATGGTAGTGGCCGGAGGGCCCAATAAATTACGTATCCCATCAGCATTTTTGCTCGCTTCCCCCACCGAAGCGTCTGGTCTCGCTCGCCTCAGTTGGCAGAAATCGGTAAAATCTGGGGCTTTCGGTCAAATAGCACACAGGCTTTAGCACGCGCTCGCCGACCTTTGATATCTATAATACAGTAGCGAAGCACCAGCGATCATTGCAGAAACTGAGCGAACTGTTTACGTGACAGCTGAGTGATCCATGTTCACTGCTGGCACGTAAATCACGGTAGCGACAGACTTCTGTTCGTTACTAGTAGTTTTTTTACGAATCTATACGGACAAATTGGTACTGTAGAAAGGGCGCTGTGACAACTGTGTGCGTTTATAGTCTCTGGCAGAGGCGACAGATAACTCACACCCCTTTTCAGGTTAATTGTTGAACGTTCCTTCTCGTTTTTTAGTCTCTGTTTTGTTTTTTATGTCCCCTCTGTATGTTTGATGCGTTGGTAAAGCCATTGCTGAAACAACTATTTGTAGCAACTTTTGATCTTTCTTTAATTATCACTTTTGGATAAACATAAATCAGTATACGAGGGCAGTTCAATAAGTAATGCAACACATTTTTTTTTTCTCGGCCAATTTTGGTTGAAAAAACCGGAAATTTCTTGTGGAATATTTTCAAACATTCCCGCTTCGTCTCGTATAGTTTCATTGACTTCCGACAGGTGGCAGCGCTGTACGGAGCTGTTAAAATGGCGTCTGTAACGGATGTGCGTTGCAAACAACGGGCAGTGATCGAGTTTCTTTTGGCGGAAAACCAGGGCATCTCAGATATTCATAGGCGCTTGCAGAATGTCTACGGTGATCTGGCAGTGGACAAAAGCACGGTGAATCGTTGGGCAAAGCGTGTGTCATCATCGCCGCAAGGTCAAGCAAGACTGTCTGATCTCCCGCGTGCGGGCTGGCTGTGCACAGCTGTGACTCCTGCAATGGCGGAGCGTGCGAACACACTCGTTCGAGATGATCGACGGATCACCATCAAACAACTCAGTGCTCAACTTGACATCTCTGTTGGTAGTGCTGTCACAATTGTTCACCAGTTGGGATACTCAAAGGTTTGTTCCCGCTGGGTCCCTCGTTGTCTAACCGAACACCATAAAGAGCAAAGGAGAACCATCTGTGCGGAATTGCTTGCTCGTCATGTGGCTGAGGGTGACAATTTCTTGTCAAAGATTGTTACAGGCGATGAAACATGGGTTCATCACTTCGAACCTGAAACAAAACGGCAATCAATGGAGTGGCGCCACACCCACTCCCCTACCAAGAAAAAGTTTAAAGCCATACCCTCAGCCGGTAAAGTCATGGTTACAGTCTTCTGGGACGCTGAAGGGGTTATTCTGTTCGATGTCCTTCCACATGGTCAAACGGTCAACTCTGAAGTGTATTGTGCTACTCTTCAGAAATTGAAGAAACGACTTCAGCGTGTTCGTAGGCACAAAAATCTGAACGAACTTCTGCATGACAACGCAAGCCCTCACACAAGTCTTCGTACCCGAGAGGAGCTCACAAAACTTCAGTGGACTGTTCTTCCTCATGCACCCTACAGCCCCGATCTCGCACCGTCGGATTTCCATATGTTTGGCCCAATGAAGGACGCAATCCGTGGGAGGCACTACGCGGATGATGAAGAAGTTATTGATGCAGTACGACGTTGGCTCCGACATCGACCAGTGGAATGGTACCGTGCAGGCATACAGGCCCTCATTTCAAGGTGGCGTAAGGCCGTAACATTGAATGGAGATTACGTTGAAAAATAGTGTTGTGTAGCTAAAAGATTGGGGAATAAGCTGGTGTATTTCAATGCTGAATAAACCAACCCCTGTTTCAGAAAAAAAATGTGTTGCATTACTTATTGAACTGCCCTCGTATTAACATATTATGCACATTTCCATCCATTATTTTCTGGGGTAACTAATCAATTAGAAAGAATGTACTAGTTGCACAAAAATTATCAGCAAGAGTGACCTCTGATTTTACCACAAAATCATCTCGCAGGCGTCTCTTTGAAGAATTCGATATTTTGACAAGTCACTCTAAATGATATTGCTCCATCTAGTATACCTGATATTTACTTATGTCATGTTGGACACTGACGAACTTCCGTAACTGCACCGACTTCCAAAAGATTCGTTACTAACCTTACGAAATTGGCTTTACTGTACATCGTATCAGTCTCAAGAATGTCGTATTTATGATTTCACAATACAGTAATCCTCACATGTACGATACTTAAATAGCAGAACAAAACAACGACTTTTATTACTCATTACTAAAACTGACAGAGGTACTCAAATGCGTTCAGTTTGCATCCACAGAAATTTGTGATCATTTCCCCATTGACATGAAATATGTGACAGGTACCAAAAACAAATTTTAAATCCAACAAAATTTTTTTTCAGGTCTGATTTATAGGTGACGAATTTGTCATTACGAAGTGTGTAGGTCCATAACTTGTTGCAGGAATAAGATTCAAGACATGTTTCATAATGTCACGTATAAGAAGGCGTAGTTAGATGAATGACGAACACTAATTTCACTTAACGAAGGTTTATTCAGCACTTGCACAGTGCGAAGCGAACTGCCTCCGGCCAGAACTCATACAGTGTATATACAGCTACAGAACGTTTCAGTGCAATGATTCTTCACTTCTTGAATGTACTCGAACCGAATACTGAAATTGAAATTGTACAGTCCAGGACAGTTTTGAACTCACGACCCTTCATGCAACAGTTTAGTATCGTGTGTACTCGAACCGAATACAGAAATTGAAATTGTACAGTCCAGGACAGTTTTGAACTCACGACCCTTCCTGCAACAGTTTAGTATCGTAACCACTACGCCACGGTGCTACTCAACTTCGTCTGCGACATTGCTCCCTGCTTAAGGGAACAGCGTCTCGGTGTTACGTCCTAGTCCGGGAACCAGCCCCCAGGGGCTCGGCATTCAGATGACGGGTACGGGCTTGGCGACCCCGGGGTTCCTGAGCTGGGGACTGGTTAGCGCCGCCAGTCCCCTGTCACCGTAAGCTCTGGGCACGCTTCAGCGACCACCGTGCGGCGCGGCGGTGGAACGTTGTGTGTCTCAGGGAATGGGGATCTTGGATTGACCGCCCGGATCGCGAAGATGGAATAAACCTGTATAAAAAAAAATCCTCAATCTCAAGGTTTGCTGCACGCTGATGAGATACATGGCTGTTGAGGTGGAACAGTCGTTAGCGGGCAACCTATGGGTTACCTACCGCACCTCAGTTGTAAAAGGCTTACCTAGGCACGCGGGACTCTGTCTAGGTAGACTTCTAGTTCCCTAGCTGCTCGTGGGACCGAGATAGATCCTGCGAAATCCTCTTTTCCTCCTCCCAGCGGAAAGGGTGGGCCGCTGGAAGGTTTTAACACCCAGTCTCTTAAGAGGGCTCGTACAGTCAGTCCCACTGACTCCAGCACTTCTTTGACAAGTAAAGTCTTTGGTAACAGAATGCATTCTGGTAATCAGAACGTGTTTCTCATTGTGAAACGGAATGAGGGAAGTTTCTAAAAGGTTTCGCCCTTCTATATACAAAAAGGTTAGGAGAGGGTCTGTGGCTCCTTACAATCAGTGAAGCGCTTGCGTAATGGGACCTCGCTAGTGGAAACTTCCACTTCCCAGCAAGAAACTAACCTCCAATCTGCTAAATGCCTTGGGGAGTACGCCATAGACACTGAACTTCACATCACCTTGAATTGTAGCAAAGGTATTGTTACATGCCGGGATCTAGTCGACTTTCCCAGGGAAGAACTGCAACGTGAGTGGGCTCTGGCAGGTATCGCTGATGTACAACATATCACGAAGAGGGTTTATGGCAATCTTATCAAATCCGACTCCTTTATTCCGACTTTCAGCAGCACGAAACTTCCTGAACATGTTAAAGCTGGCTTCCTTCGCGTTATTTTGAGGCCTTATTTCCCGACCCCAATGCGCTGTTTTAAACGCCAGCGTTTTGGGCATACCACTTCAGTGCGTAAAGGTGAAGCGACTTGTGGCAACTGCGGTAAGGTTGCTCATGAAGGAGTTTTTTGCTCCTCTCCAGCTAAATGTATCAATTGCTCTGGGAACCACCCTGTATGGAGTAGGGATTGCCGAATATTTGTAGAGGAACGCAAAGTGCAGGAAAGAAAAACAACCAAGCGTATCCCCTATGGTGAGGCCAAAAATATCTATAAGTCGACGCAACCTCCCACATTTGCTGCGTCTTTTGCATCCATGGTTCAGCAACCTACTCTAAAAGCCGATGCCTCTAAGCAGACAGAGATGGTGAGTGTTGGCACTAACACCTGCAGATGTCAGTGCACTTGCAACGCAGCCAGTGTTTCAGAGCCAGTAGCCCCTACTCGAACGGCAGACAAAGGTACAGTGGCGTACTTGGGCCAGCCCCTGAGGCCCCTGAGGCCAGCCCCTGAGGCTGTTCCGAAGCCCAGTACGGCCATTACCACTCCCGCGTCGACTCCCCCAAAGCCCACCAAACCGCAGAAAGCTTCCACACAGCAGCAACAGCGGGTAAAATCACGTGGTAAACCGTCTGACCACGCAGATGTCGTTTTACATGATGCTTCATCTGACTCTTCCCCAGAGCTGATAGAGTACAGCGTATGTGTGGGACAATTATCTCGCCCCACACCTGACCCTCCACCTGCTGCAGTCTCCCCACCCCGTCGGAGAGACAGGATGAAGGTGCTACCCCCGTCATAGATGGCTTCCATACTTCAATGGAACTTAAAGGGGTTGAGGACGGATGTGAAGGAACTTCACCTACTTTCTCAGAGTAGACCACTGTGTCTGTGTCTCCAGGAAACTTATTCCCATCCATCATACTCCCCTGAGCTACGATGCTATACACTCCACAAAAAGGACGACCTGCCTGGAGAGAGAGCTAGAGGAGGCGTAGGTATTTTCGTGAGGACGGACTACCACGCCTCGCCTCTCTCGCTTACGACGACTTTACAGGCCGTCGCTGTGTCCGTGCACGTGCGTCATCCATTGACTGTATGTTCGCTTTACTTGCCCCCACATGATGCACTTGATGAAGCAGTCTTCACCGACCTTCTTATACATCTCCCCCAGCCATTCATTATTTGTCAATAATTCAAAAACAGTCTTAATCGCATTTATTATAATTATTATACCGCCAACCGGTTTCAACCCGACGTAGGGGTCATCTTCTGGGCGTTTACACCATTGCTCGACTGCTGGTGGTGTCACTCCTGTCTACATAACGGCAGGAAACTAGGTTACAACTAACGTAACTTTACAATGAGGAAATATTCCGTTTCAGAATGGTTGAAATGGCTCTGAGGACTATGGGACTTAACTTCTGAAGTCATCAGTCCCCTAGAACTTAGAACTACATAAACCTAACTAACCTAAGGACAGCACACACGTCCATGCCCGAGGCAGTATTCGAGCCTGCGACCGTAGCAGCCTCGTGGTTCCGGACTGAAGCTCCTAGAAACGCTCGGCCACAGCGTCTGGCACCAGTCGGTGGTATGGCATCGTAGCAAGAAGATAATAAAGGTGAGGACGTGACAGAATGGCAGTATGGAGGTGTCGGTTTGGACGTACCAACGACCAACCGCAATGGACATTGCTTAATTTGGTTATGTATCACTACGGGCTGTCCAGTTTTCTACAGGTAATGATGTACCCCTGGCATCCATGTAATATGATGTAAGAAGAGAGGTCGTATAAAGATCCGAACCGACAAGGACTGGAGACGAGTGTCGCACCTTCCCAATGAAAACCGCCTCCAAACCCGACTGGAGTTGCTACTATCAGTGAACGCAGGCCAAACGCAAACAGCCATTATCATGCCTAGAGACAGTGTTACACACTATCAGCCTAACGGTCCTTGAGTATGAGTATTTGTTAGGTGTGCTTTTAATTATTTCTTTTACACCCTGAATATAGGACACTGACTTAGAACTTCTGTGTTTGATACACTCTAGATTTACACAGGTCGGCACAAATTTAGGTCACTTTTATCATGAGTCTGTTGGTGGTGACTTAAAGGTAGACAATTTTAAAGGAATTTGTCGTAAATCTTAGAATGACCAGATCGGATTTTTTTACGGTACAAGCGATTTAAGAAATTGAGATGTCAAAAATAATTTTATTTTTTGTTTTTTCATCCTTAAGGGTATACGGAACGCCCTATGCTTACAATGTCAAATTGAACTAAAACTTAGGAACATTTTCTCATTTGTAATTTGGACGATACTCTTGATTTTTTCACAGAACGCAGAGATATGTTCTGCTTTTATGCTGAATTATTAATTTTGAAAAAAATAATATATAGTTTTTCAGATATTTTATTTTTTGTAAATGTTAAAAAAAGTTATACATTTTAACAAGTATTTTAAAATTTACATCCATTAATACAAAATAATTCCACAATAATTCCACATGTCTTTTAATTCAGATATATTAGATGGTCTTAAGGAACAACTACAGAAATTTTCATCTTTCTACTATAAATAGGCCCTGAGAAAATGTACCTTATACACAAAAAAACTAAAGTTACAGGAAATCAGCTTCAAAGTTTTTACTTCAGTACAAGCCTGCTCTATAGCATGTATCATCAGAATCGTCCAACAGCTTCCTCTTGATGGCTCTGCTATGCTGTCTAGCCATCTTTGAATATACTTTTATGGCATTATCTGAAGACCTGAGCCGTTCCTTGTCCAAACAAAGCATAGCTGCGGCAGTTCATAGTCCTACACAGAGCCCCAACTTCTGCAGAACTTTGCACTTTGTTATATTGCCCTGATTGAATGATGAAACAGCATCATAAACGCCAAAGTGAAGTGTGTTCATACCCACAAATACAGTTTTAGGTAGTCTATTCCATATCACATGGTTCACACACTCATTTGGATTTTGAGTCTGGCCATGAAGACATTTCTTTAGTAGACTAATATCTGCGAGGTCTCGGAATATTGGTTTTATTTCATCCATTATGGCAGGTGGCAGGTGATGAGGATGATTGTATTGTTTCTTAGTTACCTTGCCTCTGTTGTACTTGCACCAACTATCGTCTTTTTTTGGACATAGCCCATGTTGGGGATTCTCATTGTTTGAAGCTGTATGAAAAAACAGAGCCCAGACTGCTCTTCTCATTAATTCTGCATCTGCTGTATTCTGTCTTATTGCTAGACCATAGCACATCTGAATATGATCTATTGTAGCATCTGTCAGTCTATTTCTCCCATCTAAAGTTTTTCCATCACTCAATTTCTTGCCTTTCATGCTAGCCTTGAGCCGTCGAAGTCTTGATCCCATCCTTTTCTGAACATGGCCAACACACTCCAGTTTGGAAATTTTCACATCGTTACCATAGGGTCTCAGTTCATAATTTATGTATCTGACGTTGTACCATTTTACTGAGCGTTGATGAATACTTCTTACACCAGCAACTTCCATACCACCACTTGACCCATAGTAATTTTCCATGCACTCCTCTTCATGTTTAATTTTCATTTTCTCCTTGCATCTGCAATGCTTGGAAAGTATTGCCACATCAACTACCTTACCAGTGTCCACACTTGTAGCTGTTGCTACACCATTCAGACATATGTGGCCTCTCTTCTGCCAGCTTCCATCAAAAGCTATGGACAAGTCTCTGCTATTATTATTTTCAACAACTGCTTCCTCAACAGCATCTTTCATGTTTTCCTGTGCCACATCTTCTACAGCATAGCCTATTGCAATTATGTGTTTGTTAAATTTTGAAGGTGGGGGAGGGAGGTTCATCACACCTCAGAACATGGCACCTGCAGCCCTGCCCTTTCCTGTACACCGTAATCCATAAACCAGTCTACTGTTTATATCATATAGTTTACCTCTTTCTGCAGTAACATGTGAGGAATTGAAGAAAGTAACACTTTGTTTGCAATAACTGCACATCAACTCTAATTCACAAGCAAGTCTTACATGTAAGTTTGTTTTCAATGAAACACCACATTTTCCATATTTTTTGCAGCACACATTGTTCTCCAAAACGTCTGATAATAAAGAGACGTTAATTACCTCATATTTTGTAGTCCCAGCATTTAGTTTCTTGTATTCTTCTTCAATTCCAGCTAGTTTTCTTTTTGAAGCACTTTCCAGTGTGGCGGCAGCAGCATCACTCAATATATCACTACCAATGTTGAGGTTAGTCGCTACTGGGACATCAGATACTGATGAAGATGAATCAGACGAATTTTTAGTACACTTTACTTTCTTGCGCCGATGTACACGCTTTCTAAATACCTTCAGACTAGGTCTTGGCATGTTGAAGGAAAGAAAACTCAGTGACTTCTCCACATACGACTTTCACAACCATGACATGGATGTACTCACAAAGGAAACATTAGAAATGGTGCAGAATGTATTGTCAACTGTCTAGCAGTGTAGCCAACAGAAAAGCTAACTCTCTTGTGCTCAATTATATCTCTGGCGAGGCTGTCTATGTCAGGTACATTTCGCGTCTCATATACAAGATGCAGAACATCGGTGTCGAAATTATTTTTAAAAATTATTTAAAATAATTCCATTCACGTAATCCAAATATTTTATACATGGTATTAAACGGGAGAGTCTACATTTTTCGAAAATGCATTTACCAGAAATCAATTTTTTCATCGAAAAACTCATTCCGTATACCCTTAACAAATGTTTGAAGAATATGACGAAGTGGTTTTTGAAAAAGCTAAACTAAGTAGAAGAGTGAAGTAACAATCAAAACAGGAGTTTAAAAATGGAAATAGCAACCAGGAACAGAATATGAGAAATATATAAAAAATCAAGGAGTTATTGACACAATCGAACAAGTCAAACAAGGAATCAATGGATTAGGCGACAATGCTCAGAAAGCTACTGAAGGAAGCAGAAGCTGGAAAACAGATGGTCTCTTATTCTTATTATCAGTCTAAGGAATTTAATAATATACCACCAATTAAGCAATATGAAAGTCCACAGCATGACCATCCTTTAAGTGAATCTGGAGTACAACATTTATTGAATATGTACGGAGAAGAGGTTAAAGATGGAAAAAAGGAAAAAAATATTAAAATGACAGACATAAGTGAAGGAATGCTAGAATATATTAATTGTAGTAAAGATAAAGTTTTAGATTAAGACCTGTTGGCATATTTAAATTTGTTGATAAATTAGCAAGAAAATTTGGTAGAGGTAAATTACTATTGCCGATAGAACATAATTATAAAGGTACAGATCGATTGATGAATCTTTTAACAAAAATATAACAAATTATAGTTGAAGACATGGATGAAGTATTTACAGGCACTGATTTATCAAATTATGCAAGTGTATTGATTCATTCAGGGATATTATATTCTGATAATAATTTAAAAATTTAAGATAAGGTAAAATCAATAAATGCAGATATTTGATAAAGGAAATGGTCGAACTTTTTTCTTTCAAAAAATTATCACTTGTTTTAGATTCAAGTAACGATGATAAAACAGTTGAAGAATTAATTAAAAATATACAGAGAAGCCAGTTGAAAATGCTTGCCAATTGTCTGCCAATTAATCGACAGACTAGCAACAATTCATGGAGAAGAATTGGCTGGAAATAAAACATATCATAATAGAAAAGTGGGAATAATACAGATGTTAACGAATAAGTTCAGTGATTTCGTAAGCAACAGTCTGAAAAGAATTACATATTAATTGGATTTTTGAACAATCTTCCTCACATGTTGGGAAGGTGGATAGCTCAGTGTAAGGTTAGTCAAACAGGTTTGACATAAATTCCCAATGCCAGACAGGCATCTACCAAACTATTTGTACTATGGCCTTTTACTAAACTAGAAGAAAGACTTGCGTTTTGTGATCCAGGAAGAAATAAATTAGATGAAGAATGTAAAAAAAAACAATATTCCCTATGGAGATAACAAAGATTTAGAAAGAAGACATAAAACAAATAAAGAAGTGCAGTTGGATGCTGAAAAAAAGCTGCATGTTTCTGATGCTTCTGTAGCGGCACCACAGTTTAAGATAGGGAAGTTAAATTTGGTGCAATATTTCGGAGCGCACAAGTTACAGCCGAGTGCGGGCCGTATTGCAGTAAGTTACGCATACCAGCAGTTTGCAAAGGCAGATAGAGGCAACAGGGGCTTAGAACAGCTGGAGAGGGCGCACACAGCAATTTCCATGGTGCAAGTCACAGGTAGAAGAGGGCCACTGGCATACGTGACGCAAAATGGCGCACTTGGCAAAACAGAGGCGCACAGCCAAGTATAAATACGTGCCATTTTCTAACGAGATTCATTCAAGTGTGGCAGGTCTCCTGGACAACGGGGTGTATCACACCACTGGGCTACGTGCAGTAACAGATGGGACACCAGCGTCCCAGTCCACAGTGGGCTGTAGGTTCTACCCTCTGAGGCGGATACAGTGTCTGCATCCAGCCAGCAGCGGCCCACTCCTCGGCTCGCAACAGCGGGCAGTCCTCTCGGCTCCCGACACACTCCGGAGACTTCCTGAGGTGTGGGCCGCAGATTCGGACGCCAGATGGTGGGCACTTGTTCGTTGCTGTGATCTCAGCCACGTTGGCGAGGAGAAGGTTGCAGCTGGTCACCCGTGGGTCACACTGAGCAGCGCTGAGTCGGCTGCTGGCTCCATCCTGACATCATCAGAACTCAGTGGGCTGGCCAAGGCCGGCACGACACAGTGTTGCGTTGCACAGGCCATTGGTGTGCTTCCTCAGTATTGCGGGGCCACTGTTGTGCAGACTGAGGTGAACGGTGCACTGTAGTGGAAGCAAGTAACTCATTTGGAAAGTTCTCGCCGAGTTTCACTGCGCCACATTTGGCGTCTCATACCACAACACTTCAGTATGAGAAAAATTAGTTGCAACTACAGTTAGAAGAATAATGTATGCAAACAGAAACTTAGGTATTGGTTCAGGTGTGGGTAGAAATGGATGTGAGGTATAGAAATATTAACACTTATACATTGCTTATCGATATAAATGAATAAGTTTTCGACTAAAAGTAAACTAAATAATGATCAGTTACAGAGCACTATTAAATTTTTAACTAATGCACAAAAACGAAAGAGAGGAGGGAAAATGGTGAAAATTTACTTATCACATTAGGTATTCCAGTAATGATAAAGATTATCAAATATATAACTGTGGTGTCACCGCCAGACACCACACTTGCTAGGTGGTAGCCTTTAAATCGGCCGCGGTCCGTTAGTATACGTCGGACCCGCGTGTCGCCACTGTCAGAGATTGCAGACCGAGCGCCGCCACACGGCAGGTCTAGAGAGACGTCCTACCACTCGCCCCAGTTGTACAGCCGACTTTGCTAGCGAAGCTACACTGACAAATACGCTCTCATGTGCCGAGACGATAGTTAGCATAGCCTTCAGCTACGTCATTTGCTACGACCTAGCAAGGCGCCATTACCAGTTTATATTGAGATTGTTATTAATGTACCGTCAAGAGTGATGTTTTCCAATTATGGATTAAAGTTAAGTATTACATCAACTACGTACTTTATTTATCAGACTCAACTCCTTTAATTGTTCCAGACCTCACGCCAGTCTGCGTGAGCTTAAACGCGTGCATTTTGGCCTCCTCTAGCAACACGGTGTTGGCTCTTCTGCCAACATACCAATAACAAAAAAAGAAACAAAAGACAAGATGTATTTCTTCCAATTTTACTTGCTATTGGTGCATTATCTGTTGGTGCAGCAGCAGTCACAAAATCGGTTAGCGATAAACAAAAAAAGATAAGGAATTTGAAGAAAAAAAAAGACACAACATAGGAATGGAAAAGAAAGCTGGCTCTGGAATGAAAAAATTAAAAGAAAAAAGAAATTCGAAGGAGTGATTAGTATATATCATACACTATATCAAACTTGGGCATAGAATTGATTAAGTAATTAAAAAATAAGTACTTTACAGGTGTATGCATGACTGAAAAATGAACCAGTAAACCAAAAACTGTTTATGGAGTGCTAAATTTCGATATGTCTTATCATGTTGGAACTAACTGGATTTATGATTATAAAAACAGAGATATAAAACGTGTTTTTGATTCTTTTGGTAGTAATATAAGAAAATAACTAGTTAACATTTGGGAAAAATGATCTATATACTACAATAGTAAGAGAATAAAATATTTTAATGAAGTAATATGTGGGCATTGGTGTCTCTTTGTTTTAAAACTATTAACAGGCTATTATAAATTTAATGATATTTTGACTATAATAAATGGACATTTTTGAAATAAGCTGCAGCCTAAGGTGCAGCCTAAAGGTCACATGATTAATGGTCAGATAAATTTAGTAAAAAAAATGAAATTGACCCAACAATAGAAAATGTAGTAAAGCAATTTCGTGAAGAATTAATGTCAGCTGAAGCACCCCTTCGTCTACAGCTATGTAACTTTATTAAAGTAACTAAAGGATATATTGATCTTAAAGGTAAAAATTAGTGGTTTTCAAAGAATCTATAAGGAGTTTACAATGCAGTTAGCAAACAGTACTTAGAAAAGGAGTTACCGAATCTTGTAACAAAACCTGAATAAACAAGTATTTTATTGCAGTTGATTAATTATCTCAATAAAACTAATTGTTCAAATCATTTCACAATAAAGGAAGTAGACAAAACTTTTTCGGATTATTTCTCAAAAACAGATTTACCTCCATACTTAAACGAGTTAAGTAATTTTAAAGATAAACTACATGATAAACAAATCACTGAATTCACATTTATGACTGGAGGTGAATCGATAATGCATAATTTCGAATACAATTTTAGATTTAAAAGAATTAGTGTTGTTGGTTGTTATTAACAAAGATCTGAGATTTGATGATTTTAGTATCATTGTAAGCTATATGAAGTAAATAACAGTAATCATTCAACAATGGCACAGAAAACAAATTTTCTAACTGTAAGATTAATAGTCACAGTTACAACTGTTTCTACAGTTGCAAAGATAATTGTATTTTGTAAAGTAATTGAAATATTATTAAAGTTTTATTCTGTATACATGGACAATCACATCTAGATTTTGAAGCATAAAAAAGTTTTTGAAACACATAACCATCACAGAATAACAACTAAAATTGTATGGCAAAGATTCAAAGATCTTTGTATAATTTGTAAAAGTAAAAAGAAAAAATTCGCTAAAAAATTTCTAGGTAAAAGGGTGACCCATGTAGAAGTTATTAATGCATTGCATAACCAATGAGAAAAAAGTTTAAAGTAAGGAATGTTATTTGATGATTTATGGCTAACTGGTTTAGAAGAAATGGTCTCTGGAAAATTAAATGGAATTTCCAAAATCAATAAAGGATATAAATAATTACTTTTATTGATATTTTTGGAAAATTTGGTTAAAGTTATGTTGGGTAACAATGTAGCTGATACTTTTTATAAAATTATTTAGCGATAGAAAACCAAGAAATATTGGCAAATAAATTCTATAATAAAGAATTTAAAGATCTGATGAAAAAGTATAATATGAATAATTATACAACTTTTACTGAATTAAAAGCATCTTTTCCTGAAAGATTCAATAGAACTCTTAAACAAAAGATGTGGAAGAAATTTTCTCTTCTATGTAATTGTAAATGGGTTGACCTAATCCTTCATTAATTCTATCCTATGTTTTCCCAATAAAGATACATCAGTATTTACAAATCAGTTAACTGATCAGAACATGTATTATATAAACTATCTAAAACATAATGAAATTGGTATTGTTTACCAATACTTTAAAAATAGTTTATTGAAACTTACATGTTTTGAAACAGCTGATGGCATCAAATAATTAATGCTTAGAATACTATGAAAAATCTATTGCACCTTTTCATTTGTTTAAATTTCCATAGTGGGCCAATTCCATTATTAATCAAATTCAGTGACCATTTTTTCGAACCTGTAATAATAAAGCATAAAATATTAATTATGTGACAATACTTAACAGTTGGGGAGTTTATAAAGGACTGCATTATCAAAGTTAAGTTCCTGTAATCTTTGATTCCTTTCATCTTCTTGTGATATTAATCCTATTAAATCTGTCTTTTGAATACTCTTACTCCCATTAACATATCAATATCCACGATTTATATATTCTTTTGGTATATGTTGTAATTCAACAACTTCCTTCTTCTCTAAATCCATTTGAAATGGTTTTTCTAATACTAACTGTGGTTTTTTGATTAAATATATATATATATATATATATATATATATATATATATATATATATATATATATATAACTGCCTGTGTTTGTCAGTTGTAATTAAATTTTTATTAAATCTGTCTTTTGAATAATCTTACTACTAAGTTTCTTTAATTTATGTCAATGGTCACAATCTGTTTTGTTTGACAGATTACCGGTTTTGGTCTTTAATGACCATCATCAGATCTGCAGCAATAGTGGGAAAAATATAAATACACTCACAAAGTGTATACAGCTTAAGAACAATACATAGAGCATATTGAAAAGTACTACTGACAAAAATTACATTTGTGTGCTTTAAATATGAAGAGGCATACCTGTTTCATAAAAACAAAGTCCTACTGTACTGCAGCCATAGTGGCATCGCCAAATGTTAAATGCGGAATCAGTACCAGCACTGTCAAATACATATAAATCACATCACATGCACTAATCATGTTGTCAGTAAAAAGAAGAACATGACAAAAATAATATTGTTAAAAAGACGAAGATTTAAAAAACAGTGGTTGACATATGCTCTAGTTCCAATATTCTACACAATGACATAAATATTAAACACCATTGATATTGCACTGGGTAGTATTAAACAACATAAAACAAATCGCTAAAGGAGCCACAAATGAAAGACAATATAGTTCTGCATATAATCAGTACCCTCTGTTAGTGCTAACGCCAGAATTCCGCACAGGCGGGAAGTAGTAGGAGGAACGTGACCGGCAGAGGGCCCCTAGTATTGAGTGTGTCACATATTTACTTCGTTTTCATACGTTTTACGCATGAGTAGGTTCTTGTTCCTTCTTTATTCATTTCATAGACTGCATTAATCACATAATGTAGATCATACATGTTACGGAATTTCATCATTCTTTCCTTGCAACGGAGTACCGCAGGGTACAAGGGGCCCTCTGCCGGTCGAATTACTTAATTTAATTGTTTCAAATAATTTACCTATTCCTAGTAGAACTCTCGATAATTTGAAAGTATCAGAGCTCAAAGCTAGATCTACCAATCTTGGTACTACAGGCTCCTGTAAACTAAAGAAATCAGAATTAATTAAATCGATAATGATTATTTTCCATTCGGAACTGTTTCCAACAGACTAGATCACGGCCGAAACATGTATCTAGTATAAATTACTTTTGCTGATTTGCTGATGACATTATTTAAAAAAGTTAACCACCTAGAGGAGAAAAGCAATAAAAAACTAGATCAGATATATCCATTCAGTAGCTAGCTATGTGACTATAAAAAGGTGACTAAGCTACCTAAGGAGATTTATTCGAGATTAAAGAAATAAGATAAAGATTTAATGAAAAATTTATGGCATGGACTGCTGAATATATAAATGTCTTAAACGATGCTAATATTGCAAAAGACAGTACAGTTTACAGTTCGTGAGAAAGCAGATTACACAACGAAAGCACTCAATTCTATGGTTGAAGTTGTAAGCCTATTGTGAAGTATCTTTGCAGGCAGCCGCATCTGTAGTGAGTCGAGCACGGGACACGAAACTGTTATGTTGTGTAGTGTGTAGCTCTGCATGTAGAAGCATTGTTAGTATTCGGGTTGAAGTGTTGGCTTGGCTCTGAGCACTATGCGACTTAACTGAAATGTTGCTACAAGTGCTATTATAGTAAAGTGATGACATATGGAAATGGTTCAGAGGAAAGTGCGTCAAGAAGTAATTGAAAATGAGCAGTGGCGTTAATAACGTATTTGTGTATCCTCCCGTTGCGTGCCACATAGCATCGACCATCCGCGCCGTGTTCGGTCTCCAAGAATAAACAAATGTGAATCAGAAAAACTATTTACCACAGAAGATTGCAATCAAGTGCCAGTGATTTGTAGCGAGCGTGAGAACGTGCGTTCGATCATCGCGTTCCGCATCATCAACAATCAGCCGCACCGCGATGGTTATGCGCACGCTCATACAAGTGAGAACTGAGAACTAAAAAATTAACTTTACGAACAGTGTTACATCATTACTAGTGACAAGGAGGACTGTAACCAGATATCTGTATGTGTGATGAGCGTAAGAACTTTCGTTCGATCATTCGGCTTCCACATCATCAACAATCACCTGTGTCATGTCGGTTACGTGTACACTCGTCCGAATGATATTTTGGACTGTTAATCATCAAGATTGTTAATTGGGATAACATTTACGATTTAGAGTGTAAACAGTGAAACCTGTGGTTTCGTACATAGTGTGGACAGGGCACACAGTCAAGAAAAGCAGAAACCAGAAATAACAACCAGTTTAAGGGATCACCACCCCCATTCATACTTCCGGGCGTGTTACAAAGCAGCAAAAAAAAAAAAAAACTTTTAGAAAGGAGGATAAGGTGAATGTTACAACCAGAAATGTTGTATCCAGTTTCTGCAGGCTATGAGGCATTCTCATCAGTCTGTTCAAGTTTAGTGCAGTATAATCCCTTAACATCTGATGAATCTATTGATACAGCAGATACCACATTTAATGTTCAAAAGTTGGCTATTCCTAGGGGCAGTAAAGGTAAAAAAATATTTTTTTATTGATGATAAAAAGAATAAAAGGTGGATCACAAGAATTAATGAAAATGCTAACCTGTGTCGTAAGAGAGCTATAATAATGGCACTAACCTACCATAAATATAATATTTTGAGCAGAGAACTAAGTGCTCAGGAAATTAAGATCAGAGTTGGAGATAAATACATATTGCAAAAATAGTTAACTGAAATATTATGTAATCAGTTGGGTGAATGCAACAAAGAAGGGTGTACTCTAGATGACAGTGAAAATATTTAGCATCTACTAGATATCCACATATATGTTGTCCATGCTAAGTCATCTTTTATTGTCCTGAGAAGGAGATAAAGATATACCTGTATAAAGATCAAAACCATTTCGGTATAATTAAGCTGTAATTTTTCCTGCTATCTACGTGATTATGTAGCTCTCAATTCGTTCGAGCAATCAGTCATTCATAATATGAAACACAGTCATAGCCCATTCACTCAAAATGATTCTGAAGTTTTACTTTTTATAATGAAATCAGGCAATGATTCTTCTTCTCTGGAGGCTCGTGCTTTGCAGCAGTCTGCTAATCTGTACAAATAAAATGCCTTGTAAATTTTGGGAGCGTTGGATAATCAGTCAGGAAACCTCAGATCAAGCGGATATTTGGCTTTGATGAAGTTTAACCTTCTGAAGAAGTAATGGAGCTCTTGGATTATTAAATGCAGGTTCGTATCCAGTCTTTCGGAAGTTCTCTTCTGATTAACAACTACGCAATATATCGATGAATATCATTAATTCTCAAATGTCAAATACACACCTTTTGTATGAACGAGCAATATACATACACATATATATATATATATATATATATATATATATATATATATATATATATCCCTTTTAATCGTACAGTTCGTATCAGTTATCTTCTGTCATAAATCTCAATAATCAGATTACAGTTCTTCAAAAAAAAAGCTCAGGCTAATCGGCACCAAGACAATCTCGGAAGCTTTTTTTCTAACAACCACCTGAGAGAGTACTAAAAAGAATAATAATGCGCTCATGGCTTAGCTATTGTACGAAACTATTTTGCGCATGGATTCTGCGAGTATGAAGATAGAAAATTCGTAAACGTCATTCAAGGGTAGAATTGTATCAGAATAATTCATCGAATATAAAGAGATGTTACAAACAGTATGACTGCTTTCTTATGAGCAGTGTACATTCAGAATCCAAGAAATGTCTTTTGTGACTGATATACAAAAGCAATAAAATTAACATCTAAAACAGATGGTGTTAGCACAAAAAAAAAGTTTGATGAACTGTGCCACCTCTGTCCAACTGTACAATATTATGATTATTATCCTGAGCAACACAAAAGAATGGTCGCAGATATTATTCTAAAAATAGTATGGATTCATAGAATGTAAAATATTAACACCAAGAGGTTTGTATTACTGAAAAAAGTAGTATGGATTCATAAAATATAAAGTATTAGCACCTTGAGGCATGTATAATTCTTTTTTACATGATGAATAAAGATAGATAAAGTGAAAAACTATTGTTTCCTTTGACCGTCAAATGTGCAGAAGAAAAAATAAGCAGATGAAATCACTGAGATGAAAAAAGAGGTTCTATTAGAAGTTGGGTAACAGATAGAGCAAACTTGGTTGTAGAAATGGGATATAAAATTTTAGATGTGTATGAATTATTGGATTCTAGAAATAAAAGGAACATGTTTTTAAAAAGTGAGTTAAAGACTTATGAAAAGAAAACTAGAAACCAGTCCAAATGAATTTGAGTTTGAACAGTTATATATCAAAACATTATAAGAAAAATAGCATATTGACTTAGATCCTGCTATAGTAATATAATATAATAAAAGAAGATTCAGGAAAACGAGCTGTAGCTGGCTGGAGTGGCTGTGCGGTTCTAGGCACTACAGTCTGTAACCCCGCTTCTGCTATGGTCGCAGGTTCGAATCCTGCCTCGGCATGGATGTGTGTGATGTCCTTAGGTTAGTTAAGTTTAAGTAGTTCTAAGTTCTAGGGGACTGCTGACCTCAGAAGTTAAGTCCTATGGTGCTCAGAGCCATTTGAACGAAAACGAGCTGTTGCTAAGATATGTCTTAATTCACTGTGGGAGAAATTCTGGAAAATGCAAATCATGAATAAAACTGAATATGATACAAATATATATATATAGTTCAACGCTGAAGTCGCAAAAGAAAAGATATACAGACATACCACAGGAAAACATACTGCACACAAGGACACAAACAAAAATGGAAAACACCTGATAGATTTTTACAAAACCCACGACCTCACCATTATGTCAAAAAAATTCAAAAAACCAATGTGGAAACTTACTACATGGAAATTCCCCAGCGGAAAGCAAGAAATAAAAATCGACCACGTAATAGTCCAGAAAGACTCACAAAAAGAAATTTTGAACAGAGACACACGTAAAGGCTTCTTCAACTCAGACCACCACCTACTTCAGACCAGGATTCGTCTTTCGCCCAAGAAAGAGCTCCAGAAGAATAAAATTGTTAGACCAGATCCAGAATAACTTACTTTAAACCAGACACAAATATTAGACAAAATTAAAATGGAGGAAACGACAGACTGGACACAATTATCAGGAAGAATCCGAGAGGCCATGAAACTAGCACAAGCACCACGCACATGGAAACACCTTTGGTGGAAACACACATGTGACCAAGCTATTGACCAACGAATCAGTGCATGGAAAAAATTTAGTAGCCATAAATCCCAAGAGAAGGGGATGAAATTCCTGAAAACACAGAAACAATCAAGCAAAATCATTCGCAGTGAAAAACGACAGTATGATAAATGGCGACTGACGGAGATCGAATCGGACTTCTTGAAGAACAATACAAGAAACTTCTACAGAACGTTCAGAGAAAATATGACTGGATATCAACCACCCAACTTGTGCTTCAGAAGACCGGATGGAATCCGAAACCAATACCAAAAACAATTGTGACATTCTGGCAAAGTACTTTGAAAAATTCCTCAACATGGGACCCCCTATGGAAGAAATGATGACAGAAACGAGCATGTACAATCCAGATAGTGAACCTCCAACTATAGAAGAAGTTAAAGAAATAATCAAGTCACTCAAGAATCGTAGAGCACAAGGAGAAGACGGTATCATTGCGGAAATCTGGAAGTTACACGACCCAGAACTCACCAAAGACATCCACAGGATCTTGGAAGATATCTGGTAGACCATGAAAATTCCTGACGACTGGAAAACTGCCCTGATACACCCACTAAACAAAAAAGGTGACAAGACTGACCCGAACCACTACAGAGGAATGTCCCTACTACCGATCAAATACAAGATCCTCCCTAAAGCCCCTAAAGCTTTACTAAACAGACTAGAATGCCAGACTGATCACTTGATTGGGGAATACCAAGCAGGCTTCTGTAAAGAGCGGTCTTGTGCGGAACAAATTCGGAACCTGAAAATGATTTTACAACATAAACAGAACCTGATCATTACCTTTGTCGACTTCAAAAAGGCGTACGACTCCATCCACCGGAAAACTCTCTTCAGAATTCTAGCAGAATACAAAGTAGACAACAAAACACATAGTAAACCTTGACCAACACGACCTCCTAAGAAAAGTTCTGTGGGGAACTATCAGAGCCCTTTGAAATTCGCACAGGTGTCTGACAAGGCGTTGGCCTCTCACCTCTCCTTTTCAGTGTAGTGCTAGATAAGATAATAAAAGAATAGAAAATATCACAACAAGGGATAACCCTAGGAAACCCACAAATTAAGTGCCTGACTTTCACAGACGATTTGGCGATTGTCACGAAAGGTATAAAGGAAACAAAAGACGCTATTGAAAAACTACACGAAATCGCTTCCGAAACTGGACTACAGATCTGTTGTGAAAAGACGCAGTTTATGAGCACAAAGACACTCTCATCTCTGAACACAAAGTATGGCCCGATTTACAAAATGGCAAACTTCAGATACCTTGGTGAAACACTACAAATGAGCGGACGTAACAGAGACTCAAACGAAGAAAGAAAATCTAAACTGGACCAGGCATGCAAAGTAGTGTGAAATTATTGCAACAAGAAGTCTATCTCACAAAAAGCCAAATTACGCCACTACGACACTGTGGTGCTCCCCGAGGCACTATATGCAGAAGAGACCACACTAATCCTAGGGCATACACGTATTAGATAACTAGAAAAAGTAGCATGGAAAATACTTAGGAGAATATTTGGCACAACTAACAACAGTGGAATATGGATCAAGAAACCTACAGAGGAACTACACAAACATACAGAGACAATCACAGAAAAGATTAGAAAATACGACTACAATTCTATGGACACCTATACAGAATGCCATCACACAGACTGACCAAACAGATCTTTGACTAGAAAGAACAAATGGGTGGCAGAGATAGAAAACGACCTGAACCAACTCAACATAACAGCAGACACAATAAACGACAGAATAAAATTCAGAAATACAACATTATGAAAAGCAAACAACATGAGATAAACTGTGACAAACGAACAGGCATAAAATGGACCAAAGAACAGAAGCAAGTTCACAGCCGGGAGATGAAAGAAATATGGGCAACCAAAAAGGCAATCAAGATGAAGTGGACACACACACACACACACACACACACACACACACACACACACATATATATATATATATATATATATATATATATATATATATATTGTTGATGGTAAATTAATTTAGAAAATGGTTGTATGTTGGGCGACGGGACAGATGAATCAGATCATAATTAGTGGATAGCAAATTTGGCTTCTACTCGACCAAAAATTATTATGACAAAAACACTGTGATGAATGTAAAGGTATTTACTTTAAATTATAAGAACATTCAAAATCGGAATGGCTGACATATGATAAGATTAATCAAGAGTGTAGTGAAGGAGAAAATCACATCTCTAAAGATGTTGATGTTAGAAATCTAGTCAATAAATAAGTTAAGAAAGACCATTTCAAAGAGTAGTTCTAGAAAATTATAAGACAGTGCCTTATGGATATTAAAAGTTTTCTATCTCTTCTAATGTAAAAAAAATCAGTATTGATTGTTTTATAAAAGTAATACAAATTTGTTAATTTATTTTATCATATTCTTTGTTATCTAAATCTTTGCTTATTGAGTCAGACATAATTAAAAGTATTGAATAGGTTTTAACATAAATTTGTAATATTTTGATAAATTATTTATTGGTAAACTAAAATTCGCTATTTGTTTAAAGTCATAAAAAGAGAGGTTGAGTTTTCTAGTACCTCCCATATTTATTTAACAGTTTCCACATAACTGTCAACTCTCTTTTTCTTTTTTTTTTGTTTTCCATACCTGCAGTTGTATAAATTGGTAATGTGAGTATGGTCCTTACTTCTCAAATGATGCATAATGAAAGATGGTCTGAAATATTCACTGCTTATAGTACACTTAACTTGTCTCTCTCTTGGTTTATTAGTTCTCCCAACAAAAATCTCAAATTTAAATTTATCCCACACATTAGTCATACTATATAGATGAATACTTTACTGAACAAGCTTAATAATGCAAGCAGTTGTAGTCCATAAAATTCTTCTGGGTTTAGGACCACATTAAAAGTATAAAATTCAGTCATATCGGCGACTATTTCAAGACGCCTTCCTCAGGGTGTATTAGCAATTTTATAGTCGACAATGCAGTCCCAAACCCAGAAGAATTTTATTGACTGTGACAATGGCCATAGAAGCCTACGTTTACAAGCAATTCTAATTTGTTTAAAAAGATTAGTAAAGTAGAAGTAAATGGAGTGTATTACATTATGGGTTGTAAATATTTAAAGACTAGATACAGGAAAAGGTTTGTGTTGAAGTCGATAGTAAATTTAAAATTTTAACAAACAGAAATAATAGTTTCTTGAAGAACGCAATATTAAACTAAGACATAAAAGAATGGACAAACGTAAAAATAACAATATTGCATCATTTCATGATCTGGAGTTCATTATGTGGGAATAAAATATTTTATTCCTATAATAATTTTGTGGTTGGGTTGGGATTACTCTGTGAATTATGTCGTACTGCACGCAACGTACCCACTTATCACTACGATATAAAGCAGATGAGTGACATGCAGGATGTCCTAGGAGGAACTTGGAATATGACAGAAACGATCATTTGAATCAAAAGAATATAGGGAACATGAGCTTTAAAATGCATACTGAAGAAATCAAATCTGTTCTCCTGCAAGCAGTTTACTTTCCACATTTTCAGGTGTGATGGTATGGACTAAAACTGCGAAAACGTCTAGTAAATATGAGTTCATAAATTGCACTTCCTCATCTACGCTACTGTAAATTCATCTCTTCTACTGAACAAATTCTGAAAATTCTTAAGGTATTTATTTTACTGCCCATATTTACCAGACAATTTTTGCTTTTTGTTGTCCATACTACCTCATCCCAAAATATGGAAAGCAAAGAGTTTATAGGAGTTGAGATTCGTTTCATAGTTTCGAAGGTGATAAGTGCTCATACTTTTGAAGTAAGCATTTTAAAGCCCACATTTACTAGAGTTATTTGCTTCGAATAATAATGTCTCCTTATTCCCGAATATTGTCCGTTCCTTCTCTGTAGAGCGTCCACTGTAGAGTAGTAAACCTACAAAGGAGTATAATCCGATCTCCCACTTCTGCTGAGTTGAAGTGCAATGATAAATTAAGTGGCTCCCCCAATCTTTCATTTGAAAGCACCTATCTGAAGAAATCACAATGTCCGTCTCTGAGAGACAAACTAAAAGCATAGCATCAGCGTGACACATTGTACATTATGCCAACCATTATCATACGATTTGTAACCTGTTCCTCTGCTACAGCAGCGATTATCAGTGGGCATTGTTGGCATGCTGTTTGCAAATGTAATTATTGCCAGTGGCATAACGAATTACTGATGCGCTTTCACATAGCATAAGCAAGTGAGTAGAATAAATTATTTTGTGTGTGTGTTCATGTTCCATGGGAAAGGAATGTTTCTGAAAGTGCTTTGCACATCAGAACTGTACTTGCTCCGTTCCTATCACAAGTTCTGAAAGAGAATAATCGGAGTGAATAAAATGACGGTATTTCTGGATGTCACCAAAAAGGCGTACAAGCAAAAAACTGTACTGCACTTCGCAAATCCACGATGTGCTACTGGATGAGATAGCTCAGTGTTACTCCTTAGCTACGTTGATTTTTGAGCGTCAAGAGATTTAGAGTTATTACAAAGAGACAGCAGCTTTTTTGTCTTACTCCCTCGCTTTAAAATTATCTATATATAAACGACACCGAATGCAATCGCTTGACTATTCATTTTTATTTAAATTCTTTCAACTGGGGCGCAGTGTGTCCCCGGAGGCATTGAAAACCCATTAGATCAAACGTAACTGATACGCATTTCGAGAATAAACGGTTTCGAGGGGTATAGAATCGCAATTTATTTTCTATTATCAGCGCATTTTTCATCTGGTACTTTTAATTTTGTTGTGATTCAGAGGCAAACCAATTTGACTCCTCTGTCATTTTGATTAATACTGGGCAGCAGCGAAGCGGAACTACGTATATTACCTTCGGTGGAGTTGTACGCTTGGTATAACTTAGAAGGGTCTGTTGGGTCTGCAAACGTTCTGACTCATATATTCGCTGGAATAACGCAACAGCGATAAATGAAGCAATTTTTCTGTAAAAGCGAACTCAACAACAAATGGCTAAGATAAAACTTTTTGCACTCCACTACGCTGGCTGGTACAGCAACTGAAGACAGATTATTTTGAAGGAAGAACATTCTTGGTAGCGCAAACTATTGTTTAATGACACGTTCGCCTTTCTAGGGAATTATCTGATTTTCCGCAGAAAATAAGAAAGGAAAACACAAGCCCAAAGAGATTGTCCTATATGCACGGTAAAAATATAAAACAACGGTCTAGAGATATTAGAAAGAAAACTTACGTTTACTATTATGCTGTGAAATAAGTGTACGTCAAGATTGCTCTAAACAGGTCATGTACTTATACAATAAATATGAAAAATTTAAAAAAAATCTTTAAACAAGAAGGAAGAGGTGTTGTAATAGAGGAAATATTGAAAAGTGCAAACATTACCGGCGGTGCACATATATCAGCTGATGTGAAATTGCCGCTGTAGGATCACCCTTGACGGATTGCAGACATATAGCTCCATTTAAATAAGATGTAGTGAAATTGACAAACACTGTTGTGGACTTCAGGCATATAAACAGTTAAGCACTGGACTAGGCGCTTCACACAGATGGTATGCGTGAATAACTTTGAAGTAAAAATTTAATTAGAGGTATTTAGTAAGAAATATAAATTAAGTCACTTAACAAAACACTCTAGAGATGAAATATATCAAAATAATGAATAAACAAATTGGGATATGCTTTATAAAAATTAGAAGAACATTTTCATAGAGCACTAGCAGGCCGCGAGTGTAGCATCGGGTAATGGCAAGCGATGCGAGCCTCAATAAAATGCAAGAGAATGTAATAGTTCAATAATGAGGATTAAGAACGCAATGTGTAAACAGTGCTAGTGGCTGTAGTTATGTAAGTGTAGTGCTATCGCTGTACCGTCGTGACTGCTATTATGTGTGCGTCGAAGGTAATGTTTGCCCTTCCTAATTACGTCTCTGGTACAATACTTCTTTTTTGTTGGTTAAAGATTTTTATATTACTTCGTATTTGTTGTAAGCGCGATCACGTATGCTTATTTCGCAGCATGGGAGCCAACATAAGTTTTCTTTCTAATGATTTCAGACGCTTCTTTGACATTTTTATTTAGAGCTGTGAATAAAGAACCATACTTCTGGCTATTTATATTTTCCTTTCTTCTTTTTTGTAGATAACCTGATGATGCCCTAAAAAGGCGAAATGCGCCAACGAGGACTGTTCTTCTTTCAAAATATTGTGAACATGGTAATAAAGCTCTATTGACGATATATTAATCTTTTTGTATTTTCCTGATTTTCACTATTCCTTGACAGAAGCGTTCATTATTATGCTACGCATAATTAAATCCAGCTTCTTACGATCTATAACACGAGGTAAGAATATCTGAAAGAAAAGTTACACCACTATCTTAGCAAGTTGCATACATTTTTCCGACAATACGTTAGAAACCTGTAGATGCTGGAAACAAATAAAAACAATTTAATATTAAAACCATAAAATATACTTCATATCTAGATTAGGGATCAACATGTCATTTAGCGACTATGAAAGAAAAGGTATTTAGAAGCACAGGCTCCCGCTGTTATAGCTTAATAGGTCATTATATTCTATTTACTTTAGTTCTGCTTAAATAATTGTTCAACTATGTAACATAATAAACACCTCAACATATACTCATTCTAGGTTTCTTGCAACATAGTGGTATTCTTACAAATATATCTACATAATAATCCAGAAGCATCATATGGTGCACTCCGAAGTGTATCTTACACAAACACGCGAAGTTTTTCTGTCTTGGTCTCCGATGAAGAGTGAAAAATTTTGTGTTCGCACATGGTTATGACCGTTGACGTATATAAAGACTTTCTCTCGGCATTTTGAAGACTACCTTATACCACTACTACTGCAACACGCTTTCCTGTTTCGTCTACACATGGAGCAAGGGATCGGCTACATTCTCTATGCCTCCGTAAGAGAGCTAATTTCTATTAATTTCGTGATTAGTACACTAAATGTACGTTGATGGCAGTAGAATCGTACTGCAATCAGCCAAACATGCACGTTCCTAAATTTTGTCATTAGTGTTTCGGGAAAAGAACGTCTTCTCTCCAGGGATTTCCATCTGAATTCCGGAAGCACATCCATAATACTCACATTGTGATCGAACCTGCTATAACGAATCTTCGAATTGCTTCTACGTGTTTCTTCAATCCGATCTGGTGATCCCAAACACTCGAGCAGTGCTCAAGAACGAGTCGCAGTAGTTTTCAGTACGCGGTATCCTTTATAGATGAACTGCACTTTCTTAGAATCCTTCCAATAAGCAGAGGTCAACCACTCGCATTCCCTGCAACCGATCTTACATTATGTGATCAAAAGTATCCGGACACCCACAAAAACATAGTTTTTCACATTGGGTGCATTGTGCTGGCACCTACTGCCAGGTAGTCCATATCAGCGACCTCAGTAGTCATTAGACATCGTGAGGGAGCAGAATGGGGCGCTCCGCGGAACTCATGGTCTTCCAACGTGGTCAGGTGATTGGGTGTCATTTGCGTCATACGTCTGTACCGAGATTTCCACTCTACTAAACATCCCTAGGTCCACTGTTTCCGGAGATATAGTGAAGTGGAAACGTGAAGGGACACGTACAGCACAAAAGCGTACAGGCCGACCTCGTCTGTTGATTGACAGAGACCGAGAGACATAATGTGTAATAGGCAGACATCTATCCCGACCATCACACAGGAATTCCAAACTGAATCAGGATCCAGTGCAAGTACCATGACAGTTAGGCAGGAGGTGAGGAAACTTGGATTTCATGGTCGAGCAGCTGCTCATAAGCCACTCATACGCCGGTAAATGCCAAAAGACGCCTCGTTTGGTGTAAGGAGCACAAACATTGGACGATTGAACAATGGGAAAACGTTGTGTGGAGTGACGAATCACGGAACGCAATGTGGCGATCCGATGGCAGGGTGTGGGTATGGCGAATGCCCAGTGAACGTCATCTGCTAGCGTGTGTAGTGCCAACAGTAAAATTCGGGGGCACTGATGTTATAGTATGGTAGTATTTTTCATGGAGGAGGCTTGCACCCCTTGTTGTTTTGCGTGGCACTGTCACAGCACAGGCCTACGTTGATGTTTTAAGGACCTTCTTGCTTCCCATTGTAGTCATGGACTGTGCAGTTGATCCCGGCGTAGGTTCGAGTCCTACCTCGGGCATGGGTGTGTGCGTGTGTGTGTGTGTGTGTGTGTGTGTGTGTGTGTGTGTGTTTGTCCTTAGGATAATTTAGGTAGAGTAGTGTGTAAGCTTAGGGACTGATGACCTTAGCAGTTAAGTCGCATAAGATTTCACACACATTTGGCGACACGATCCACCACCTGTTGGTAATACACGGCCTGTGGCGGAGTGGTTACACGACAATAACATCCCTGTAATGGACTGGCCTGCACAGAGTCCTGACCTGAATCCTATAGAACACCTTCGGGATGTTTTGGGACGCCGAATTCGTGCCGGCCTCACCGATCGACATCGATACCTCTCCTTAGTGCAACACTCCGTGAAGAACGGGCTTCCATTCCCCGAGAAACCTTCCAGCACCTGATTGAACTTATGCGTGCGAGAGTGTAAGCTGTCATCAAGGCTAACGTTGGGCCAACGCCATACTGAATTCTAGCATTACCGATGGAGGACGCCACGAACTAGTAAGTCATTTTCAGCCAGGTATCCGGATAGTTTTGATCACATAATGTAGCTGTGCGGTCCATTTCATAACGCTTCGCAACGTTACACCTAGATATGTAATCGACTTGACTATGTTAAGCAGGACAGTACTGACACTGTATTCACACATTATGGAACTAAATTAACTTAACTTCTTCAACACTTAGAACAAGCTGTCGTTTATCATACAAAACAGGAATTCGTGGTCAACCATCCTGTATTCACCTACGGTCACTCAACGGCGCTTCCCCGAATACTGCAGCGTCATCAGCAATCAGACGCAGATTGCTATTCACATTAATCCTCAGATCGTCTCTGTATATGGAGAACGAGAGGTGTCCTATCCGCCAGCACGAGTGGCTGGCATTGTCAAAGCTTCACCCTCCATTGCCGGTGGTGAACTGGAGCCGAGCTCGCGGGCGCAGACTATATGTACCTGGCGCACCAACGTCCGCTGGGTTCTCTGCGGTCATTTCCGGTGCGGTTCTCCTCTTGCTACCTGCGACGGTCGTTCGCTGCAGTACGGGAAGCCAGGATCCGTTTACCTTAAGGTGTTCCTCTTTCTTGTCCAAACTGTTCACGTGTTTTTGTATTTCTACAGCTTCTCTGAACAAGCGCGTGTGATAGTGGTTCTCTACAGCCAGAACTTCCGTGTCGGCGAATTTTATTACGTGGTCGGTCTCATTCAGTGCGTGCTCTGCCACGGCCGATTTCTCCACCTGCCCCGCCCTGCAATGTCGCTTATGCTCTTTGATCCTGGTGTTAATGGATCGTCCAGTCATTCCGACATAAACTTTTCCGCATGTGCATGGTATGCGGTATATTCCCGACATTGCAAGTGGGTATCTTTTCTCCTTCGCCGATCTAAGACACTCTTTGATCTTCCTTGTCGGTTTGAAAATCGTCTTTACGCCATGTTTGCGCAATATACGGCCGATTCTGTCCGTCACTCTGGGAATGTATGGCAGAAAGGCCGTACACGACATTTCTTTTCCTGGTTCCTTACTTCGCCGAGTGTTTGGCTCTGTTACACTTCTAATATAATTCGTGGAGTACCCATTGCTCCTCAGGACAGTTTCCAGGTGTTGCATTTCTCGTTTGAGGTGTTGCGGCTCACATATTCGTCCTGCTCTCGTTGACAGCTTACTAATCATGCCTCTTTTCTGGCTCGGGTGGTGGTTTGACAGTTTGTGCAGGTATCGGCCCGTGTGAGTCGGTTTTCGATACACGCTGTGTCCCAGGTTTTCGCCCTCCCTTGTGACCAGCACATCTAGAAATGGCAGTTTCTTGTCCTTTTCTACTTCCATGGCAAATGTTATGTTGGCATGGAGGCTGTTCAAGTGTCTTAGGAAGTCACCGAGCTGTTCTTCACCATGGCTCCACACCACGAAAGTATCATGGACGTACCTGTACCACACCTTAGGTTTGCAAGTCGCCGAGTCCAGTGCCTGTGCTTCGAATTGTTCCATGAAGAAGTTGGCCACCACTGGACTGAGAGGACTACCCATGGCGACGCCTTCCACCTGTTCGTAGAAATCGCCATTCCACGTGAAATAGCTCGTGGTGAGACAGGATGGAAGAGCTTCCTGATGTCTAGCGGGAAAATGGAACCGATGTGCTCCAGAGCGTCACTGAGTGGCACTTTCGTAAATAACGAAAAAACATCAAAGCTGATTAGGATGTCGTTTGGTGCAAGTTTCAGTTTCTTCAGCTTCTTAATTAAATGTCCTGAGTCCTTAATGTATGTGTCGGTCTACATCTACATCTACATCCATACTACGCAAGTCACCTGACGGTGTGTGGCGGAGGGTACCTTGAGTAACTCTATCGGTTCTCCATTCTATTCCAGTCTCGTATTGTTCGTGGAAAGGAGGATTGTCGGTATGCCTCTGTGTGGACTCTAATCTCTATGATTTTATCCTCATGGTCTCTTCGCGAGATATACGTAGGAGGGAGCAATATACTGCTTGACTCTTCGGTGAATGTATGTTCTCGAAACTTTGACAAAAGCCCATACCGAGCTACTGAGCGTCTCTCCTGCAGAGTCTTCCACTGGAGTTTATCTATCATCTCCGTAATGATTTCGCGGGTACTAAATGATCCTGTAACGAAGCGCGCTGCTCTCCGTTGGATCTTCTCTATCTCTTCTATCAGCCCTATCTGGTACGGATCCCACACTACTGAGCAGTATTCAAGCAGTGGGCGAACAAGCGTACTGTAACCTACTTCCTTTGTTTTCGGATTGCATTTCCTTAGGATTCTTCCAATGAATCTCAGTCTGGCATCTGCTTTACCGACGATCAACATTATATGATCATTCCATTTTAAATCACTCCTAATGCGTACTCCCAGATAATTTATGGTATTAACTGCTTCCAGTTGCTGACCTGCTAGTTTGTAGCTAAATGATAAAGGATCTATCTTTCTGTGTATTCACAGCACATTACACTTGTCTACATTGAGATTCATTTGTGATTCCCTGCACCAGGCGTCAATTCGCTGCAGATCCTCCTGCATTTCAGTACAATTTTCCATTGTTACAACCTCTCGATATACTACAGCATCATCTGCAAAAAGCCTCAGTGAACTTCCGATGTCATCCACCAGGTCATTTACGTATATTGTGAATAGCAACGGTCCTATGACACTCCCCTGCGGCACACCTGAAATCACTCTTACTTCGGAAGACTTCTCTCAATTGAGAATGACATGCTGCGTTCTGTTATCTAGGAACTCCTCAATCCAATCACACAATTGGTCTGATAGTCCATATGCTCTTACTTTGTTCATTAAACGACTGTGGGGAACTGTATCGAACGCCTTGCGGAAGTCAAGAAACACGGCATCTACCTGTGAACCCGTGCCTATGGCCATCTGAGTCTCGTGGACGAATAGCGCGAGCTGGGTTTCACATGACCGTCTCTTTCGAAACCCATGCTGATTCCTACAGAGTAGATTTCTAGTCTCCAGAAAAGTCATTGTACTCTAACACAATACGTGTTCCAAAATTCTACAACTGATCGACGTTAGAGATATAGGTCTATAGTTCTGCACATCTGTTCGACGTCCCTTCTTGAAAACGGGGATGACCTGTGCCCTTTTCCAATCCTTTGGAACAATACGCTCTTCTAGAGACCTACGGTACACCGCTGCAAGAAGGGGGGCAAGTTCCTTCGCGTACTCTGTGTGAAATTGAACTGGTATCCCATCAGGTCCAGAGGCCTTTCCTCTGTTGAGCGATTTTAATTGTTTCTCTATCCCTCTGTCGTCTATTTCGATATCTACCACTTTGTCATCTGTGCGACAATCTAGAGAAGGAACTACAGTGCAATCTTCCTCTGTGAAACAACTTTGGAAAAAGACATTTAGTATTTCGGTCTTTAGTCTGTCATCCTCTGTTTCAGTACCATTTTGGTCACAGAGTGTCTGGACATTTTGTGTTGATCCACCTACCGCTTTGACATAAGACCAAAATTTCTTAGGATTTTCTGCCAAGTCAGTACATAGAACTTTACTTTCGAATTCATTGAACGCCTCTCGCATAGCCCTCCTCACACTACATTTCGCTTCGCGTAATTTTTGTTTGTCTGCAAGGCTTTGGCTATGTTTATGTTTGCTGTGAAGTTCCCTTTGCTTCCGCAGCAGTTTTCTAACTCTGTTGTTGTACCACGGTGGCTCTTTTCCATCTCTTACGATCTTGCTTGGCACATACTCATCTAACGCATAATGTACGACGGTTTTGAACTTTGTCCACTGATCCTCAACACTATCTGTACTTGAGACAAAACTTTTGTGTTGAGCCAACAGGTACTCTGAAATCTGCTTTTTGTCACTTTTTCTAAACAGAAAAATCTTCCTACCCTTTTTAATATTCCTATTTACGGCTGAAATCATCGATGCCGTAGCCGCTTTATGATCGCTGATTCCCTGTTCTGCGTTAACTTTTTCAAATAGTTCGGGTCTGTTTGTCACCAGAAGGTCTAATATGTTATCGCCACGAGTCGGTCCTCTGTTTAACTGCTCAAGGTAGTTTTCAGATAAAGCACTTAAAAAAATTTCACTAGATTCTTTGTCCCTGCCACCCGTTATGAACGTTTGAGTCTCCCAGTCTATATCTGGCAAATTAAAATCTCCACCCAGAACTATAACATGGTGGGGAAATCTACTCGAAATATTTTCCAAATTATCCTTCAGGTGCTCAGCCACAACAGCTGCTGAGCCAAGGGGCCTATAGAGACATCCAATTACCATGTCTGAGCCTGCTTTAACCGTGACCTTCACCCAAATCATTTCACATTTCGGATCTCCGTCAATTTCCTTCGATACTATCGCACTTCTTATCGCTATAAACACGCCTCCCCCTTCACTGTCCAGTCTGTCTCTGGACGTGTGGCTGGAGCAGAGAGGCCAAGTGTTTTGCCAGTTTATATGTCGGTGATCCAGGAGCGCTAACGATCGGTCTCAGTGGAACGTTGTTCTTATGGATCTTGGGTAATACATACAGCCGAGGTGGTAGGGCTTCTGTGTTGCGTAGATTTCTCTGTATGTCCGCCGGCAGAGAAGACGCCTTGATTAATCGATTATTATTCCGCGTGATACGTTGCGTCGGATCTGCGCTTAGTTTTCGGTACGTCGTCGGATCTAATAGGTCTCGGATCTTTTGCTCATAATCTTCGGTCTTCATTACGACGGTCGCATTCCCCTTATCGGCAGGCAGTACCAATATACTCTTGTCGGCGTTGAGATTCTTAATGGCTTGTACCTCTTCTTTCTTCAGGTTGCAAGCTGGTGATTTGCTCGGCGCAGTATCCTGACTGTTTCCGTGCGTATTTCCTCTGCCCTTTCACAAGGAACGGTACGAATGGCTGCTTCGGTGTTGGCAATGATGTCCTCCATAGGTATAGTTTTCGCGATGATAGCGAAATTCCCTCCTTTTTGAAGAACAGACACCTCCTCTTCGGTCAATTGTCGTTCAGTGAGGTTGACCACTGTGTGTGACATGTCGGGAGTCGCCTTGTCGGTCTGCTTCCGGCATCTTTCGTACTTTCTCTTCTGTCGCTCGGTGCAGCGCTCGAGTTCGTTCTGCATGCTCCTGTGAGTGATGCTGTCGATCTTGTCCCAGTCGTCTCGATGCATTCTGCTACTTAGTTGATAGAAAATGTCCAGAAGTTCCTGATCCGTTCTTGCCAACTCTCTCCGTGTTGTATGTATTCGCTCACGAAGAAAAGCTCGTTCCGTTCTGTCGTAGATACGATGCGCTTGGGCGGTGGTGAATAGGCGCATCTAGGCGGTTCTAGGAGCTTCTAGGTCTGGCCGGCTGGGGCACTCCTGACTCTTAAGAATTGTATGAGAGTCGGCAGGGTAGTACTTAGGACCACAGGGCGAGAGGGAAGTTAGTATAGCGTACAGCCAAAGACGAGGTCAGCAGAGATCGAGATCAATTTTGGTTATTGCAAGAATAGGGAAAGATTTTTAGGTGGTACCTCGCATCCTGTAAGTATCAGAAAAATATCAGTAATACGTGGAGCTGTGGATAAAATTCTTTGTTTAACAATTAGTTTCAGTCGACAGACCGTCATCAACCTCTTAAAAGCATTAACAGCATAAAATTAGGCGAATATATCACTGACGAAAGACAATAAAATAATGAATTTGTCACTGTCGTCATATCGCAATATGAATTACATCTTCAGTGTATAAACTGTGCTAGGTACGGAACTGTTTCATGTTACAGCATGCCAATGCCGACGGCTGACGTAACATAAAAGACTGAACTGCCTAACACAGTTTATATGTTAGGATTTAATTTAAAGTACGACGTTACACAACGACAAATTTTGGTTTTATTATCTGACGTCAGCTTAACGCTTTTAAAATCACGATGATGGTCTGCCGACCGAAACTGGTTGTTAGATAAAGAATTTTATCATCATTTCGAGCCGATAATCACGACACTTTCAAGCTGAGACAGACATCGGCAGTGCCTTTTCCTAAGCAAATATCCAGTCATTTACATACGTGATCTGTGGAAAACATAGTACTTTGCATGACGCAGTCATTTACCGAAGTGTTGTGTAGAAAACATAGTAGTTTGCATGACGCAGTCATTTACATAAGTGATCTGTGGAAAACATAGTACTTTGCATGATGCAGTCATTTGCTCACTCTTTGATCGTATTACTTTGGTTAATTTAATGTCAGGATTTATTCGTAGCTATGTGACATACTGCCGGATTTGCTACCATGTCAGGGTTTTCATGGAAGGTGTTGGATTTGCCTGAAACCTTACAACTACACAGATGCGCTGACCACTACGCCATCCAGGCGCAGTGTTCTGCACAACTGAACGGACTACCCTAGCATGCCTCTCATCAGACCCAAATTCTCATCATATGCCACACACTACTAATGTAGTGCCCCTTGCCCACTAATGTCTGAGACAGATTGCTAAGCCCTCAGGACAGGACAGGCAGTTTAAATTGTGGAAAGGGTCTAAAATAAGCGGCTGTCAGTTACACTGGAACATACAACTTTATTTATTTGACCAAACATTACAGCCGGCCGGTGTGGCCGAGCGGTTCTAGGCTCTTCAGTCTGGAAACGCGCGACCGCTACGGTCGCAGATTCGAATTCTGCATTGGCCATGGATGTGTGTGATGTCCTTAGGTTAGTTAGTTTTAAGTAGTTCTAAGTTCTAGCGGACTGATGACCTCAGATGTTAAATCCTATAGTGCTTAGAGCCAAACATTACAAGAGCCAAGAAAATTTTTAAAAAAGGAAGAATAGCATTACTTTTTGGAACTTAACAACCGGCTTAATACGCCATACAATCTCATGCCTTAAGGGCAAGACTACTTTTATTTAAAATCGGCTGAAAGCCAATAACTTAAGACTGAAACCAAAATCAGAATTTTTAAAAGATATAAAGCCTTATCTCAAAACAGTTCTTTAAATAGTCTGAAGGCCCAAACAATCTGACACCTTAAGAGCAAAACCACTTTAATTTAAAAATCGGCTGAAGGCCCATCACTTAAGACTTAACAGCACTATTTTTTTAAAAAGAAGCCAAGGCCTTACTTAAAATAGTTCTTTTAATTAGGCTGAAGCCCCAAACAATCTTACACCTTATGGGCAAAAGAACCTTAATCTGAAAATCGGCTGGAAGGCAAACAAATATAAACAGCAAGAACAAATAAGAAAAGACAGTACACCCAACGGCGCTCAGAAGTTTCCGAGGGTCGGCCTGGAATTGAAATACTAACGCTCCCTTAAGTGAGACGGCCTGTGGCGTAGTGGTTACACGACAATAACATCTACATCTACATCCATACTCCGCAAGCCACCTGGCGGTGTGTGGCGGAGGGTACCTTGAGTACCTCTATCGGTTCTCCCTTCTATGCCAGTCTCGTATTTTTCGTGGAAAGAAGGATTGTCGGTTGCCTCTGTGTGGGCTCTAATCTCTCTGATTTTATCCTCATGGTCTCTTCGCGAGATATACGTAGGAGGGAGCAATATACTGCTTGACTCTTCGGTGAAGGTATGTTCTCGAAACTTTGACAAAAGCCCGTACCGAGCTACTGAGCGTCTCTCCTGCAGAGGCTTCCACTGGAGTTTATCTATCATCTCCGTAACGCTTTCGCGATTACTAAATGATCCTGTAACGAAGCGCGCTGCTCTCCGTTGGATCTTCTCTATATCTTCTATCAACCCTATCTGGTACGGATCCCAGACTGCTGAGCAGTATTCAAGCAGTATTGGACTGACCTGCACAGAGTCCTGACCTGAATCCTACACAACACCTTCGGGATGTTTTGGGACGCCGAATTCGTGCCGGCCTCACCGATCGACATCGATACCTCTCCTTAGTGCAACACTCCGTGAAGGATGGGCTTCCATTCCCCGAGAAACCTTCCAGCACCTGACTGAACGTATGCGTGCGAGAGTGTAAGCTGTCATCAAGGCTACGGTTGGGCCAACACCATACTCAATTCTAGCATTACCGATGGAGGACGCCACGAACTAGTAAGTCATTTTCAGCCAGGTATCCGGATAGTTTTGATCACATAATCTAGCTGTGCGGTCCATTTCATAACGCTTCGCAACGTTACACCTAGATATGTAATCGACTTGACTATGTTAAGCAGGACAGTACTGACACTGTATTCACACATTATGAAATTAAATTAAGTTACCTTCTTCAACATTTAGAACAAGCTGTCGTTTATCATACAAAACAGGAATTCGTGGTCAACCATCCTGTATTCACCTACGGTCACTCAACGGCGCTTCTCCGAATACTGCAGCGTCATCAGCAATCAGACGCAGATTGCTATTCACATTAACCCTCAGATCGTCTCTGTATATGGAGAACGAGAGGTTTCCTACCACACTTCCCTGGGGCACTCCTGACTCTGAGCACTAAGGGACTTAACTTCTGAGGTCATCAGTCCCCTAGAACTTAGAACTACTTAAACCTAACTAACCTGAGGACATCACACACATCCATGCCCGAGGCAGGTTTCGAACCTGCCACCGTAGCGGTCGCGCGGTTCCAGACTGTAGCGCCTAGAACCGGTCGGCCACTCTGGCCGGCTGGGGCACTCCTGACTCTTAAGAACTGTATGAGAGTCGTCATGGTAGTACTTAGGACCAGAGTGAAGTTAGTACAAAGTACAGTGGAAGACGAGGTCAACAGAGATCGAGATCAATTTTGGTTATTGCAAGAATAGGGAAAGATTTTTGGGTGGTACCTCACATCCTGGAAGTAACTGAAAAATATCAGTAATACGTGGAGCTGTGGATAAAATTCTTTGTTTAACAATTAGTTTCGGTCGACAGACCGTCATCAACCTCTTAAAAGCATTTACAGCATAAAATTAGGCGAATATATCACTGACGAAAGACAATAAAATAATGAATTTTTCACTGTCGTCATATCGTAATATGAATTACATCTTCAGTGTATAAACTGTGCTAGCTACGGAACTGTTTCATGTTACAGCATGCCAATGCCGACGGCTGACGTAACATAAAAGATTGACCTGCCTAACACAGTTTATATATTAGGATTTAATTTAAAGTACGACGTTACACAACGACAAATTTTGGTTTTATTATCTGACGTCAGCTTAACGCTTCTAAAATCGTGATGATGGTCTGCCGACCGAAACTGGTTGTTAGATAAAGAACTTTATCATCATTTCGAGCCGATAATCACGACACTTTCAAGCTGAGACAGACATCGGCAGTGCCTTTTTCTAAGCAAATATCCAGTCATTTACATACGTGATCTGTGGAAAACATAGTACTTTGCATAATGCATTACTTATTCTTAATAGTTTAATTCCACATTACCAAATTGTGATCAGGTATTACGTATGTGCATGAGCTGGGGAGGGGGGAAAGGGGAGGGGGCAGTATTTTTAATAACTTCTGTGTGACCTGTAAATTGTTGGGTTGTGGATTCTACTTTTATTGTGCGGTTCAGAACTTTTTCTTCGTTTTCCTTTTTCAATGTGCTCGACACATTGTGTGGAACTTCGTAGACTGCAGTGTGGCTTTGTAACTTTCAATAAACATTTGATTGTTACCCTGTTTGAGTGTGTCTACCGTTACCGTGAGATACAATTCCTGTAACTTATTAAACATATTTCACTACATGTTTGTGGCTCACTTAATATATATGGTTAGCTGCTCTTACTCAGCAATGCACATGTTCTTGTAGCCGTCTGGGATTCTACAATAAGTATGTAATTACAGAAAAGAATTAATTATGGTTAGTTTATGCTTTTATATATACGAGGTGCGCATCCTTTCAGACATGTTCGAAAGAACAGTCACCATTTATAATCTGCAATCATTATGAATCAAGCCACAAAGAAATTAAAAATATTAACTGCCAGTGGACATTGATTTATATCAATGGGACACACTGAAAATTTGCACCTGGCCGGGATTCGAACCAGCTTGTCTTGCTCACTATCCAACATTCTGTGTGGTGTCTGTTTGTTCTAAGTCGTGTCTCCCTACCACTTTCGCACAACGACGCTCTGAACGTGTTTCTTAGGGAATTGACTAGTTTGAACCCGGGCCTGTTGCTGGTAAGGAGACGCCAGACCACACATGGCATGTAGATTTCAGAAGAATTCAGTGAGACTAGCGATGATATAATCAAATACTTAATGATTTCAGCGTCAGCTCCACTGCACTGCCTGTAAAAGAATTTTAATACTAAATTTAGTGGAAGGAATTCAAGGCTTTCCTATTTTTAGTTAGCTGGTAAAATAACATAGAAAAAGCAGTTAAGTTTACCATTGGAATTTTTATTCTACTCACAAAACATTGTTTATAAGTGTCACTTTTGATAAAAAGAAATATTTTAATACGGGATGATAAAAACCAACTGCGTTCAACAAAAATGTGAACGAATATTCCCTGAATGGTTTTCCAAGTTCTACAATGGATCGAAGGATGACCTATGCCATATCACATCTATAATCTAGGTTTAAGTTAAGTTTCATAAAAGAGAAAACTATCAAATTGGTTTACAGTAACCCTCAATTATCTTTAATTACTTATTTAACTTGTCGTAAATTACAGTGGCTGATGTGGCTTCTCAATAATTATATAACAGAAAAATCATCGCGTTTCAGATTTTTAACTTCTAATAGCAAATATGAATACCATGAGCTTTAATTGACGATCGACACTAGTATTACGAAAAAAGGAGGTGTAACAGATGAGACTTCTGCAGTTCTGAGTGAAGCCTTATGCGCTCTTATGTGGCATCACGTGCGTTCATTACCTTGTCGGTGGTTAGGCAGCGTCAGGGGGCGGCGGGCGACGCAGCTCCACACACCTCGCTGTCTCGGAAGCAACTCCTCTCTAACCTCTCCTTACTACAATGAACCGAAGTTGGTTTAAGAAAAAGGTATCTGGCTCTGTTTTCAACTGACCAATCTTGGTCTCAATATTAACCTTAAGCTCTGACTACAAAAACTCTGTCTATCCAATGAGAAACGTTATACTTTTCGTGGTCGGCCAATGTTTTTAATGTTTGCAACGTAACAGAGACGCGTATAGTCTCACGCTAAAACTTGCAGCTGGTGTGGCCCTTTTAGTGTTACTGTAAGATCTATACTTTTCTTCTTGAGGGCTCTATCTTTTAACATGGGCTAAGGGGTGGTCTTGGCGGTCGGGGGGCGATGTGGGTGTCCCTTATCGTAGTGCCTTCTAGCTTACACGACTCTGCTCTCCGCTTCTGTTCTCGTTTCTCCTCTCGGAACTGCGTCTGTCTTACGGTGGGAAGGTATGACCTGCATTTAGGCGTTCTTGTGTTAGTCTGCGGTATTCCATTTGCTCACTCGTTGATCCTATTACTTTGGTTAATTTAATGTCAGGATTTATTCGTAGCTATGTGACATACTGCCGGATTTGCTATCATGTCAGGGTTTTCATGGAAGGTGTTGGATTTTCCTGACACCTTACAACTACACAGATGCGCTGACCACTATGCCATCCAGGCCCAGTGGTCTGCACAACTGAACGGAGTATCCTAGCATGCCTCTCATCAGACCCAAATTCTCATCATATACCACACACTACTAATGTAGTGCCCATATCAGACAAAGACAAAATATATACAATGAGTACAAAACATATTCACAAATGGCAAAGGTGCACACGCACAGTAGTACAGAATATATCAGCAAATTACGAAATGTATATACAATGAGTAACAAATGACATAAGTGCATACGCACTGAAGTATTGAACATATCAGGAAATCACAAATGTATAGGCAACGAGTACAAATCATATTGAAAAATGAGAAAAGTGCACAGGCGCTGAAGTTCAGTAGAAAACACATGACATAAGTGCACATGCACTGAAAAATTCTTCAAAGTTTTCACAACAAATAGACATAATGAGTACAAATGTCATTGACAAATGACATAAGTGCACATGTACTGTAGTTCAGAACATATCAGCAAATCAAAATGCACATACAATGAGTAGAAATCATGTTAGAAAAATCAGCAAAAGTGCACACGCACTGAAATTTAGAATATTTCAGCAAATCGAAAAAATGTATAGGCCATGAATATAAATCATGTTAGCAAAAATGATTTTCACTATGTTACAAGGATTAGGATAGGAAAGGGAAGGATTGCATCATGGTTATAGCACTTTATGTTGCACGCAGCTGCACTGAAAGTCCATATCTTTCCACAGAAGTACAACACCAAGTGAGACAATTTGAAGTTCTTTTCCCAGAAGTATTTATCAGCGTAGCCTAGACACTGAAATGTCGTAGTAATATTCCATGTTATCATTTTGGCAGTACATCAGGTACACCAAACAGTGCGACCATAATAACGTCTCCATCGCTCACAGTGGTGGACAGCATGTCGTGTCAACACCACGCTCTTACAAGGCACACCAACGTAGAATTAGTGCAAAAACCAAATATAGTGCTCCATGATCAAGAGGATATACTGGACAAATGGATATTACAGTAATTCAGGGTAGTTAGGTCAGAAAGTGAAGGACATTAAGTCACATACTAGTCTTCATTGGGAATTACAGTAGTAGTTTGCGGCATTCATAGCCCAGTTATTGAACATTTCTGTACCATGTATGTAGTATTACAGACAAATGTTCATTAATTGATTTACAGACAACATTGTCATTGGTCATTTCAATACCGTAATCAGTAGCGTTCATTTCCCAGTTACAAAGCATAATCAGTAGCATTCATTTCCTTGTTACAAAGCATAATTAATCATTGGTCATTTAAATACAGTAATCATCTTAATACAGTAATCAGTAGCATTCTTTTCCCGTTCTCAAAGTTTCGACGTGTACAACATTGGGGTGAGGAATGCTGCGAATCCGATATGGACCTGCGTATAGAAGTTGAAATTTACTGCACCTACCTTTAATTTTGTTGGATAAATAGTGTGTACGTGCTAATATCTGCTCTCCAACGTGAAAGTCACGGCGTATACAAACCTGTTTTTGTTGTCTTCTCCGGCGCTCTGCGGCACGTTTGATGTTCTTCAGCGCAATGTCAATTATTTCACGGTGTCGTAGACGACGAGACGTAGGAAAGTTTACTAATTCTTTAATTTTGTTAGGTGTTTCGACGTTTTTCAATATTACAGACGGAGATAGCATAGCGGATTCATTTGGTATGGAGTTAATTACATCCTGGAATGAGAGTATGTGTGTATCTGTTGTCGAAAAACTGGAGCTTGCTGTAAAAAGAATTTTGTGTAGTTGCGTGCATTCGTCGTCTGTACTTGCACTACTCTGCTTAACTTTATCAGAAATCATCTGTATTACGTCATAACCGGCTTCGTCTGGAGTATTATAGTTATGTACGTACGTATCTGTGAACAATGTGGAATTACAGTCTATGTTACGTGTTGCTGAAATGACCTCTGTACGATTAATTATGGGTTCTTCCGCAGATAATGAGTGCTGAAATTCTAAAGCCAATTGTACATTTTCATCCTTTACCATTAAATAGGAATTTTGAAAATCAATAATTGCGTCGTGTTGTACCAGAAAGTTCGTGCCTAAAATAACGTCTGTTGACAATAAAGGAACAATCCAAAAATTTGAGTGAAATGTGTGACCTGCAATACAAAATGATAAATGTGTCTGTAATTTAACGTCTACTCCTTTACTCGATACTGCTCCTTTCACTTTAATTTTGCCTAATGGTAATGTAGGATAGGTATTCTCTTTGTTACACTCGTTGAAAGTTTCTTCATTGATAACTGACATAGGTGAGCCGGAATCGATTACTGCTGAAAATTTCGATGATCCAACTTTAATTTCGATGACAGGGTGTGAAATGGTTTTCTGAACAACTGGTCTTTCCTGTAAAAGGGTGTCTCGGATGTCGTCGAAAGTAATTACATTTTCGTGGACAACATTCTGCGTGTCTAAAGTAGTGCTTGCGTTACTGAAATATGCAACCTGTACTGTATCTGGTAAAATTCTATCTGACGTGTTATTATTTTCAGGAGGATGCTGTGGAATTTCGACTATTTGAACTGTTCTGTTATTTCTTCCAGACGTATTACGTTCTGGATGATACCTACTGTCGGGTTCATTCATGAGAACATGTTGTTGTAGATGATTTTTCTGTTCGTAAGATCGACTGTTATTAAATGTACGTTGAAAATTGTGCTCATTAATTTTGCGTCTGTCGTGATAGTCATTTCTATACGGCGCATTGCGATAGGGATTGAAATATTGTGTCTTCTGCACGTAGTTATTTCATTGCTGCCGTGCGTTACTATTTGTTGTACCAGGGACTATACGTGCACGCGGCGAAACATTAAAGCTTGGTTGACCTTGTAGACTGCATTGTTGGTTACGTATGCTAAGCGGCTGACTTTCATGCTGTTGTGGTGAAAAACATTTATTGTTACCAAAATGTGGTTGCGACTGCTGAAAATTTTGACGATTGCTGAAAATGCTATACATACTGACGATTACAATTTTATCTTTTATTATAATTACGCTGGTAGTTCTTGTCATTTCGGGAGTGTCTAATAAAAATTGTTACTTTCGGTAAAAAATAGTCGTATCGGGTTTTCTTTACACTTTTCTTAACACTAGGTAGAGCAGTAGTTGAAGAGCTGTTTCGATAGATATAAAGGATAGTAGAAGAGAAGGCAGCAGTGCAGAAAACTAAAGATGAAACAGCACTACTACAGCTCGGGGCCCTATGCACGCTACAGCACATATTCATTAAAGCGTAATGAATCCCCTGAGGTTAATTACGCGCTACAAATAAATTTTAGCTTTTGCGCCTTAGGCAATGGCGGTAAAAATCCAAAAGAAAATTGTAGTATCCAGTTCAAAGCTAGTTTCTGCATTACAGGTAATAGCGGTGAAAGTACAAAAATAAATTGTCTTATACGGTGCAAATCGTGTATCTGTGCTCTGTCATTATTAAATTCCTTAGATTTTCTTACAGATAAAAATTGCTCGTAATCTACGTTCTCGTCTCTGAATTTGAGAACACATTCAGGTTTGTGTGCGAATCTGTTTGTCTGTGTCATTTCGGATTTCAAGTTACGTAGCTTTTCAGATTTTAAGTCGCGTGGCTTTTCGGACTTTAAGTCGCGTAGTCTCTCCAAATTGCTTAAGTTACACTGGCTATTTGAGTGTGACAAATGCTCGTAACGTGGCGGATTTTGCGTCGTATTATTAACTGAAATAGTTTTCAACTCTGTTACTTTAATACTTCCGTCAATTTGGTTGTTGTGTCGTTCACTTTTATTATCGACTTCCGCATTCACATTGTGTGAAATTTCTGATAACTCTAAATTAAACTCGTCGCGTATCTTTACTCCGTTTTTAGGGCATTGTTCAGTGACTGCATTAATTTCGTGTATCTGTGTTGCGTTTGCTGAACATTGTTCAGTGACTGCATTAATTTCGTCTTTATGTGATTCTGTTGTGGCTACACGTGTACTACTTAATTTTTGTGCAACAGTGCCAACTTCTTCATTACTGTTATTAACACAGGCCTTAGTATCCTCACGTAATTGTTCTTTACTGTCCTGACATTGCACGGTAACAGCTGTAATCTGTTCGCTAGCTTGTTTGTTCTGTTCGTTAAGGTTGTCGTGTTTTTCGTTCGACAGTTTGAAACTTTCATTAATTGTTTCGCTAAGTTGTTTGAAATAGTTGTCTAATTTTTCATTATATTGTTTACCCTGTTGTAGCAATATTGCCATAATTTGTTCCAAGGTAACATTACCTACTCTATTCTCTGTGCTGTTTGATTGCGTACCTGCAATTGTCGCGTTTTGTGTGACCATTTGGTCTTTCTGAGATTTACAAAAAGGTTTGCCAGTCGGATGTACACTGTCAGTCACTATTTCGGAATTAAATAAATCCGTCCTACTTTGAGTATCCTGTTCATTTTCATTAGAAAAATTTGCCTGCTCATCACGTGAATTTAGCGAACCGGTTGTATTAAGCTGGGCAGCGTTCATTGCAACAGAACGCCCCGCGACATCAATTGTCGTCAAATTAACAGAGGACACAATTGAGTTCGTTTGTTCATCATTAAGATATAAATCATCATTAGTGGTTGGAACGCACTGATTGTCAGTGAACGCAGGATTGTCATCATTACACTGCGTGTCACAAGTACTATCGGTGAAGTTGTTTAAGTCGGTAATTTCATTCATTACACCTCGCGATATACTATTAATAGTTTTTCGTGGCATTTTAACACAAATCACAATTATTCACAAATGAAATAAGCGCAATGCAAAAAGCAACAAACAAAAATACAACAGAGAGCAAAGAAATGCCGATGATCTGTGGAAGAAAATCACAAAATTAGTAAAAGCATTGCGCCAAATGTTAATTATATTAAGTAAATGAGAGCAGATATCTGGCTACTTTTCAGAAGATTCTCAAAGAAATACGATCCTGGACCGGATGTCGCCAAGTGTAACTTCCCCGCAAAAAGAAAAAAAAAGAAAATATTTAAATGCGAATAGACATCGTGCTAAGTGTAACTTCCCAAGAATAATAAGAAAAATAGGCAGTGACAGAGGACGTTATAAGTAGGCTGTTTAGGTTTTTATGTTGGTAACGCCACGTAGTGCTGTGTATGAAAATCACTGACTGCACTGTATGCAGTCTGTGGCAGGTTGGACTCATTGTTGGAATTTCGCTATTGTAGCGTTGGGCAGTTGGATCGGAGGACGGAATTCACGTAACGTACAGCCGTTACGGCGCCTTCCATGACCACCAGCGGCGTACATCGGCCCCACATATCGCTACCCTAAAACATCAGGGAACATCCACCTTCTTGCACTCGCTGGACGGGGTGTCGAAGGCGTGCAGCCTGACCAGGTTGCCTTCAACACGTCCCCGACGATTGTCTGGTTGAAGACACAATCGACACTCATCGGTGAAGAGAACGTGATGCCAATCTTGAGCGGTCCATTCGGCATGTCGTTGGGCGCATCTGTACCGCTCTGCATGGTGTTATGGTTGCAGAGATGAACCTCGCCATGGACTGCGGGAGTGAAATTGAGCCTACTGCTTTCAGTTTGAGTCGTAACACGACGTCCTGCGGCTGCACGAAAAGCATTTTTCAACATGGTGGCGTTGCTGTGTGGGTTCGTCCGAGCCAAAATCCGTAAGTAACGATCATCCAGTGCAGTAGTAGTCCTTGGGCGGCCTGAGCGAGGCATGTCATTGGCAGTTCCGGTCTCTCTGTGTCTCCTCCATGTCCGAACATCATAGCTTTGTTTCACTCTGACACGCCTGGACACTACCTTTGTTGAGAGCCCTTCCTGCCACAAAGTAACAGTCCGGACGCGATCGAACCGCGGTATTGACCGTCTAGGCATGGTTGAACTACAGAAAACACGAGCCGTGTCCCACTTTTCTGATGGAATGAATGGAACTGATCGGCTGTCGGACCCGCTCCGTCTAATAGGCGCTGCTCATGCATGGTTGTTTATTTCTTTGGGAAGGTTTAGTGACATCTTTGAACAGTCAAAGGGACTGTGTTTGTCATGTAATGTTCGCAGTCAAGGTCTAGCTTCTGGCGTTCTGGAAACAGGTTTGATACAAAACATTTTTTATGTTGTATGATACAGTTTACTGTGAAGGAGACTTATACCTGAGCCCGATAAAAAAAGTCTATAATCGAAAGTCAAAGAAATTTACTTTTATTTAGTCCGTCTTCCAGTGAGGTTAACTTTCTCACGCAGTGGCGCATGAACTTAAGAGTCGTGAATATTCAGAACTACAACGCTAGAAGCTCAGACACTAAAATCTCGAACACGAAGACTCCCAGATGTTAAAGACTCAGACGCTACAGACCAACAGACGCAAAAGGCACAAAAGACTAGCAGACGAGAAAAACGTTAACAATGCGTGTGTTGGGTTTACGAGGTGCATTCAAGTTCTAAGGCCTCCGATTTTTTTTCTCCGGACTGGAAAGAGATAGAAACATGCGTATTGTTTTAAAATGAGGCCGCATTCATTGTAAATACGTCCCACAGATGGCAGCACCGTACGGCAGATGGAATTTTACCGCCAGTGGCGAGAATGAGAACTGTTTAAGTACTTAAAATGGCGACGTCTTCCTTACTTGAACAGCGTGCAATCATTCGTTTTCTGAATTTGCGTGGTGTGAAACCAATTAAATACTTAAAATGGCGACGTTTTCCTTACTTGAACAGCGTGCAATCATTCGCTTTCTGAATTTGCGTGGTGTGAAACCAATTGAAATTCATCGACAGTTGAAGGAGACGTGGTGATGGAGTTATGGATGTGTCAAAGGTGCGTTCATGGGTGCGACAGTTTAATGAAGGCAGAACATCGTGTGACAACAAACCGAAACAACCTCGGGCTTGCACAAGCCGGTCTGATGACATGATCGAGAAAGTGGAGAGAATTGTTTTGGGGGATCGCCGAATGACTGTTGAACAGATCACCTCCAGAGTTGGCATTTCTGTGGGTTCTGTGCACACAATCCTGCATGACGACCTGAAAATGCGAAAAGTGTTATCCAGGTGGGTGCCACGAATGCTGACGGACGACCACATGGCTGCCTGAGTGGCACGTTGCCAATCAATGTTGACGCGCGACGACAGCACGAATGGGACTTTCTTTTCGTCAGTTGTGACAATGGATGAGACGTGGATGCCATTTTTCAATCCAGAAACAAAGCGCCAGTCAGCTCAATGGAAGCACACAGATTCACCGCCATCAAAAAAATTTCGGGTAACCGCCAGTGCTGAAAAAATGATGGTGTCCATGTTCTGGGACAGCGAGGGCGTAATCCTTACCCATTGCGTTCCAAAGGGCACTACGGTAACAGGTGCATCGTACGAAAATGTTTTGAAGAACAAATTCCTTCCTGCACTGCAACAAAAACGTCTGGGAAGGGATGCGCGTGTGCTGTTTCACCAAGACAACGCACCCGCACATCGAGCTAACGTTACGCAACGGTTTCTTCGCGATAACAACTTTGAAGTGATTCCTCATCCTCCCTACTCACCTGACCTGGCACCTAGTGACTTTTGGCTTTTTCCCACAATGAAAGGCACTCTTCGTGGCCCCACATTCACCAGCCATGCTGCTATTGCCTCAGCGATTTTCGAGTGGTCAAAACAGACTCCTAAAGAAGCCTTCGCTGCTTTCAAGGAATCAAGGCGTTAGCGTTGTGAGAAATGTGTACGTCTGCAGGGCGATTACGTCGAGAAGTAACGCCAGTTCCATCGATTTCGGCTGAGTACTTAATTAGAAAAAGAATCAGAGGCCTTAGAACTTGAATGCACCTCGTATATAACAGCTATGAAACAAAAGGGACATTCCTTTGAAACTCTTTGAATAAAGCCTCTTGGTACTTTGCACATAGTTCTCTATTCCATTGACTCTTATTATCCTTTTCCGAGTATTTAATGCTTGTGGTTTAAAAAGAGAATTCGTTATTTTATATAAAATTTGGGAACTGTTCACAGACAGTTCGAATAAATTTTGGTTTCAAAAGAACACCAGATATGTAACGAGAGGTTACAGCATATAGTGGACAAAAGCAGTGCAATTCTCTTACGCTCATTTTCCTACTTTTGCTTGCTGAGACGTAAATATTCGATACTACCCTTGCAAGATCACGCACACGGAAAGAATCGCAGGAGCCAGTGCACCTCCAACTTCTCGCAGCGTAATAAATAACATTCCGGCCAGTTTACTGCCCAGATTAACAGTCGACATAGTTGTATACGAATGCGTTAAGTCATTGTTATTAGGTGGTCTTGTTAGAATTGTCTTGCTACCTCTAATTGGCAAAGTTCCTTTCATACGCATTTCCTCTTCAAACCTCAACTGGTCGTAGTTGGAAACAAATTCCTTATATTACGAAGGGATGAATTTGTTTATCTTATCTAAACATTTTCAGGCCTCTTTCTCAGCATGCTGTGCATCGTCAAGTTGACACTTTTGTTTGAAATTTCGTTGCCTTACGACTTCCAGTTCTGCAGCACTGTTTGAAATTGTGCAACGATCCAAAGCTTTCCTTGAAATCGCTGCTATGTAACTCGCAGTGTGATGTGAATAACGTAATAGGTCACCATCATGTACATCCTGTGTATTGAATGGAGCAACATTGGAACGTGCTAACACCAGTTTGCGTAGCAACTCTGCCTTGTCCTCCCCTGAATATTCGTATTTTTTCTTATACAATACACTGCCATGTTGCTGCAGACTTATTCTAAATGTGTTCGTAATTTGTTTTTATTGTGCTGTGGATGATAGTCCATATATGTAATTATGTTTAGTACCCTCTCGTTGGACAACAGCTAATCTTTACTAAATTGAACTGGAGACTGGATGTGTGGATCCCTGTCCTACAAAGAAGATGAACTACAATGGCTGGACACCTGTTTTTGTATCAATTTCACTTCTCAAGTCCGTATCGTCGTCATTGTACTCCACATGTACATTACTCGCACAATGGAGCGTGTGCGACACCACACATACCACTAACTCATCTTGCAGAAACGCTAATATTTCATGTGGCACTTCTTTCTCATTGTGCGAAATTCTTTGGGTTTCTGTCTGACGAGAAGCCAACTTTGACCACTGTTGTTGTAGATATAATGCGACGTTTTCTTTGTTTGTTGTTGCCATTGCTCTGCTTTGTGTCGACACCACTAGTACTGTAACAGTGCTGTGAGTTACTCGTCCACTAAGCAGTTCAACCACGCTCAATATCCTCAAGCTGTGCTCCCCATTGGACACCTTCAGTGTCAATAGCAGCCAACATTATCACTGCATGGATGACAATATACGTATGTGGCGTAAATGCAGTAAATGTCATTGCCCTTTTGCCATTCACACTCAAGGGGTTCATTGTTATACGCCACAAGTTACGCGAGATCATTTTTATTAGAGAACTGCAACACTTCTTACTTAATGTAAGCAGTAAGAAAAGATAAATTTACTGAATCGGACACATATTAAGCTTGAATGATTTTTGAACATAAATTACTACGATATTTTTAATAAATTTTTCTCCGGAAGTTAATGTATGTTCGTTGGCTCAAGATCATATCATTTAACAGTAGCTGGGTAATGATTCAAGAATCAGTTTCTCTAATGTATCTCGTGCTGATATTCTGTACGCTTCTAACACTGTGCGCCAGTTATCAATGTAAGCTTCTGCGAGTTCCACTGAAAGTGTTCTCATCAGTCATTTATTTTACAATCGTTTCGTCTCTATCGGTTGCGCCCACGCTAAATACTGACGCGGAGTTGAATTTTTGAGCTGCTTTTAACGCCTGTGTTATCTCATGAATTATTAATTGCCAATAAAGTGAAGGTTAAGTCGACTTAATTATTACCATACCGATTACATGGGTCTAAACACAAATGTCATATGTCTGAGCCATCCACTTACATCAAAAGTTTTGTTTGTATGAGTTTCAGCTAAATCTCAATAAATGCCAATTAAGATTTTTTAACCATAACTATGCGTTACGGAATGTCTATCGCATTCATCCTTCATTTGAAATTCTACTTCTTTATAATTTTGTACCGTTACCTTGAAACGTCCCCTTAGAACAATTTTACATGTGAAACGTCCACTTAGAACCATTGTACATGACTGTGCTTAACCTGGCACACAATAATTTTAGCGCGACGCAATCTGACTATCAAAAATCCCTGCAAAAGAATGGCCCTGACAAACATTAAACTATACCTTTCACAAATCACTTACCTCACAAAAATCTTCGCTGCTCGAACTACTGCAATACAGCGAGTGCCACTACTGCCAGCTAAATAAAAGATTCAAACTACTGAAGGCACTAACTACTGATAGGGATAGTTAGCAAATGAAAGATTTTAATAGAGAACAAACACTGTATTTACCTTAATATTCATAATTCACATCCAGTATTACAAAACTCCGCCATCTCTCTCCCCACATCCACCACTGCTGGCGGCTCACCTCCAACTGCCCAACGCAATCTGCTGTTCACAGCCAGCTATAGCAGTTCATGACAACAATGGCAGGCAACAATGCAAACTAGCCACATACTGCACACAGCACAGCCAGTGATTTTCATACAGAGAGCGCTACGTAACGTTGCCAATAAGAAAACATAAACATCAAACTTACATAAAGAAAACATAAACAGCCTACTTACATAGCCCCCATGCTCCCCACAAAAAATTTTACAAATGTTTTTGGCCAGTGGCCAATACAGATTTGAAAAATTTTTTCATAATTACAGTAAGAAAGATATCAAATGCACACACTTATTGATACAATGTTGGTCAACAGCTAATATTTTTTTTCACAGTCAATAAAGACAGTCCTGATCATTCATCACAGTAAAACTGCCGTTTCTTTTATCAAAGTCTGTGCAGTAAAAGACAATGCACACGGAAGTAGTGGATTTCCATGCAGTCTTGAAGAAGTAGTGTTGTCCTTCCAACAGAAGTGCTGACTCTTGACATGCTGACAGGTAATGGGCCACAACAGAGCAAACCCACAGCAGAGTCATTCGAAGTTCTGACGAATATTGGTAGGTAGGTCATCACAGAGCAGACCCACTGCAGTCCTGGTAGAGAGTATTGGTATTGGTGGGCCACCAGAGGTGCAGACCCACTGTAGTCCTTGTAGAGATTGTGGTATTGGTGGGCCTCCAGAGATGCAGACCCACTGTAGTCCTTGTAGAGAGTATTGGTGGGCCACCAGAGGTGTAGACCCACTGTAGTCCTTGTAGAGATGGCCAGCAGCCATCTGTTGCGACTGTGCAGGTGCACAATCACCATTGAAGAGTCTTGCGGATAATAGAGCAAGTCCATAACCACCACTTGTGCACTCACAAAGTTTTTGGAATTGTCCTTAGAACCAGCAATGCTGTTATCCAGTCCCTTGCTGAATTATTAACACACGTGCAAACACTATCAGTCCCTATTTCTCACATATTGTCCATATACTATGACCAACAGAAATGTGTGCAGTGAAATGAATGCTTACAAGTTACTTAATTTGATTAACTGGCGTCAATTACAATTATATAACATAAGAATACAATTACAAAGATACAAAATACACCATTAAAGACATAACAATACAGATAATATTTGTAGTAATAGGGGCTTTACAAAAGAATAGAAATAAACATATACATCAGTGTTACAGGAATGATGACATGAGTACATACATAAAAGATCAGAATCACTTTTGAAACGTCAACTTCACACATGAGCATGAAAACAACACAGAATAAATAATGTCTAAGCATCTTTACAAAGAAAATAACAGAATATTAGAAAAATTCTACAACATAGCTCTCATCAGCTAAACACATAAAGACAGGAAAAAAACACAAATACACAAGGGTACACAAACACATAGTGGGATAACACCAAAAGGAAAGGACAACACACAATTACATATTTGGAAAAAGCAGCAAAGAGGAAAGGACAGGGTTTGGTTTACTGCAGTATTTTGCTTGGAGATCTCCCTTCATTCCATAGATCGTTCGTCTTATTTCAACCTTTGCTTCCACCAAAAAAATCCTATCCAAGCATGCTTTCTGTATTTATGTGTTCACATATTTCTTACCTCATTATTTATTTCCAAGATAATCCTACCTCTACCTCCTTCCTGTATTCTATTCATATTTCTTTCAAAATAATTATTTCTGATTGTACAATACTCATTGGGGCCCAAATCTTTCTTCGCAATGCATTCTTTACCTATTCTCCATAGTCAGTTTCTTATATAGTCTACCCCCTCTTAAGCTAACTTAAATCTACTGAGCTCAGATATATATACCAAGGGACGAGGCAATGCAGCATCACAACAAATCAACACAAACAGAAATGACAAAAAATGCAAATTGGCAAAGCTAGCAGCATAAATTAGCAAAAGTCAAATTCAATAACACTATGCCTGGCAAACAGCAGCAACTTATACCTAAACATGACATAGCGCAAGCAGAAAAAATATTACAGGAAAAACAACAATGCAGACAAGGGAAATGCATATTCACATCTTAATGTCTATGTAATTAAAGTGGTGCACCATAACAACTGATTGTAAAAAAAATATTACCATGTACTAGAAAAGAAAATTATGTGTTACTGTTGCTAGTTTCTTCTTATTGTTCTTTCCTTTCCAAATGCTCCTTTCTTAAAGAATGTGGATTACAAAATTATCATTTAATAGATCTGTTGACAGAAAGAGTTCACATTAGCAAATGCATCTCATTTTATAAAAGCAATGCTGCAACACAGCTGGAAACCAGATATCAAATGAAATAAGCAATTACGCAAACCAAAGCATAAAAATATCATTCAGTAGTCATGTGACATTTCATTTCATAAGTTAATGGCTCTCAACTCTCGTAGAAAGACACTTGTCATAATCAGGTGAGCAGATGTACGAATATTTCCCATCAATTCATAAGCATTTCAATAATTAGCACAAAGTGCGAGTAATCATATGTTTTTAAGTAACGAGGGTGTCGCATTAGCGATGAAAGGCACACCTTAATGGCTTGTTCTCCAGGTGTTTGACACAGCTGTGTGCCCACAACGCATTACAAAAATCATATGTTTTCAAGTAACGAGCGTGTCACATTAGCGATGCCCTCTACAAAGGAATGTCATAAACAGGGGTATAGGCCTCTCTTTGTCCTTCTCTTCCACCTGTGCCTCTGGCACACCCTAATGGCTTTCTTTTCTACCTGAGCGTCTGAAAAGGCTTGTTCTCCAGGTGTCTGACACACCTGGGTGCCCACGTCGCATTATGTGCAGGTGGTCACTTAACTTTCTTACGGAAATATTTACGACAGCAGTTTCCGCTACAGTGACAGTCTCATATAAAAACATTTCACAGGTCAAGAATTTTATTGACATAAACATACCTCAACAGCATAATACACATCGTCGTCGTAAAAATAACATCATAAAACCTCAGTCAAATCTCAAAATCGTCGTAGCTTCCTCCAATAATTTCAAAACCTAACAAAATTCTCTGCTCATGTCAAAGGTGTCATCTGCCTCAAACGTACTTTAAAATCATTCTCCCTTACCAAATACATCATTCAAAGCTCTCATAGTATCACAATGGTACCAAAAAAATATGAACAGTTCACACAGTACAGACAAAATACAATTTCTTAAGTGTGAAGTTACCCAACGGTGTAATTACGTAAACATCTGTCACTGACGTAGAAAAAAAATGTTTGTTTCTCTGTTAAATGATCAGATAGCTGTGTAATTCGTGTTAGAGAAATATGGTACCGATGTGTTAAATTGTATAAGCAAATACCATATTAGCTAGGGCTCCTTGTGCTTGCCAAACACATGGTACACAAAGTAGGTGTGTACCCCCCTGAGGTTTATTGTAATTGTATCCTCAGGTATAATAGCTTACAGCAATGGAATGAAATGTATCACAAAAAACTTTCTTTGTAATTCAAAAATCTCTAAAAATAAATGTTTTAAGTACAAAATTAATCACTCAAATACGTGTCCTGTAGCGCTAAATGTGCGTCTTGCTGTAAGATAATCTCTGGGAAGTGTCGTAGTTATTGTCCTCCGAAAGCTAAGTTCTGCAGAAGTCAATGTACTTACCTCATGATACACAAAAGTGAAATGCTTTGCGTATAGATAACTTAGTTATTACGCTTATTGCCGTGATGAGGAAAGTACTGTGCTGTAACGTATTGTTGTCCTACGGAAAAGGCTGTCTCCTTGTAGCAATAGCACAAAAGTCACCACTAAAACATGTCTCACTTTATAGAAGAATTCAGAAAAAACTGTGCAGATATAAAACAGATACACCGCAAAAGCAACATTGTAAATTGTCACGCATTAGCAGCGTCGTGATAAAATTCTGTAGCTGTCACATAAACTAACCACTATGTCATCTGGCATTTCACAGAAAGCACCTCAAATCCAGAATCCACTCTCAAGCAAACCAAAATGTTGCATGAAAATTTCATTAGCAGTGCTGGTATATGTTCTAAGTATGTAAGCCTAATAGTCGTTACGTAATCATGCAACTAACAAGCAAGAATGTACACACACAATAACACTGTGTCGTCTGTTCGCAATAACAATGCATTCGTAATTTCTGTTTAAATAAGTTCTCTTGGTTCTTGACTGGATGGTTAGTTAGCTTTAAAACATAGTTGCATGTTAACAGTTTCTCAGTGTGACAAATTGTACAAGTAACGTGAAGTGACAATTGCAAAGACTAAGTTAAAAAGCAGATTATCTGTCAATAAATGGTTTTACATGAGAAATGTGGTGTAAACCTTTACTCTTCCTAGTACGCAGAGTTTCAACTTCAACGCAATTATCATGTGGTATACGTCGGATTCTGTAAGGTCCATTGTAAACTAGAAAGAATTTGTGACTCAAGTGTTTCTTCTTATGTGACAATGAATGAGCTTTAATGAGAACTTTCTGACCAATACATAATTTCTTTGCATTTGCTTTACCATGTAGTTTTCTCCTTTTGTCTGCTGCAGATTTTATATTTTTAAAAGCCAAATCAATTATGTCTTTGTGGCGAAGTTTATGTGTATTCGGGAAAGGTACAAGCTCTCTGATTCTGTTCGGAGGTTCTACATTCTTCAGTACAAGAGTAGGTGGTAAAGCAGTGGAATCATGAGGCATTTCATTCAGCACATTTTGAAATAAGTGTAAATATCTGTCCCAATGCTGATGCTTTCTGTGACAATAAAGTCTGCAAAGCTTATTGATTTCTTTCATAATCCGTTCAGACGGGTTACAATGTGGTGAATACAATGAAATAAAAACAGGTTTGATTTTATGATTCCGAAGCATGCGTGACCAAACAGCAGATCTGAATTGCGGTCCGTTATCTGAAATGACTTTACTAACGTGTCCAACTTCACGTAAGAAATTTTTAACAAAGGCGTTGGATACAGACCGTCCAGTGGCTTTACGTAACGGAGTGAAAGAAACAAATTTTGAAGTAAGTTCAACAGCGACTAGAACGTACGAAAATCCATTCGATGTTCTGACAAGGGGTCCCAAAAGATCAACAGCAGCAAATTCTTTTAATTTAGAAGGAATAATTGGAAACAACGGAGCACGATGTGAGATAGTAGACGGTTTCGCCTTTTGACAAAGTTTACAAATAGACAAGACTCTTCGAATTCGCTTTTCCATATTGTTAAAATAACAAGTCGTTAGAAGAATATGATAACATTTTCGTGGGCCAAAATGTGCATAGCTGAAATGAATGTACCAAATGAGCTTATTAACAAAATCGTCTGGAATGCAAAGTACCCATAGCTTGTCATCAACAGTGCAGCGTTTGAAGAGTATGTTGTTTCTAACCAGATAATAATGCCGAATCTGAGTGTGTGTCTTTTCATGCCATTTACTTTTGATATCTTTCCAAATCGGATCTTTATCTTGTTCATGAGCAATGTCTTTTAAAGATGTGGTGATGAAGTTTTCAAAGGCGACTTTCTGAATGTAAAGAATACTGAAATTTTTCTCGAGGTTGCCTTCTGTGTTACTTTTCTCAAGCCCAGCCGGTGCGCGTGACAGCGCGTCCGCAACAATGTTCTCCTTGCCGGGAATGTAGACTATTGTGAAGCGGAATTCTTGCAGAAACAATGCCCAACGTTTTAACCTATCATGATTTAATTTTGAAGACATAAGAAATTGTAATGCACGATGATCACTGTATACTTTTACGTGCTTACCAGAAAGAAAGAAACGGAATTTGTTAAATGCCCAAACGATAGCTAAAGCTTCTAATTCAGTAACGGAATAATTTTTTTCAGATTTTGTTAGCACTCGGCTAGCAAAAGCAATGGTTTTCTGAACAGTAGTGTCATTTTCTATGGCTTCTTGAAATAAGTGGGCACCAAGACCGACTTTAGAAGAATCCGTGCTAAGGCAGAAATCTTGTGACAGATCTGGATGAGCTAGTATTGGCGCGTGAAGTAACGCTTCTTTCAAAGAATTGAATTCCAACTGTGCTTGTTCGTCCCAGTTCCAAATAGTATTTTTTCCAGTGAGAGAACAAAGTTTTGGTGTAACTAGAATTTGCATATTCAGAAAACGACGGTAAAAATTTACGAGACCTAGAAAACTGCGGACTTGTCTTTTTGTGGATGGAACTGGAATGGCTCTGATTGCTTCTAACTTTTCAGGATCCGGCTGAATGCCTTCAGAAGAAATAATATGTCCCAAAAACTTCACCTTTGACCTACCGAATTCAGACTTTTCCAAGTTAACTGTAATTCCAGACTCTGCAAAAATACGTAACAAACTGTCGAGGATGCGGTTATGTTGTTCCCATGAAGCTTCTGCTATTAGAATATCGTCCACATATAAGGTGATGTGACGTTTTAAGAACTCAGGTAATATGGAATTTAACCCACGAATGAATGCTGCCGAAGAAATGTTCAAACCAAAAGGAAGTTTCCGAAACTGATAACAAACGCCGAAACAAAGGAAAGCTGTGTATTTTCTACATTCTGGATGAAGTTCGATCTGATAAAAGCTGGATCTGAGATCAATGGAAGACAACACTTTTACACCATTAAAATTTTGAAGAAGTTCTTCCATCGTCTGTGGCCTATCTGTTTCAGGGATGATGATAGTATTGATTTGTCTCGAATCTAAGACAAGCCTGATCGATCCATTTTTCTTCTCAACAACGTGTAACGGATTGTTGTATGAGCTTACTGCAGGCTCAATAATGCCCTCGTCAAGCATAGATTGTATTTCTGTTCTAACACGGTCCCTATAATGTGCTGGAATTACATATGGTCTAACACAAAATTTAGTATGCTCACGAACACGAAATTGGTATTGAAATCCCTTGATTGTTCCTGTTTTGTGAGTAAAAACTGTGGAATGTGCTTGTAAAATCTCAAAAAGGTCCTGCCTATCAGTGTCATTACAATTCTCAATTGTTTGAATTTTATTCTGAATTAACTCATTAATTTCAAATATGCCGTCGATGTCATCGCTGTCAGTACTTGCAGAGTGATTGTTAGTGTCTAGTTCCATAGAAAATTCCGAACTGTTATCTAACAGAAGGTAAAGCCGATTAATTTCCTCATCATGGTTTGAGAGCCAGTCTTCAAATTTCAAAGCTATTGACATACCTTCTTTCTCTAAACTTATTTCAGCATAGTGAAAGCTTAAAATTGCTTTGTATTCATTCAAAAAGTCTACTCCCAGTATAATTTCCGTCGACAATAATGGAACAATAAGAAAGTTCATAGAGAAGCTGTGGCTTTGGCAAAAGAATTCTAAATTGGTTTGTTGGCGTACATCTACACTTTTTCCAAAGATTGCACCTTGTAATTTAATCTTACGTAACGGAAGTGTGGGGCAATTGTTCGATTTGTTGCATTTGTTAAAAGCTGTTTCACTAATTACTGAAATAGGACTGCCAGAGTCAAGTACTGCCGTAAATTTTACGTCATTTACAGTAATGTGAATCACAGGATATGCAATGTTGTTATGTTTTACGTCGTGTTCCTGGAGTAAGATGTCCCTAATGTCTTCCATTTTTACGTAATTACTAGCTACGGCAGCTCCGTCGTCAGTTTCATAAGTACATATTGTGGCTGCCAGCGGTGTGAGTCATCGCCTATTGTCTCTTTGTTGGCGCGTGTCGTTATTGGGATTTGGAGACCTAACTTCTACAAATTCATTGTGACGAGAGTGCTCTGCTCTATTTAAATCTCGCCAGTTCTGATGCAATTCAGGTCTGTCGTTACGATCATATCGTCTGTCGTCATGTCGGTAGGTTCGATAGTTTCTTTCTTGTCGGTCATGTGGTGGAGAATTTCTCCCAGAATCGTAACTACGCGCTGGACCGTTGCGTCTAAAGTTATTCTGTCTCCCTTGATAATAGTTATTTTGGTTCCCATATTGTCTGTTTCTCTGATTGTCTCTGTGATAGTCATTACCGCGGAAAGGTGATCTTTCCCTGTAACTATTACTCTGCCAGTGGTTATCATATGGGTGGTGTCTGTTTTGGTCACGATTTACGTTGTAAGAATAGGTTTGTCGTGGCCATTTATTGTTTCTGTCGTCACGGAATTGAGACGGATGTGACCTGTAGTGATTGTTTTCCTGTTTTCGCATCCCGCGACTGTCTGTGTCAATTTCCAGTTCTTGTAACAATCCCTGAAAAGCTTCAATGTCGTCTTTGCAACGTCCTGCCAAAATAATATGTCTCAAATGTTCGGGCAGTTTGATTAAGCAAATGCGCATGAGTTCTGAGGGGCTGTATGGGTTTGACAGGTATTGATTCTTGTGCAACATGTCTTCAAAATATTTCACAAGACTGGAAAATTCAGATTGTTCGAAATGTTTCATCATTATGATGTTATGTTTTACACGGTCTTGTGTAGCTTGAGACCAATATGCTGAGAGGAAGGCATGATAAAAATCTCCTTCACTGTGACAATCGTGAATGACCGATCGCATTCTTACAGCTGGTTCATTCTCCAAATAGCCACACATAAATTCTAATCTGTGTTCTAATGACCAGTTGGGAGGGAAACAATGAGAGAATTGATGGAGCCATGCTTGTGGATGAATGTCGTTGCCAGAATTCTTAAATGTTTTGAATTTACGTGTAGTAATGAACAGCTTATAGTCAAAATCATCGTGTCGGCGTGTAGCATGTCGGTCATTGTCACGTCGTTTCGGCGGTTCCATCTCAAAATTCGGTGTACCTTGCCAATTTCTTTCATAATTACCGAAATGCCCTGTGCTATTATTTTGTGGCTTTTCCGTATTTCTAAGTTCCTCTTCCCGTGTTGGAGCGCGAGTATCCTCTGAAATATGTAATTCTTGTATTACCTGTGTCAACTGATCTTGTACTTCCCGGATTTCTCTTTTGTACTGTGTATTGATTTGATTTTGATTTTGTTTGAATTTTCTAATTTGTTCATACTCTTCTGTGTCAGTGAAGGCTATGGGTCTTGTGTCATTCAGATCATCATCTACCTTTGTAGATAAGTTAGTGACCTGATCCGAAAGTTCGGCTACTTTCTCTGATAATGAACTAATTTCCCCCATGTGTCTTTCTACTGTGTCCTTTAAGTTTTCCTGAGTTTTTGCAAGTTGCGTAACCGAATCGGTAGATGCAACTGAGTCCATTTTAGCTTGCAAGATCTCATGATTTTCATGAACAATAGTTTGCAGTTCTTTTATGGCTGCTTCGTGATTCTGTAATGCGTTTTCATGCCGCGAAGAAATAGGCTGAAAATGCTCACAAATTTGTGTTTTTACGTCATTACAGACCTTTTGACATTTCGATTCAATGTTATGTAACTCAGTAGTTAAATCTTCACGTGTTTGTTCAAGTGTGGTGTCTAACTTCCGAAGATTTTGTTCCATTGTGTCTAACTTTTGAAGCTTTTGCTGTGTTTGTCTCTGATTTTGTTCCATTGTGTCTAACTTTAGAAGATTCTGTTCCATTGTGTCTAACTTTTGAAGATTTTGTTCCATTTGCCTCTGATTTTGTTCCATTTGTTGCATTAATTGCAATAATAATGTATTAGTGTCTGGAATCTGTTTCTCTATGCTTTTTGGCAGTGCGTTTTCACCGGCAGCATTCACATTTTGACAAGCAGAAAATGTGTCTTGACTCATTTGAGAAAACGGTGAGGACGCAAAACCTGAATCTACAGTATTTGCAAAATTGTGTCCTATCATTTCGGATTCCTGAGGCGAGCTGTTGCCGACCGATCGATCGATAATGCTTCCCTGTTCACTACCTGTTTGACTGTCTACGCCATTGTTTGACGCCCGCTCCATTTCCCTATGCACAGTTACCAAATTACTACTTTGAACATTAGTTAACTCATTACATGGTGGGGCCAACACACTGCTTTCGTCTTCACTGTCATTTCTTAGTTTACTTTGGAGCCGAGTGTTACGTTTTTCACACGCCATTATTGTCACAATATTTCACACGATAACACAGAAAAGCACAATTTGAATAGCAAAAATAAGAGAACACATTAACATAATGTCTAGTTAATTGCAGCTGCGAAATACTTGGCGCAAAGCTACATGCATGCCACAACTGTTTTACTGTACAACAATGAAAGACTGCAACTACAAAGGAGATTCTCTCTACAATTACGCACTAGCAATAAACAAAATCTACACTAATTACACAAACTACAAGAAAAAAATCAGAAGATTCCAGTGAGGTATCCTAGGCTAAGGGTCGACATATGAAACGTCCCCTTAGAACAATTTTACATGTGAAACGTCCACTTAGAACCATTGTACATGACTGTGCTTAACCTGGCACACAATAATTTTAGCGCGACGCAATCTGACTATCAAAAATCCCTGCAAAAGAATGGCCCTAACAAACATTAAACTATACCTTTCACAAATCACTTACCTCACAAAAATCTTCGCTGCTCGAACTACTGCAATACAGCGAGTGCCACTACTGCCAGCTAAATAAAAGATTCAAACTACTGAAGGCACTAACTACTGATAGGGATAGTTAGCAAATGAAAGATTTTAATAGAGAACAAACACTGTATTTACCTTAATATTCATAATTCACATCCAGTATTACAAAACTCCGCCATCTCTCTCCCCACATCCACCACTGCTGGCGGCTCACCTCCAACTGCCCAACGCAATCTGCTGTTCACATCCAGCTATAGCAGTTCATGACAACAATGGCAGGCAACAATGCAAACTAGCCACATACTGCACACAGCACAGCCAGTGATTTTCATACAGAGAGCGCTACGTAACGTTGCCAATAAGAAAACATAAACATCAAACTTACATAAAGAAAACATAAACAACCTACTTACAACCTTTATTGTTACTGCGAACATTTCTTTCATTTTCTTCAAACAAGGTGAACAGCGATGGCGGTAACATACAACTCTTCCTTAAGCCCTCTTTAATGAGAGCCCGATATTAGTCAACTTTATTTCGCATTCATATTTGTTATTTCTGGCGTTAATCTAGCAATGAGGAGTCCAATGTATTACATTATTTTGCAAACTAATTTTATTTTAACTTTGTAGGAATATGTCCATCCTGTTTCCACAACCATATCTAAACCTAATGACGTCAAGATGTGTGCGCCATTTGCCTTTAATCGCCAAAACTTAGCTATGCTTCTTACAATATTTTATCTGTTTGTGTATCCACACGTGCCTCTTACGTTATGCCAATGGGCAAGCACTTCAGCTAGTTCAGCCTTTGTTGGCTGAGTACGGCTTTGGCGACCTTTTGTTTCCTGATCTGGATAGTCGTGAGCGCCTCCATTCGCCTGTCACCGTGAGCCCTGGGTTTTCTTCAGCGACCATCATGCGGCGTGGTGGTGAAACGTTGTGCGTCACACGCGGCATGGATCTTGGCTTAGCTGTCCGTTTCGCTAGACTCGTAGAACCTTCTGTAAGAAGTAAGCCTCCATCTCTAAGTGGTCTGCACGGCGATGCGATGACTTGGATGAGTGTTGAGGCGGAACAGTCGTTAGCGGGCAACCTCTGGGGAACCTGCCACACCGCCGTTATATAAGGCTTACGCAAGCGAGCGGGTACACTCCTCCTATCGTAGCTGCTCGTGGGACGTTCGTGAAGCCTACGTCAATTCCTAACACTCCCAGCAGATCGGGTGGTCCAGTGGGCAATTTTAACACCCAACCCCAAAGAGATCTCGCGTGGCTAGTCCATCTGAGACGTAAATCAGTACCAATAACAGACTACATTCTGTGGTGAATGACATTTTCATTGTCACTAAACGTGTGGAAGGTTCATTTGGGACGTAATCGTCTTCAGTCTTAAATAAAATATTAGGATGACTTATTTATTTATTTACTTTTTTACACGTCTAGTTCTGTAGGATCAAGTTGAGAAGCAAATTTGCAACGTCATCGAACGTCTCAGTACATGAAAATACAGCGTAAAAGTAATAACAGATAAAATAAAATGTTTATGAACCCAAAAAAGTCAAGCCATCAGTTTAAATAAACGCAATCAACAACATACCGTAAGAACCAGCTTAATTTTTCAAGGAACTCCTAATCAGAATAGAAGGAGTGATCCATGAGGAAACTCTTCAGTTTCGATCTGAAGGCGCGTGGATTACTGCTAAGATTTTTTAATTCTGGTGGTAGATTATTGAAAATGGATGCAGCAGTATACTTCAAACATTTTGTAAGTAGGCTGTTTAGGTTTTCTTAACGCTCTGTATGAAAATCACTGGCTGTGCTGTGTGCAGGGGACGTTTCACTTTATGCACAAGAGTTAAGGTTGTGCGATCCAAATGAAGATTGGATTTCTGCCGAGTATTAACTTCTAATTCTTGCGAATAAGCTGACATTGTTAACAAGAAATGACAGTAAAGAATATACAGATTGAAAGGGCAATGTCAAAATACCCAGACTAGTGAATAGTAGTCGACGAGAGGTACGTGAACTTACACCGCTTATTGCCCCAACTGCCCGTTTCTGAGCCAAAAATATCCTTTTAGAATGGGAAGAGTTACACCAAAATATAATACCATACGATACAAGCGAATAAAATAACCAAAGTAGGCTAATATTCGTGTAGAACGATCACTTACTTCTCATACCGTTCGAATAGCAAAAATGGCAGTATTAAGTGTTTGAACAAGATCCTGAGTGTGGGATTTCCACGACAGCTTACTATCTATCTGAACAACTATAAATTTGAACTGCTCAGTTGCACTGATCATATGCCCATTCTGTGAAATTAAAACGTCAGGTTTTGTTGAACTGTGTGTTAGAAACTGTAAAAACTGAGTATTACTGTGATTTAGCGATAGTTCATTTTCTACAAGCCATGATCTTATGTCATGAACTGTATTAACTGAAACAGAGCTAGTGTTGCACACAGCCACACAACATCCTTTACTACCAAGCTAGTGTCATCAGCACACAAAAATATTTTAGAATTACCCAGAATACTTGAGGGCATATCATTTATATAAATAAGGAACTGGAGTGGCTCCAACACTGATCCTTGGGGCAGCCCCCATCTCACCATACCCGATTCTGACCCCACATCACAGACCACATGAACACTGTGAATTATGAACTTTTGCTGTCTGTTGTTAAAGTAAAAGGTGAACCAACTGTGAGCTGCTCCCCATATTCCGTAGTGGTCCAACTTCTGGAGCAATATTTTATGATCAACACAATCAAACGCCTTAGTTAGATCAAAAAATATGCCTAGTGTTCAAAGCCTTTTGCTTAATCCGTGCAGTACCTTAAAGAGAAAAGAGAACATAGCACATACAGTTGTTAAACGACTTCTAAAACCGAACTGAACATTTGATAGAAAATTATGTGATATACAGTGATCAATTATCCTTACATACACAGCCGTTTCAATAACTTTATCAAACAGTGATGTCATAGAAGTACGTCTGAAATTGTCTACATTATCCCTTTCTCCCTTTCTATAAAGCGGCTTTACTACTGATTACTTTAATCGACCAGGAAACTGACCATCTTAAAGGAAAAATTACAAATATGGATAAGTACAGGGTGAACATGTGCTGCACAGTGCTTTAATATTCCGCTAGGCACTCCATCATATCCATGAGAGTCCTTAGACTTCAGTGTTTTAATTGTTGACTCAATCTCCCTCTTGTCAGTATCACAGATGAGTATTTCAGGCATCAGTCTCGGAAAGGCATTTTCCAAGAGAGTTATGTGATTCCCTGTAGAAACTAAGTTCTTCTTTAAGTCACCAGCAATGCCCAGAAAATGAGTGTTAAATTTATTATTTATTATTATTTTGAGCTTTTCCTCATTACAGAGGCTTATCTCCAACATAATAATTTACTTGGAAATTACAATACAAACAATAAACGTTCTTAAACTATACTCTCAAAATATTTCTCCCGGTGTTTCGATCTTGTGTGTCCTCTTCCTCTGCGCCTATTCTCCTCATTGTGAGTTGTACATTTTGGAGCCAGGTGGTCACAGGTCGTCCTCTTCTTCTTCTCCCCTCCGGTTCCCACTCCAGTATCAATTTTGGTATTCTGGCTTCCTCCATTCGTCGTACATGCCCGTACCACTGTAATTTCTTCCTATCCATTACGTCATATATTCTTTCTTTTATTTCCATTCTCCTTATTACTTCGGTATTCCTGATCTTTTCTTTCCTGGAGATTCTTGCCGATCTTCTCCAAAAGTCCATCTCTAGAGCTTGTAATTTTTTAATGTGCTTCATGTTAATTGTCCATGTCTCCGTTCCATACAGAACCACACTCTCTAATATGGATTTGTATATTAATTTTTTAGTTCTGCTCATTACATTCCTTCTCCATAAGACTGAGTTAAGCATCCCAATGACCCTCCGTCCGCTACAAATTCTTTTATTGATTTCTGACTCTGATTTTCCCTCGATTTCTAAAATGGATCCCAAATAACAGAAAGTGTTTATCTTATTAAATACTGTACATGTATCTGATTTATCAGTAACAGAACGGCCTGAGAACCAGGATTAATAGTTTGGAGTGACATTTGTTTCCATAGCACGACCCCTTTGTGATCCGCAGTACGCTTACGGCACAGCGATATGTCGACGTTATGCTACATCGAGTTTTGTGGTCCTTCCCCTGATTACATTTCAGCAAGAGAATGCCCGCTCGCACAAGACGAGACTTCCCGCTGCATGTATTCACGCTTGTCAAACCCTAGCATGGGCAGCAAGTTCGCCGGATCACTGTCCAATAGAGCACTATGGGCAGGGCCCTTCATTCATCGTAGGTTTTTGACGATCCAACATGTCAGATGGACAGAATTTGGCTCGAAATCCCTCAGGAGAAAGACCGCTACCGTCACAGGTTCGAATCCTGCCTCGAGCATGGATGTGTGTGATGTCCTTAGGTTACTTAGGTTTAAGGAGTTCTAAGTCCTAGGGGACTGATGACCACAGATGTTAAGTCCCATAGTGCTCAGAGCCATTTGAACCATTTTTGGTTAACTGACCAATTGCTGGTCCCTAAATGTCTATCTGCTCAGCATATTAAATTTCGACAATTATTTTAAACCGTTCCCCTTATCGTTTTGCGTAACAGCTGGCTCTTCTCTTTGCAATACTTTAGAATATGTTCCTTGGTTAAATAACTTTGCTTTGTACTCCATTTTTAGCGCGAGACCCCGCGAAGAACGTTTCCGCGCCGCGCTATCTGCTCGGCTCACAGACACACACACACACACACATACACACACACACACACACACACACACACACACACACACACACACACACACACGAGGAACGTACGGCCCTACGCCGACAGCACGCAGCAGCCTTCGGCTGCTACCACTTTCATCGTTCTATATCTCGCGTTTAAAACGGCGTCTCAACAAAGAAAAGATCACTTTATTACTCACTGGAGTATCACGTCTACTCAGTTTGCAAGCTATTACACCTATGAAAATATTAAAATATTGACTTTTGTTTGACCCACGTAATACCTATTATTTCAGATAAGACCTAGTTTATTCTTTACCCATGCAATGATTGGATGTAGGAGGTTCGATACTCTACAGACACTCCCTTTTACAGTTCACCTTTCACAAGTTGTCACTGCCCACCTTGGACTGTATCCATCCACCAAACAGCAAATGACTTCTCAGCTGGACGTTCTGCGATGAAACTCGTCTCCATTACCAATCTGAAATTAGTCTTGTGTGCTATTGTTTGTACCGGCCGGAGTGGCCGAGCGGTCCTAGGCGCTACAGTCTGGAACCGCGCGACCGCTACGGTCGCAGGTTCGAATCCTCCCTCGGGCATGGATGTATGTGTGATGTCCTTAGGTTAGTTAGGTTTAAGTAGTTCTAAGTTCTAGGGGACTTATGACCTCAGAGGTTAAGTCCCATAGTGCTCAGAGCCATTTGAACCATTTTGCTATTGTTTGTGCTCGCCGACCTGTATATGAGCTACTTACTTTAACAGCTTTATTGAAATATTATCTGCTTTCAAGCAATTAATTTTGAATTATTCATTACTTGCAATTTTCTCTAGCCATTTGAAAAATGAAAATATGGTGACAGTTTTAGTCAACCATGAAACTGCACTTTCTCTTATTATAAAAATTTGGAAACATAGAATTAAAATTTACTTGAATTAAATTAAAATTCCAAGTTACTTGGAAAATTACGCTTCCATTCAAAGCGGCCAAAGTATTTAAATAGAGTTAACTACTTATATCACATTATTACATCGCTGATATCTGCAAAGACGCCAATGCTTCCCTTAATTTCTGTTCTTAGCTTTAGATTTATGCTTTGTTGTTACTTTATAAAACTTTGACACTATGAACTGCTCATGAAGTAGGTAAATAAATCTTTGGTTGGTTGAAATTCACTAAGTTAAAAGTTAACCAAAGAAAAACATAATGATGCGCTACTCCATTACAAATGGCTTTACACTAAATTAAATACAAAGTATTGCCTGTTATTGTGCGGTGCTATTCGTTGATAGATGTTCAGTGTGGTTAAATCCAGTGTAGCACCGGTTCTTCACGTCTCCCTCCATATATGTGGTATGTTTCCAAAATAAGCCATATATTATTCCATTACTGTTAAGGCAGCCTTTACAACCATAACCAAAACAGCCATTTAGTCGGGAAATTCTTGCATCCACTACTTCATACTTTAGGAGACGATTTTCCACCGCCCACACAAACGACACCACACACCTTAGAGTGAGTTAGAGCACTAATTACACAATGTTCCTGTTCACCTCCGCAGCCATGAGCAACAGGTTCTCTCACTTCAGGGCTCCAGTTACCTCTGCCTTTCTGCTAGGGTTTGACACGTGACCAATGGGCGTCACCCTTCTCGTCCAATCAGAATTTACGCTCACCTTCTCTACAGTTTTGATTCTAATTCTGCTAATTTTTGAAAGCTTGGAGTAGCCCATCACTCATTACATTCAGTAATAACATAAACTACTGTTCTTTTTTTTTTTTTTTTTACAAATTATTATCCTCTTAACATTGAAGATTCAAACTTCTTTACTCGACACGAAAATAGTGAAGACAAACCCAATCAGACCCGCTACTACCGATCTTTCTTACAAAGTAATACTAGCAAATTTTTTACAAATTCGCACCATATCACAAGTACATATTTGTTCCGTTATAAACCGACAGGCTTTACATTTGTGCGATTTATGGTGTAACCTCATTTTAACTGATTTCTTCCAGTACTCATGTGCATGACGTCACGCTTTTCATTATTTACAATTAACTGTCATTAACGAAATCTGCATGGAGGGTTGGTGAAGCTTTGCCCTCATGTAATAACATCCAAGTATTTTTCATTTAATGGCAACATTTTAGAACAGATTGACGGAATAATTATGGATAATCCTTTATTTCCCGAAGCCGCCAATTTATTTGTGGAGGACTTCGAGGACAGGGCACTGAGGACTTCAGCTCTGCAACTACCGTGCATCTGGAGATACCTAGATGATACTTATTTCTCCTAGCGTTATGGACGTGTTGCTCTCAACAGATTTTGAGACCACTTCAACTGTCTTCATCCAAGAATTAAATTTACCACCCAGGTCGGTGATGGAAGCCGTCCATTTTTTGTTGTCTTGATTTACCTGAGACATAGTGTTCACCAAAAGCCGACAGACAGCGCTCGGTATCTGCATGCTAAGAGTTGCCATCCACCATGCCAAACCGATGGCGTTCGTAGAACATTGTCACGCACAGCTTGTCCAGTTTTCCGACACAGTCAGTTTAACCCAAGAGCTGTCGCGGGTATATCCTTTTAAGACTCGAAGAGTCTTAAGGCAGCAGCGTTCTCCTGAACATGGCGGACACATGGACCGCTGAAATATTGAATCATGTTGATTTTAGTATCCGACAGCGAACACGAGGAGACTATGAAGAAGTGTAGCGCTTTGAATGCATACGAAGTCACGAGCTGAGTGGGCTACCCAGATTGCCTTTTAAATCGTTTATGCAGGGTGATATTTCCCACCGGGTACAAACTAAAGGTATCGATTGATCAGAGGATGTGGAACAATAAAGGTCTAGTGAACTTACGACCGGAAATGGATGGTTTCCATTTATTCAGTCACACATTGTTACAGGAACTGTGGTCCAACACGCGCAGTACCATGCAGCCACAGCTACTGTATGTGCTGAAATAGTTTCTATGTGCGTCAGCGCACGCCTGTACGCGCCATCTCACACGTGCACATTGTCTAGGCTGCATCTGAAGAGTGTGAAAGGCAGCATGGATACGTTGCTCCAGTGTCTCCACATCTGGAATGAACTCTGCACACACGATGCTTTTGAAATGGCCCCATAACCAGAAATCGCATGGGTTGAGGTCTGGTGAACGAGCAGGCCATGCAACTGGATCCCTCATCTGATCCATCGACCACAGAGGACACCGTTGAGATGCGTCCGGACGTGTGGGCTATTGCACCATCATGTAGCAGCCATGTAGTACACTACTGGCCATTAAAATTGCTACACCAAGAAGAAATTCAGATGATAAACGGGTATTCACTGGACAAATATATTATACTAGAACAGACATGTGATTACATTTTCACGCAATTTGGGTGCATAGATCCTGAGATATCAGTACCCAAAATAACCACCTCTGGCCTTCATAACGGCCTTGAGCCGAACAGAGCTTGGATGGCGTTTACAGGTACAGCTGCCCATTCAGCTTCAACACGATACCACAGTGCATCAAGAGTAGTGACTGACGCATTGTGACGAGCCAGTTGCTCGGCCACCACTGACCAGACGTTTTCAGTTGGTGAGAGATCTGGAGATGCACTGGTCAGGGCAGCAGTCGAACATTTTCTGTATCCAGAAAGGCCCGTACAGGACCTGCAACATGCGGTCGTACATTATCCTGCTGAAATGTAGGGTTTCGCAGGGATCGAATGAAGGGTAGAGCCACGGGTCGTAACACATCTGAAATGTAACGTCCACTGTCCTAAGTGCCGTCAATGCGTACAAGAGGCGACCGAGACGTGTAACCAATGGCACCCTATACTATCACGCTGGGTGATGCGCCAGTATGGCGATGACAAATACACTCTTCCAATGTGCGTTCACCGCAATGTCGCTAGGCACGGATGTGACCATCATGATGCTGCACACAGAACCTGGATTAATCCGAAAAAATGACTTTTACCATTCGTGCACCAAGATCCGTCGTTGAGGTACACCACCGCAGGCGCTCCTGTGTGTGATGCAGCGTTAAGGGTAACCGCAGCCATGGTCTCCGACCTGATAGTGCATGCTGCTGCAAACGCCGTCAAACTGTTCGTGCAGATGGTTGTTTTCTTGCTAACGTCCCCATCTGTCGATTCAGGGATCGAGACGTGGCTGCACGATCCGTTACAGCCATGCGGATAAGATGCCTGTCATCTCGACTGCTAGTGATACGAGGCCGTTCGGTTCCATCACGGGGTTCCGTATTACCCTCCTGAACCCACTGATTCCGTATTGTGCTAACATTCATTGGATGTCGACCAACGCGAGCAGCAATGTCGCAATACGATAAACCGCAATCACGATAAGCTACAATCCGACCTTTATCAAAGTCGGAAACGTGATGGTACGTATTTCTCCTCGTTACATGGAGGCATCACAACAACGTTTCACCAGGTAACGCCGGTCAAGTGCTGCTTGTGTATAAGAAATCGGTTAGAAACCTTCCTCATGTCAGCACGTTGTAGGTGTCTCCACCGGCTCCAACCTTGTGTGAATGCTCTGAAAAGCTAATCATTTGCATATCACAGCATCTTATTCCTGTCGGTTAAATTTCGCGTCTGCAGCACGTCATTTTCGTGGTGTAGCAATTTTAATGGCCAGTAGTTTGCTTAGAATCATCAGTGGCACTTCTTCCAGAAGGGAACGAAAGTCACCTGCAAGAAACGCTGACAGTTCCGGTTTGTTAGGCTACGTGAAAGGAAGATTGGTCCCAAAACACAGTCGCGAATTATCCAGGCCCACATATTCTTGCTGCACCGATGCCAATGTTTGCTGTCACCATAGTATGGGGGTTATGCGTACTATATCACAGATGACTGTTATGAAAGTTGAAGATACCACTCCTCGTAAAGGCAACCTCATCTATGAATGGGATGGATGACAGAAATCCCGGTATCGTGGTCGCCTGGCGATGAAACCAATGACAAAACTGCTCCCGACGTGGAAAGTCTGTTGATAGTAAACCCTACGGCCGCTGTAAATGATAAGGGCAGAAACAATTGTCATGAAGAATGTTCCACACGATTGTTTGGCTTACCCTGTAGTTGCGAGGCAACTGCCTGGTACTGACACGGCAGTCCCCTTCTACAGTATTAATCACATTGTCCTCCAAGTCTGGCGTCCGAATATTTAGGGTACGGCCATCATGATTCCCTGCTTCCTGAAACGACCATGTCTCAGACAAACGGTGAAACACTAATGTGAACACTGAATGCTGTGGTTGTTGTCGGTGGAGATAGGTCTACTGATACAACCTTGCTGCGCATAGCGCGTTGCCATTTGCCTGTCCGTATGTAAGCACTATGTAGGCAAGCTCACGATTCGACTTCGGCAACACTGTGTACAACCCTCTACAAGGTGAGTCAACAAAAGAAGTGAATCGGATACAACGGCAGGAGAAGGCGCCCATTAGGAAGAAACCATGGATACTGGGACTGTGACTGCATGGTATAGCATAGCACGTAACAAAGTATGACTGAAAAAATTGTCTCTAGCATGGGAATCATTAGACTTCTTTTTTCCCATATTCTGTCATCAATCAGTGCCTAGAGTTTGTACACGGTGGAAAAAATCACCCTGTGTAGATTAGGAACAGCAGAGGGCGTTTAACGCTTCTTTGGGAAACTCCATATGCTACTTCTGTTTTCTCCGTTTTTTTGCGTCACTCAGTAATAACTGTGACCATTTCGGCAGGAAATTATGAGTACAGTAGTACTGTAGAAACTGGTATGGTTTGTTTTTGTACATTGATAACTGGCCTCTCCTACCCCAGTATCCCGCCTTCCTTCGAAATGGAAATTTATCATTGGCGATGAAATTATTAAGATATCTGCATCTACATCTACATCACATTTAAGTGCCTGGAAGAGGGTTCATCGAACCACCTTCACAATTCTCTGTTATTCCAATCTCGTATAGCTCGTGGGAAAAATGAACACCTATATCTTTCCGTAGGAGCTCTGATTTCCCTTATTTTATCTTTTTGATCGTTCCTCCCTATGAAGGTCGGTCTCAACAAAATATTTTCGCATTCGGGGGATAGGGTTGGCAATTGGAATTTCGTGAGAAGATTCTGTCGTAACGAAAAACGCCTTTCTTTTAATGATGTCCATCACAAATCCTGCATCATATCTGTGAAACTCTCTCCCATACTTCGCGATAATACAAAACGTGCTGATTTTCTTTGAACTTTTTCGATGTACTCAGTCAGTCCTATCTGGTAAGGATCACAAACCGCTCAACAGTATTCTAAAAGAGGGCAGACAAGAGTAGTGTAGGCAGTCTCCTTTGTAGGCCTGTTACATTTTCTTAGTGTCCTGACAATGAAACGCAGTTTGTGCTTAGCCTTCCCCACAACATTTTCTATGTGTTCCTTGCAGTTTAAATTGTTCGTAATTGTAGTTACTAGGTATTTAGTTGAATTTACGGCTTTTAGATTAGACTGATTTATCGTGTAACCGAAGTTTAACGCGTTCTTTTTAGCACTCATGTGGATGATCTCACACTTTCCGTTATTTTAGGTCAACTGCCACCTTTTTGCACCATTTCGATATTTCTTCTAAATCGTTTTGCAGTTTGTTTTGATCTTCTGATGACTTTATTAGTCGATAAACGACAGCGTCATCTGCAAACAACCGAAGACGTCTGCTCGGATTGTCTTCCAAATCGTTTATATAGATAAGGAACAGAAAGGGCCTATAACACTACCTTGGGGAACGCCAGGAATCACTTCTGTTTTACTCGATGACTTTCTGTCAATTACAACGAGCTGTGAGCTCTCTGACAGGAAATCACAGATCCAGTCACATAACTGAGACGATATTCCATAAGCACGCAAGTTCTCTACGAGTCGCTTGTGTGGTACAGTGTCAAAAGCCTTCCGGAAATCCAGAAATACGGAATCGATCTGAAATCCCTTGTCAATAGCACTCAGCATTTCAAGTGAATAAAGAGCTAGTTGTGTTTCAAAGGAACGATGTTTTCTAAACCCATGTTGACTGTGTGTCAGTAGACCGCTTCATGAAGTTCGAACACAATATATGTTCTAAAATCCTGCTGCATATCGACGTTAACGATATGGGCGTGTAATTTAGTGGATTACTCCTACTACCTTTCTTGAATAATGGCGTGACTTGTGCAACTTTCCAGTCCTTCGGTATGGAACTTTCGGCGAGCGAACGGTTGTATATGCTTGTTAAGTATGAAGCTAATGCATCAGCATACTCCTAAAGGAACCTAATTGGTATAGTCTGGACCAGAAGACTTGCTTTTATTAAGTGATTTAAGTTGCTTCTCTACTACGAGGATATTTACTTCTACGTTACTCGTGTTGGCAGGTGTTCTCGATTCGAATTCTTGAATATTTACTTCGTAATCTTTTGTGAAGACATTTCGGAAGGCTGTGTTTAGTAAGTCTGCTTTGGCAGCACTGTCTTCGATTGTATCTCCATTGCTATCGCGCAGAGAAGGCATTGATTGTTTCTTGCCGCTAACATACTTCACATACGACCAGAATCGCTTTGGATTTTCGGCCAGGTTTTGAGACAAAGTTTCGTTGTGGAAATTGTTATAATCATCTCGCATTGAAGTGCGCGCTAAGTTTCGAGCTTCTGTAAAACATCAGCTATCTTCGGATTTTGTGTCGGTTTAAATTTGGCATGTTTGTTTCGTTGTTTCTGCAACAGTGTTCTAACCCGTTTTGTGTACCAAGGAGGATCAGCTGCGCCGTTTGTTATTTATTGACATAAATCTCTCAATTTCTGCCGAATACTAGTTCTTTGGATTTAAGCGACATCTGGTCTACACTTATATTATTAATATAGAATGAGTGGAGACTATCGCTCACGAAGGCGTCAAGTGAATTTTTATCTGCTTTTTTGAATAGGTATATTTTTCGATTATTTTACGAGGATTTGGGGATTACAATATGAAACGTCCCCTTACAAAAATTATAAATGACTGTGCTTAAACTGACACACAATATTTTTAGCGCAACGCAATCTGAATTTCAAAAATCCCTACAGAAGAATGGCCCTGACTAACAATAACCTATACCTTTCATGAATCACTTACCTGACAAAAATCTTCGTTACTCGAACTACTGCAATACAGTGAGCACCAATACTGCCAACTAAATAAAAGGTTCTAACTACTTAAGGCACTAACTACTGATAGGAATACTAAGCAAATGATAGATTTTGATAGAGAACAAACAATGTATTTACCTTAATAGTGTTCAAAAGTGTATATATATATATATATATATATATATATATATATATATATATATATATATATATATATCAGTTCATGACATCCAGTCTTACAAATTTACTGTCTCTGATGGACACACGTCCAGATCATCCGCTCTCAAAACTCCGCCATCTCTCTCCCCACATCCACCACTGCTGGCGGCTCACCTCCAACTGCACAACGCTACGTGCTGTTAACAGCCAACTGCCCAACACTTCAATAGCCAATTCCAACAATGCCACCCGGCCACCGACTGCACACAGCACATCCAGTGATTTTCATACAGAGCGCTACGTGGCGTTACCAATATAAAAATCTAAACAACCTACTTACAAATATTCAGTCTTGCTACGACGGCCCTGTGCTCACTAATGCCTGAATCGGTTTTGATGCTCGTTATTAACCCAGGACCATCTGTTGCTAAGAGGTCAAGTGTGTTTTCACAACCGTTTACAATTCGCGTGGGCTCATGAACTAATTGCTCGAGATAGAGAGCCCCCCGTGAACCATGGACCTTACCGTTGGTGGGGATGCTCGCGTGCCTCAGCGATACAGATGGCCGTACCGTAGGTGCAACCACAACGGAGGGGTATCTGTTGAGAGGCCAGAAAAACGTGTGGTTCCTGAAGAGGGGCAGCAGCCTTTTCAGTAGTTGCAGGGGCAACAGTCTGGATGATTGACTGATCTGGCCTTGTAACAATAACCAAAGCCGCCTTGCTGTCAGTCCGGAACCGCGCGACTGCTACGGTCGCAGGTTCGAATCCTCCCTCGGGCATGGATGTGTGTGATGTCCTTAGGTTAGTTAGGTTTAAGTAGTTCTAAGTTCTAGGGGACTGATGACCACAGTTGTTAAGTCCCATAGTGCTCAGAGCCATTTGAACCATTTAAACCGCCTTGCTGTTCTGGTACTGCGGCCGGCTGAAAGCAAGGGGAAACTACAGCCGTAATTTTTCCCGAGGGCATGCAGCTTTACTGTATGGTTAAATGAGGATGGCGTTCTCTTGGGTAAAATATTCCGGAGGAAAAATAGTCCCCCATTCGGATCTCCGGGCGGGGACTACTCAAGAGGTCGTTGTTATCAGGAGAAAGAAAACTGGCGTTCTACGGATGGCTCTGAGCACTATGGGACTCAACTGCTGTGGACATAGGTTCTACGGATCGGAGCGTGGAATGTCAGATCCCTTAATCGAGCAGGTAGGTTAGAAAATTTAATAAGGGAAATGGATAGGTTAAAACTAGATATAGTGGGAATTAGTGAAGTTCGGTGGCAGGAGGAACAAGACTTTTGGTCAGCTGAACACAGGGTTATAAATACAAAATCAAATAAAGGTAATGCAGGAGTAAGTTTAATAATGAATAAAAAATAGGCGTGCGGGTAAGCTACTACAAACAGCATAGTGAACGCATTATTGTGGCCAAGATAGACACGAAGCCCACGCCTACTACAGTGGTACAAGTTTATATGCCAACTAGCTCTGCAGATGATGAAGAAATTGATGAAATGTATGATGAGATAAAATAAATTATTCAGATAGTGAAGGGAGACGAAAATTTAATAGTCATGGGTGACTGGAATTCGAGTGTAGGAAAAGGGAGAGAAGGAAACATAGTAGGTGAATATGGATTGGGACTAAGAAATGAAAGAGTAAGCCGTCTGTTAGAATTTTGCACAGAGCATAACTTAATCATAGCTAACACTTGGTTCAAGAATCATAAAAGAAGGTTGTATACATGGAAGAATCCCAGCGATACTAAAAGGTATCAGATAGATTATATAATGGTAAGACAGAGATTTAGGAACCAGGCTTTAAATTGTAAGACATTTCCAGGGGCAGATGTGGACTCTGACCGCAATATATTGGTTATGAACAGCAGATTAAAATTGAAGAAACTGCAAAAAGGTGGGAATTTAAGGAGATGGGACCTGGATAAACTGACTAAACCAGAGGTTGTACAGAATTTCAGGGAGAGCATAAGGGAACAATTGACTGCAGTGGGGGAAAGAAGTACAGTAGAAGAAGAATGGGTAGCTCTGGGGAATGAAGTAGTGAAGGCAGCAGAAGATCAAGTAGGTAAAAAGACGAGGACTAGTAGAAATCCTTGGGTAACAGAAGAAATATTGAATTTAATTGATGAAAGGAGAAAATACAAAAATGCAGTAAATGAAGCAGGCAAAAAGGAATACAAACGTCTCAAAAATGAGATCGACAGGAAGTGCAAAATGGCTAAGCAGGGATGGTTAGAGGACAAATGTAAGGAAGTGGAGGCTTATCTCACTAGGGGTAAGAAAGATACTGCCTACAGGAAAATTAAAGAACCCTTGGAGAAAAGAGAACCACTTGTATGAATATCAAGAGCTCAGATGGAAACCTTGTTCTATCAAAAGAAGGGAAAGCAGAAAGATGGAAGGAGTATATAGAGGGTCTATACAAGGGCTATGTACTTGAGGACAATATTATAGAAATGGAAGAGAATGTAGATGAAGATTAAATGGGAGAAACGATACTGCGTGAAGAGTGTGGCAGAGCACTGAAAGACCTGAGCCGAAACAAGGCGCCGGGAGTAGACAGAATTCCATTAGAACTACTCACGGCCATGGGAGAGCCAGTCCTGTCAAAACTCTACCATCTGGTGAGGAGGATGTATGAGACAGGCGAAGTACTCTCAGACTTCAAGAAGAATATAATAATTCCAATCCCAAAGAAAGCAGGTGTTGACAGATGTAAAAAAATACCGAACTATCAGTTTAATAAGTCACAGCTGCAAAATACAAACTCGAATTCTTTACAGACGATGGAAAAACTCGTAGAAGCCGACATTGGGGAAGATCAGATCGGATTCCGTAGAAATACTGAAACACGTGAAGCAATACTGACCTTACGACTTATCTTAGAAGAAAGATTAAGGAAAGACAAACCTAGGTTTCTAGCATTTGTAGACTTCGAGAAAGCTTTTGACAATGTTGACTGGAATACTCTGTTCCAAATTCTAAAGGTGGCAGGGGTAAAATACAGGGAGCAAAAGGCTATTTACAATTTGTACAGAAACCAGATGGCAGTTATAAGAGTCGAGGGACATGAAAGGGAAGCAGTAGTTGGGAAGGGAGTGAGACAGGGTTGTAGCCTCTCCCCAATGTTATTCAATCTGTATATTGAGCAGGCAGTAAAGGAAACAATAGAAAAACTCGGAGTAGGTATTAAAATACATGGAGAAGAAATAAAAACTTTGAGGTTCGCCGATGACATTATAATTCTGTCAGAGACAGCAAAGGGCTTGGAAGAACAGTTGAACGGAATGGATACTGTATTGTAAGGAGGATATAAGATGAACATCAACAAAAGCAAAACGAGTATAATGGAATGTAGTCGAATTAAGGCTGGTGATCCTGAGGGAATTAGATTAGGAAATGAGACACTTAAAGTAGTAAAGGAGTTTTGCTATTTAGGGAGCAAAATAACTCATGATGGTCGAAGTAGAGAAGATATAAAATGTAGACTGGCAATGGCAAGGATAGCGTTTCTGAAGAAGAGAAATTTGTTAACATCGACTATAGATTTAAGTGTCACAACAACAACAACCAATATAATCCAAATCGCTGGAATAAAATTGGGACTTTTCCGGGGCTCATACTTCGGGATCTGTTGGTATTAGAAAATCAAGGTCGAGTTTTTTGGATAGGCCTTGGGCCAAGGGTCATTTGTATACCCAACAGAAGGATCGTCTTACTGTAACTATCCTACAGTACAGGGTCAAAATATGGACCACAACAACAACAATGTTGACGAAAATACATGTCTAATTCCGGAGGTATGCATAAAATATCATCCGAAACTGTGCTAAACGCATTCTCTGAAAACTGTAGTTGTTGTTGTGGTCTTGAGTCCTAAGACTGGTTTGATGCAGCTCTCCATGCTACCCTATCCTGTGCAAGCTTCTTCATCTCCCAGTACCTACTGCAACCTACATCCTTCTGAATCTGCTTAGTGTATTCATCTCTTGGCCTCCCTCTACGATTTTTACCCTCCACGCTGCCCTCCAATACTAAATTGGTGATCACTTGATGACTCAGAACATGTCTTTCCAACCGATCCCTTCTTCTAGTCAAGTTGTGCCACAAACTTCTCTGCTCCCCAATCCTATCCAATACCTCCTCATTAGTTATATGATCTACCCATCTAATCTTCAGCATTCTTCTGTAGCACCACGTTTCGAAAGCTTCTATTCTCTTCTTGTCCAAACTACTTATCGTCCGTGTTTCACTTCCATACATGGCTACGCTCCATACAAATACTTTCAGAAACAACATCCTGACACTTAAATCTATACTCTATGTCAACAAATTTCTCTTCTTCAGAAACGCTTTCCTTGCCATTGCCAGTCTACATTTTATATCCTCTCCTTCGACCATCATCAGCTATTTTTCTCCCAAAATAGCAATACTCCTCTACAACTTTAAGTGTCTCATTTCCTAATCTAATTCCCGCAGCAACACCCGACTTAATTCGCCAACATATCGGTGGTGAATTAATGCCACCACCAGCTATTATCGTGTATGATGTGGTAGCCGTGACGACAGTGTTAAAACAATTATCAACCAATCAAAATTGAGAGCGGAATCAGTTGCTGTTACCTCGGCGCTCGTAATCTATCTCAGCATATGCGCGTACTCGGACAGGCTGCAGTTCCGTCGATGTATATTCAGCGGGGTGTGGGGAATCGGAGGTGGCGCTTGGAGGGGGTGCTTTGCGGTGGCGTGTCGGCAGAACTGGACAGCCAGCGACTAATGCCGCTGGTCATTAGGCGGCCAGGATTACTGACGAGGGAGCGGCCTGCGACCCCCCATCCACAAGCGGCACCCAACTCCCACCGACTGTCCAAATTCTGGCACAGGCTTTGCGCTCACCACCCGTCCGCCCACAGGAGGCGACGCGCACGCGCACACACACACACACACACACACACACACACACAAACATACACTGACACGCAGAAGGCGGCAGCGCGCCGCAGTCCCCTCATAAATTACCCTCACAGCTTTGCAGGACTACGCGGGCAGAATGTCATACGAGCGCGGCTTAATAAGGCAGACCTCGGGGCAGCCCGGCGAGCCAGCTAAATAACGACGCCCAGAAAGGACCGCCGGCAGCAGCAGAGGCGGCAGCGGCGCGGTGCAGACGCAGCGACGCGCCGTGGAACGAGGAGCCAGAGAATGGGAGACTCGGAGACTGGCCGACCCTCGTGACTCGCTCACACGCACACGCACACACACACACACACACACACACACACACGCATACACAGACTGGCCGCAGGCCGGCAAAACACGGGCAGGTAGATTAAGAGCGGCGCCCCGGCAACGGGCTGAGCCCGAGATACGCGTCTCAAAGCGAGCGACCCACCTACGCCGGATGTGCGTGTGCGGCCGTCGCCGTTTGCAGCAGAACGCTGCGGCGTGGTGCATTTAATAGCTCGGTTATTAAAGCGAGCCGTGAGGACGGCTCCGTCAGTAAACCTGCCTCAGCTGGCGGCGGCCGTCGAGATGCCAGTTCGCCGCCGAGACACATTCCGCCTCACTCTTCACTTGAGTGTCGTTGCGCGACACTTTGAGGAGGCGTTGCTTTGGCTTCTTCTGGGCTACCGATGGTGCCGGCTGTTGGAAACCTTACATGAAATCCACAGCGATGTCGTGTAGATAAATAATAAGCCATTAAAAAAAAAAAACAGCTAAAACGGTCACCCGATGGAAGTAGCAGATTGCCTGTCTAACAGCTCCCAGGGCCAATGAAATGTTGGCTTTCACTGTCCAAACTGAGCCGTGGTAAAAGAATTTGTTGTTTTGAAGAGTGCGCCTCAGTGTGTAGTGTGAAGCAGTCGCCCTCCGTTTCGGGCAGTGACTTCGCTGTGGCAATCGCTGCTTTGGTGCCTCCCTCTGGTGGGAAAGGGGAATAGTTGCCTGTTCACGTGCATTTAAGGGGCGCTATCAGCTCGGGTGAGGCTCATTCCTTTCCCCCATCTTCTCCTATTCCTCGAACACATCCGCATACTCTACACCTCCCGCCGGCTTGATCCCCCTCACCCCCTGGTTGATCTTCTCCTCTCCCATCCCCGCTCCCTGACACATTTTCACTGTTGTGTCCCCCCAACTCTCCATCTCAACACCATTCATCTCCTTTCACAAGGTGGCTTCCATCAACTCCCCCTCCCTGGTGAAGCCCTCTCTCCCTCCATTTATCCGTGGTATATGGGTAGCGTCTTTGATTCATAATCAAAAAGGCCTTCGGTCCCGGGTTCGATCCCCGCCACTGCCTAACTTTTGATAAGTAATCAGCATTGGCGGCCGAAGCCTTCCGGCATAAGAAGTCAGCCTCAATCTGCCAATGGCCTTGTCAAAGAGGGCGGAGGAGCGGATAGAGGTTCAGGGCACTCTCTTGTCCTAGGGGTAGGATATTGCCCCTAAAGGCGGAAGAATCAGCAATGATCAACGACATGAGGATGCAGAAGGCAATGGAAACCACTGCATTAAAGACACGTAACGTGTATCCACAGGACATGTGGCCTCTAAATGAAGAAGTGTCATGATGATCTCTCCATTGGCAAAAGATTCCGGAATAGTCCCCCAACTAGGATGTCCGGGAGGGGACTACCAAGGGGGAGGTTACCATGAGAAAAAGACTGAATAACCAACGAAAGGATAACGTTCTACGAGTCGGGGCGTGAAATGTCAGAAGCTTGAACGTGGTAGGGAAACTAGAAAATCTGAAAAGGGAAATGCAAAGGCTCAATCTAGATATAGTAGGGGTCAGTGAAGTGAAGTGGAAGGAAGACAAGGATTTCTGGTCAGATGAGTATCGGGTAATATCAACAGCAGCAGAAAATGGTAAAACAGGTGTAGTATTCGTTATGAATAGGAAGGTAGGGCAGAGGATGTGTTACTGTGAACAGTTCAGTGACCGGGTTGTTCTAATCAGAATCGACAGCAGACCAACACCCACATCGATAGTTCAGGTATGCATGCCGACGTCGCAAGCTGAAGATGAACAGATAGAGAAAGTGCATGAGGATATTGAAAAGGTAATGCAGTATGTAAAGGGGGACGAAAATGTAATAGTCATCGGCGACTGGAATGCAGTTGTAGGGGAAGGAGTAGAAGAAAAGGTTACAGGAGAATATGGGCTTGGGACAAGGAATGAAACAGGAGAAAGACTAACTGAGTTCTGTAACAAGTTTCAGCTAGTAATAGCGAATACCCTGTTCAAGAATCACAAGAGGAGGAGGTATACTTGGAAAAGGCCGGGAGATACGGGAAGATTTCAATTTGATTCCGAAATCAGATACTGGATTGTAGGGCGTACCCAGGAGCAGATATAGACTCAGATCACAATATAGTAGTGATGAAGAGTAGGCTGAAGTTCAAGACATTAGTCAGGAAGAATCAATACGCAAAGAAGTGGGATACGGAAGTACTAAGGAATGACGAGATACGTTTGAAGTTCTCTAACGCTATAGATATAGCAATAAGGAATAGCGCAGTAGGCAGTACAGTTGTAGAGGAATGGACATCTCTAAGAAGGGCCATCACAGAAGTTGGGAAGGAAAACATAGGTACGAAGAAGGTAGCTGCGAAGAAACCATGGGTAACAGAAGAAATACATCAGCTTATTCATGAAAGGAGGAAGTGCAAACATGTTACGGGAAAATCAGGAATACAGAAATACAAGTCGCTGAGGAATGAAATAAATAGGAAGTGCAGGGAAGCTAAGACGAAATGGCTGCAGGAAAAATGTGAAGACATCGAAAAACATACGATTGTAGGAAGGACAGACTCAGCATACAGGAAAGTCAAAATAACCTTTGGTGACATTAAAAGCAACGATGGTAACATAAAGAGTGCAACGGGAATTCCATTGTTAAATGTAGAGGAGAGAGCAGATAGGTGGAAAGAATACATTGAAAGCCTCTATGAGGGTGAAGATTTGTCTGATGTGATAGAAGAAGAAACAGGAGTTGATTTAGAAGAGATAGGGGATCCAGTATTAGAATCCGAATTTAAAAGAGCTTTGGAGGACTTACGGTCAAATAAGGCAGAAGGGATAGATAACATTCTACCAGAATTTCTAAAATCATTGGGGGAAGCGGCAACAAAACGACTATTCACGTTGGTGTGTAGAATATATGAGTCTGGCGGTATACCTATTGACTTTCGGAAAAGCATCATCCACACAATTCCGAAGACGGCAAGAGCTGACAAGTGCGAGAATTATCGCACAATCAGCTTAACAGCTCATGCATCGAAGCCGCTTAGAAGAATAATATACAGAAGAATGGAAAAGAAAATTGAGAATGCGCTAGGTGACGATCAGTTTGGCTTTAGGAAAAGTAAAGTGACGAGAGAGACAATTCTGACGTTACGGCTGTTAATGGAAGCAAGGCTAAAGAAAAATCAAGACACTTTCATAGGACTTGTCGACCTGGAAAAAGCGTTCGACAATATAAAATGGTGCAAGCTGTTCGAGATTCTGAAAAAAGTAGGGGTAAGCTATAGGGAGAGACGGGTCATATACAATATGTACAACAACCAAGAGGGAATAATAAGAGTGGACGATCAAGAACGAAGTTCTCGTAGTAAGAAGGGTGTAAGACAAGGCTGTAGTCTTTCGCCCCTACTCTTCAGTCTGTACATCGAGGAAGCAATGATGGAAATAAAAGAAAGGTTCAGGAGTGGAATTAAAATACAAGGTGAAAGGATATCAATGATACGATTCGCTGATGACATTGCTATTCTGAGTGAAAGTGAAGAAGAATTAAATGATGTGCTGAACGGAATGAACAGTCTAATGAGTACACAGTATGGTTTAAGAGTAAATCGGAGAAAGACGAAGGTAATGAGGAGTAGTAGTAATGAGAACAGCGAGAAACTTAACATCCGGATTGATCGTCACGAAGTCGATGAAGTTAAGGAATGCTGCTACCTAGGCAGTAAAATAACCAATGACGGACGGAGCAAGGAGGACATCCAAAGCAGACTCGCTATGGCAAAAAAGGCATTTCTGGCCAAGAGAAGTCTACTAATATCAAATACCGGCCCTAATTTGAGGAAGAAATTTCTGAGGATGTACGTCTGGAGTACAGCATTGTATGGTAGTGAAACATGGACTGTGGGAAAACCGGAACAGAAGAGAATCGAAGCATTTGAGATGTGGTGCTATAGACGAATGTTAAAAATTAGGTGGACTGATAAAGTAAGGAATGAGGAGGTTCTACGCAGAATCGGAGAGGAAAGGAATATGTGGAAAACACTGATAAGGAGAAGGGACAGGATGATAGGACATCTGCTAAGACATGAGGGAATGACTTCCATGGTACTAGAGGGAGCTGTAGACGGCAAAAACTGTAGAGGAAGACAGAGATTGGAATACGTCAAGCAAATAATTGAGGACGTAGGTTGCAAGTGTTACTCTGAGTTGAAGAAGTTAGCACAGGAATTCGTGGCGGGCCGCATCAAACCAGTCAGTAGACAGATGACCAAAAAAAAAAAAAACAACTCTGATCCTCACCCCCCCTCCACTCCTCCAACCTTTTCCTGGGCTCCCTCTCACCCCCCCCCCTTCCATCGTCTTTTTTCTCCACCTACCCTCTCTCTGCCCCCTTCTCTCCCCTGAGTCCTTTTGCATTTCCATCCTCTGCCTATTCCCATTCCCTCTCACGTCTGCCCTCCCCCTCCCCCCCTTATGAGTCCTCTCCCCCTCCTCTGGTTCGCCCCCCTTTCGTTCTTTCCTCTGCCCCCTCCTTATTTTCCCTCCACATCTGTCCAGGTCCACCCCCCCCCCCCTCCCCATCCGCCCTAGGCTATGGTGTGTCCTCTTTGTGCCGACATTTTAGTGCAGTGTTTACAGTGAGTGTTCAGTGTTGTGTGCCTTTTCCGAAGTGTTGCGAACGGACATCATACTGTTGCTGGGTGTGATTTTATATCTCTTGCGAACAGAAACCAGACTGTCGCCATGTTTTTGTAATTGTCTGTCTACTATGTTACCTGTTTGCTTCCTGTGTATTTTATTCGCTTTGCCAACCCCTCGCTTTATGTTTTAACTTTCCACAATTTTCCGCCGTTTTACAATTTAAGTCACCGTTTTATCGCCTGCTTTTATTGTATCTTAACTTCTTCTTACGTTTTAAAAAGTCTGTAGGCTGGAGAGCAGCGTAATAAGCTGCTGCCAGCTCGCCCCCGAAGGGGGGGAATCGAAATTCAATAAAGAAAAAAAAAAAATAAACCTCGTGTGAGACGGTCAGTCGGAGTGAGTTTGGTTAGTTTCTCAGCCGGCTCAGTGTGGGGCAGTCAGTGTCTGCCTGTCGTCCGGAGTGCTAGTATGTTTTAGGCCGCGAGTCTGCTCTAGTTTGCTCAGGCAATGGGCATTGGCGGTTGGATCGATCGGTTGGTCGGTCGAGCACTGAAACACAAGATGACTTCAGGTTGCCCTCCATGGGGTGGGTGCACGCAACGACTGTAGTTATATTGGGTTAGATAGAGCAGCAATCAAGTTGCTTTAATATGACTTTTAGAGTCACAACGCAGATTAATTCCACGACTGATTGCTCCTCTATCTAACCCCACAAGATGACTTGTCTGTATTGAGCGTCGGCGCATGTGAGGTCGCCAAGTGAGTCCAGTGGGCCGCGCCGTATAGCGAGGGGTAGTGGCTTCGCGGCCGACACGAGAGCAACAGGAGTCAACCCACGACGCCGTGAGACGGGAGATCGGCGCGCCTTCCAGCGTCCGTTTGAAGCGGCTGGCAGCGGACGGTTCGGGAGGGCGTTTTGGGTGTCCTGCGCCAGGTCTTCGCCAGTCATTGCAGTTGATTAGAAATTAAGTGATTTGTGGTATGTTGTTTCATTTACTTGTTAAATTCTACTTGTTTTCTAGGTCAGTCTCTCGTCCCCATCTTGCTCGTCTGTCTCCCGTCCGCATTCGTTAGGCAGTTAGTGTCTGTCTGTCGATCTGCTGTACGTTAACAGCTGCCTCTGTCATGTTTGTCGGATTCGGTGTTAACGAATTTATAGAATTAAGGTGTAAATGCCGAATTCCTGGAATATGTTTTTATTTAGCCTATCATCTTTCGAGGCGGTATATGTGTAATGTAGAGCTTGTTGTACATTTTAAATTTCATGGGTTTTATTTCAATAGTCTTTTTTATAAAATTGCCACCCTTCCACCGTAAGAGTCTTTTTAAAAACAAATTGCACTTTCGGTGGCAAATAATTTCTTAGTGTGACTGTTTGTACCATTTCCATCCTTCTTACGGGGTACATAGTTAATGTGTTTGTTTGAGTTGTTAAAATTTTTAGTTGAAAGTCATCTGGTGTGTTGCAGATTTGCACCAGTGTAGTGTTTCAGAGTTTGTTGTGAGCGGTCGTGACTACGGCCGTGTTGGATGGGAGCGGCAAGCTTCTCAGCCCGAAGGCTCATATTGTCAATATTGTTCTTTCTGCCTCTAAATAAAATTGTAACTTGATATTTCGAGGGTGATTTTCTGTTTATAAATTTTAAATCTGTTTTTGAAAAGGCTTTTATGAATAAAATTCCCATTTGTTTAAGGTAATTTCATTTTCATCAGCTACGCCCTGGCAACTACTTCCACGCTCACTTAGTGTGATTTAATGTGTTAATATTCTTGATGAATCGCTAGTAAATAAAGTAAATTCTTTAAGAAAAGATTTTGAAGGTAAATTCACGGTTCACAAACAAATTACAAAATTTTGGCATGTACGTATGCTCTACATCTCCTCCTACACCAGCGTATCCGTATCAACCAAATTTAGTTCCAATATCACTTCCTGCCTGGAAAGAGTAACTGTAGGGGTAGGAAGCATCTAACTTTCAAATGGGTAGCGGTGAGGCTGAAGAAGACTCGTAGCTCACGACAGCAAATAGCCAGACTATATTCATAGAGTATTCGAGAATAGCAGCACTTAGCGACAAACTGAACACATAATATCAAACCTTTGCCATACGATTTCTCTCTGACACCCTCAACAACATGATGAAAGGAGAAAAGTTTATCTCTTACTACATGTTTGCTCTTCATGCAGTAAGACTGCCACGTCAGGCATGACGTATTAATGTATTAGGTCTTTACTGCTAACTCCATTCACAACACATTTTGCGGACAGTATTCAAATATACCACTCAATGTGCAGGCAAAATATGTCATAGTATGACACATAATTGAGGAGATATTACTTCATAAACACTGAAGTGTGAAAAAAAACTGTCGTATCATGCAGGATATTTCACTATATTCCTTATTTACTTGTAACTCTATTCGAAACAAGTTTCGCAGACGGTACGACTGAATGTACCTACAAAATTATATCATTATATAATAACAAGTTCGGGGGACATGATGTCATAAACATTGAGGCTGCACGTAAATGAAACTACAAGGCGAAATTCACTAGAAACACGGGTGAAATATGTGTACAAACATGTGAATAATATGTTAAATGTAGGTGAACCTATGTGACATGTGTGCACATGGGCAAAGCTGCAGGTAAAAACTCCTCCTTAACGCCTGAATCGATTTAAACCAACGTTGGTACACATGTTCCTTGCTGTCGGCCACTTCCGACTGCAGTGGGGATCATTATGTGACAGTGGAGAGAGAGTTAGTGAAGGAACAGATGGATACACATAGGGGGAATCAGCAGATGGACTGAGAGGGGGAGGATGACATGGAGAAAGGAAAGAGGATAAGAGGCACATAAACTGAGACAGGGGGTAAGAGGAGTTGACCAGTGAAAGGGAAGAGAAGGTGGACAGAGAGACTGAGGAGAAGGAAGTGGAAAGAGAGATGGCGGAAGAGGAGATGGACAAAGGAAGAGAAAAATGCGGACAGATAGGGAGGAGGAGGTGGACACAGAGGGTGGAGGAGAAGATGGTTACAGAGATGGGGAAGGAGCCGATGGACGTAGAGGAGGGAGGAGCATATGGATAGAGAGAAGTGGGAGGTGTAGGAACAAAGAGAGGTGGAAGGAGATGGACACATTCAGGCAGGAGCCAGTGGACAGGGAGAAGAAGTAGAGCAGTTCAATAGAGTGTGGTGGGTGGAAGAGATGGTGAGTGAGGGGTGGGGTGGGGGTCCGAGAGGAGATGGCAAAAAAATTGGGAAAGAGGAGATGGACTAATAGAAGACTGGAATAAATACATACCTGTGAAACACTGGCAATGAGATAGTTTCACATAGTTCTTGTTTTAAAAATTCAAAATGATGTCTTCATTTACAGACTAAGAGGCGTGATTCAAGTAAAGGCTTTAGACAATATGATAAGTTTCGGCCTGAGTGCACAGAATGTATCATAATTAGTCACGTAAACACATATAGCTGAAAGGTTTAAAAATGGCTCTGAGCACTGTGGGACTTAACTGCTGAGGTCATCAGTCCCCTAGAACTTAGAACTACTTAAACCTAACTAACCTAAGGACATCACACACATCCATGGCCGAGGCATGATTCGAACCTGCGACCATAGCGGTCGCGCGGTTCCAGACTGAATCGCCTAGAACCGCTCGGCCACTCTGGCCGGCACAGCTGAAAGTACGCGATACTAAAAGCAAAAAGAGACTCAGTAAACATAGGTCCGCAAACGAACAGTTTACGAGGTAATTGCGAGTTTGTGGTTACCAGCCGTCACTGACTTGAGACTGTATAAACATTAACCCAGTAAGCGAACGGCAACTATACTATAGAGCCGTTAAGAAAAGTTATTAGAAATACTCTGGTAGAAGTGCATGAGGTTTGAATGAACACAGCAACAGTTAGGTGACTGCACTTGTAATTTGAGGAGGTCTTAAAAGTGTAGTCCTCGTACCTGGATGCAAGCCTTTACCCATACTCACAACGAGTTTCGAATCTTTTTAAACACGTCTGGATCATTTCAAAACTGGTGACAAGCACTGAAAAGTCGCCGGACCAATTCTTCAACCCAGTGGTGGCCCCAAACACAGATACGCTTGAGGTTCAGATCATGTGATTATGGAGGCCATTGTAGATCTACTTTTCGTCCAATCAATCTTTGACCATATTAGACGTTGTCCCACCATACTTTCAAAATGTGCCGATGCTCCATCATGTATGCACCAAGTTCTGTAGCGTTGCTCAAAGCGAACATCCTCAAACAATCCTACAATATGATTCCGCACAATCCGAAGATAACTCCGTCCCTTGAGTTTCTTTGGGAACATGTACGGCCAATAAGACGATCTCTTTGTACCCGTAACCACACATTTAATGACAAACGTCGTTTATTTGGAGAGTCATGCACAGCATGTGCGTTGGATACTAGGTGACGCCAAACGTGAAAATTATGATAATTAAATGCACCACCACGAGTGACACACTGCTTCAGCTATAAACAAAATGTTATTGTCAGATGTTGTGTTGCTTACAGCTTATTGTTGCACCCACTGTCAGAACGTGAGTCTAGGAACAAAGTCTGCCTCACTAAGACACTGAATTCGTTAGAGGTGGTACGGGTACATTGAACTGCGATGCATTACTCTCCAAACCAAACTGTGGCTCGTTTCTGGAATTTGTGTGGCAAGTCCCTCTGTAAAGATTCCTTGGAGTGTTCTACTGTATCCATCATCACATCTTCAAGCGCAGATGTAATGAGTGGAGGGCTCGAGGCCTACCCACTCCCTCAACACGTGCAAAGATCCCAGTTTCTCGGATGCGTTGATGCACTCTTGTAAACCTTCTACTCTCGGGATACTTTAGAGTAGGGTATGCTACTTGGTGCAAGCTTTTTGTGCCCTACCATACATGAAATGCATACCCACGTACTCCTCGTTACTGTAATGTTTCATGTTACTACCAATTCTCCTAGAAGTGACACACTGCAAGAAACTGACAGGAGAGGCACTCTTTTGTGTTATGTCATATCTACATTTCGAATATGTGAACAAAGGCCACACCACGGACCAACATGTGATGTCCACACAGAATCTCACCAGTAATGGGTGGTAAGCACAAAGCTGCAATTATCTCGCAAATGGTTCATTAGCAGTATCGTATACCGTGTAATTTACAATGTTTATTGTGATACCCCGTATTTTGACGCAGTGTAACCCACGGTGCGCAAATTATTCACGCTTACGGTATGTAGAAGTTGTGACTTTTTTGGTGGTCGGTTGCTGCCATGCATAAATTCTGCGTCCTGTGTTGGAATTTTATTCTGAAGGGTACAGTTTACAGACTTCAGAGTCTCTAAAGAACGAGAATCTTGTGCGTAAATTGTTTTGATCTCAACATTTCTTAAGGACTGTAGCTTGTAATTGAGGTGATTACTAACTGACTGGGTCGAGGAGTGTTCGTTTCTTCTTAAAATGTAATTTGTTGAGATTTGTTCTTTAAGATATCCGTGTTTATGTTTTAGAAGTATCCGGTGTTGGCGTTATCTTGTGAGGGAGTACTTTGGTACTTCGTCGTGTCCAGAATACTGGGTGTCGTTTTAGACACGTCGCAGGAGGTGCTACGGATCATCAGCCTTATAAGAGATAGCTTGATTATTTTTGTATCTACTACTGTAGCTTGAAATTTTGGTTTTGTTTCTATGCCACACTGGAGAACAAGAAATGTTTTGTCATGGTGAATGATGTTTAGTTTCGCTGGTCCACAGGCTCTCTGGATTTCATTTGGTAGCAGAGTATGTTTGCTTAGGAAACCAGTCTAAGTGGATATTAATCAACTGAGCAGACTAAGAGGCGTGATTCAAGTAAAGGCTTTAGACAATATGATAAGTTTCGGCCTGAGTGCACAGAATGTATCATAATTTCATAATTAGTCACGTAAACACATATAGCTGAAACGTTCAAAAATGGCTCTCAGCACTATGGGCCTTAACATCTGAGGCCATCAGTCCCCTAGAACTTAGAACTACTTAAACCTAACTAACCTAAGGACATCACACACAACCATGCCCGAGGCAGGATTCGAACCTGCGACCGTAGCAGCAGCGCGGTTCCGGACGGAAGCGCCTAGAACCGTTCGGTCACAACGGCCGGCGGGAGCATGGTGGAGCTCTGCGTGAACCTATGCAGAGCGGAGGCGCATACACTACAGCTTAGTGCAGCCCAGGTTGGAGATTTGAGTCAGTATACCACTTCTCTATCGAACTTTGAGCAAAGAATCTCCTGTTGGAGGGCAGAAACTCTTCACGTAGCCAGGTTTACAGAGCGTAAACCCAGATTACCTACAGTTTTCACCATATTAAAGTTGAGGTATGGCTTATTAGCGATCTCCAACAGAAGACGGACGTTAATAGTTTAGAGGAAAAGGCAACGTGATTGCAAATGAAAATAAGTGTTTTACAGTGGGGTGGAAATTGAGGAAAAGTATTCTGATTCAGTGGAGAAAGCGACTGGTTTTATACAGCGTGAGTGCATGAGAGGAGGGCGATGACATAGCATGTCATTTCTTAAAGTTGTTCAACCCAATTTTAGGTGTGTTTGACAGCGTGGATAATCGGTCTATTGACAGCATTCCTAATTGGTCTTTTTTGTGGTCGGTTCTTAGTCTCCCTGGAAATGGGGCTGAATGTGTTTAAAGTTTCCTGGGAGGTAATATTTTAGCCATTGTATCTCATGTGTTGACGTTCCAAACAGAGATAATTAGTCTCGTGTTGGCTGATCAGGGTTCCTTATGTGAGTTGCGCGAGGGAATTTTGAAGGAGGGATTGTCAGCTAGGGCAAAAAGAGTTCTTCCTAATGAATTTTGTTTTTCGCTTTCAACGGGAAGGGGACACTTTGGTTGAATATACAGACGAGAAAGTTGCAGTGGCAGTGCCTATAACTTTCAGATCCCTGAATCTGAAGTGATTCTGCTTGACCCCGTATTGTAGGCTGTTCTCTGAAGCAAGAGAAAAACGATTTTTAGAGGTGCCAGGGCGACACCAAGCCAAAACAATATGGGCTGGCAGTGTAGCTATCATATACAGCTGGGTACAAAAACCTGGTTGGAGAGTCGCCACTGGTCCCTAGAGAATAACACAGTGAGGCATCTCAGCTAGCATTCCCTGTTCTGTCTAGTTGCTGGCTTTCCAAAATCTCAGAACTTACATGCACGGAAACCCAATGTGAATGAAGACAGGAAAGTTGAAAGGTGGCTTGACGTGTACAGTCACTGTTATTAATAACGTAGCTCGAATTAAGTATAAGTTGATTTGTTTAAATATTATTTTAATAGATAATTAATTAGAATTATTTGTTAGTAATTAGTAAAGACATTTTATCTTTGCAGAGTATTGCATGAAAGGTGGATTCAAGCATGTTAAGATTATTTAGCATGTTACAAATTACGGGTGTACAATGTTAGGCACACGAACGTATCAGTGAGGTGAACATTTATCAGCGACGTATAAATTATGCATAATGACTGTATGTTGTGTGGCAGGAAAGAAGGTACCAATCTTATTTTTGTATCTATTATAAGGTAAAGAAACATGTACACTACTGGTAAAACCGTTAAGGCGCTACCTATTCAGTCTTACCGGGCTTGGCTCATGGCAGCCCAATATAATGTATCATAAAAAGTTATTGTTTATTTTATAGAGCTCGTTTATGAACAAAATTACTTTGTAAGATCAACTTTTATGTCACTTACCTTAGTTCTAAGTCTTTTGTGTGTTTCCCACGTTGCCATTTCTGACACATAGTTGTTTTAAAACATAACTGCATTGTAAATTAAACTTTTGTGGACATTTCTTAATTCTAAGGGTATTGTTTGTTTATCATGTTGGTATTTGACACATATAACGCTTTGATAAAGATCACTGCTTTGTACAGTGGTTTTCCGTTTCACATGGCTCAACTGTATGTGTTTTTATTCATTTATTTGCCCATATAAATAACTTTTTCAGTGTATATATCGTACACAGGATATTGGACAGAAAACCTTTTAAGCTATTGGTTTTACAAACAACAAACACACATCATTAAATTTTTTATAACAAATTGGGTCTATTCAGTTAATAATCACAAATTTTGTTAAATACCGTATACTTATAACTTATTTCTACAATAAAGATACGAACTACATTTTTCTTGCATAAGATGCTGTGAGATTGAATAGTAGCAGTTTTATAGAAGGTAGAGCGTCACAGCCTGTAGCAAGTTCTGTAGTTACAGAAGAGATTTTATATGTCCTGGTAATCTGTTATATAATTTTGTTTCTGCATGATAATTCACCTTTTTGTTATAATGTGGTGTTACAATGACTAACATGTATGTCACTATCTGTCCTGGTACTGTAACCGTGGGCACTTCTGTTTTGAGGAAAATAGTTCTCTTTTCTCAGTTTACTTTTTTTGACATGCATGACCACTTTAAGGATATAAATGCAGAGAAGGAGTAATACCGTTAGATCTTTAAAGGTTTGCATGGTTTTCTGCTGCTCGCTTGTTTCATTATTCTAATTATTGCCTTTTGTTTATTGAAAACTGTCATGACGCGATGTACATTTGCCCAGAAAATGATACCGTACGGCAGTACTGAATGTACACGAGCAAAGTACACAACACCAACTGTTTCTGCACTAGTATTGTTGCAAAGAATTCTGACAATACAGCTCATTTTTGCTGGTTTCGAATGTAGGGATATGATATGAGAGCTCCATTTAAGATTTTGCTGGATATGAATCCGAAGAAATTTAGGTTAAAAAAATTGTTCTTAGCACTATGGGACTTAACAGCTGAGGTCATCACTCCCCTAGAACTTAGAACTACTTAAACCTAACTAACCTAAGGACAGCACACACATCCATGCCCGAGGCAGGATTCGAACCTGCGAACGTAACGGTCGCGCGATTCCAGACTGTAGCACCTAGAACCGCTCGGCCACTACGGCCGTCAAATTTAGGTTCAGTGATCGCACTAAGGCTTTGGTTATCTATACATATTACAGGTTGTGCTGCATTTTTATTTTGATCTGTGTGACAATTTACCAGTGCTGTTTTTGGGAATTAACTATTAGCCTGTTACTGGTAAAACAATTAGACACTTCTTTAGTAATACCTTTTGCAGATGCAGTAAGATTTTCTCCTTTATTTCCTTCAATCAACAGACCGATGTTATCTGCTAACAGTACTGGTTCAGAATCCCTAACGTGTAACGGAAAATAATTAATGCACACGTAAGATAGGTATAGTATTCTCATCTGTATCGTGAATATCAGTATTATAGTAGGTAGTGTATTTTTAATTTTAATACATATTGATTGCATGTTTATTTGGCATACGTCTTTTGTACATCACTGAAGTTACCATCAGGTTCATTGTGATTTGTATTCGTCGTGTATTGTTAGTATTTTTGATCTTTATTTATTTGTGCATGTCTTGTATGTATTCATTTAGGGCAAAAATATGTGTAACAAGGCGACAGGGTTTGTCAACATGCAACGTTAGTGTCTGAAGTTCTCGAGTTACTAGTAGTGAGAGAGGATTTTTGTGTTCTTTTTTAAGTATGTGTGCGTCAGGCCAAGCAAACGTAGATGGGCTGTTTTGCCACTACTCTCAATCTTCTGTATCAAAACCTTAATACTCACGACAAAGAGCCGTGTGATACATCCACCCGGCGCCTCCTTGGCCGACTTACACTGCCTGCGGCCGAAGAGAAAGTCGACTGGATCCCATGCGGCGACCGTCTGAGGATCGCACCTTGCAGCCGTCCTGCAAGCACATTGTGGGCAACCGCGAGGACGCCCTCGCCTCGGTTAAGAATGGACACGTTGCGAAGAGCCTGGCAGACATTAAGAAGGGGGACGAAAACTGACGGGTCAATGCAGCCACTAGGATGGAACGCCAAGAATGTACTCGTGAAAGCGTCTAAATTCTTCTGGACTGGCAACAGTCGTTTTACCTGCCTTAGTAAGAGGGAATATGCCGAAAATTCGAGCACCGCATAGCCACTGGGAGGAGTGTACAAAAAGCGCGAAGAATTCGGACAGGGAGACGAGTGAAAGACGTCAGCCCCCTTCAAAGGCTGTTTTCTGGAGAGTAAGGACGTACCTTATAAATCACGAACGGCAGAAGACCCTGTGACTGCTGGGTGTCATTTTAGTCTTGTCGCAGGAGATGCCACAGAGCGTCAGGCTCATGAGCGATAGCTTGATTATTTTTTATCTACTACTGTAGCTTGACATTTTGGTTTTGTTGTTGTGCTACACTGGAGAACAAGAAATGTTTTGTCATGGTGAACGATGTTTAGTTTCGCTGGTCCACAGGCTCTCTGGATTCCATTTGGTAGCAGAATATGTTTGCTTTGGAAGCCAATCTAAGTGGTTATTGATCAACTGAGCATCATTCGCTATATTTTATTTTAATTTTAGGGAAATTCTGGTTGTTTGTGCCACATCGTAGTTGTTGGATGTGTTTGCAGGTATGTTTGGTGGCACCATCGAAACCAGGAGAGTGTTCGGGGTCAGCTATTTTAAAACTGAGTACGAGTTGCGAATACATGGCCAGCCCAAGGAGGGGAGCATTGTGGAGCTCATGCAGACTAGGTAATGCTTTTCTGGCAATCAAATAAATTACATTTGTGAAAGTAATTACACTTACGAAAAGAGTCTGATATATCATGTGCTGACGTCGTGATACATGTAACTGTGGATTACCTTTATTTCATTCTTATAGATCCATTTGAGGTAGAGCCTATCCGCTTTGGTGTGTATTCATTCTATACTGCAGCCACTGTTTGCTGCATTGTTTATGCTTGAAGTAGTTTTGGTGAACCTGTAGCGTAATTAAAGTGTTTTTGTAATAATTATTTATAAAAATAGTTGTCAGGAACTAGAGTTCACACAGTTCCGTGGCGTGCAGTGCTGCATAGAACTCATGACGTTGAGACCCACAGTTTAGTATCTCGGCGTATCATGTAGGTCCATTTAATTCAGTTTTAGTGATTTTCTTTGTACTTTTTGCGAGTAATATTTCATCGCTGGAAAGAGACATCGTACTAAATTGGCCACGTATCTGCAGGTGGCTTCGGCAGCAGAACCATTCCAGGAAATTTCCAGAGCGTTTCCTGCGGCATACTGCCTTTGCACTCAGCGCCCCGTTCTGATCGAGCTCGCAAAACTCCACCTCGCTGCCTCCACAAACTTTTCGGCCAACGCCGGGAGCCATCGAGGTTCGCAAACTCACACGACGTCAGCGCCGAAATGACATTTATAGAAATCCAGAATCGACAAGCTGTTATTGACACACAAAGAGGACAATATTGAGCCCAGGGCTGATTCCTATGGCAGCTGTGAGGCAACATTAGCCCAGGAAGAATTTCACTTGAACATATATATTTTTTTGAACTTATTTATTTATAATAATATGGGTTCCACCACCACAGAAGCCACCCTCTAGGATCTGTCAACAATATTAGCAACAGAAGGCTTGGCTCACGTCATAGTAACGCACTATCGGCCCAATCTTCATTCAAAACATTAGCAAAATTCTGAAACCAGAAAGTCGTGTCTCGCATCTGAGTGGCACCTCTTCAGCCAGCATTTAACGGCAAGGCACAAAAAAACATGATTTACACATTCAAACAACAGATACCAACAGCTGTGGCAGAAACATCAACGGAGGGAGGACTAGTCGTATTTCTTAGCGCTCACAATATGACTGCTCCTTTTCACCCAGTATTTGTCGCCAAGGCAGTAAAATTGATGTATGCATTCAGATGACTAATCTCAATGGTTATCGCAGACATGTGAACGAAGTAATGGTTTCATCTTATTTCTCAAAACTTAGAGAATGACGCCTGTCTAAGCTGCAGCCGTGCTGAAATGTCGATAATCGTTCTCGCAGTCATGTTGGAGGGGGGGGGGGGGAGGGGGGGGGGCACAAACTTTCGGCCCACGTGCCTGGAAAACCATATACGGACCAAGCTGTAGGTTGACACATTTGGGCGTAATCACAAGTGGATTCTGGCAATAATCATCTGGCATCAGGGATGTCACACTTGTTTAGTCTCTATCAAGTGGTGATTGAATCGCTGCCGTCTCCTCACGACTTCTGTGCCCTAGGATGTGGCTCTTCATTCTCCACCAAGACGTCACCAAGACGTCCACCTTCGTCCCACAAGCCCAACAACCATCACCACTGCAGGCATCACCACTATTCAAGTCAGTAGAACCTATCCACTTGCAACTCCGGATAGGAGGGACTAACTGTTCACAACCAACCTCATCCGCTCCTACTGAAGAAGGTCGCTCTGGAATTGCTCCACCATCCACACAGATTCCTGGTGGGCATCAGGAACTTCTGCTTTTCTCCTAAGATGCAGACACTCAGCTGATCGTTTCCAGCCATCTGCACCAGTTAAGGAAGGGTGGGATCTTTTATCTTGGCTGGAAACAGACCACAATAACATACAGGTCACCGCCAAGACACATTTTTAGCCAGCAGGCATAAGCGTGGTTGCTGATTGCGGGTTACCGACGCCAATATCAAGGGTGACTCCAGACCGGTGTTAGTTCCCATCCTATTGGAACATGACCAAGAGGGCGCTAGCGATCTTCATGTGATCTTCAAGCTATACCGGCGCTTACCTTAGCAGTTCGGCATGTCCACGGCTGTAAGATACCCGGTCTGTGTTCATTTCTCACTGTGCTCTGCGTACCTCAAGCTTTGCAATTTGCTGTTGACATTACTCTGACCTGAACTCTACTACGTATTAACCTTAGGGCTAACGAGTGATTGCTCTCTATCAGGCTACGCCCTGTGCTGCCTCACAGACTGTGCCTGCGCATAAATTCTCCATATCACCTCTGTACTCTTTATTCTGCTGTGTACGGAAATACGCGTGCAGTAAGTACTGATTGAAATAAAAAGTAACATATGCAAATGTGAGCAATCACTGCAGTAATTTTAATGCTTGATATATTTTGGCCAGTTCTGGGTATGGTAACCTTTAACCTTCGTTCCACAGTGGTCAAGGAGATTCATTCTTGCCGGCCACTAGAACTGGCCACGAAATGAACTGCAGATGGATAATATACAGGGTGTTACAAAAAGGTACGGCCAAACTTTCAGCAAACATTCCTCACAAACAAAGAAAGAAAATATGTTATGTGGACATGTGTCCGGAAACGCTTACTTTCCAAGTTAGAGCTCATTTTATTGCTTCTCTTCAAATCACATTAATCATGGAATGGAAACACACAGCAACAGAACGTACCAGCGTGACTTCAAACAAATTGTTACAGGAAATGTTAAAAATGTTCTCCGTTAGCGAGGATACATGCATCCACCCTCCGTCGCATGGAATCCCTGATGCGCTGATGCAGCCCTGGAGAATGGCGTAGTGTATCACAGCCGCCCACAATACGAGCACGAAGAGTCTCTACATTTGGTACCGGGGTTGCGTAGACAAGAGCTTTGAAACGACCCCATAAATGAAAGTCAAGAGGGTTGAGTTCAGGAGAGCGTGGAGGCCATGCAATTGGTCCGCCTCTACGAATGCATCGGTCACCGAATCAGTTGTTGAGAAGCGTACGAACACTTCGACTGAAATGTGCAGGAGCTCCATCGTGCATGAACCACATGTTCTGTCGCACTTGTAAAGGCACATGTTCCAGCAGCACAGGTAGAGTATCCCCATCATGATAACGTGCTCCATTGAGCGTAGGTGGAAGAACATGGGGCCCAATCAAGACATCACCAACAATGCCTGCCCAAACGTTCACAGAAAATCTGTGTTGATGACGTGATTGCACAATTGCGTGCGGATTCTCGTCAGCCCACACATGTTGATTGTGAAAAGTTACAAGTTGATCAGGTTGGAATGAAGCCTCATCCGTAAAGAGAACATTTGCACTGAAATGAGGATTGACACATTGTTGGATGAACCATTCGCCGAAGTGTATCCGTGGAGGCCAATTAGCTGCTGATAGTGCCTGCGCACACTGTACATGGAAAGGAAACAACTGGTTCTGCCGTATCACTCTCCATACAGTGACGTGGTGAACGTACCTTGTACAGCAGCAACTTCTCTGACGCTGACATTAGGGTTATCGTCAACAGCACGAAGAATTGCCTCGTCCATTGCAGGTGTCGTCTTTCTAGGTCTTCCCCAGTCGCGAGTCATAGGCTGGAATGTTCCGTGCTCCCTAAGACGCCGATCAGTTTGCTTCGAACGTCTTCCTGTCGGGACCCCTTCTTTCTGGAAATCTGTCTCGATACAAACGTACAGCGCCACGGCTATTGGCCCGTGCTAATCCATACGTCAAATGGGCATCTGCCAACTCCGCATCTGTAAACATTGCACTGACTGCAAAACCACGTTCGTGATGAACACTAACCTGTTGATGCTACGTACTGATGTGCTTGATGCTAGTACTGTAGAGCAATGAGTCGCATGTCAACACAAGCACCGAAGTCAACATTACCTTCCTTCAATTGGGCCAACTGGCGGTGAATCGAGGAAGTACAGTACATACTGACGAAACTAAAATGAGCTCTAACAAGGAAATTAATCGTTTCCGCACATATGTCCACATAACATCTTTTCTTTATTTGTGTGTGAGGAATGTTTCCTGAAAGTTTGGCCGTACCTTTTTGTAACACCCTGTATATAACTGGCCGCACCACGGAGATAAGGCCGTTCACAGCAGAAAGACTTCCACAGTAGTCCAGTCGACAGCCACAGGAATCCGCTGTCGTAGTCACAATGATTTCTGCGCTGCCGTCTCGCGCTGATGTACCTCCACGGATTTTCACTACATTCGCAGTGCTCGCTAACAGGTGGTTACCTCAGCAACACACATTTCAATCCTCACTGATATATCAAGTGTTACTAACGGCAGAGTTGAGTAACTGCCATAATCTTGTGAAGAATATTTTGTAAGGGCGCCGAGCGGAGACGTATCTGCATTGTCAGGGTGGTGTTGCGGAAACTGTAGAGCACAATTCGGTGCTAATAAACATGATTAGAATGCATTCATTCAGCTTTACAGGATCTCGTTAACCTTGGCTGACGCATCGCGCCAGTGGCCCGGATGAATTCTGCCAACTCCTGTTGTTGACTCGACTTTGCAGGCAGTCAAAGCCACTGCTCCAGCAATTCTGCTGAAGTCTTGTGGGCTGATTTCTGCAGTGTTCAAACGAAGCTGTAGTGTGAGGTTAGGAACCCACATTGCGTTGGATCCTCCTACATCCCGCTCCGGGAGGTGACAATACCCGCAGTGGCCAATCAGGATCTACCTCGCTGTCGCGGCAGCTAATCCTACCCCCACCGAACAGGTAGGCACTTGCTCCTGTGAGTGTCTACAGCGATGATCAGGAACAGAAGCACCAGACAGCCCGTTACAGGCGTGCGGTATGGTAGGCAGCCAGTGCGAAGTCCCACAAGTGGCAGGTCGTCGTTTCTTGGATGTTGTCGTTTCGGTAACGGTAAACAGCATGTTCACGAGAGGTTGCAGAATGTCTAATACATGGCTGTCACTACAATGTAAAAATCACTGAGCCGAGTGCTTCAACGTGAACGCCATCGATCCTAATGTCGCCGGCCGCGGTGGCCGAGCGGTTCTAGGCACTTCAGTCCGGAAGTCCGTCTGTGAGTTAGGTTTCAGTAGTTCTAAGTTTTAGGGGACTGATGACATCAGATGTTAAGTCCCATAGTACTCAGAGCAATTTGAACCATTTGATCCTAATGTCCAACTGAATTCAGAGCTGGAGAACTGCGGTATCTATGGAGATGGGCGAGAGTCAGTGATGTGAGGTACCGTTATGACAGAATGTGACCGATTTCTTTACTAGTGGTAAGCGGTGCTCCTTTTTTGTGTTTGTTGAATAATTGTTTTTTGAGTTATTAGTCTTCTGACTGGTTTGATGCGGCCCGCCACGAATTCCTCTCCCGTGCCAACCTCTTCATCCCAGAGTAGCGCTTGCAATATACGTATTCCAATCTCTATCTTCCTCTACAGTTTTTACCCTCTACAGCTCTCTCTAGTACCATGGAAGTTATTCCCCGATGTCTTAAAAGATGTCCTATCGTCCTGTCCCTTCTCCTTGTCAGTGTTTACCACATATTGATTTCCTCTCCGATTCTGCGCAGAACCTCCTCATTCTTCACTTTATCAGTCCACCTAATTTTCAACATCTGTCTATAGCACCACATCTCAAATGCTTCGATCTTCTTCTGTTCCGGTTTTCCCACCGTCCGTGTTTCACTAATACGCAATGTTGTACTCCAAACGTAAATTGTCAGAAATTTCTTCTTTGAATTAAGGCCTATGGTTGATAGTACACACATCAAAAAAAGTTTTGCATCGCCCCCGTTCCCAGAGCTCCTGAAAATACACGTTGACTGTGGGTATTTTATCACAGACATAGTCCCTTTGACTGTTCAGAGATGTCACTAAACCCTTCCAAAGATGCAAAAAACCATGCAAGAGAAGCGCCTATTAGTCGGAATGGGTCCGACAGCCGGTCAATTCCAGTCATTTCACCAGGAAGGAGGTACAAGGCTAGTGTTGTCTGTAGTTCAACCATGCCTAGACGGTCAGTACCGCAGTTCAGTAGCGTCCGCATTGTTACTTTGTGCCAGGAAGGGCTCTCAACAACAGAAGTGTCCGGCGCCTCGGACATAGAAGAGATACAGAGAGACAGGAACTGTCGATGACATTCCTCGCTTAGGCTACTGAAGTGATATTGCTGCAGTGGATGACCACTACCTACGGATTACGGCTCGGAGGAACCCTGATAGCAACGCAACCAAGATGAATAGTGGACGTCGTGTTAAAACTCAAACTGTGCGTAATAGGCTGCATGATGCGCAACTTCACTCCCGCCGTCCATGGCAACCACGACACCATGCTGCGTGGTACAAATGGGCCGAGCAACATGCCGAATACAGCACTCAGGATTGGCATCACGTTCTCTTCACCGATGAGTGTCGCATATGCTTTCAACCAGATAATTGTCGTGTTTGGTGGCAACCCGGTCACGCTGAACGCCTTAGATACTCTGTCCAGCGAGTACAGCAAGGTGGACGTTCCCTGCAGTTTTGGAGTGGCATTATGTGGGGCCGACGTACGCCGCTGGTGATCCTGGAAGGCGCCGTAACGGCTGTACGATACGTGAATGTCATCCTCCGAACGATAGTGCAACCATATCGGCAGCATATTGGCAAGCCATTCGTCTTCATGGACGACAATTCACGCCACCATTGTGCACATCTTGTGAATGACTTCCTTCAGCATAACGACATCGCTCGACTAGGGTGGCCAGCATGTTCTCCAGACAGGAAACCTATTTAACACGCCTGGGATAGATTTAAAAGGGCTGTTTATGGACGACGTGTCCCACCAACCACTCTGAGGGATCTACGCTAAATCGACGTTGAGGAGTGGGACAATATGGACTTGTGCATAGTGTGACACGACGAGTACAGGCATGCATCAATGCAAGAGGACGTGCTACTGTGTATTAGAGGTAGCGGTGTGTACAGCAGTCTGGACCACCACCTTTGAAGATCTCGCTGTACGGTGGTACAACATGCAATGTGTTGTTTTCATGAGCAATAAAGAGTGCGGAAATGACGTTTATGTTGATCTCAATTCCAATTTTCTGTACAGGTTCCGGAACTCTCGGAATCGAGGTTTGCAAAAGTTTTTTTGAAGTCTGTCGTAGACTTCTCTTGGCCAGTGCTAGTCTTTCTTTGATGTCTTCCTTGCTCCGTCTGTCACTGGTTATTTTGCTGCCTAGAGAGTAGAATTCCGTAACTTTATCTACTTTGTGACGATCAGTCTCGCTGTTCTCATTTCTCCTTTTCGCATTACTTTCGTCTTTCTTGGAATAACCCACAGTTCATATTCTGCAGTCATTAGACTGTTCATGCCATTCAGCCGATCATGTAATTATTCACTTTCACTCAGGATAGCAATGTTGTCAGTGAGTCTTATCATTGCTATCTTTTCACCTTGAATTTTAATTCCACTCCTGAATCTCTCTTTTAATTCCATCATTGATTCTTCGGTGCACAGATTGAACAGTAGGGGGAAAGACTACATCTCTGCCTTACACCCTTTTTAACCCGAGCATTTCGTTTTTGGTCGTCCATTCTTATTATTCCCTCTAGTTTATAGTATGTATTACCGATCCCGTCCTATAGCTTTCCTTTATTTGTATCAGAAGTTCGAACATCTTGCACTATTTGACATTGTCGAACGCCTTTTCCAGGTCGACAAGTCCTACGAACTCTTAATTTTTCTTTAGTCTTGCTTTCATATGTTACAGGCTATTAACGGAGCTGTCAAGTCTCTGATAGTTATTATGGGGTCTGTGGTATAGCTTATTGTTCCACGTAAGAAATGCTGACGTATACATCTCTGTCCATCCCTCCCTCCCTCCCTCCCTCCCTCCCTCCCTCCCTCCCTCCCTCCCTCTCTCTCTCTCTCTCTCTCTCTCTCTCTCTCTCTCTCTCTCTCTCTCTCTCTCTCTCAGTCTCTCAGTGGACATTCTGAATAATGTGTAAGTGTAACTAGTGCTCTGTGATGGGTCCGATATAGCAACGTGCAATCATGTACGCATACTTTTTGCGTAGCTAAGTGACCACCTCTGCCTGGTGTTCCCAGTGGCGGCGACAACGCGATCTTAAGAAATATTTTAATTTCTTCTGTGTCCCATAACATGTTTGTCGCCCAAATCTACTGTCTGAATTACGTAACATGTGACACGATGCTTACCCGCACAAAGAGATACTTTTTGTGTCTGTATAAACATTTGTTGTTAAATAAATTAACTGTATCTAGGCGGATTTTAATTATAAGTTGAGGTACAGCAGGGCTTCGGGAAGAAAAATCTTAGCGAAAGAGACAATGTGATACCTAACACATCTACCGACTTTTATAGAAACAGAGTTGGAGCGTTTTGTCGTGGATAAGTCGTGTTGAGGGAACCAAGACAACATTATCCTCCCTTTATTTGAGAGGCCTCTGTAAACTAAAATCGGGACCACCAAATACTTGTTTGTATACGACTTTCTGTGCATAAGATTTCAGCCACTATATTACCTGGGAAATGATCTCACATACGAGTGTGACAGAGTGATAGGCAAGAAAAAAGCCAAAATTAGAAACATGTGTGGAAAGATAAACAGGTACTTTAGAAGTGAGATACAATTCATAACACTAATGAAGTTTTGTAAAGTAAAGGCCGTCCTCAAATTAATCTACGGAGTCATTTACAAATGACAAGAAAGTAAGATCTAGCCAATTGAAATGAGATTTCTTAGAGCTGTGAGAGGCTGTACTAGAGTATACAGATTGCGAAACAATAATAATAGGAAGGATGAAACAAATTTAACGTAAGAAACAGAACTGAAAGCAACAGAAGAAAATGGAGTGAATATCTCGACAGAATGAACGTTGGCAGATGCCTTACGAAGTCACAAGAAATCAGCTGGTTGGCTGAAGAAGTCAAGGAAGGCCAAGGAAGAGATAGGCACCGTAACAGGCAAGGACCTAGTATATGAAGTACAGAAGACGAAGAAGAAGGTACAGTCCGAATAGAGAAATCAGTTTGGATTCTTACCAATAGCTGCGTCACAAGATATGGAAAACGAGGTATATTAAAAGGAAGTTGTGAGCAGTATCGAAGGGGAGAGAAAGAAGTGGAAAACTTGTTAGAATAACGGACAAAATTAAAGAACAAGTGTTAAGATATTGGAGAATAGCTGCCAATCAGAGAAATAGAGGAAGCAACAAAGAAATTTAAGCACCAAGGAGACAAGGTTGGATGTAACTTCGTACACGAACGCACTGTCGGCGAGAATGTAAATGGTTCCAGCAGATCGTTCGACCACCAGACTGCATTATTGTTCGTGTTCATTGTTGTTACCTGGTCTGGTAGGGTATATATGGGGCTGGAACAGCGTCAGATGTTCAGTGATCACAGCGAAGGACACAGAGATTCCGCGTCCCGTGTGAGCCAGCGTTATCAGCACCTGACAAAGCATTAAAAACCCCCCTTGCGGATCTCTGTTCGGTTACCTGGTCAGATCGTGCGATATCCAGATCTGTGGGGCATTCGGAATTTGACTGTGGCTCGTCGTTGGACTGTATAGGAAGTCAGAGCCGGCATACTCGTCATCATTGCTGCGGTCGGCCACGTCTGACTAGTACAAGCGGAGATAGCAGTATATCACAGCAAGCACATCGCGACCCCTTAGTTTTGTCATTTAAACACTTAGCTAGCGAAGTTCCCCAGACAAATACAACTGAGACTTAACCTATTCATTTATTACCCAAAATATACAAGCCCAACGCAATCTGACTGGTATACAGTGATAACATGACTTTTAACAATTAGCACGAAAGTATGGATCTGAATTGCAATAAATCCTAACAATAATAAAAATCAAAGAAATATGGAATTAAAGAAATATGACACTACCTCAAACTCTGTAAATTTCCTAAACTCATTTCAATCACGAATCCCATTCTTTTTTTATAAGTCACTTTTCTCACAGAAAATCTTCCTAACATGAAAAACAGCAATTACAGCAAGCAGCAACTACAGCCAACCAAATAAAAAGATTCTGACTACTAAAGAGTCTAACTACAAGGAGGCGCATGGTTAGCAAAAGAAAGGTTTTGTTGAAGAGCAAACGATGTATTTAGAAGTTATTCATGTGACAGTCAGTTCGAAAAATTATATAGTTGTCAATAATTCCACAACCCAAACATTATCAGCGACATCCATCCTCATTTTACATTTCCTTGCGTCTCACTTTACAACGTATGTCCTACCAACACAGAGTCTCCACTAAGAAAAACCGTGTTCATACACTTCTCCGTGCGCTCGCTAACTGCTAGTTCGTCCAAACACAGAATCTCTTGCTGAGGACGCAGGGCGCTGTCAGCGATATTAAGACAGTCTACAGCGCTGCCAACCTACTATTAGGCTACTTACACCCTTCATATCTGCGCCTACCACCCGAGAACAAATACTGAACTCCCTGCCTCATTCTGTGTCATTAGGTACCATCTGTTGGAAACTAGCAGTAGCTGGTCTAGCACTATCGTCCCACATACAGGCTGCCTTGAAGATCACATCAAAAACGACTGCGTTTAGAATGGTGCGGTGACCATGGAGCTTGGAATACTGACGAACGACGTTTGACAATGAATCATGGTTGTGCGGTAGCTTGGACGGCCGACGTCAGCGAATATGGCGGTGGCCTGTGGAGAGGTCCAAACTTTCCAATGTTTTGGAGAGGCACAGAAGTGTTACTCTTAGGATTAATGTTCGGCGAGACATCGGATATGATTTCATGTCACGGTTAGTAAACACTAAGAGAACTCTGACGGCTCAACAATACGTAACGAACGTCCCATATGGTACCTGTCATGCGACTGTACCGTGGTGTCATTTTCCAACAGGACAATGCTCCACCGATCACGAATCGTGTGTCTATGAAATGACCAGCAAGATCCTCAGATCCGTCCCCTATAGAACATTTGTCGAACCGGCTCGCACGTCAACTTCACCCCGGTACACAGGCTACCAAGGCCGATTCACAACAGTTGTTGGCCAACTCGCCACAGGAGCAGCTTCGGTGATTTTACGACACCGTTCTCAACCGAATCAGTACATGCAACTAGGCCAGAGATGGAGCAACGCAATACTGGTAAGTGAACTCATACTGACAAGTTCTTCGTAAATGTGACTGTATATTGGTATCACTAGAGTAACATCGCGTATCGTGGCAACGTGTGAAGTTTCATTTTCTTTCCTCCTTCCCGTCTCGGCGCTTCGCCCGTTTTTCTCAGGCACTGTATATCTACTAAATAATTGAGCCCGTTGGCTAGAAGTGTTGGAGATGTAGAGGTTGACACAGGTAAGACACTCATGACGGACTCCGTCAGACTAATCTTATATACTGGACTGCACTGTCTTTGTCTTCCTCTACATATACAGGACTATTACAAATGATTGAAGCGATTTCATAAATTCACTGTAGCTCCATTCATTGACATATGGTCACGACACACTACAGATACGTAGAAAAACTCATAAAGTTTTGTTCGGCTGAGCCGCACTTCAGGTTTCTGCCGTCAGAGCGCTCGAGAGCGCAGTGAGACAAAATGGCGACAGGAGCCGAGAAAGCGTATGTCGTGCTTGAAATGCACTCACATCAGTTAGTCATAGCAGTGCAACGACACTTCAGGACGAAGTTCAACAAAGATCCACCAACTGCTAACTCCATTCGGCGATGGTATGCGCAGTTTAAAGCTTCTGGATGCCTCTGTAAGGGGAAATCAACGGGTCGGCCTGCAGTGAGCGAAGAAACGGTTGAACGCGTGCGGGCAAGTTTCACGCGTAGCCCGCGAAAAATTGGCTCGTGCCACAACTGGAGACCGACAGCGCCGACTTCATCTTTCAACAGGATGGTGCTCCACCACACTTCCATCATGATGTTCGGCATTTCTTAAACAGGAGATTGGAAAACCGATGGATCGGTCGTGGTGGAGATCATGATCAGCAATTCATGTCACGGCCTCCACGCTCTCCCGACTTAATCCCATGCGATTTCTTTCTGTGGTGTTATATGAAAGATTCAGTGTTTAAACCTCCTCTACCAAGAAACGTGCCAGAACTGCGAGCTCGCATCAACGATGCTTTCGAACTCATTGATGGGGACATGCTGCGCCGAGTGTGGGAGGAACTTGATTATCGGCTTGATGTCTGCCGAATCACTAAAGGAGCACATATCGAACATTTGTGAATGCCTAAAAAAACTTTTTGAGTTTTTGTATGTGTGTGCAAAGCATTGTGAAAATATCTCAAATAACAAAGTTATTGTAGAGCTGTGAAATCGCTTCAATCATTTGTAATAACCCTGTACATCTATACTCTGGAAACCACTGAGAACTGCCTGACTGGGGATCCTCACAAAGGTAAGACGCGTAAAAGATTCGAGTAAAAAGTGGTTCCCAGCCTGGGGTAATTACCTCCCGAGGTGTAAAATGAATTATTCTAGAGGGTAAAAAATAAATGATTCGATTCTGTTTCATAAAAGACTACATTGTCCATTGTAGGCTGTACTGTGCTTTCTTAAGCTCGTGCTATTAGCTAATTTGGCAGTACTATTGCGTTGGAGGTTACAGCTTCCTCACATAGTCCCTTATCAAGCATATTTGGTATGTCATGTATTACATATCGTGCTCATCACACAATGAGCACGAAATGATACAGATGATGTGTTCGATAATGGCTGCCGGCCGAAATTAACTAATAGCACGATTTTAATAAAGCGCAATACAGTCTTCAACGAACAATGTATTCTATTACTAAAAATTTAGAGGCTATGGATCCCAATAGAAACTAAAAGATTCTGTTTCAGTCATGAAACTAAATTATTTTCAAAAGATCGTTACTATTGTCACAATTCTGTAAGACTATAATATTGATTATGTATATTACCGATACATTAGTTTTTCTCAGTTAGTAGTACTAATGCGTTCGAGATTACGGGTTCCTCACATAGTCCACCCTCTACGCACATATGTTGTCCTTTGTCCTGTACATCGCTGTTGATAAAAGTGACATATATATGTAACGAACGCTAAATATCTTAAGATAATGTCTTCTCCAAATTCTAGATAGTAGCTGTAGTAGGTAAAAATTGCTTCGTTACTCCTTTTGAGAGAGACAAATGAATTAATTCACAACATGGCAAAGCAGTAACAACATAAGGGATACTATCTTGCTGTGTACGGTATTATTATTATTATTATTAGTGGGTGTGGTCAGACACAAAGCGTTAACAATCTGAATTCATCCAAGTTCACCCAGTTCCGAAGTAAGGAGTGCAACAATCAAGTGATTTACAAACAGGAAGTATAGTATACACATTTCAACTTGGTTAATTTTATAAGAGGTTGCTGTGTGCATGTCAAGCAAGTGCCACGATGGACAGGAGTAATGACCGGGAAGTGTTTTTTGCAACAAGTGTCTACTCACCGTTGATAGTTAGTTGTGGGTAGCACTTGCGTTACGCCACGAATTCCTTCGTCATTCATTCTGATGCATATACACAGACAAACTAATTGTAATACATCTTTCATCGTTTTGAAAACAAATGGGTTCCGTAAACGCTTTCATTCTATAGTTTAGTTATTTCCTAAAGTTGGTGTCAATAATGAGGAGGAAGCAAGAGACAAGAGGCAACACGCGGAAGCGGTGGGTTGGTGGGGGGAGGGAGGGGGGAGGGGGAGAGAGGTATTAGCTAATATCTAATTGCACGCAGGGCTATGGGTCTAAGAAAAGCTAGCAACCACTGGTCAGTAGAACAAAAAGTGTTTCAATGCCTGTGAGAGTGCTGCAGTTAGGCTGGTCTTGCCTTCGTGGTAATTACGGAAGTGATACGTAAGGGATGAATTACATCCAGACATTCTTCAAGTTAGGTTATTTAAACACTGAAAGTATATGTTCGGGTTGTTTTGTTGTCCTGTTAGGACGACAGATATTTTGATTCACATTGACATATTCTTTGAAATTGCTGTGTCGCGTTCATATATAAGCAGTGAGCTTGCAGTGAACCATGTGAAATAATAAAGAAAAAGTCCGTTTTATTTTCAAGAACATAAAATGTTATAAATTCTCTTTATTTTCTACCGTGAAACTCACTTTCATTGTCACTGAAACTCGGCAAATCTATCCACTGAAATGTACTGTGCCTGATAACAATAGCCTACTGTAAAGATAGTAAGCATTTTTACTATCAATTTTCTACAACTCTTACTCTCGCAGTGACAAAAGTAATACAGCAAAACGTTTTGAGCACATTAGGAAAATGACAAAGACTTAATTCAATCTTTAAGCGTCTGAACGCTTCTAATTATGGACGATCAGTAGTACAGAAGACAATTGCGGAATGTCTTCTCTCACAGCTTTACAGCATCAGTACGAATGCTGCAACGTTAAGCTGTGGTCTCTTTAAAGCAAACATACGTGCTTCTCTGTGATCGATGGACGTCATTTGAGGTCGAAGATTGTACCGGGTAATCTCGCCACTCCCGTAATTGTTTCAGTCACGCTATAGGTGCATCAGACACAGTTTGCGAGCACTTAGTACAACGAACCAGATTAGATCACAGCTTTGCGGGGAAAACAATTTGTCTGCTCTTCAAAGCTGTAACTCTCCGAAAGACTCCACATCTTTATCTAAGTTCATATCTTCGTCTATATTCTCCAAACCATTATGAAACTGTTGGCAGGGACTACCTCTCATTGTGGCCCGTGTTTCCTTCCCGTACCATTCGCGTATGGCGCACTAGAAGAATTGTATCCTAAAGACGGTGTAGTCTGTATACTTTTGTCTTCGCGGCCCATTCGGTACTAATACAGGGAGAGTTCCTAAAGTGGGGTCCTTGCCTGAGTTTGACTAGTGTCGTATTTCCTTAACTGTTGATAATTTAAACTTGTTGTCCGCCCCCGGTAGCTGAGCGCTCGGCGCGACAGAATGTCAATCCTAAGGGCCCGGGTTAGATTCCAGGTGGGGAAGGAGATTTTCTCCGCTAGGGGACTGGATGTTGTGGTGTCCTAATCATCATCGATGAGACAGTCGCAGACGTGGCGTCAAATACAAAGACTTATACCCAGCGAACGGGAGGCGCTGGTCACATGATTTAAACTTGTTGATGAGAAATGTTGTGAGGTGGGCATGGCCTAGCGGTCAGTCGATTGTAACCATTGAAACAAAAGTACACTACTGGCCATTAAAATTGCTACACCACGAAGATGACGTGCTACAGACGCGAAATTTAACCGCCAGGAAGAAGATGCTGTGATATGCAAATGATTAGCTTTTCAGAGCATTCACACAAGGTTGGCGCCGGTGGCGACACCTACAACGTGCTGACATGAGAAAAGTTTTTAACTGATTTATCATACACAAACAGCAGTTGACCGGCGTTGCCTGGTGAAACATTGTTGTGATGCCTCGTGTAAGGAGGAGAAATGCGTACCATCACGTTTCCGACTCTGATAAAGGTCGGGTTGTAGGCTACCGCGATTGGCGTTTATCGTATCGCGATATTGCTGCTCATGTTGGTCGAGATCCAATGACTGTTAGCAGCATATGGAACTGGTGGGTTCAGGAGGGTAATACGGAACACCGTGCTGGATTCCAACGGCCTCGTATCACTAGCAGTCGAGATGACAGGCATCTTATCCGCATGGCTGTAACGGATCGTGCAGCCACGTCTCGATCCCTGAGTCAACAGATGGGGACGTTTGCAAGACAACAACCATATACACGAACAGTTCGACGACGTTTGAAGCAGCATGGACTATCAGCTCGGAGACCATGGCTGCGGTTACCCTTGATGCTACATCACAGATAGGAGCGCCTGCGATGGCGTACTCAACGACGAACCTGGGTGCACGAATGGCAAAACGTCATTTTTTCGGATGAATCCAGGTTCTGTTTACAGAATCATGATGGTCGCATCAGTGTTTGTTGACATCGCGGTGAACGAACATTGGAAGCGTGTATTCGTCATCGCCATATTGGCGTATTACCCGGCGCGATTGTATGGGGTGGCATTGGTTACACGTCTCGGTCACCTCTTGTTCGCATTGACGGCACTTTGAACAGTGGACGTTACATTTCAGATGTGTTACGACCCGTGACTCTACCCTTCATTCGATCCCTGCGAAACCCTACATTTCAGCAGGATAATGCGCGACCGCATGTTGCAGGTCCTGTACGGGCCTTTCTGCATGCAGAGAATGACCGACTGCTGCCCTGGCCAGCACATTCTCCAGCTCTCTCACCAATTGTAAACGTCTGGTCAATGGTGGCCGAGCAACTGGCTCATCATAATACGCCAGTCACTACTCTTGATGAACTGTGGTATCGTGATGAAGTTTCATGGGCAGGTGTACCTGTACACGCCATCCAAGCTCTGACTCAATGCCCAGGTGTATCAAGGCCGTTATTACGGCCAGAGGTTCTGGGTACTGATTTCGCAGGTTCTATGCACCCAAATTGGTAATCACATGTCAGTTCTAGTATAATAAATTTGTCCAATACCCGTTTGTCATCTGCATTGGTTCTTGGTGTAGCAATTTTAATGGCCAGTAGTGTAGTTACCATTGTTATGGTCTATTCGTTTTGTTATAAATGCTGTGCTACACATCACAAGATGCTGTGTAGAACACGAGTAATTAAATAAATTACCTATAGTATAATTAACAAATGCTTTCCATTATTTAGAGTTTATACGCGGTTCATTACAAAAAATGTGACCATCGCCTATGTCCTGTAAAATATTTTTTTAGGGTGACGAGGGGGGGGGGGGGGGGGGGAAGGCAGGAAACAAAATAGCCGTTGTTGTAAGGCGCAAAGGGAGAGATCTGCCTCACGTCTAAAAGGCTATAATTATTGGCTTTTGGAGCAAAGGTAGAAGTATTTCAGAAAGAGCTACGTTTGTAAAATGTTCACGTACACTGTGCATGGCAAAATGGCGCTATCCAAAACGGGCCCCGAGGCAAATGTGCTGGTTCACGCCCCATAAATCACAGGTCTAAACGACAGGCGAATAGAACTGCAATTGTTGAGCAACCGATCTTCCACATGAACCAATAGTGTCTCCGCAATGACCCTTCAACGAACGTTGCGGCGTATGGGTCTCTGTAACAGGCGCCTCGTTTATAGTGACTACTGTTCATCGGCGACGAAGACCGAGTTTTCCACACCAGTATCGCAGCTCGACGTCCACTGAGTGGGAACAGGTGGTCTTTTCAGATGAATCACGTTTTACGCGTGTACGGAGTGAAACGTCTGAAAGCGAACTCCCTGTAACAGTCATGAAAGGATAGAGGCTGGAGGAGGGTCCATTATGATCTGGTTAATATTTTAGTGGCAGTCTCTCGGTGATATCGTAGTTCTGGAACGCGAAATGGATCAGCACAAGTGTACATGTATCCTTGGTGAGCACCGCGACATGCAGTTTCTTTTTCCTCGGCTCTATGTCTTCTACTAACAGGACAAGTCAGCGTATCACATGTCTCACATATCTCACATGATAGTTATTACAGTGCCACTCTGAGCTTTTCTCCTATGTCGAATAGCAGTCTTCTTGGATGAGTTTGGAAGGTGTGACATCTTGTTCACAATTTTCTTGACATTGTTTTAGGTGTTGTACGTTTGTTACAATTTGAGACGTCTTATGAAGAAGATTCCTCCCTAGCATTATATATAGAATAGGCCTTCTCCAGAAAATTATCAACGGTCAGGCAATCATCTCGTGAAAAATTGTGGTCTGGAAACACATTCCTGTTCATAGATAAAATTCCTGTTGAATTGGAAGGCACTATCAGCTGCTCCAACTGTTCTGCTCGGCAATAGACTTCATTCATCGTTCTAGATATGTGAAACGTCGCTATATTTTTACCTACGGTCTTTATGCAACTATTTTTTCCAGAACTTTAATGAAAGAAAAGTGGTTACATAATGAGATTTTCACTCTGCAGCGGAGTGTGCGCTGATATGAAACTTCCTGGTAGATTAAAACTGTGTGCCCGACCGAGACTCGAACTCGGGACCTTTGCCTTTTGCGGGCAAGCGCTCTAGAGCTGGTAGAGCACTTCCCCGCGAAAGGCAAAGGTCCCGAGTTCGAGTCTCGGTCGGGCACATAGCCTTAATCTGCCAGGAAGTTTCATATCAGCGCACACTCCGCTGCAGAGTGAAAATCTCATTCTGGAAACATCCCCCAGGCTGTGGCTAAGCCATGTCTCCGCAGTATCCTTTCGTTCAGTAGTACTACTTCTGCCAGGTTCGCAGGAGAGCTTCTGTAAAGTTTGGAAGGTAGGAGACGAGATACTGGCAGAAGTAAAGCTGTGAGGACCGGGCGTGAGTCGTGCTTCGGTAGCTTAGATGGTAGAGCACTTGCCCGCGAAAGGCCAAGGTCCCGAATTCGAGTCTCGGTCGGGCACACAGTTTTAATCTGCCAGGAAGTTTCAAAGTGGTTGCAGACTATGGGTAGTACACCAAGTTAGCTGCAATATAATAATACCATTATTACGAGTGTACTCCACAGGCTCTAAAAGATAAATCAATGGCGGATCTAAGTTGCTTAATAGAGAGAATCTGAACCATCACTTCGACTTGCTTGACAAAACTGTTGATGAGACTAGATTGAGAACTAACACTGTATTCAGTCTCGACGAATCTGTATTTGAAACGGTTCCGAAACAAGGCAATAATGACTCATCGCTATGAAAAAGTCAAGCAATAAGTGGGATCCGTCGCAGATGCGAGCGTGGGGTTAACACCTCAGCTGTTTGCGGTGTCAGTGCGGCCAGATATTTTCTTCTGCCTACGATTATCGTCAAGCGAAAGAGGATCCAGCAAGAAGTAGGAATTGGTGCCACGCCAGGAGGCGTAGTTAACATCTCAGAATTTGTGTGTGGCTCAGTCAATTCAGAAATCACGAGAACTGTCACAAGGCGTCACCTGTGCTCCAGGTACGTGATAGTCACATAACACACGGTAGATGTCTAGAGCCTGCGGAGTACACTCGTAATAATTGTATTATCATGTTGGAGTCACATGGGTGCACTACCCACAGTCTGCAACCATTTTTCTTTCATTAAAGTTCAGGAAAAAATGATTCCGTAAAGACGTAGGTAAATGTATGGCGAAGTTTCACATATCTAGAGTGGTGAATGAAATCTATTGCGGAGCAGAACAGTTGGAGCAGCTGCGAGTGCCTCACAATGAGCAGGAATTTGATCTGTGAACAGGAACGTGTTTCCAGGCCACAATTTTGCGCGAGAAGATTGCCTGACAGTTGATAATTTTCTAGAAAAGGCCACTTCTATGTACAATGCTAGGGAGGAATCCTCTCCATAAAACGTCTTCAATTATAACAAATGTACAACACCTAAAAAAAGTCAAGAAAATTCTGAACAAGATGTCACATCTTCCAAACTCACCCAAGAAGACTGCTATTCGACATAAAAGAAAATGTCAGAGTGGCGCTGTAATAACTAGCAACCTTTAGAAGCAACTATTATAGCACTCGAATGTCAAGTAAGGAAGCAAGAATCTGCTAAGATAGCACTATTTCCTACGGAACAAACGACAAACTACGCTGTTGGCAATTCAAGCTGGTTCTGTGTTTTGTGAAAGAAGACAGAAGAAGTTGATATGATGGAGTGTATGGATGTAAATTATGGGTTCACATATCATGTGCCGCTCTCACGCCCAGCGTAAAGAAATATTTCTGTTCAGGCCGGCAGACCGGTCATTCGAACTGTGTGGATGATATTTTTCCGAAAGTCGGGTAGTGTGTTGCCAAACAATCTACACGGTAACGTGAATAGTTATTTTGGGGCCACTTCCTCCGATGATTTTAGAAATTCTGATAGAGTGTTGTATATTTCTTCTAACTTATTTAATTTTAATTCTTCCACAGCCTTTTAAATTATGATTCTAAAACTGGATCCTCTACCTCTTTTATATCTACTCCTGCTTCTTCTTCCATCACATCAGACAAGTCTTCCCCCTCGCAGAGGCATTCAGTGTACTCTTTCTACCTGTCCACTCTCTCCTCCTCACGGAATTGCAACTGCACCCTTAATGTTACCACCCTTGCGTTTAAGTTCACCAAAGGTTGTTTTGATTATTCTGTACGCTGAGTCAGTTCTTCTACCATTAATTTCTTTTCCGATTTCTTTACATTCTCCATGCAACCGTTCCGCGTTAGCTTCCGTGCACTTCTATTTATTTCATTCCTAAACGACTTCTATTTCTGTATTCCTGAATTTCCCTCAAAATTCTTGTACTTCCATCATTCATCGACCAACTACACTATTTATCCTATTACCCGATGTTTCTTTACAGTTACCTTCTTTGTGCCTATGTTTTACCTTCCAATTTATGTGATTGTCGCTTTTAGACATGTCTGTTCGTCTTCAACTCAATGCCTGCTCAGCTATTCCTTATCGCAGTGTCTATAGCGTTAGAGAAGTTCAAGGGTATCTCTTCATTCCCTAGCACTTCCACATTCCCCTTCTTTGCGTATTGAGTCTTCCTGACTAGTCTCTTAAGCTTTAGCCTACTTTTCATTGTGATCTGATTCCATATTTGCTCTAGGTACGCCTTACAATTCATTATCTGATTTCGGAATCTCTGCTACGCCATGATGTAATCCAGCTGAAATCTTACCATATATCCCGGCGTTTTCCGCCGGCCGCGGTGGTCTAGCGGTTCTGGCGCTGCAGTCTGGAACCGCGGGACTGCTACGGTCGCAGGTTCGAATCCTGCCTCGGGCATGGGTGTGTGTGATGTCCTTAGGTTAGTTAGGTTTAAGTAGTTCTAAGTTCTAGGGGACTTATGACCTCAGATGTTGAGTCCCATAGTGCTCAGAGCCATTTGAACCATTTGAACCGGCGTTTTCCAAGTACATTACCTCATCATATTGTAATTATTGACAGATTGTTCCCTGTTACTAGCTTAAATCTATTGCGTAACTCAATTAGTCTTTCTCCTCTATCATTTCTAGTACCAAGCCCACATTTTCCCATAAGCCTTTACTCCTCCCACACAACTACATTCCAGTCCCTCATAACTATTAGATTTTCATCTCCCTTTACACACTGAAATATCCATTCAGTTCCCTAATATACTTTCTTTATCTCTTAATCTTCATCTTACAACGTCGGCACGTATACCTAAAATGTCGCTGTCGATGTTGGTTTGCTATTTATTCTGATGAGAACAAACCTATCACTGAACTCCTCACAGCAACACACTCTCTGGCCGACCTTCCTATTCATAACGTATCCTACTCCCGTTACACTATTTTCTGTTGATGCTGATATCATCCTATAATCACCTGATCAGAAATCCTTGTCTTCTTTCAGTTTCACTTCACTGACCGTCACTATATCTAGACTGAGCCTTTGGATTTTTCTTTTCAGATTTTTATGGCTGCCATACCCCATTCAGACTTCTGACATTCACCGGTCCAACTCATAGAACGTTATCCATTTGTTGATTATTCAATCTTTTTCTCATGGTCACTTTCTCCTCGCCAGTCGTCTCCTGGAGATCTGAATAGGCGACTATTTGAGAATCTTTTTCCCGTGGTAAGGTAATCATGACGCTTTTTCCAATTACAGGTTACTAGTTCTGTAGATACACATTATGGGTTTTTAATACAGTGATTTACATTGCTTTCTACATGCTCATGCGGTTGGTCATTGCTGATTCTTCCGCCTTTAGAGGCAATTTCCCATTCCGAGGGGACGAACGTTCCCTGAATGTCGGCTCCACCGCCTCTTTTGACAAGACCGTTGGCACAATTAGAGGGACGTCTTGCCGGAAGTCTTCGACCGCCAATGGTGATGATTTTTATTCAAAATTTATGCGCTGGCAGGATTCTAGTCCGGAACTGAGGCAATTTTGATAACTAATCAAATACACTTCCACTTGACATCGTGTCTACAAAATACAATCTCAGAAACTTCTTCCTCAGATTTGGGCCTCTCTCTTTGATGGTAGTTGACTTTTCTTGACCAAGAATGCTGATTTTCCCAGTGCTAGTCTGCTTTTTATGTCCTTCTTGCTCCGTCCATCGTGTGTTGTTTTGCTGCCTTTTTTTTTTTTTTTTTTGGTCATCAGTCTACTGACTGGTTTGATGCGGCATGCGGTCCGCCACGAATTCCTTTCCTGTGCTAACCTCTTCATCTCAGAGTAGCACTTGCAACCTACGTCCTCAATTATTTGCTTGACGTATTCCAATCTCTGTCTTCCTCTACAGTTTTTGCCCTCTACAGCTCCCTCTAGTACCGTCATTCCCTCATGTCTTAGCAGATGTCCAATCATCCTGTCCATTCTCCTTATCAGTGTTTTCCACATATTCCTTTCCTCTCCGATTCTGCGTAGAACCTCCTCATTCCTTACCTTATCAGTCCACCTAATTTTCAACATTCGTCTATAGCACCACATCTCAAATGCTTCGATTCTCTTCTGTTCCGGTTTTCCCACAGTCCATGTTTCACTACCATACAATGCTGTACTCCAGACGTACATCCTCAGAAATTCCTTCCTCAAATTAAGGCCGGTATTTGATATTAGTAGAATTCTCTTGGCCAGAAATGCCTTTTTTGCCACAGCGAGTCTGCTTTTGATGTCATCCTTGCTCCGTCCGTCATTGGTTATTATACTGCCTAGGTAGCAGAATTCCTTAACTTCATTGACTTCGTGACCATCAATCCTGATGTTAAGTTTCTCGCTGTTCTCATTTCTACTACTACTCATTACCTTCGTCTTTCTCCGATTTACTCTCAAACCGTACTGTGTACTCATTAGACAGTTCATTCCGTTCAGCAGATCATTTAATTCTTCTTCACTTTCACTCAGGATAGCAATGTCATCAGCGAATCGTATCATTGATATCCTTTCACCTTGTATTTTAATTCAACTCCTGAACCTTTCTTTTATTTCCATCATTGGTTCCTCGATGTACAGATTGAAGAGTAGGGCGAAAGGCTACAGCCTTGTCTTATACCCTTCTTAATACGAGCACTTCGTTCTTGATCGTCCACTCTAATTATTCCGTATTGGTTGTTGTACATATTGTATATGACCCGTCTCTCCCTATAGCTTACCCCTACTTTTTTCAGAATCTCGAACAGCTTGCACCATTTTATATTGTCGAACGCTTTTTGCAGGTCGACAAATCCTATGAAAGTGTCTTGATTTTTCTTTAGCCTTGCTTCCATTATTAGCCGTAACGTCAGAATTGCCTCTCTCGTCCCTTTACTTTTCCTAAAGCCAAACTGCCTAGGAAACAAAATTCCTTGACTTCGCCTACTGCGTGATCCCTAACTATGATGTTAAATTACTGGCTGTTCTCATTTCTAATACTTCTCATTACTTCTGTCTTCGACCCATTCTCAACCCGTATTTTATACTGTAGTATCGTAGGTCATCGATACTACCAGAGCCGGCGCCTAGAAGATTCGTACGGATTCGCGAGCGTCTCTTTGGACATCGCCGGCAATGAAAATCTTCAACCCGCCGTCAATTGAAGACCACCACCACGATTTTGTAAGAGGCGAGCACCTGCGCACCATTTTTATTCTTCAACTGACAGTTCTGGGTGTCTAGTGAGAGTTCCGTGTTGCCAGTTGGCACCGAACATTGATTCAGGCTATTGATAGCTCTACCGCGAAACATTCAAAGTACAAGGTGCATTCAAGTTCTAAGGCATCCGATTTTTTTTCTCCAGACTGGAAAGACATAAATACATGCCCATTGTTTTAAAATGAGGCCGCGTTCATTGTCAATACGTCCCAGAGATGGTAGCACTGTACGGCAGATGGAATTTTACCGCCAGCGGCGAGAATGAGAACTGTTTTAAATACTTAAAATGGCGACGTTTTCCTTACTTGAACAGTGTGCAATCATTCGTTTTCTAAATTTGCGTGGTGTGAAACCAATTGAAATTCATCGACAGTGAAGGAGACATGTGGTGATGGAGTTATGGATATGTTGAAAGTGCGTTCGTGGCTGTGACATTTTAATGAAGGCAGAACATCGTGTGACAACAAACCGAAACAACCTCGGGCTCGCACAAGCCGGTCTGACGACATGATCGAGAAAGTGGAGAGAATTGTTTTGGGGGATCGCCGAATGACTGTTGAACAGATCGCCTCCATAGTTGGAATTTCTGTGGGTTCTGTGCACACAATCCTGCATGACGACCTGAAAACGCGAAAAGTGTCATTCAGGTGGGTGCCACGAATGGTGATGAACGACCACATGGCTGCCCGTGTGGCATGTTGCCGAGCAATGTTCACGCGCAACGACAGCATGAATGGGACTTTCTTTTCGTCGGTCGTGACAATGGATGAGACGTGGATGCCATTTCTCAATCCAGAAACAAAGCGCCAGTCAGCTCAATGGAAGCACACAGATTCACCGCCACAAAAATATTTCGGGTAACCGCCAGTGCTGAAAAAATGATGGTGACCATGTTCTGGGACAGCGAGGGCATAATCCTTAGCCATTGTGTTCCAAAGGGCACTACGGTAACAGGTGCATCCTACAAAAATGTTTTGAAGAACAAATTCCTTCCTGCACTGCAACAAAAACGTCCGGGAAGGGCTGCGCGTGTGCTGTTTCACCAAGACAACGCACCCGCAAATCAAGCTAACGTTACGCAACAGTTTCTTCGTGATAACAACTTTGAAGTGATTCCTCATGCTCCCTACTCACCTGACCTGGCTCCTAGTAACTTTTGACTTTTTCGAACAATGAAAGACACTCTCCGTGGCCGCACATTCACCAGCCGTGCTGCTATTGCCTCAGCAATTTTCCAGTGTTCAAAACAGACTCCTAAAGAAGCCTTCGCCGCTGCCATGGAATCATGGCGTCAGCGTTGTGAAAAATGTGTACGTCTGCAGGGCGATTACGTAGAGAAGTAATGCCAGTTTCATCGATTTCGGGTGAGTAGTTAATTAGAAAAAAAATCGGAGGCCTTAGAACTTGAATGCACCTCGTACATAGACGGACGCGTGTGTCAGGTCTCTGCTGATTGCTAGCCACGGTTGTAACAAGTTGTCAACAGCACAGCAGTTCTTCAGAGTAAGTAGAGTACAGTACATTTATTCAAACTGCACTTGTGTCAAGTAATCTTTTACTTGCCAGTCCAGATTCCCAGATGCGACATATCCTTCGGCCAACTTCCATCCATTTGTCAAATGGTTCAAATGGCTCTGAGCACTATGGGAGTCAACATCTGAGGCCATCAGTCCCCTAGAACTTAAAACTATTTAAACCTATCTAACCTAAGGACACCACACAGATCATGCCCGAGGCAGGATTCGAACCTGCGACCGTATCGGTCGCGGGTTTCCAAACTGAAGCGCCTAGAGCCGCTCGGCCACTCCGGCCGGCTCCCATTTGTGATTAGCCACTGTTGCAGACACGCATCACAACATGTACTTGTTGGACTGTTCATTCCGTTTAACAGATCCTGTAAGACTGCTTGACTTTCAGTGAGAATAGAAATGTTGTAAGCGAATCTTGTCTTTGATGTCCTTTCACTTTGAATTTTAACCCCACTATTGAAACTTACTTTTATTTACGTCATTGGTTCTTCTCTATATAGACTGAACAGCAGGGGTGAAAGACTATCTTTTGCATTGTTGAACGCTTTCAGCCGCGCGGGATTAGCCGAGCGGTCTGGGGCGCTGCTGTCATAGACTGAGTGTGGCTGGTCCCGGCGGAGGTTCGAATCTCCCCTCTGGCATGTGTGTGTGTGTGTGTGTGTGTGTGTGTGTGTGTGTGCGTGTGTGTGTTTCACCCACATTTGAACATTTCTTTTAATGCTTTCTTCAGGTCGAAATAAAAATGAAATGATCGTATTGCACTGTTGGCAGGGAGACCACATGCGGGATGTTCGGCCGCCGAAATTGCAAGTCCTTTTTAGCTAATGGCACTTCGACAACTTGCAAGTCAATGATGATGAAAGACGCACAACACCCAGTCATCTCAAGACAGAGAAAATCCTTGACCCGCCGGGAATCGAACCCGGGGCCCCGTGCGCGGGAAGCGAGAACGCTACCGCAAGACCACGAGCCGCGGACTTCAGGCCGAAGAAAATCTCATGAATTTGGTTTGATTTTTCTTTAGTCTTGCTTCCATTATCAACCACAACATCAGAACTGCCTCCTTGGTGCCTTTACCTTCCCTAAAGCCAAATTAATCATCATCCAACAGATCCTCAATTTTCGGCCTATTACACTTGATTTTCTGCCTAAAAGGGTGGCTTACCGCTAGGCGTCATCCACATAACTTTGACGTTGCGTGACGTTTCCAGACGTTGGTCGTCATCCTCAATTTGTTCCTAAAGAGACTGCATCCCGTCGAAGTTTAGAAGCGGACCTTCATAGGACAATTTGCGGCTGTCTTCAAACTTGTGCCAGTATGTTAGCATCTTAGTGAGCGTTCTTCCGTGGGTTTACCGAACCTGTGAGACTTCGTGCTGCGCTTCTTGTATACGTTCAAAATCCCCGTCCTATATGGTACGGGTCTCCAACAGTTAAGCAATAATCTTGGGTCGGTCGAAACGGTATTCATGAGCACTATCTTTTGAAGAGTGCAGTAGGGCGGAGATGGGAGGCAGAAGGAGTCCTTTTAATTTGGTATCTGGTGATTGGGGAAAACTGTGTCCAACTGAAACCAACCCACCAGCAATTAATATTCTTAAGTCTTTGATCCTTTAGACTGTCAATGCGGGCTGTTTAGTCTAATTCCAGAATGGAGTCGAGTCGTGTAACTATTTCAGTGTTTATGTTATGCAAGGATCGGGTAAGTCCTAAATACCGTCGTGACTGAACACAATAATACAATAAAATTTTTATTGGCGAACAGTTGCCTGAACTTTATTAGGGAATTTAGACAAGAGTATAGATTTGAATAACAGTCCATTTTCATTACTTTTATCTTAAGATCTAGCTGCAGGCCGAGGGTGTTCAGAACTTGAGTAAAACAAAGAGCATGCGCGGAAAGCACATAGCACAACTGCAGCTAGTCACGCTAACCATTACTTCATGGTAGGCCTAAAGCGAGTGGATGTGATGTAGTATGCCGCAAGGAAAGGTAATGACGGGAAGATTCACTTCATGCAAGCTTCTTACATATCGGCACACGAGCGGAAGGTCTCCTAACTCGACTACCCCATGCGAAATACTAAAAGAAAACAACAGAGACGCTGGCGATTTCATAAGCTCGTGGTTCGAATTTTTCGTTGAGCGCAGCCCCAACCACTTGCCTTAAGTGCCAACACAACCTAGCGTGACGTGAAGGTACCGTGGCCGACTCTTCCCTAACAAACACCAATTGCAAACATCATCTACAGTTAGCAGAACGTGTCCAAGTAGCGCCGAAGGCAGTGGCGGAGTGTAGGGTTCGGGGCCCCCAGCGGCAGTGTAGTGTATCCTCCCGCTTATCGTCCACAATAGGCGCCCTCTTTACCGACCTGAAGCGTTCATGGCAGCTTTTACCGACCTCGTTTATATCCCTGCCTTTTGCTCAAATAAATTCCCTATTAATGTCGCGCTGCATACAACGATAGCAGAAATGCTGGATAGTTTAGTGCGATGACTAACTGCTGTGGCGATTCACAATTAATATCTTCAACTGTGAGGCGTCCCAGCTAGGGTACGATCGCCAATTTGTCTATTAAAGCTTTTTTGTATGAATGTATGTGGGCTGCAGTGTAAGCAGTCAGAATCTTATACGATCTGCAAAGGACGATCTGTTTCCTGCAGACCATACGGCGTGATTGCAGCGTGTGAAAGTAGTGGAGAGGCACGTACAAAGTAGTTACATTCTCTGGAACTATAAAAATTAATAATTGATCTAGAAATAGCCTGAGGAACTTCATATTAGGTACATAATCTTCATAGTGTAAAGGAACAATCTGTCAAAATCTGAAGTCAATAACTGTCATAATATGTAAGTTACAAAAAAAATTCAGTAAGAAACGTAATTATCCGACACTTAAAAAACTAAATCATATATATATACAGGGTGTTTAAAAAATGACCGGTATATTTGAAACGGCAATAAAAACTAAACGAGCAGCGATAGAAATACACCGTTTGTTGCAATATGCTTGGGACAACACTACATTTTCAGGCGGACAAACTTTCGAAATTACAGTAGTTACAATTTTCAACAACAGATGGCGCTGCAAGTGATGTGAAAGATATAGAAGACAGCGCAGTCTGTGGGTGCGCCATTCTGTACGTCGTCTTTCTGCTGTAAGCGTGTGCTGTTCACAACGTGCTAGTGTGCTGTAGACAACATGGTTTATTCCTTAGAACAGAGGATTTTTCTGGTGTTGGAATTCCACCGCCTAGAACACAGTGTTGTTGCAACAAGACGAAGTTTTCAACGGAGGTTTAATGTAACCAAAGGACCGAAAAGCGATACAATAAAGGATCTGTTTGAAAAATTTCAACGGACTGGGAACGTGACGGATGAACGTGCTGGAAAGGTAGGGCGACCGCGTACGGCAACCACAGAGGGCAACGCGCAGCTAGTGCAGCAGGTGATCCGACAGCGGCCTCGGGTTTCCGTTCGCCGTGTTGCAGCTGCGGTCCAAATGACGCCAACGTCCACGTATCGTCTCATGCGCCAGAGTTTACACCTCTATCCATACAAAATTCAAACGCGGCAACCCCACAGCGCCGCTACCATTGCTGCACGAGAGACATTCGCTAACGATATAGTGCACAGGATTGATGACGGCGATATGCATGTGGGCAGCATTTGGTTTACTGACGAAGCTTATTTTTACCTGGACGGCTTCGTCAATAAACAGAACCGGCGCATATGGGGAACCGAAAAGCCCCATGTTGCAGTCCCATCGTCCCTGCATCCTCAAAAAGTACTGGTCTGGGCCGCCATTTCTTCCAAAGGAATCATTGGCCCATTTTTCAGATCCGAAACGATTACTGCATCACGCTATCTGGACATTCTTCGTGAATTTGTGGCGGTACAAACTGCCTTAGACGACACTGCGAACACCTCGTGGTTTATGCAAGATGGTGCCCGGCCACATCGCACGGCTGACGTCTTTAATTTCCTGAATGAATATTTCGATGATCGTGTGATTGCTTTGGGCTATCCGAAACATACAGGAGGCGGCGTGGATTGGCCTCCCTATTCGCCAGACATGAACCCCTGTGACTTCTTTCTGTGGGGACACTTGAAAGACCAGGTGTACCGCCAGAATCCAGAAACAATTGAACAGCTGAAGCAGTACATCTCATCTGCATGTGAAGCCATTCCGCCAGACACGTTGTCAAAGGTTTCGGGTAATTTCATTTAGAGACTACGCCATATTATTGCTACGCATGGTGGATATGTGGAAAATATCGTACTATAGAGTTTCCCAGACCGCAGCGCCAACTGTTGTTGAAAATTGTAACTACTGTAATTCCGAAAGTTTGTCTGCCTGAAAATGAACTGTTGTCCCAAGCATATTGCAACAAACGGTGTATTTCTATCGCTGCTCGTTTAGTTTTTATTGCCGTTTCAAATATACCGGTCATTTTTGAAACACCCTGTATATATATATATATATATATATATATATATATATATATATATATATGTGTGTGTGTGTGTGTGTGTGTGTGTGTTAATAGTTCACCGACTGTGACTATTTGAAAAGATATGATAACACCTTCAGTGTTTAGATTCAAATTTGGAAAGTTCTCATTTTGGAAAACCTTTCGTAATTTTGCTGTAGTAATAACTTTAAGAATTTCAAGTAGATATTTATGTTTTGTGTTAGGGTGAGTGTGAAAGAGAATACTTGTGTGACTGTATGTGGAACATTCGCCAATATTAAATTTTCAGTTTGTAATTCTCTATAGAACTTGCAAGTGTTCCAGCTTTGTATCGTGGGAAGAAATCCACCAGTGGTTCCCCTACTAGTCGATGACGGATGTCCAAGCACGTTTGAATATGTAAGAGACAGCCAGAACGTTCGCGACTATATAGTAAATTCCAGGCGTAAAGTACAGCTTAAAGTTTATTTCATTTTATTTGTTTAACAAGAGAGTTTTGAGTTGCTTATTTTAATGACATCAATGACTTGAGAGCAGTGGTTGGTTCTTGCTAGATTTTGGCGTGAGCCGCGCCCTGAAAGTCAGTCCTGATTGGCTGTAACTCTGCAGAGGCGCTTGTAGAGGCAGAGAGACGGAGATGGTGGACTAGTTTTCGAAGGAGCCAGTCATGCTGAAAGTGTCCGAACGCATTATGTGTAAAATGAAGTGATATTGTGACTTCCGCGTTTCGGTACAGTGATAAAGGTAGCTGGTGTTTACCATTAACTATTTGTGAAATTTTAAGAGTCGAGAGATATTTTTCTCTGGAGAAAATCGCGTGTGTAATCTTTGAATTTAAAGCGCGGCTGTACTAAGTATTTATGGCGAGCAAAAACTTTATTTAAAGACAACCACTGAATGCCGAGTGCAAAAGTAAATAGCAGTTTATTGACTGTGTTACTGTCATAAATGATTTCGGAATTGGATAGGTTGAAGTTCTGGCTGTTTGAGTGTGACGAGGACTGTGAACAGGAACTTTAATGATTTGAACACATGTGGGCTGATGATCTTGCTTAATAGTAATAAAAAGAATCCTAATGCAAGTTTAAAAGGACCTTTGAAATTATAAATCTGAACAGCAACCCATTTCCGATTTATTCTTTTGAGTTCACAAGACTATTTTCAGCTTTTTGTACTCATAGCGGCCTCCGACGTGTAGTTATGAAATCTCAGTTTCTTCAACAATTCTCTTCTCAGAACTCTTAAGTAGCTGCAGTCAGGAGTTAGGTGTGCAGATCTGAAGCAGTATCGAGGTAGCTGGCCAATTTATGTTGCAGAGCCGCCGTCGATGAGCGAAAGAGCGCGTTATGTCGCAACTGGTCCATTAATTTCGATGGCTAAGCAGTAACAGTTCAAAGAGCGATCGGCAGCTGCTACTTCGCCTCCGTTTTAGTAACAAGATGCTACAGAGTCACTGCATTTTCACAGTATCATACCAATGACCTGAAATCTACCATCTGATTTACCTTCGACTGAGACTCTGTAATCATTCAGTTTCACATGCCTACAAATTTCACGCCCACGTATCCGTACAGTTGACTGTTTCCTTTTCTGACTCATTGTTTGTTATTTCTGTCATTGGGCTGCTACGTTTTGACATTTAGTGAAGCATAAATTTTGTAATTTTTTAGATAATTCTAAGCAGATTGTCAATTTTTTATAACACTTTCGAGTCTTATTAGTATCTAGCTTAATATCTGTGCAGAATTTTTCAGACAGTACGTAATTATTGGTTACTGTATCATCTGCAAGAATCCTGAGGTGTTTGCTAATATTGTCTGGTCGATCATTAACTTACAACATAATCAAGAAGGATGTGGACATATTTCCCTGGTTCATTTCTGATGCAACTTCTACATTTGCGGATGTCCCTCCATCCAAAACAACATGCTGCACCCTCTCTACCAAGAAATCCTCAGTCCAACCAAATTTTCGACTGTTGCCCCATAGGACCATACTTTCGTTAATAACCGTTGGTATGTTACTGAGTCAAACGCTTTTCGAAAGTGAAGAAATGCTACATCTGCCTGATTGCGTTCATTTATGACTTTCCTCATGCCGTGTAAGGGAAACGTTAGTAACGTTTCTCATGACTAATGATTTCGCAATCAATTCAACCTGATTGGGGTGAGAGTCACCTCATTCGAGACACCTCATTGAGTTCAAAGTCTTCAGTAGATGGATATCAATGTTCTTGGACGATAGTTTTGTGAGCATTTCTGCTACATTTCTTACAGACGTGAGTGACATTCTCTCTTCTATCTGCTAGGCAAAGCTTTTTCATTCGATGAATCCACAGTACATTATATTGAAATGAGAGGCTAACTCAGCTGAAAACTGTGGTCGGGCTCTGGTACCTGGCTCAGTTTTATCGATTTCTCATTCAGATTTTAAGAAAGCCCTGGCAGGAGAAGTCTTTATGGGAATTTATTAACGTTTTAATTTTGCGATTTCGCAACACTTTCAAATGCTGTGCGTCCTGTCAATCGCTTAGTACAGCCATACAGTCCTTTACTCCTTTAATATTGCACAATTTTTCATGAATAAACCAGCAGTTTGAGGGGGATGCAAAGCAACCAAACATACTAACAACAAGACAAAACCTGCCTTTAGTCTGATGCTGCCTCAGACGTACGCAAGCAGATGAAATAAATTTCCTGCGATGATTCTTAAAATCTTAAGTACAATAAAGTGTTCATGTTTTTACTCCCGGGCTCTCCAAGGGAGTGATAAGTTGATAGCAATTGAAACATTGGAAAGTATAATGGTGATTTTAATGAACTGGTGTCCAGTGTCCCATAACATTTTTAAATATAAAAAAAAATAAGAACAGAAATTCAACTAACGAAATACACTCATTTAAAATTGCTCTTCCTTGCAGGTCTTGGGTACTAGATCACACGGTTAATAAGAAAGGTATGTGCTCAAGACGTGTCAGAAAAAAAATTTAAGTACGAAGATATTATACCTATAAGGCTCTCTATTATACTTCACCGTGTGGCCCACGAGCAGGCAAAGAAACGTCCATCTCAGGGTCTCCATAGTTTTGCCGGCTATGCACGCGCGCCTTTACTCGTGGTCCTTATCCCGTGTGCCTGTGTGTGATAGCCGACACTAGGTGTATGATGCCAAGCAGCAACGGGCCGGGTTAACCACCGGCAGTCGATCAGGACGATGGATGATGACGTATAGATGGCTAGGCGGCTACGAGGGCGCAGGGCGCCCTCCCTCCCCCCTCCCCCTCTCCGTGTTGAACTCTAGACAGCTTTCAAACCCTTCATACGATGTCCCTCAGAGTTCGTAGGCTGGCCAAACACCAACTTCTCATATCGGTGAAGTTCCGAAGTCCATCACCTACTACGCCATGGGTATGAAGCGCCTCAGGGTGGAATTTGATAAGTAGATCAGTGGACAGGCAGTCAGAGGATCTTCATCATCAAAATCGTATTCACTGCTTCTCTGGAACTCAAGAGAACTTCATTTTGGCCGGTTCAGGACGCAGATAGAATGGCATCATGATACAGTACCCTGAGCCCCTAGGTTCGATTATGTATACACTCACCACTGCTACGCTTGTCACATAGTTTTCTTGGTGGGAATGCGGGGTGCGAGGAAGACAGGCGGGTTTGTCCCACATGACTCATACCAGCAGCTTGCCATGCAGACGGCAAAGGTTATTAAACTTCGTTAACAAAAACCTTGAAATATTCTTTATAGATTTACCTCTAATTTTCGCATGATGCCGTAATAGAACCTGGACGGCCGTAAACATACGATGAATATTTTTTAAACAACACTACACAGGTCTTATGTGAAAATTCATTGCAAGAAAAAAATGTTGTGCTGTGCGTCTAGATGTGTGGCTTACTTTATTTTCTCGCGGTCAATTTTAACTCCGAAATTAATGCATTTAAAGCATCAGACATATTATATCTTCAAATGTGTAGTTTGAAACAAAATAGGTATACACAGTAATGTGCCGTTTTGTTTTATTCCTCTGGATCGGTTTTAATAGAAAAATGAAAGTTGTATTTACGGCTTATTAGCTTATGATAAGCACAGTACTATGTAATGTGAATCATTCGAAAATTTGTAATCCTATCCATTCGCAGATTAAAACCATGAAAAATATTGTCACTGTAGCTACTACACTCACAGATCCAGCACCTGTACAGCTCTCGCATACCCAATATGACAATGATCCCATCCGATTTACACATTCATGGTTTCCTCTGCAACAACAATAAACAAGGTTCAAAGTCAGGGAGAGTGGGGGTGGGAAGAGCAGATGGATAGAGACGGGAGAGGAGATGAATATAGAGAGGGGGAGGAAGGAGATGGGCAGAGAGAGGGGAAGAGGGGAACGACAGAGAGAAGGAGAAGAAGCCGGTGCACAGAGAATGAGATGGACAAACAGAAGAATAATCAGTAGACGGACAGGGAGACAGGAGAGAAGGAGATAAGGAGGTTCTTCCAATTCCTATACATACTGCATTTAACAGCTGCGAAGGATTGCCGGGTTTGCTAGTCCTAATATAAGCTCGTGTGGTGGAACCAACACCGGATTGAGCCAACTGTTTACCATATGATACATTGCTTCATCCACTATTCGCATCACCAAGCTGACCTGCCAATGCATGGAGTAATCTTGCAAGGCTAATTAGTAAGCTTAATTGACTCTGTGTCTTTTCCAGAGCATCGTCCAACATCTTCTACGTATAACTGGTATGCTGCGCCAGCTCCACTGCTAACTCTAATACTAACCTCGTATAGTTCAGCACGGCCTACTCCTCTCGATATAATTCTGAAACAAAAAATCATTTTCCAATCTCCGGATTTAATTCCTAATTCCCAAATCTCTACTGTCGATTTTAATTCCATTGACGGTTTGTAAGCAATAAACCTGACTGCTTAGAGAACAGCACAGATAATTCCAAGGTTTGAACGCAGTTTGGCTTTCTCCTCGACTCCCGGTGAAGTATGACCAAACCAGGAGCATCCACACTCCCAGGATGGCTCTCATCGTCCCCTCCCTCCTTTCGAAAATAGTAACTAGTGACAAGCAGAAAAAAGAAACAATACAAAAGAATACCGACAATCACTACAACAATAAAAGACCAATGCACGGGACAGTGATACACCAAAACAACAATAAATCCTTCAGAAAACAATACACTGCGAAACGTCTATAAACGGCAAATATGAAAAAAAAGAAATCTAACATCGCACAAAAAATTACATAGAATCTAACAGTAGAATTAATTTCGTGACCTTCAAGAGTAAGGCTATCCATATGCCCTTTGCCAACATCAGATGTTCTTTCATTCTGACTACTACTCCTCTACATAGGGGGACAGTCGCAGATAGTTGTGGTACTTCCATCCACCATAGCTTCAAATGGTTTTAGCCGATTGACGTAAGTGTTAAACGTTTTGGTAGGAAATAGTACTTTTGTATTAACTGGTGATGTCACATTTCCGGTCTGACACGGTGCATGATATTTAATCAAGAATTTCTTTAAATTTCCCTTCGGCATGTATTGATTATTTACAAATAACCATTGCCATTTCAGCAGCATTGTGCTAATTTGCCCATGCGTCTATTCCACTGTTCCTGGCATTCCAAGGTCTGTATGTTTGCTTTTTGCGTTTTTTTCCATACTTCCAGTACTCTCCTCGAAAACTTCTTTACATATTCGTAGTCCAATCCCAACTTACGACTTAAAACGTGAGAGGGTGACAGCGTCTTCTTCCCATGCATCACTTCAAATGGTGACATATATGCTCATACATGAGCCTTTGAGTTGTACCCATGAACGCTGTACAGATGATGGGTGCCCAGTCATCGTTTCTAGCACTCAGGTAGAAAGGTGGCATTTTAGAAATGATCTTATGAACATATACTTTTCTCCCATCGGTTTGAGGGTGGGATGGGCTCGTTTCTAACTTCCGAATATGTAACATACGGCGTAGCTGTTTTACACGTTATGAAACGAAATTCATACCAATTCCATGAAGCTACCAGGTATTCAAAACCTCAATATTCAACTGTTAACTAATGGCTGTACTAAAGTACTGGCCTTTTGGTTTTGAACTGCTATCAGTGCTAGGAACTGTGAAATGGTCGATGATCGTAAGCAAATACCCATTTCCTGCAGGTGTTTTGTTGAAGGATATCGAGCCTACGCATTTTAAATGGCTTCAACGCCTCTAATAACCTCGGAAAAGGGATTTTATGATGTGAAATACCAACTCAAAGAACACATGTGCACATTCCTTGGCATACTGCTTCTTACCTAGCTTTCTATCTATCCATCAAAGCTCTTCATCATCTACATCCATACTCCGCAAGTCACCTTGACGGTGTGTGGCGGAGGGTACCCTGAGTACCTCTATCGGTTCTCCCTTCTATTCCAGTCTCGTATTGTTCGTGGAAAGAAGGATTGTCGGTATGTTTCTGTGTGGGCTCTAATCTCTCTGATTTTATCCTCATGATCTCTTCGCGAGACATACGTAGGAGGGAGCAATATACTGCTTGACTCCTTGGTGAAGGTATGTTCTCGAAACTTCAACAAAAGCCCGTACAGAGCTACTGAGCGTCTCTGCTGCAAAGTCTTCCACTGGAGTTTATCTATCATCTCCGTAACGCTTTCGCGATTACTAAATGATCCTGTAACGAAGCACGCTGCCCTCCGTTGGATCTTATCTATCTGTCCTATCAACCCTATCTGGTACGGATCCCACATTGCTGAGCAGTATTCAAGCAGTGGGCGAACAAGCGTACTGTAACCTACTTCCTTTGTTTTCGGATTGAATTTCCTTAGGATTCTTCCAATGAATCTCAGACTGGCATCTGCTTTACCGACGATCAACATTATATGATCATTCCATTTTAAATCACTCCTAATGCGTACTCCCAGATAATTTATGGTATTAACTGCTTCCAGTTGCTGACCTGCTATTTTGTAGCTGAATGATTCTATGCATTCGCAGCACATTACACTTGTCTACATTGACATTGAATTGCCATTCCCTGCACCATTCGTCAATTCGCTGCAGATCCTCCTGCATTTCAGTACAATTTTCCATTGTTTCAACCTCTCGATACACCACAGCATCATCTGCAAAAAGCCTCAGTGAACTTCTGATGTCATCCACAAGGTCATTTATTTATATTATGTGTAGCAACGGTCCTATGACACTCCCTTGCGGCACACCTGAAATCACTCTTACTTCGGAAAACTTCTCTCCATTGAGAATGACATGCTGCGTTCTGTTATCTAGGAACTCTTCAATCCAATCACACAATTGGTCTGACAGTCCATATGCTCTTACTTTGTTCATTAAACGACCGTGGGGAACTGTATCGAACGCCTTGCGGAAGTCAAGAAACACGGCATCTACCTGTGAACCTGTGTCTATGGCCCTCTGAGGACGAATAGCGCGAGCTGGATTTCACACGACCCTCTTTTTCGAAACCCATGCTGATTCCTACAGAGTACCGAGCGAGGTGGCGCAGTGGTTAACACACTGGACTCGCATTCGGGAGGACGACGGTTCAATCCCGTCTCCGGCCATCCAGATTTAGGTTTTCCGTGATTTCCCTAAATCGTTTCAGGCAAATGCCGGGATGGTTCCTTTGAAAGGGCACGGCCGATTTCCTTCCCCATCCTTCCCTCACCCGAGCTTGCACTCCGTCTCTAATGACCTCGTTGTCGACGGGACGTTAAACACTAATATCCTCCTCCTCCTACAGAGTAGATTTCTAGTCTTCAGAAAGGTCATTATACTCGAACATAATACGTGTTCCAAAATTCTATAACTGATCGACGTTAGAGATATAGGTCTATAGTTCTGCACATCTGTTCGACGTCCCTTCTTGAAAACGGGGATGACCTGTGCCCTTTTCCAATCCTTTGGAACGCTACGCTCTTTTAGAGACCTACGGTACACCGCTGCAAGAAGGGTGGCAAGGTCCTTCGCGTACTCTGTGTAAAATCGAACTGGTATCCCATCAGGTCCAGCGGCCTTTCCTCTCTTGAGCGATTTTAATTGTTTCTCTATCCCTCTGTCGTCTGTTTCGATATCTACCATTTTGGCATCTGTGCGACAATCTGGAGAAGGAACTACAATGCAGTCTTCCTCTGTGAAACAGCTTTGGAAAAAGACATTTAGTATTTCGGCCTTTAGTCTGTCATCCATTCACATTCTGTTATTTATCAGCCACCATCACCTCACAATACATATCGTAGCACTTCCTTTTGAAAATCTCCTGGGTGCACAACGTGTGATCTGCATCCCATGGCTGTACTTCAAATCGTCATGTATGCTAAAGGGTGACTGTGACTTAATAACCTGGCAGCCTTTATCCTCTGCCTGTGCTCGCAGCTATTCTGACACACTCTTGACCAATATACTCAACACAGTTACTTTGTGACTTAATGTGTCTGAATTCTTGTTATCTGCATGGCTTATGGGCAATCTCATAATCAGATTCACTGATCTTGAGAGTCCAACGTCTTATGTGACTAAGGAGTCTTTCAGACCAAGTAACCATTTCAATGACATGTGATCTGTGAAAACTTTTAATTTTCTACCGTTCAAGTAATATCATGCACGGTCGTTAATATTTCCTTATTAGTTGTTGGTCAGTTATGCTCTGCTTCATTTACTTGCCTTGAAGCACTACTGGGTACACCTGTCAATTCACAAGCTGACACAAAATACAGCTGACTGCTCCATGGGAAGTGGCACATGAGAGGGTGAACTTTTTATCAAATACAGGAAAAACAATTGCTGGATCCAAAATCAATGCTCCCTCCATTTTTTCGAACACTAGCTGAGGCTCTTGTGTCCAGTGAAACCTTATATCTTTTTCGAGTAATTTGTTCAAACCTTCAGCAATTTTTGCGAAATCCTTTACGATTTTACATTAGTAATTAGATAAACCAATGAATAACTCTATCTGTTTGTTTGTGTGTGGTGTTAAAAAATTTCGAATTGCCTCTGTAAGATGAGGATTGATCTTCACATCACATTCATTAATTGTGTGTCCCAGATGGTTGACATGGGTTCAAGCAAGATGCACTTGTCCCTCTTCAGAGTTAAATGTGCTCACCGTAATCTGATAAAAAGCATTTCCAATTGTGCCACAAGTTCTGGTACATCCTTTGAAAAAACAAGAATGTCATCTAAATAAACCACGCATGCCTCAGGCTTTAATCCTCTTCAAGGCCCATCGAATAACCACTGAAAAGTAATCGCTGCATTTTTAAAATCAAACGAAATCCACTTATACTGATAATGTCCACATTGTACCATTAACACTGTTTTCGGTCTATACTCAGCTGTTACTAATCACTAACGATAAACACCTTTATGATCCACTGTAATAAAGTAATGTCAGTGATCCAAATTATCCAAGTTTCTGTAATGACACGGACTGTATAAGCATACATAACAAGTGGCGCATTCAAATATGTGTAATCCCAGTAAAACCTGTACCTTTTCATTGTGTCAGTGATATCTTAGGGACAATAACTGTATTCAGGCACCACGGTTTGCCAATAGATCCTGTGATGCCCACTCGGGGTTGATGTTCAATAAACTGCTCCACCAATGGCTGCAAATGTCTCAATATTCGATACAATTTCCTATAAATCGGTGTACTAACCCTTGCTGGTATAGGGTGCTGAGTTACCGGAGTTGCTAGTAACTACCCATTTGTAGAAAAAAAGTTGCATAAATCCAACAATACTTCCTCCACATCTGTGGGATCACTGCACTTCAAGCGATCAACTTTCTCGTGTAATGCTGCCGTCTCGATGGGTTGCTTTTGGCTTATATACAGATTCAAGAAGTTTTCTTCTTTCTGTATTACCAGAGTGGCTATCACTATACCCTTCGACAACATAACTTCACCTCTGCCGAAGCTATACATGATAAATGTAAACATATCGTCTCCATTGTTAGCACTCGTGTACGCTATGCTTCTACGGAAAAAACAATGTAAACTATTCAACTCTGCATTGCTTGAGAGTGGTTCAGCCAGAAGGCAGATTGGTACCCACCAAAACCCACACTACTTTGCTCATACCGGCAAATATTTCATCCTGCTGATTAATCTTTAACGAACTAATCGGGTCTTTGCCTGGCATCACGTTCATAACATGTGAACCTTGCGTCACTGCTTCATTTGCAACTGTAGTCCCCAACCGAAACAAAGTTCCACTGAGCTCAACCACACGTTGCCAAAGACCAACCCTAGTACAAAGTTTGTGGAGAAAATCCTGTCTGAGAATCGCTGAGCATTCCTTCGCCCATGTATAGCAAAACTTCCATAGCTTCAATTAACTCAGTTTTGTCAATAGTAAAATCAGGTACAGTAATACCTAAAGAGTCAACAATGTTATAGACACCTCTAATGAACTTATAGCATGGTGGTCCTAGTCACCTCCTACTTACCAGGTCCAGAGTGATAATGGACATATAGGCCTCTGTGTCTACAAGAAATCTTTGTTCCGCACCACTCACTAAAGGCCAATAATGATTACGGCGTTCGACGCCCTTTTGTTGTATACCATGTACCCACGATATTTGCTGCTAATGGCAACAGGCGATGGGTGTGGAGATAACAAAAACTGAGCGTAGCATGAGTATATAGAGGGTAGTTGAACTGTTTTGTGGACGAGTAACTCACAGCAGTGCTACAGTGCTAATGGTTTTGACAGAGACAGAAGTGGCAGATAAAAAAATTATACATGAAATATAGGTGAAAATAACGAGTCAGTGGAATTTGTCCTATCGTGTACGCTCGACTATGTAGACAATGCACATGAGGTACAAGGATGACGATACATGCTTAAAAAGTGAGAGTGATGTTGAAACAAGCGTCGAGCCATGTAGTTCATCATCCTTGTCAAACAGGGAGCCACAGATGACGTCTCCAGTGAAACACAGCGAAGGACAATCGTTGTCGAAGGAGCGAGTACTGAACGTAGTTACGGTCATCGAAGATCATCCGCAGCATAGTAAAAATACAGATATGATTTTGAGCAAGTTCACAGTAGAATGATCACGTAGTGCATGACAAAAACTACGGATATTCAAGGAAGGACAAGGCACACTTGTTACAAAAACTGGTGTTCGCGCGTTTCAAGAATGCTCGATACAATTTACAGAATGTGCTTGATACTGAACTACTACGTTATGCACATGGAACTGCGTGCGACATAGGTAACAGTGATTTCAAGTGAGTCAGTGGCTGGTTGCCTAACTTCAAACAGTGCTATGGAATTGGAAGACGTAAGATAACGAAACTTCAAATAAAGCATCAACTTGACGATGCAAGAAAACTGCGGAAGTGGTCAGAAAATTTGTACATGAGGTAAACAAACTTATCCCATCGTTCAAATGGTTCAAATGGCTCTGAGCACTATGGGACTTAACATCTGTGGTCATCAGTCCCCTAGAACTTAGAACTACTTAAACCTAACTAACCTAAGGACATCACACACATCCATGCCCGAGGCAGGATTCGAACCTGCGACCTTAGCAGTCGCGCGGTTCCGGACTGAGCGCCTAGAACCGCTAGACCACCGCGGCCGGCCCCATCGTTCAGTAAGGAATTTGTTTTGAGCTTCGAGCAATCGGGATTTGAAAAGGAAAGGTATATGATAGGAACCCCGGAAATCAGAGGTACCAAGAGAGTTGTATCAGGATTAAATAACATCAGTGCCTTAACGCATTCGAATATAACTGGTAGATTGCTTGATGTTTTTTTCAGGGGGGGGGGGGGGAGGGGAGGACCGAAGAGCGACGTCATCGGTCCCATCGGATTAGAGAAGGATGGGGAAGGAACCATCCCGACGTTTGTTTGAAATGATTTAGGGAAATTCCGAAAAACCTAATTCAGGATGGCTACACGGGTTTGAACGGTGGTCCTCCTGAGTGCGAGCGTAGTGTGCTAACTACTGCGCCACCGCGCTCTGTCGTATACAGTTACGCCGACTTTTAATCTGGATGGTAGATTGACTGGATACCTTTCTTTGTGACGCGAGAAGTAGCACGTGCTCTGCCTCCTAGAATTCTTTCTTGTACGCGTAATCTTGCTAGGGTAGTAGGGAATATTTCCGTCATAGCAAGCAAGGAAGAGTGGGAGAATGGGGCGTAAGAGAACTACAGCTATAGCATGAACACTGCTTTTGGCTAATAGCTGGACTGCGTATAAAAATCATACTCTTTTCGACCAAACTGTTCTTCTTGAAAAGTGTGTGGCAGTGCAATTCATAGCACCAGGAACCACTGGACAAATTCAGCCTCTGGATGTTTCTTTTTTATGTGCCTATAAAACATAATATAACACTATCTGCAGCTGCGACTTAAAGGATAGCCAGTTTCAGGATAAGCATTCAGCTGGGCGCCACCACGTGCCATCCGTTCTCATTACCCTGTTACAGCAATACGATTCAGTACGCATGCTTTAAGAATGGAAATCTAGCTAACGTACTGCAGCGTTTGTAACTCTCAGCGAGCTCACCTTCGATTTTGATGGTGCGAATCTTTGCGATCGCTGTGGCGTGCCATTTTTCATTCGGTGTTCATGGTGGATGGTAATGATTTGTTTTGATAACTTCTTGAAGGCCGAAGATATCCATTTTGTGAAGTGTAATACATACAGTATATCTCACAGAAGATTGATTTTTGCGCCTTTCGGACACTTATTTTCTGTCACCCTCTTGATGGACATGGTGAGTTCCTAGCAGCTAATATTTTTCCTGTCATAGTTGTCAACATAACACTTTAAAATGATCCTTAGTAAAGACTGAGTAATTCTCTCGAGGGGTTCGTTGTGAGTTTCTCGCGAAAAGAACAGTGTTCTCCTGTTCTGTTTTTCATAAAGCTAGCTCACCGCGGCGACCAAGTGCTGAAACCACTGTGCCACACGGAGTGTCTTATGATATAAGACGAATGTTTTCGCTTCACGTTTTGAAAAGAAGTTATGCGCACGAAGGGTTACTTGTAATTTCTTGGTGTGTAGCAGGTGATAGATGAAGTGCGCCCTGTGGGCGACTATCCGTGTGGTGGCAGATTTTTCGCAGTATTGCGCCGTGACTGTACGTGCAGCTAAATGGACTGGCGTGATTCTGTTTATCAGGTTGAGTGCTAGTTTTCCAAACGGCTACGATCATTCGACACAGAACTCCGTATTCCACAGCGCCTGATCTACGGTACATGTCACAAGCGTCTTTACCGATCGGGTGTATTCCTGCTAATCTTTCGTTAATCGGTATCGTCGTTTTAACAACCTTGTATCACGTGCTGTGGGATTCTGATGCATTCTCATGTAGTAAACCTTAACACCAATCCTACTTATGTATGCCCTCCATAACCAAACCCCTTCCAGTAAAAGAATTCTATGTGATAAAGTAAGGCTGTTATTCACTTCAATTGGTAGAAGAAGCAGCATTTAAAGTTTTGATTGAAGTGATGAAAAAATCATACAGCTTTTAAGGGGCTCCGGAACGCCCTATACTTGCAATGTCAAAATAACGCTTATAAATTACATCTTTCCTCACAAAGTATTTGAGGTAGGAAGTTGAACTTTTTACAGATTATTTATTGGAATATGGGCTACATCTTAACACAGGGATTTTACAAAATTTTACTTCAGTTATTAAAGATTATTTTTTTTTCAATTGTAATGAAAATTCACAACATTTTTTTGCAATTTTTTATTTATATATTCAAAAATATACAGTTTTTTGGAAAAAGGCTGTGTTAAATTATGCAGAAGGTACTGTGTAACATTTACTGAAAGATCGAAACAAATATGTTTGGAAGATCCTTAGAAAACATGTAATTAGTATGAGAAAATAAAAGTTCTGGGAATCGAGCGACAAAGATTGGATTAACTTTTTAGTGCATTCCAGGTCCATAGGATGGATTATCTTCATCCTCTGCAAACTCCTCCTCCAGCTTCCTCTTGTTCCTCCTCCTGTTTACTCTTGCTTGTATTTCTAGACTCCTTACAGCCCTGTCTGCAGCTCGAAGGCGTTCCTTGTCTAAAGCAAGCATCGCTCGTACCATGTTAGAACCTATCTTCATTCCCATATTTCTAAATACCTTGCACCTTACAATGTTGCCATCATTGAAAGTCGCAACAGCATCATACACACCAAAGTGAAGTGTTTCTATTCCAACAAATACAGTCTTGGGGATTCTCGACCATATAAAACTATTTACACTCTCATTGGGGTTTTGAGTTTTTCCGTGAATACACTTTTTCAACAGTTCAGGTGCTGCTAAGTCTCTGAAAATAGGTTAGCCACAACACATACTTTATCTCACATCACTAAAATGTACCTGATGAACACGGACGTTAATAATAACACCATTTGACAGAAGTTTAACAGCGCCACAGTGAGTCACGCCCATGTAGAACACATTTCAAATAATTTTTTTTAAATAGTTGTAGTCTTTGGAATTGAATAAATTATAGATCTATTAAAAGGTAATAGTCTGCAGATTCAGAAAACGCAAGAAAGTAAAAATTGAACTTTTCATGATTTTTTAGCCTTTCCGGAGCCCCTTAACTCGTGTGACAGAAATAGATTTTGAGTAACAAGTCATGTCAATAAGCAAGGTTATTCTGTAAAATTTATTTCTCGTGTTTATAATGTAGTGCTGTTCAAAGACAGACACGACAAAGGAAGGAGAGCACATGTGCGATGAAGGCCCAGCTGTCAGCGAAGTCAGCGGCAGCGGGCGGCGACCTTGGCCCACCGTGGTGTACCTCACCGAGATACAAATGGCTATTCTCCGGGAACAGGGGGGACAGCCATTAAGGACACTCGCCGTCGATGGCTCATGCCAGACCACTGCTTTACAGCTAGTTGCCCAAAACATGCACTTCACATCATGGCTGCCCTACGATAGCCATACAACAGCTCTATAGGCGCTTGCACAAAGCGTGTACTTCGCTTCAGATCTGCGTACAATAGGGATTGTACCTGCCGATACAAACCAGCGGTCAACTGCCTGATTACAGCGACAACAACTACTGTCTGCTAACCCCTCGGGGATCATACAAACTAATGGCTGACAACAATGTTAAGAGGCAACGCTTTAGCTGTTAACTCATACGCTACTACAGCAGTAACACAGCGAAGTGGAGTGTATTTATACGTTCTACGACGTATTTTCTGGGACCACATATAATTCTTTTTTTGTGTAAGTGCGTCTGTGTTTTTCTATGACTGCATTTTCAGCGACTGTCCTTTACGTCCATACTAACGGGCATTTAAAATCGGGAGTTCTTGTGGAGCCTCCTATTCAGTGGTAAAACCTTGATACACACGACTACAAGTGTTGCAAATTTTGTATTGATGTAACCTTGTAAAATTTTTACTGAATCTTTCTTTTATGGGAAAATCATTGTGCTTTATGTTGTGTGTGTTAATTTTAAGTTTTTTGTAATTTAAATGTCACACCAACTATAATGTATTACAAACTTGTACCAAAATTTTATGCTGCACTGACAAAAATTGTATTACAAACAAGCTTTTTGATGTTTTGAATGGCAATCTTGTGGTTTGACTTAATTTGTGTTCCAATGTCGCTATGTTACTGCATTTCGGAGTATTTTATATGTAGAGTTTTTGTCATGAATAATACTGAAAGGTGTGATGTCAAGAAGAGTGATTGATTTGCAATTATAGTAAGAGCGAATGTCTAATAAATAACTATTCAATTGATTTTGAATATGAATGTGATCAACGAGTCACTCACGTGTGAGTGAAGTTCTCAAGACAGTGCCATTTTCTTTGACCAATATAAAAACAAATAGTACATGTTAATGGAATTCTGTGAACTGGTGTTTCCTCGTTTACACGTAATTCGAATTACGGCTTACACTGACACCAGCAAAGAGCACCTTTGTTTGAATGCGAATTTGAAGGTTGTGGCCTTAGTAACAAGACACCCAAATCAATCTCACAAATCGTGCAATGAAGCACATCAATCCGGTGCTCACAAAATTAAAACGAAAAAAAAAAATGGAACCTAAAGCGAGAGAAAGTTTCTTTCATGTCGTTGTGGTACAGACAAGTCCCAGCATAAATACGTCAGCATTAATTTTTAAAACTAATAAATGGATTGTGTTATAGCATAGATTTTTTTAAAAATGTTTCTTTACAATACATTATAACTATACAAATATAACTTCTTTTAAACTGCTTCATAACCTAATTAGTAACTAATCCAAATTAGACTGCCAAATCAAATGAAACTTACAGCGACACAAGAACGCGCGGATGTAACTGAAACAAACACCAATGATTGCGATCCTAGTTAGTACGTCGAAATTTCATTTCTATTCGGTCTAATGTTTTTCTGTACGTTGTATCGGCTGGTTGACTTTGGGGGAGTGTAGCATGTCGTAGAACTGTCCCTTGTAGAAAGGCAGAGTCCGGAGCCAAGAACACACTGACGCTGTCAGAAACGGTGAGCCACGTCCTGATAAGGGAAGGGCTTCACAGAGGGCTACAGACGGCGTTTGGTAGGTGGAAAACTTACGTTATCAGAAGCATCATAAGGAATGCTTTCTGAAGTCAGAAATATGGAACGGGGTCGGGAAAACACGACAGACTCAGAGCGAGAAGAACGTGTTGGACTCAAAGTAGGTCAGAGGTAGTTCAAGTTCAAATTTTGTAAGGGAGTTCCACATTGGTTCACCAACATTATTTTCGTAGTGGGAGTGAAGACTCACAAGTGGATACGGCAACCCCTCTCTATGACCGAAACGTGAAACCACTTCCGTAATGGGAGAGAATTTCTGCTATATGCCCCACTCTCAGAAGGAAATGCGTGTTCCAGAAGTAGGGTTTCTCTAAGTCGTTTAGGTCAATTTTACCTCTCGCTCTGTAAACAGCCCATGTATTATCAAAACTTTGTACTCAAAAATTGTTACCTAACTTAAACTCATATGCTAACATTTGACTAAACAGAACGTGATTTGAATTGAGCTGTAACTGGTATGAATACAATTTGTCTTTATATTAAAGGCGCAACTGAAGTAAAATAGTTATACAGCCCTAATAAAAATTTCCACTTACCTCGCATCTTGACGACATTGTTACAGATTTCTCGAAGGCACATCAGCAAAGAGGAAGAAGGCAGCAGCTAAGCCAGGTTTCAATTTCGAAATAAAATTTTCAAATAATATTCAAACTGTTGCATACCACATGGTTCAATGTCTCAAAGCGTAATAGTATACCTTCTTCAAACAGTGGGATGGGGAGAGTAACTTTTCCTATGAAACGACATTCCAAGACGACGATTTTGGAATGATGTATGTATCAAACAGAGAAAACTTTGCGTGATCCTTACAGATAACACTTGTCTGAACAATACTATGCTTATATGACAATCCAGGATTTGTCGGCGAATCTCGATGATAAAATCTTCTCGATTTGACAGCCGAGTCAATGCGTTGTTCTCCGGCAACGTTTCAGGAAGTTTCTTGCGTGCCATCTTCAGGAGGAGTGTCGGTTTCACGGCCCGTTCGGATCTTTTTAGCCGCTGGACCATGGGCTTCCCTGCATCCTCGGTGCTGGTCAGGCCAATCAGGGACGAGCGGAATCGGCGCGTGAGGAATCGGCGCGAGAGGATTCGGCGCTGCAACGAGCGGCGAGTGTGTGTATGTATGTGTGTGTGTGTGTGTGGGTGGGGGGGGGGGGGAGGCCGCGGGCGCCGGGTCTTAGAGTCTCGTCTCCGTACCGCCTGTTTATTTCATCCGCCGCCACCGACCTGCCTCCATCGGTACGCTCTCGTCTTATTCCTGTTAATGTTGTGTTCCACGCGGTGCTGAGTTCGAAGCCACTATCCCGGTTGAGTAGGTTTTCACTCACCCGAATCTCCACTGCCTCTTTAATAATAGCGTCGCAGAAACCTTTCGCTCTACACAGTCTCTTGGTCTCTTCAAATTGAAACGTGTGTTCTTCACTGATGTTGTGATCCGCTACCGCGGATTTTTCCCTTTGTCGGAGGCTAACGCATCTCACATGTTCAGATATGCATTCTGTGATGCAACGCTGCGTCTGTCCAATACATTGTTTTCCACATCCACAGGAAATGCTGTGGACACGCGGTGTTGTTCTTCATTGAGCCCAGCAAGTTCCAATGACTACAAGTGGCACAACTACCGCTACTTTCGCCGGTTCGAATCCTGCCTCGGGCATGGATGTGTGTGATGTCCTTAGGTTAGTTAAATTTAAGCATTTCTAAGTTCTAGGGGACTGATGTCCTCAGACGTTAAGTCCCATAGTGCTCAGAGCCATTTGAACCATTTTTGAAGCCATGACTGAGGATTCGACGACCATTATCAACCTGACCAGCAAGGAACGGGATGAGGCGACAACTTCCGCACACCCGCACTTGCGCTGTGGATGCCGACCTAACACTTTGCTTTTGATTTTGTGGCAAGCGCTCGTGCGATGTCACACAGTTCAAATGGTTCAAATGGCTCTGAGCAATATGGGACTTAACTTCTGGGGTCATCAGTGTCCTAGAACTTAGGACTACTTAAACATAACTAAGGACTTAACACACATCCATGACCGAGGCAGGATTCGAACCTGTGACCGTAGCGGTCGCGCGGTTCCACACTGTAGCGCCTAGAACCGCTCCGTCACTCCGGCCAGCGTCACACAGTTGGCAACATGCTTTGTGTGTCATTGCTCGCCAGCGTTTCCTGGTTTTGACAACAGCCTGCTAGGTCTGAAACTTCCTGGCAGATTAAAACTGTGTGCCCGACCGAGACTCGAACTCGGGACCTGGTAGAGCACTTGCCCGCGAAAGGCAAAGGTCCCGAATTCGAGTCTCGGTCGGGCACACAGTTTTAATCTGCCAGGAAGTTTCATATCAGCGCACACTACGCTGCAGAGTGAAAATCTCAGCCTGCTAGGTCGTTTAGGGTCTCTGGTGGCAAAATCCACGTGGAGTGAGCCCCTATCAAAGAAAGCAAAATTGTCGTCGTTTTGTGAAAGAGCAAAGTTGTCATGTTGGGTGCCACAACATGGAGGAGTAGCCGAAACTAGAAGATCGCTTCGGCGAGACGCAGGATGAGGCGGATGACCGTGCAAGGGAGGTTTCCCGGACTACGGCAGCATCCGACCACACACCAATGAAGAAGATGAGGAGCGAGGGTGATGCACGCGGTCGCCGGGTGGACGTGGAAATTTCCGCGAACGGTTCGGCTCCGCGCCCGCGCACGCTCGGGACGGAAACGACGCGCAGAGCCGCCGGTCACCCTGAGCTCGACGTGGTCGGAGCTTCTCTTCCAGAGAGCTGTGCGAGCTATCGGAGGCCGGACACCGGAGGAGGAAATTGCCGCCGCCTTCGCCACGCTGACTCCTGCGGAGAGTTGCAGTTACGTGCAACGTCTGGAAATGGCTTCAGAAGATGACAGAGAGGAGCTACTCTGGAGACTCAGGTGCTTGGCAGCCGTGGGTCGCTTCAGCCAAGTGCATGTAGCAGCTGCAACGACAGCTGCCGCGCCAGCAATCATACCCGCGCCAGCCGTGCTGGCTACAGAAGCCGCCACGCCCTCGCCAGCGGCCGGTCTGGCAACGCCAGACAAAGTTGCAGAGGTCGAGCAAACCTCGCGGAAGCGCCAAATCGCGGGCGTGGACGGCACTCCCTCACCCCCAGGAAAGTTCCGGTCGCGCCAAACGGAAGAAGATGAAGGTGTGCCGCCGCACTACCGCATCGTCGAGGAAACCCGATGAGGAAGGCTTCATCGCGGCTTCCTGGCGCCACACAGCGAGAACCAGAGCGTTCGAACTGGTGACGCAGGAACAAAAATGGGTCTGAGAACTATGGGACTTCTGAGGTCATCAGTTCCCTAGAACTTAGAACTAGTTCAACCAAACTAACCTAAGGACATCACACACATCCATGCCCGAGGCAGGATTCGAGCCTGCGACCGTAGCAGCAGCGTGTTTCCGGACTGAAGCGCCACTCGTTTGTAGTGCATGAAAAATTAATCTTACATCTACAAAAGTAATAGGACCACTAAGAAGTTCTTGTTGAGACACTTGGTTCGGAGTAAAATCAAAACTGCTAACTGTCTTGTAAACAGGCATTCTTGAACGACGATATCCTCTTCTCCTCCTGTACGGCATGGCTGTGTGCAACGTGCGGCTGCCTCGAGTGGAATGAGCATGCTGTTGCCTCACGCGCTAGTCATACAGTCCCATGACGTCATAGAGATAAGAAAATGGGCGCGGCAGGAAGTAGCGCGCTGATAAACCGCAATGGCGGCACCAGAAGTTGAGTTTTCCAGCGGATCGCGCTCTGTTAGAACTAGAGCGCGATCCGCGCGCCCTGGTGGCGCCGAGCGGAAACTCTTTCAAGGTCACACGCCTCTGAGGCGCAGCACTAGACTGTATGTCTAGCGTGTGAGGCTACAGCATGCTCATTCGACTCGAGGCAGCCGCACGTTGCACACAGCCATGCCGGCCGGCTGACGCAGGAACAGGTCCAGGCAGCAGAGATATATGCAGATCTGCCGGAAGTAGCAGAGACTGATGGGGACGGCACCACACCGACTGTGGCGATGAAACATCCCCGCCGTCCGCCGCCGATAACCATCCATTGGCCCGAGGACTGATGGGCAGCTGCGAAAAAAGCTCTACTCCGAAGCTAAGCCGCGAAAGATGATCGTGGGAACTGACACGTATAACGTTGGAGCAAAATGCATTGAGGACCACGCGAAACTAATGCAGCTCTGCGAAACCGAGAAGTGGCACTGCTTCACGCAGAGTACTGAGCAGCTGAAGCAGCTGAAGATCGTTAATCGCCACCTGCCGTTGAAGATGGAACCGGGGGCAGTTGGAGGAGATCGGCTTCCAGACCCGGCAGGTCGGCCTGGTGCAATCACCCAGGACCCACAGTGACGCACCCATGCTCTTAGTGGTCTTTGTGGACAACGTTGACAACCCGAAAAGTTTTCAGGTTGACGACATCGCTGACTTCGACGTAAAAGTCGAACCACTCGGTGGGAAAGGCAGGAGAGCCCAATGCTTCAACTGCCAGCGCATGTATCATGTGGGAAATTATTGCAGGATGCCTGAGCGCTGCTGCAAGTGCGCCGGGAATAGCGCGGGACTGCCCGAAGAAGAAGGAAGACTCGCCGAAGTAGTGCAAATGCCACGGGGACCACGTCGCCTGCTGCCGAGAAAGCGCCGCATTCAGGCGCGGGAAGCGCGCCAGCCGCGGAAACCCGAGTGGCAGCTTGGCGGACGTCGCTAAGGGGAAGCCGGTCGCCCCCTCCGAGAGGCCAGCGCCGCCCGAAGAGGAGGCCGCGCCGGCACCGCAGCCTTCGCATCTGCCTTCTCCGGTGCGCCGCCTGCAGTCAAGGGATCAGGCTTGCCGGCGTTCGCTGCTGCAAGGAGGGTTGCTGCCATCGCAAGGCGTTCCCAGCACGCCGCTCCGCTGACGCCCACGGGAAACGTCGCGACATAGTCAAACCTTCCCGAAACTGCGAAGGAAGACACAACCGTGTTGGCTGCTTTTCTGCGGTCGCTCAACCAGCTGATGGGTCAGCTACCGGTGCTCCTGGGAGTAGTCACGGCGGCCTTCCAGACCACCGCTGGAAGAAGCCAGCCCCGAAATGGATAACGAGCATATTTATGGGTTAACCATTTGCACGTTCAACGCCCTAGCAGGGCGAATTTCGCCGGTTCCTACGGGACGAGGCGGTCGACGTGCAGGATGCAAGATCCCCTCGCTTCTAAACTGATAAAGTTATTACTCAGCTTAGCCGCGAGTCCGTAGAGGGTGGTATTTGTGACGTAGAGTATAACTGGTCAGCATTTCCACCCGGAATTTGGGAGTGTAAGTCGGACCTTCCTTGATCCACCTTGCTGGGTCGTCTCGTCGTATTTCCTCGTACCTGTGCGCAGTGCAGCTCTCGTAAATGTCGTCCCGTGCAGATTCTTCATTGTCCGTGGTAGCCAATTTTCTAGGGTATCTATTTACTCGAAATTAACATTCAGAATGCCGTAATATCACTTTTATTGCTATCAATAATAAACACTCGTGTCACAAACTACTCGTAACCGGGAGAAAGGCTACCATCGAACAAGACAGGAAGAGCTCTTAAAGCCGACTGCTAACTTTGGCGCGCAGTCCGTATCTCTTACTAGTTTCGTCACAGTTCGTGGATTTCCGATCAAGTTCGTACTTACTAAGATATGCATTTGTTAATGAAGGAGTGTGAATTTTAACGAGGCAAAATTATGATAAATAGTTTTAGTAAAACACTTGGTTAGGAGTAAAATCAAAACTGCTAACAGTCTTGTAAACAGGCATTCTTGAACGACGATAACCTCTTCTCCTCCTGTATGGCATGGCTGTGTGCAACGTGCGGCTGCCTCGAGTCGAATGAGCATGCTGTTGCCTTACAAGCGATATATACAGTCCTATGACGTCACTGAGATAAGAATTCCTGGGCGTGGCAGGAAATAGCGCGCTGATAAACCGCAATGGCGGCACCGGAAACGGAGCAATAGCGCGGATCGCCTTTAGTTAAAACTCTAGGCGATCCGCCGCGGCCTGGTGGCGCCGCGCGGAACCTCGTTCAAGGTCACCCGCCTCTAAGGCGGCGCACACAGCCATGAAGAGGCTGTCATAAATGGCTTAAATTATTAAATATAAATAAACAAAATCGGTGACTTTGGCGCCAAGATGGCGGTACTTCCCGTCATGTATCTTTCCCAGGCTAACGCTTGTTGCTACGGTCCAACGCCGAGCCCTACCCCACTACATGCGACATATGGTCGCTTCGTCACCTAGCCAGCCAGCGTGGGAAATGCTCTCCGACTCATGGCAGGCTACGGACTACAGCACTTCCTAACTATAGTGAAGACATCAATAAGAGACAATAATTTATTAAAACTGGTAAAAATGTCTTCCTCACGTAAGAGGCACCTTACAAGGAGACCTTCCTCAAACCCGGGATCGACGTGCGAGCAGAAAATTTTTCTGACAGAGGCACCCACGGTGGCGGCACTGCCATCTACATGAAGAAGTCACTGCGCCACCACCGAATCCAGCCCCCGGAACTTCATGCGCTAGAGGCCACAGGAGTGACCGTCAACACTACCGCCCGAAAGATTCTTTTCGTGTCGGTGTACCTGCAGCCCGACACACCACTAGGTGCAGCGGACTTCGACGCCCTGGAGGGACGAGCTTCAGTTGCTGGGGATTTCAATGCGTAACACACCGAATGGAACTCGCGAACTGGCAACCGCAGCAGGCGCCGCCTCTCCCGTGCTGTTCACCGTGACGGCGCGATCACCCTGGGGCCGTTTGATCCCAAGATCATCCCTGTACGGGGACAACCGGACGTGCTCCATATTGCTCTTCTCAAAGGCATCGGGTAATTCACACCCGCCGAGACGCGAAACGTCCTGTCTTCCGACCATGTACCGGTCATTTTTGGCCTAGGCGTGTTCTCTCTTACAGAGAGCCGTCCGAGCTATCGGAGGCTGGACTCCGGGCGCCTTACGAAGCAAGCCGTCGAGCTCCTCCATGAGACGCCGAACCCCACGGAGGTAGAGGCAGACGCCACCCTAGCATTCTTCATCCGAAGAATACTCCGAGCAGCAGATAAAGCCACATCGAGACATCCCCAAGGGCCACGAGACTTCTCGCACCAGCTACCGCGCCATATTTTGGACGCGGTCACCGAGAAGAACCGACTCTTTCGTGAATGGCAGCCCACTCGCCAACCAGACTTGAAGCCGCACTTGAACCGCATGAGCCGGGTAGCAGTCGAGCAACACCGGAACCAGGAATCGGCAGACCTCGTGTCTGCGCTGAATCCTGAGGACGGCAGTGCATGGAGGATGGTAAACCGTTCCTACGCCGGCAACAGCGAATACCGCCGTTACAGGTCGGGAAGGACTTCGCGAGCGAACCGGACGAGAAAGCCAGCGCTCTGGCTGTCGCGTTCGCAGCGTACTTCACACCGGTAGCCGATGTCACCGACGAGGAACACATACGGCGGGTCCGGGAGCAACTACCAACCTTCTCACCGCAAGGGAGGAAGGCGACGTTGTCGAGCCGATAACGGAGGAAGACGTTGCTGTACAGCTTCACTCGCTGAATCCCAAGAAGGCTGGAGGCAGCGATGGCGTCACAAAGCTCCTGCTGAAGAATCTTCCGCCTGAATTACGACGGCAACTTGCCGATTTTTTCAACGAGATCTTCCGATCAGGTGTCTGCTCCTCTCCATGGAAACACGCGGAGGTAGTGGCCATTCTGAAATCCGGTAAGGACCCATGCCAGGTACCAAGCTACCGACCCATCAGCCTGTCCCCTTCCCTCTTGAAGGCTGTACGGGAGAATACTGATACAGCACGTCACCCAGGGGGGCATAATCCCGCGCGAACAGTTCGGTTCCGAGAAGAACATACCACTTCCCGCCAGCTCCTGCGGGTGGTAAAATTACGAGGTGCATTCAAGTTCTAAGGCCTCCGATTTCTTTTCTAATTAACTACTCACCCGAAATCGATGAAACGGACGTTACTTCTCGACGTAATCGCCCTGCAGACATACACATTTTTCACAACGCTGACGCCACGATTCCATGGCAGCGGCGAAGGCTTCTTTAGGAGTCTGTTTTGACCACTGGAAAATCGCTGAGGCAATAGCAGCACGGCTGGTGAATGTGCGGCCACGGAGAGTGTCTTTCATTGTTGGAAAAAGCCAAAAGTCACTAGGAGCCAGGTCAGGTGAGTAGGGAGCATGAGGAATCACTTCAAAGTTGTTATCACGAAGAAACTGTCGCGTAACGTTAGCTCGATGTGCGGGTGCGTTGTCTTGGTGAAACAGCACACGAGCAGCCCTTCCCGGACGTTTTTGTTGCAGTGCAGGAAGGAATTGTTCTTCAAAACATTTTCGTAGGATGCACCTGTTACCGTAGTGCCCTTTGGAACGCAATGGGTAAGGATTACGCCCTCGCTGTCCCAGAACATGGACACCATCATTTTTTCAGCACTGGCAGTTACCCGAAATTTTTTTGGTGGCGGTGAATCTGTGTGCTTCCATTGAGCTGACTGGCGCTTTGTTTCTGGATTGAAAAATGGCATCCACGTCTCATCCATTGTCACAACCGACGAAAAGAAAGTCCCATTCATGCTGTCGTTGCGCGTCAACATTGCTTGGCAACATGCCACACGGGCAGCCATGTGGTCGTCCGTCAGCATTCGTAGCACCCCCCTGGATGACACTTTTCGCATTTTCAGGTCGTCATGCAGGATTGTGTGCTCAGAACCCACAGAAATGCCAACTCTGGAGGCGATCTGTTCAACAGTCATTTGGCGATCCCCCAAAACAATTCTCTCCACTTTCTCGATCATGTCGTCAGACCGGCTTGTGCGAGCCTGAGGTTGTTTCGGTTTGTTGTCACACGATGTTCTGCCTTCATTAAACTGTCGCACCCACGAACGCACTTTCGACACATCCATAACTCCATCACCACATGTCTCCTTCAACTGTGGATGAATTTCAATTGGTTTCACACCACGCAAATGCAGAAAACGAATGATTGCGCGCTGTTCAAGTAAGGAAAACATCACCATTTTAAGTATTTAAAACAGTTCTCATTCTCGCCGCTGGCGGTAAAATTCCATCTGCCGTACGGTGCTGCCATCTCTGGGACGTATTGACAATGAACGCGGCCTCATTTTAAAACAATGCGCATGTTTCTATCTCTTTCCAGTCCGGAGAAAAAGAATCGGAGGCCTTGGAACTTGAATGCACCTCGTAGAGCATTGGAAACAAGGGAATACCCTGGGGCAGTGTTCCTCAACGTCTCCCGAGCGTTTGACTCCTTGTGGCATGACGGTCTCGAGTTCAAACTCTTTGACCACGGGATACAGACGTCCCACCAGACGCTACTGCGGTCGTACCTTTCTGAACGAACCTTCCACGTGAGGCCCTGCGATGGTACTTCCACAGATCGGCAGATACGGGCAGAGGTGCCGTATGTGTTTGTACTAGGCCCTTGCTGTACTCCCTGTACACTGCCGAATTTCCGAAAGTGGCAGGAGTTTAACTGGCACTGTACACGGATGATACAGCCCTGTTCGCGCGCAGCATGAACGCCCAGGTGCTGAGAAACCGCCTCCAACGCGGGTTCGACGCCTTGGGATCATGCGTAAGAATGTTGCGGTTGAAATTCAACGCCTCTAAGAGACAGGCATTGTCTTCACCCGAAGACTCCTGCCGCAAGGGCTTCCGCCAGTCGAAATCCAGGGAGAACCTACTCCATGCGACGGGAGGGTGAAATACGTAGGTTTTACCCTAGACTGTAGGTTCATCTGGATGTATCACATTCGTGATGTCAAGGACGCCTTCGCCTTCGCCCCCTGTATCCGCTACTAAACCCGCAGTTGTCATTGCCACCGCAACACGGGATCACACTATACCTAACTTTGGTTCGCCCATTGTTAGAGTATACCGCTGTGGTCTGGGGGAAAGCCGCAGGTGTTCACATTTTGATTCTGTAGCGGATACAGAATCGCCCTCTGAAGACTGCCATGCACCTTCCGAGGCGCTACTCGGCGCATCAGCTTCTGCTGCTCCGAGATAGGACTCGCGCAACCGCCAGGAGGTTCTACGAGAAAGCGGGGTACTCCCACAACCGCCTCGTACAAGGACTGGGCCAACAACCACACTACAGGTCAAGCACGGTTTGGCCTGATCTGCTGAGGGATTAAGTTTTACTAATCCCCTAATAGAGTGTGTGTACTTTGTTTACATGTATCCACCAGCACGGACGAACCTAGAAGCCAGGTAATATTTTCTATCCCCCTTAGGAACTGCAGGAATGTCAGTTCTATCCAAACTGCACCATCTCGAGAGAAGGATCCGGCTCGTCATATTGCGTCAGCGTATTCCATCCGCCACCGCCTCATCCAGTTCGTTGCTGGTCAGGCTGAAAATAGTCCTCGAATCCTCAGTGTCGGCCTCCTGCTGTTGTGCCCTGGGAGTCGTTGGAACTTGTTTCCCCGCGCAAAAATCAGGTATATGCTGGGCTCAATGAAGGACAACTTGGTCCTAAGAATACCGGGTGTCTACAGCATTTTCTGTGAATGTGGAAATCAATACATTGGACAGACGTAGCGTTGTATCATGCAAGCCATGTCTCTGAACATGTGAGAAGCGTTCGCCGCGGACAAAAGGAAAAATACGCGCTAGCGGATCAAAGCCTCAGTGAGGAACACACGTGTCAATTTAAAGAAACTAAGGGACTGTAGAGCTGAAGGTTTCTGGGACTCCGCTATTAAAGACGTAGTGCAGATTCGGGTCAGTGAAAACCTGGTCAACCGGGATAGTGGCTTCGAACTCAGCATCGCGTGCAACAAAACATCATCGTGAACAACACCAGGGCCCACAGATGGCGGCAGGTCGGTGGCGGCAGATGGAATAAACAGTTCGCACCGAGACGAGACCCCAGGACCCGGCACCCACGGACCCCGCCCCCCTCTCACCCCCGCCACCACGCGCCGCAGTACCGATTCCGCTCGCGCCTGATTTCCCCGACCGGCACCGAGGATGCTGAAGATGGCAAGTGAGAAACTTGCTGATACGTTGCCGTAGAAAAACGCATTGATTCGGCTGCCAACCCGAGAAGATTTTATCAATGCCATGCTGAACAGAGTGAAGAATGATATAGAAAGCGTACAGTGTTAACAGAGAATTTCTATAAAAACCAAACACCTTAATCAGTTGATTTGTTAATGCAAAACCGTCGGATTGTAGCCTATCGCGATTGCGGTTTATCGTATCGCGAAATTGCTGCTCGCGTTGGTCGAGATCCAATGACTGTTAGCAGAATATGGAATCGGTGGGTTCAAGAGGATAATACGGAACGCCGTGCTGGATCCCAACTGCCTCGAATCACTAGCAGTCGAGATGACAGGCATCTTATCTGCATGTCTGTAACGTATCGTGCAGCCACGTCTCGATCCCTGAGTCAACAGATGGGGACGTTTGCAAGACAACAACCATCTGCACGAACAGTTCGACGACGTCTGCAGCAGCTAGGACTATCAGCTCGGAGACCGTGGCTGCGGTTACCCTTGACGCTGCATCACAGACAGGAGCGCCTGCATTGGTGTACTCAACGATGAACCTGGGTGCACGAATGGCAAAACGTCATTTTTTCGGATGAATCCAGGTTATGTTTACAGCATCATGATGGTCGCATCCATGTTTGGCGACATCGCGGTGAACGCACATTGGAAGCGTGTATTCGTCATCGCCATACTGGGGTATCACCCGGCGTGATGGTATGGGGTGCCATTGGTTACACGTCTCGGTCACCTCTTGGTCCCATTGACGGCACTTTGAACAGTGGACGTTACATTTCAGATACGTTACGATCCGTGGCACTAGCCTTCATTCGATCATTGCGAAACCCTACATTTCAGCAGGATAATGCACGACCGCATGTTCCATGTCCTGTATGGGCCTTCTGGATGCAGAAAATGTTCGGCTGCTGCCCTGGCCAGCACATTCTCCAGATCTCTCACAATTGAGAACGTCTGGTCAATGGTGGCCGAGCAGCTGGCTCTTCACAATACGCCTGTCACTACTCTTGATGAACTGTGGTATCGTGTTGAAGGTGTATCGGCAGCTGTACCTGTACACGCCATCTAAGCTCTGTTTGACTCAATGCACAGGCGTATCAAGGCCGTTATTACAGCTAGAGGTAGTTGCTTAGGGTAGTGATATCTCAGGATCTATGCACCCAAATTCCGTGGAAATGTAATCACATGTCAGTTTTAGTGTAATACATTTGTCCAATGAATACCCCTTTATCATCTGCATTTCTTCTTGGTGTAGCAATTTTAATAGCCAGTAGTGCATGTTTTATATGGGAATAAGACTGCACAGTAAATAATAATATTGATTCTACGTGGGGCAATACATTATACAAAATCATTACAATCAATGATAAGCAGCTTTAACACAGAAAAGGAAAAAAAATGAGAGAAAGAAGTACTTAGAGGCCTCACTGATGCTCTACAGAACGACAAAAAAAAAAATGGTTCAATTGGCTCTGGGCACTATGGAACTTAACATCTGTGGTCATCAGGGCCCTAGAACGTAGAAATACTTAAACCTAACCAACCTAAGGACATCACACACATCCATGCCCGTGGCAGGATGCGAACCTGCGCCCGTAGTAGTCGCGCGGTTTCGGACTGAGCGCCTGAACCGCTAGACCACCGCGGCCGGCACAGAACGACAACGATCAGCAGAAGTAGGTGTGCCAAATAGTAGCATTAGGCAAGTAAGCCCACTACAGGACACATGTGCACAATATCAATGTAAAATCCGAGAATATAACGACTCTCTCCCGTTGTAATTGCTAGCTGCCTTTGCTTACAAGTAGCGAGTGTCAACACAAAATAGGACTGACGTAACATAGCAACAAAATATACGGGATGGATCTGACGCATCGGTCTCAACGGGTTCGAGATATGCTTTCACTCTGTTCCTGGCCTTTGGACAGGTAATTTCAGCTCTAACAGTTTACATTAATCGACAGCCTGCATAATTATGTATTTAATTTTACGTTATATCTGCCATATCTGCTGCCACATTCATACCAACTATTATTTCTTTGTTGATGGCTGGTTTCGTATTTTATTTAAAGTCTTTACTTAACTTTTTAGTTTTCACACCATTAAAAAATTATATGTGTGATTCACTCTGGCACAAAAGTCAAATGTCTTAAAACGCTGCTGTTTGTCATTGTTACTTCTACCGCGTTTGCTTACGATCCTCTGCCATTTACGTTCCTGCTAGTGTGGGGCGTCGGGTGGAATAATAGAATAAATGTTTTGTATTTATGCTGTTAGCCGTTCTCAACACTGGCTCTCTAACTACAATATTGGCAACCAGAAAGTGATTAGCAAAACGTGAAGCCTGTAATTAGAATTCCTAGTGCCCACTTCATCTGAGATATACATTTATAGCTACAGCTTATAGCTCTGAGGAATTAAGAGATTGTCTGGGATTCATAATCAAAAATCATTCTCTCTAAAATGTTCACTATATTCTGAAAGTCACAGGCCAAAAAGTATCCACACAATCCAACTACCAGATCAGTTCAGGGTCTAATGCGCTCATGCCACTATGACTGTTCAAATTAAATGTTTAAGTGAATGCTCGCCATAATTTGATGATAATGTTCATCAAACGCCACGCTAATAATGCTAGAATGTCTGTCCTACAGCGGCACGTGAAAATACGACATACGCAAACTAAAGATAGATCATTAACGGCATCCCAAAATTAACACTTCACTCGAAAACGATTTCATGGTTACGCATATCCCGAGTAACTTATTACTTTTTCCAAGGCTGTTTATACCAACGATACCGACGCGACGCGACTCCCGGAACAGGTGGTGCGCTAATCAGCGTCTGGAGAGAACTGGGGCCTGCCTTTTCTCGTGCAGCGTTCTTACATATGAAGCCGCGGTGCGGACGGCTAAGCAAATCTGCTCTCCCTACTAGCTGCTGGGCTAGTAATGCACCACTTTAAGTTATCGAATAAATCAATGCTTCCTTTGCTGATGGCCGATGAAACTCTCAATTTAAATGTGCAATCAGCACACAGGTAAGTAATCATAATATGAGTCTAACTTGGCTAAGTCAAATATTTTGGGCGAGAGAATTAACTTAATTACACTACACGCAGTAGACTAGCTCTGAACTTGCCCTTTGGAGATACGCTATCGCTATACTTATATAGTTATTCAGTTGTAAGTTCTCACATCTTTATGATTACAGTGGATATCCATTCTACTTAAATTTAAACATCCTAGCCTTATTTATTAGCCTATCTATCTTGCTTCCTTAATTTCTAAGACAAAAACCAGAAAATCACGAATTTCAACTAAAATTTTAATTTGTGAGATCCAGAATACTGTTTCTACTAAATTATTATGCAAAAGGAATCTAAATATAAATTTTTAAGTTTATAGCTCTTTTCTGTTGCGCCAATGATTTTTACAGAAAAACGTCCAAATTTCGAAAATGGTTAAAGTTATTGATCTGATATTCAACACATATTTATGTAGTATTACTCCTGACATGCTAGAAACGTTTCAGGTTATTTACTTGAGTTTTAAGGTATTGCGCAACATTTATGACGTCAGAGCTAGTTACAGCGGACTGGCTGGCACACAATGGAAAGCCTGATGTGAATTTTGTAAGGCGTGAGTAGGCTGCTTCCCTACACTAGGCCTTCCGTTTCAGAAACTCCCTAGTAAACAAGAAACACAGCTCTCATCCACGTAATATTACTCTTCAAGATAAGTGCTTGTCTTCCACATGCTTAAGCGTTGCGCCTTTATATACTCTAACAGATGACGAAGGATGCAGCGCAAGATTTGTTAGCACATGTTTTTCGAGAATTAAATGTCACAGAAACTTCCTGCGGATCCATTGCGTTCAGTGAACGTGAGTCATAACGTGGCTCGTGTGGTTGCGAAAGCTGTTCGATGCGTGTTTTTTCAGCAAGCTGCGCTTGCAATTAGTGAGGATAAGCTCTAAACTGTAACTAATATTCTGTTCCCTAAATATTTGTGGTGTATTTCGAGCTGTATTCAACTGCAGCGCTCTGATAGGTTGTGTTCCAGCCATGTGTTCTATGTATATTATAGCTTTTTTGTGTGTGTGGTCTCCATATTCTTCGTGACCGTGATTCGAACTAAGAATGCTATGGATCTTGGGCATTCCAACTACTAGTTCGTGTTCTTGGTGGTCAGCTGATTTCCTTTTTTTCTTGTTTTATCTGAGCTATACGGGGTAATAAAATAATTATAAATTCCAGATCACACACTTTCACCTTCATAAAGACGGCTTTAACCTCCAGTCTCCTCCTCTCATGACACTGATTATAAAGTTTATCAGCCTGCCATGTTGAAAATACGGTTTGTTACACTGGACAGATTTTGCACAAAGAAGTGCCGTCACTGTGGGCAGAGGAGCAACAAAGAAGAGCGGGAACATCCAAAGTAACTGCCTTCGTTTCCGTTGCAAACGGCAGGCTTAAAATCGAGAGAAGCTTCACAGGCGGAAAAAAAGCACGAGGTACGCTGCAGGCTCCATGCTTTCAGGGATCCAGCACTGTAATATCAGATTTTATAATTCACACACTTAAAATGGTGTGTATTTCCGAACGTTTGAAGAATGCGTCAGACGTCATTCTACTTAATTGAACTACGTTGTCAAGTATTACAAATTAGAGCAACAGTCTTATTTACGTGTCCTATTCCACACTGTCTGGCGTACATTTTACGACTTCATGGGCAGGACCTTTCGACCAGTTCGAGATTTTGACGATATAACGCGCCAATTGGACAGAATTTGGCATTATGTCCGCAAGGAGGATATTCGATAACTCTATAAATCAATTCCAAGCCAAATAACGGTTTGCGTAACGCCGGGAGGTGAGCTAGAGCGTTAATGACTTGTTCAATTGCGGAAGCTCTTTCTTGTGAATAAATCGTCCACTTTTTCTGGTACTGTAATCGTTTGTTTGATTCTACATGTAAATCACATCTACCGATTTCCGTCCAATTCCAATGTTTCCTCGTGCGTCGTTTTACTGTCTTAGATTGTACGCGGCGTAAGCAGTTGGCAGTCTACAACTTTTATTTAAATATAAATATGTAGGTGTTTCTGGTCTTCCCTAAAACGTGGTTTTTATTTTCTATAACGGATATATTGAGTTACGTTTTATATATTGCTCAGATAATGATCCAAAAATCAAGTTGTATGGTATCGGTCAGTGTTAAATTACGCAACTGAAACTCTACGAGACGCCAGTTTCACGTCTTATATGAAAGTAACGGGCGATGTAAACCCAAAATAGGCCCCTGGAGTAGAGGACATTCCTTCAGAAGTATTGAGATATACGGTATGTACGCTACTGGACATTAAAATTGCTACACCACGAAGATGACGTGCTACAGAAGCGAAATTTAACCGACAAGAAGAAAGTACAGTGATATGCAAATGATTAGCTTTTTAGAGCATTCGACCAAGGTTGGCGCTGGTGGCGACACTACAACGTGCTGACATGAGGAAAGTTTCCAACCGATTTCGCATACACAAGCAGCAGTTGACCGGCGTTTCCAGGTGAAACGTTGTTGTGATGCCTCTTATAAGGAGGAGAAATGAGTACCATCACGTTTCCGACTTTGATAAACGTCGGATTGTAGCCTATCGCGATTGCAGTTTATCGTATCGCGACATTGCTGCTCGCGTTGGTCGCGATCCAATGACTGTTAGCAGAATACGGAAACGGTGGGTTCAGGAGGGTAATACGGAACGCCGTGCTGGATCCCAACGGCCTCGTATCACTAGCAGTCGAGATGACAGGCATCTTATCCGCATGGCTGTAACGGATCGTGCAGCCACGTCTCGAAACCTGTCAACAGATGGGGACGTTTGTAAGACAACAACCATCTGCAAGAACAGTTCGACGACGTTTGCAGCAGCATGGACTATCAGCTCGGATACCATGGCTGCGGTTACCCTTGACGCTGCATCACAGACAGGAGCGCCAGCGATGGTGTGCTCAACGACGAACCTGGGTGCACGAATGGCAAAACGTCATTTTTTCGGATGAAGGTCGCATCCGTGTTTGGTGACATCGCGGTGAACGCACATTGGAAGCGTGTATTCGTCACCGCCATACTGGCGTATCACCCGGCGTGATGGTATAGGGTGCCATTGGTTACACATCTCGGTCACCTCTTGTCAGCATTGACGGCACGTTGAACAGTGGACGTTACATTTCAGCTTTCATTCGATCCCTGCGAAACCCTCCATTTCAGCAGGATAATGCACGACCACATGTTGCAGGTCCTGTACGGGCCTTTCTGGATGCAGAAAATGTTCGACTGCTGCCCTCGCCAGCACATTCTCCAGATCTCTCCCCAACTGAAAACGTCTGGTCAATGGTGACCGAGCAACTGGCTAGTCACAATGCGCCAGTCACTACAGTTGACGAACTGTGGTATGGTGTTGAAGCAGCATAGGCAGCTGTACCTTTACACGCCATCAAAGCCCTGTTTGACTCAATGACGAGGCGTATCAAGGCCGTTATTACGGCCAGAGGTGGTTCTTCTGGGTACTGATTTCTCAGGATCTATGCACCTAAATTGCGTGGAAATATAATCGCATGTCAGTTCTAGTACAGTATATTTGTCCAATGAATACCCCTTTATCATCTGCATTTCTTCCTGGTGTAGCAGTTTTAATGGACAGTATTGTAATATATCATATAGGAAAAATACCCTCAGAATGGTATAGTTCCTACTCAAAGAAAACGGCAGATGCTGACAGGTGTGAACATCGCCGAACTACCAGCTAAATAAATAATAATTGCAAAATACTGGATGGAAGAATGGAAAAATTGTAAGCCGAATTCTTGGAAGACGACTTTGGCTTTTGTAGAATTTTGCGAAAACACGAACAATAGCGATCAACGACTTATCTTAATAGGTAGGTTAATTACAGTACTCGTACATTTAGAGAAAACTTTTTAATGTTGACTCTATACACACTTTGAAATTATGAAAGTGGCGTGACTAAAACTTACATTCAACTTGAGCAGAAACCAAACTGAAGCTGCACGAATCGAAAGGCATCAAAGGGGAGCATTTGTTGAGAAAGGTATGAGACAAGTCTATTGGCGCTCCGATGTTATTCAGTCTGTACGCCGAGCCAACAGTGAAAGAAACTAAAGCAAATTTGGGAAGCAAGTTAAAGTTCCAGGGGAAGCATTAAATAATTTGAGGTTTCCTGATGGCATTTTAATCCAGCCAAGGACGGCAAACAACATCCAAGAGAAGTAGAATGGAATGAATAGTGTCCTGAAAAGAAGATCTAAGACCACCGTCAACAAATGCAAAACAAGGGTAATTGAATGTAGAGGAACTGAATCAAGTGACACAGCAGGAACTGGATTAGGAAGTGAGACACTGAAAGTAGTCAATGAGATCGGTATTTAAGCAGCAGAATGACTGAGGATCCCTGAAGCTGTGAGGATGTAAAATGTCGCCTGGCTATGTCGAGAAAAACATTCGTAAAAACGTGATATTTTAAATTTAAATTCTGACAGTTTTCTGAAGGTATTTTTCCGGAGTATAGCCTTGTACTGAAGCAGAACATGGACAATGAGAATTTCAGATATGAAGGGTTTAGAAATCTTTGAAATATGCTGCTACAGATGGGTAGAGTGAACTGAAGAAGTGATTGTTGGACGTACTGTGACATGGCGAGAGGTGGGAACAAGTAAAGTACCCGAAAAACTCTCGAACATGAGCATTTTGGTGGACTAGATGTTATGGTTTTGGGAGGCATAATGTTGCGTGATGGAAATGATAGCGATATCAATTAACGTTTTAGTATTCTCCTTGGCCGCGTGCGTCAGTTCAGGTGTGCAATCGGCCCGACATCATTTTTATGTATGACAGTGAGCGACTGCATCGAACAGTGCAGCAGACGGAGGTGCTCCTGAACGAGAGGACGTTCAGTGAATGGAGTGACCTAGCCGTTTACGCCACACGTTTGGAGTGCTTTGGTAGACGTATCGTGGCACGTCCACACACAGCAATGGCCATCCATCTATTCTCAACAGCGTTGGTGGAGGAGTGGAGGTCCCTTCCGCAAGAAGGGTCGTCGAGCAGATGCGCAAAACTATACACCTATATCTCTGACATCGATCTGTTGTAGGATTTTAGAACATGTTTCTTGCTCGCGTGTCATGTTAGTTCTGGAAACCCAGAATCTACTGTGTAGGAATCAACATGGATTCCGGAAACAGCGATCGTGTGAGACCCAACTCGCTTTATTTGTTCATGAGACCCAGAAAATATTACATACAGGCTCCCAGGTAGATGCCATTTTCCTTGACTTCCGGAGGGCGTTCGATACACTTCCGCACTGTCGCCTGATAAACAAAGAAAGAGCCTACGGAATATCAGACCAGCTGTGTGCCTGGATTGAAGAGTTTTTAGCAAACAGAACACAGCATGTTGTTCTCAATGGAGAGACGTATGCAGACGTTAAAGTAACCTCTGGCGTGCCACAGGGGAGTGTTATGGGAGCATTACTTTTCACAATATATATAAATGACCTAGTAGATAGTGTTGTTAGTTCCGTGCGGCATTTCGCGGATGATGCTGTAGTATACAGAGAAGTTCCAGCATTAGAAAATTGCAGCGAAATGCAGGAAGATCTGCAGTGGATAGGCACTTGGTGTTGGGAGTGGCAACTGACCCTTAACATAGACAAATGTTATGTATAGCGAATACATAGAAAGAATGATCCTTTATTGTATGATTATATGATAGCGGAACAAACACTGGTAGCAGTTACTTCTGTAAAATATCTGGGAGTGTGCGTACGGAACGATTTGAAGTGGAATGATCATATAAAATTAATTGTTGGTAAGGCGGGTGCCAGGTTAAGATTCATTGGGTGAGTCCTTAGAAAATGTAGTCCATCAACAAAGGAGGTGGCTTACAAAACACTCGTTCGACCTATACTTGAGTATTACTCATCAGTGTGGAATCCGTACCAGGTCGGGTTGACAGAGAGATAGAGAAGATCCAAAGAAGAGCAGCGCGTTTCGTCACAGGGTTATTTGGCAAGCGTGATAGCGTTACGGAGAAGTTTAGCAAACTCAAGTGGCAGACTCTGTAAGAGAGGCGGTCTGCATCGCGGTGTAGTTTGCTGTCCTGGTTTCTAGAGGGTACGTTTCTGGATGAGGTATCGAATATATTGCTTCCCCCTACTTATAACTCCCGAGGAGATCACGAATGTAAAATTAGAGAGATTCGAGCGCGCACGGAGGCTTTCCGGCAGTCGTTCTTCCCGCGAACCATACGCGACTGGAAGATGAGAGGGAGGTAATGACAGTGGCACGTAAAGTGCCCTCCGCCACACACCGTTGGGTGGATTGCGGTGTATAAATGTAGATGTAGATGAAGAAGAAGTCTTTACCAACCTCATGGCCAGAGTGGTAGTACATGGCAGAGCATGCACTGCCGTCTGTGGTGGTCACACCTGGACCATGTCCCTACCATTGTAATGACCTAAGGAGCTCCATAATTCGCGGTAACTTTAGTGCAGTTGTCTTCGAATAAAAGTGACATTTGTGTTCGTCTCATTGCGTATTTCTTTCACTGCCTGTAGCAGTTCTTTCTATGTATGGTCCAAGTTTAAACGAGCTGCGTTACTTCGAAAAGACGCAACTTGCGAGAGGTATTTTCGTCCTTAAAATTTGTTCGTCAGTGTAGGTGGCAGTAATCATGGCGATATGAAGACGCCTGCGCAAGATAAACCAATATGGAGGGCCACATAAATCCAGGCTCTGAAGACCAGCCTGACAGTTAAGTGTACGAAGCAGATTCGCACTCTTCGTCAATGCATTGACTTCAGCTGCTCGTGACACATTAAAATGTGAACCCGACCGGGACTCGAACTTGGATTTCCTGCTCATAGCGAGTTGGTACCTTAACCACTCTGGCTATCCGAGCACGCTTCTAGAACCGATCCGAACTTCCATATGTCACGTAGTTACAACCCTTAGGCTCGCACAATTCGTGATTTTCGCACAGAGAGACAAAAATTGGATCGTCATTTTAGTTCGTCGAGGCACCGACACATCAATGATGGTTACAATGGCTTTATTTATGCAGTGTCTGTATCTTCAGAAGACAATATCGTTCAAACATGGATGCATGTCTGAAGGACATTGTATTGCGAAGATATACATTCTGCACATACGCAGACATTGCAATCATCAATGAAAGTAAAATACACTGACTGAAAAAAGAATCGCAGCACAAAAAGTAATTAATTTTGAGTAATGATAGTTTGGGAATATCTTTCTCTAGGGTAACATGTTTAAATGATTAACACTGCAAGATCACATGTTAATCTACCGAAAGATACGCCAATGCAAATCCGAAATGCTGGTACACTAATAACCGGTGTATCCGCCAGAATGTTCACTGAAAGAATGCAAATGTGTGTGCATTGTGATGTAGAGGTACAGAATGTTAGTTTGTAGGATGTAGCCCCATGCCTGTTATGCATGGTCGGTCAATAGAGGGACGGTTAATGATGTTAATGGATGACGCTGGAGTTGTCATCCGATGATGCCCCATATGTGCTCGACTGGAGACCAGGGTAACATGTAGCTATTGTAGGTAGGCTGTTTAGGTTTGTATGTAGGTAACGCCACGTAGCACTCTGTATGAAAATCACTGACTGTGCTGTGTGCAGTCTGTGGTTGGTTTGCATTGTTGGAATTTATTGCTATGGTAGTTTTTGGCAGTTGGATGTGAACAGCGCGTAGCGTTGCGCAGTTGGAGGTGAGCCGCCAGCAGTGGTGGATGTGGGGAGAGAGATGGCAGAATTTTGAGAGCGGACGATGTGGATGTGTGTCCATCAGAAAAAGTAAATTTGTCTTACTGTATATCATGAACTGATATATATATATATATATATATATATATACAGGGTGTTTCAAAAATGACCGGTATATTTGAAACGGCAATAAAAACTAAACGAGCAGCGATAGAAATACACCGTTTGTTGCAATATGCTTGGGACAACAGTACATTTTCAGGCGGACAAACTTTCGAAATTACAGTAGTTACAGTTTTCAACAACACATGGCGCTGCAAGTGATGTGAAAGATATAGAAGACAACGCAGTCTGTGGGTGCGCCATTCTGTACGTCGTCTTTCTGCTGTAAGCGTGTGCTGTTCACAACGTGCAAGTGTGGTTTATTCCTTAGAACAGAGGATTTTTCTGGTGTTGGAATTCCACCGCCTAGAACACAGTGTTGTTGCAACAAGACGAAGTTTTCAACGGAGGTTTAATGTAACCAAAGGACCGAAAAGCGATACAATAAAGGATCTGTTTGAAAAATTTCAACGGACTGGGAACGTGACGGATGAACGTGCTAGAAAGGTAGGGCGACCGCGTACGGCAACCACAGAGGGCAACGCGCAGCTAGTGCAGCAGGTGATCCAACAGCGGCCTCAGGTTTCCGTTCGCTGTGTTGCAGCTGCGGTCCAAATGTCGCCAACGTCCACGTATCGTCTAATGCGCCAGAGTTTACACCTCTATCCATACAAAATTCAAACGCGGCAACCCCTCAGCGCCGCTACCATTGCTGCACGAGAGACATTCGCTAACGATATAGTGCACAGGATTGATGACGGCGATATGCATGTGGGCAGCATTTGGTTTACTGATTATTTTTACCTGGACGGCTTCGTCAATAAACAGAACTGGCGCATATGGGGAACCGAAAAGCCCCATGTTGCAGTCCCATCATCCCTGCATCCTCAAAAAGTACTGGTCTGGGCCGCCATTTCTTCCAAAGGAATCATTGGCCCATTTTTCAGATCCGAAACGATTACTGCATCACGCTATCTGGACATTCTTCGTGAATTTGTGGCGGTACAAACTGCCTTAGACGACACTGATAACACCTCGTGGTTTATGCAAGATGGTGCCCGGCCACATCGCACGGCCGACGTCTTTAATTTCCTGAATGAATATTTCGATGATCGTGTGATTGCTTTGGGCTATCCGAAACATACAGGAGGCGGCGTGGATTGGCCTCCCTATTCGCCAGACATGAACCCCTGTGACTTCTTTCTGTGGGGACACTTGAAAGACCAGGTGTACCGCCAGAATCCAGAAACAATTGAACAGCTGAAGCAGTACATCTCATCTGCATGTGAAGCCATTCCGCCAGACACGTTGTCAAAGGTTTCGGGTAATTTCATTCAGAGACTACGCCATATTATTGCTACGCATGGTGGATATGTGGAAAATATCGTACTATAGAGTTTCCCAGACCGCAGCGCCATCTGTTGTTGAAAATTGTAACTACTGTAATTTCGAAAGTTTGTCTGCCTGAAAATGTACTGTTGTCCCAAGCATATTGCAACAAACGGTGTATTTCTGTAGCTGCTCGTTTAGTTTTTATTGCCGTTTCAAATATACCGGTCATTTTTGAAACACCCTGTATATATATATATATATATATATATATATATATATATATATATATATATGATGGCTTTTGAATATTATTAAAGTAAATACATTGTTTGTTCTCTGTCAAAATCTTTCATTTGCTAACTATGCCTATCAGTAGTTAGCGCCTTCAGTAGTTAGAATCTTTTGTTTAGCTGGCAGTATTGGCGCTAGCTGTATTGCAGTAGTTCGAGTAGCGAAGATTTTTGTGAGGTAAGTGATTCATGAAAGGTATAGGTTACTGTTAGCCAGAGCCATTCTTTTGTAGGTATTATTGAAAGTCAGATTGCGTTGTGCTAAAATATTGTGTGTCAGTTTAGTGATGATAAGAATAAGCAAAGAGAGAAATGTCTGAGTACGTTCAGTTCTGCTCAGCTGTTTGAAAATCAAATAACGTAAGAGGCGTAAAACTTTGAACATAGCTGCTAAGGTTCAGTGACCGTGTCAGAATTATATTGTAACAAATAAGCCCTCGGTCACAAATATTAAGTCAAAATTAACCTGGTCCTTTCATAGGACCCAATTCCTATCAGATTCAGCGCATGCTTCGCAACAAATACAACTGCAATGTTGCCATCTCTGCTAATAATAATCTAAAGAGAAACTTCTTTCATAATTTGAAATCCATTCGCTCTCCTACAGAAAGTTCTGGCGTTTATAAGATCATCTGCGATACCTACTTCTTCTATTATATAGGGCAAACCGGACGTGCTTTCACGATCAGATATAAAGAACATCTTTTGAGAAAGAACAGCACCAGTCCCCTAAATTCATCCATTGCCGATCATCTCTTAATTACTGGACACGTGCCTGAAGCCATAGGCGATAACAATAGTCTGCATACCGAAAAGAAGGGGCGTAGGTTAAATGTCTTAGAGGAATTGGAGATTTTCAAACCGCTCACTCGTCATGATGGCCTCATTCTCAACGAACAGCTGCAGCTGCGAAATAAAAACTTTTTTGACTGTATAAAGCCATTGCTTGATCTTTGATTTAGATTTCCTCATGCAGTTTACCGAAATGTTGTTTTCCTGTTACATCTTTGCTGTTTTGTTGTATGTCATAACTAACGTTTTTACGTTACAAAATGTGTCCTATTTAAAGCAGATAAATATGTAACTTCATCCTGTTATTATTAATGCTTACGTTATGCCTGAATCAGCTGCGTCACAATTTCATGTGTCTAATTTTGAATGCACATTAGCCTCGTTGTTTCTGCGGCTACTAGATGGCGCTCGTACCAACACCATGTTTACTTGCCACACTTTCTAAAGTGGGCACCTCAGTCTTGTTGCAACCCTTGTTCACAGTACGACCAGCCCTTAGCGACTCGCCATCTCACAAGTGTTCATGACGTCGCCTTTCCGGCTTAGATCTTTTTTAATATGTGACTTATAAGTACTGCATCTTTTCGAGTCAGTACAAACTTTAATTTTATTAATGTACTATATACCTATTGTTTTAGTACAGTTAGTCTAATTCTGAAGACGACGCTCATAGTAGCGTCGAAACCAGGTTAATTTTGACTTAATATTTGTGACCGAGGGCTTATTTGTTACAGTATAACGTAAGAGGTTTATCAACACAGTACGAGGTGCATTAAAGTTCTAAGGCCAACGATTTTTTTCTCCGGACTGGAAAGAGATAGAAACATGCGCATTGTTTTAAAATGAGGCCGCGTTCATTGTCAATACGTCCCAGTGATGGCTGCACCGTACGGCAGATGCAATTATACCGCCAGCGGCGAGAATGAGAACTGTTTTAAATACTTAAAATGACGACGTTTTCCTTACTTGAACAGCGTGCAATCATTCGTTTTCTGAATTTGCGTGGTGTGAAACCAATTGAAATTCATCAACAGTTGAAGAAGACATGTGGTGATGTAGTTATGGATGTGTCAAAAGTGCGTTCGTGGGTGCGACAGTTTAATGAAGGCAGAGCATCGTGTGAAAACAAACCGAAACAACCTTGGGCTCACACAAGCCGGTCTGACGACATGATGGAGAAAGTGGAGAGAATTGTTTTGGGGGATCGCCGAATGACTGTTGAACAGATCGCCTCCAGAGTTGGCATTTCTGTGGGTTCTGTGCACACAATCCTGCATGACGACCTGAAAATGCGAAAAGTGTCAACCGGGTGGGTGCCACGAATGCTGACGGACGACCACATGGCTGCCCGTGTGGCATGTTGCCAAGCAATGTTGACGCGCAACGACAGCATGAATGGGACTTTCTTTTCGTCGGTTGTGACAATGGATGAGGCGTGGATGCCATTTTTCAATCCAGAAACAAAGCGCCAGTCAGCTCAGTGGAAGCACACAGATTCACAGCCACCAAAAAAATTTCGGGTAACCGCTAGTGCTGAAAAAATGATGGTGTCCACGTTCTGGGTCAGCGAGGGCGTAATCCTTACCCATGGCGTTCCAAAGGGCACTACGGTAACAGGTGCATCCTACGAAAATGTTTTGAAGAACAAATTCCTTCCTGCACTGCAACAAAAACGTTCGGGAAGGGCTGCGGGTATGCTGTTTCACCAAGACAATGCACCCGCACATCGAGCTAACGTAACGCAACAGTTTCTTCGTGATAACAACTTTGAAGTGATTCTTCATGCTCCCTACTCACCTGACCTGGCTTCTAGTGACTTTTGGCTTTTTCCAACAGTGAAAGACACTCTCCGTGGCTGCACATTTACCAGCCGTGCTGCTATTGCCTCAGCGATTTTCCAGTGGTCAAAACAGACTCCTAAAGAAGCCCTCGCCGCTGCCATGGAGTCATGGCGTAAGCGTTGTGAAAAATGTGTACATCCGGAGGGCAATTACGTCGAGAAGTAACGCCAGTTTCATCGATTTCGGGTGAGTAGTTACTTAGAAAAAAATCGGAGGCCTTAGAACTTGAATGCACCTCGTAATTCATTAATTTTTCTAAGGGGAGGTTTCCCCATTGTGTAGAGCATGTTGGGTTACAACAGCGGTATGTGGACGACCGTTATGCAGTTGGGAAACTACTGTGGAATGCTGTTCATGAGTGGCAGCACAACAGGTCGATTCACCAGACTGACATACATTGCAGGTAGGGTGCGTGGGATAACCACTCTCGTGGTCCTGTTGTAATACGAGATCGCACGCGGACCATAACTCCAGATGTAGGTCCACTGTGACTAGCACGCAGACAGGTTGATTGCAGGTCCTCAACCGGCCTCCCTCTAACCAACAGGCATCCATAGCTGCCACTGAGGCAGAACCAGCTTCCATCAGAAAACAGAACAAACCAACACAATGCCTTCCAACGAGCTCTCACTTGGCACCACTGAAATCGTAAACGCCGGCGGCTGTAGGTCAGTAGAAAGCACTCTAGTGGGCCTCTGACTGTCCTCGAAATAACCAAAGTGTGACAGTACGATGGACCAGAGCCACACGCCGGTCTTCCCTCTCGGCAGCGTCACGTAGACGTCGGGAGTCCAGTCCTCTCGCGACCTGACATTCTTATTACCACTGCTGCCAGCAATCACGTACACTGGCTACAAACCTCCTATCTCTTTCTGCAACTTTTTTTTTTTTTGTCATCAGTCTACTGACTGGTTTGATGCAGCCCACCACGGATTCCTTTCCTGTGCTAGCCTTCATCTCAGAGTAGTACTTGCAACCAACGTCCTCAATTATTTGCTTGACGTATTCCAATCTCTGTCTTCCTCTACAGTTTTTGCCCTCTACAGCTCCCTCTAGTACCATGGAAGTCATTCCCTCATGTCTTAGCAGATGTCCTATCATCCTGTCCCTTCTCCTTATCAGTGTTTTCCACATATTCCTTTCCTCTCCGATTCTGCGTAGAACCTCCTCATTCCATGTTTCACTACCATACAATGCTGTACTCCAGACGTACATCCTCAGAAATTTCTTCCTCAAATTAAGGCCGGTATTTGATATTAGTAGACTTCTCTTGGCCAGAAATGCCTTTTTTGCCATAGCGAGTCTGCTTTTGATGTCCTCCCTGCTCCGTCCGTCATTGGTTATTTTACTGCCTAGGTAGCAGAATTCCTTAACTTCATTGACTTCGTGACCATCAACCTTGATGTTAAGTTTCTCGCTGTTCTTATTTTTACTACCTCTCATTACCTTCGTCTTTCTCCGTTTTACTCTCAAACCATACTGTGTACTCATTAGACTGTTCATTCCGTTCAGCAGATCAGTTAATTCTTCTTCAATTTCACTCAGGATAGCAATGTCATCAGCGAATCGTATCATTGATATCCTTTCACCTTGTATTTTAATTCCACTCCTGAACCTTTCTTTTATTTCCATCATTGCTTCCTCGATGTACAGATCGAAGAGTAAGGGCGAAAGGCTACAGCCGTGTCTTACACTCTTCTTAGTACGAGCACTTCGTTCTTGATCGTCCACTCTTATTATTCCCTCTTGGTTGTTGTACATATTGTATATGACCCGCCTCTCCCTATAGCTTACCCCTACTTATTTCAGAATCTCGAACAGCTTGCACCATTTTATATTGTCGAACGCTTTTTTCAGGTCGACAAATCCTTTGAAAGTGTCTTGATTTTTCTTTAGCCATGCTTCCATTATTAGCCGTAACGTCAGAATTGCCTCTCTCGTCCCTTTACTTTCCCTAAAGCCAAACTGATCGTCACCTAGCGCATTCTCAATTTTCTTTTCCATTCTTCTGTATATTATTCTTGTAAGCAGCTTCGATGCATGAGCTGTTAAGCTGATTGTGCGATAATTCTCGCACTTGTCAGCTCTTGCCGTCTTCGGAATCGTGTGGATGATGCTTTTCCGAAAGTCAGATGGTATATCGCCAGACTCATATATTCTACACACCAACGTGAATAGTAGTTTTGTTGCCACTTCCCCCAACGATTTTAGAAATTCTGATGAAATGTTATCTATCCCTTCTGCCTTATTTGACCGCAAGTCCTCCAAAGCTCGTTTAAATTCCGATTCTAATACTGGATCCCCTATCTCTTCTAAATCGACTCCTGTTTCTTCTTCTATCACATCAGACAAATCTTCACCCTCATAGAGGCTTTCAATGTATTCTTTCCACCTATCTGCTCTCTCCTCTGCACTTGACAGTGTTACCACCGTTGCTTTCAATGTCACCAAAGGTTGTTTTGACTTTCCTGTATGCTGAGTCTGCCAGCCGTGGTGGCCGTGCGGTTCTGGCGCTGCAGTCCGGACCCGCGGGACTGCTACGGTCGCAGGTTCGAATCCTGCCTCGGGCATGGGTGTGTGTGATGTCCTTAGCTTAGTTAGGTTTAAGTAGTTCTAAGTTCTAGGGGACTTATGACCTAAGATGTTGAGTCCCATAGTGCTCAGAGCCATTTGAACCATTTTATGCTGAGTCTGTCCTTCCGACAATCATATCTTTTTCGATGTCTTCACATTCTTCCGGCAGCCATTTCGTCTTAGCTTCCCTGCACTTCCTATTTATTTCATTCCTCAGCGACTTGTATTTCTGAATTCCTGATTTTCCCGGAACATGTTTGTACTTCCTCCTTTCAACAACCAACTGAAGTATTTCTTCTGTTACCCATGGTTTCTTCGCATCTACCTTCTTTGTACCTATGTTTTCCTTCCCAACTTCTGTGTTGGCCCTTTTTAGAGATGTCCATTCCTCTTCAACTGTACTGCCTACTGCGCTATTCCTTATTGCTGTATCTATAGCGTTAGAGAACTTCAAACGTATCTCGTCATTCCTTAGTACTTCCGTATCCCACTTCTTTGCGTATTGATTCTTCCTGACTAATGTCTTGTACTTCAGCCTACTCTTCATCACTACTTTATTGTGATCTGAGTCTATATCTATTCCTGGGTACGCCTTACAATCAAGTATCTGATTTCGGAATCTCTGTCTGACCATGATGTAATCTAATTGAAATCTTCCCGTATCTCCCAGCCTTTTCCAAGTATACCTCCTCCTCTTGTGATTCTTGAACAGGGTATTCGCTGTTACTAGCTGAAACTTGTTACAGAACTCAATTAGTCTTTCTCCTCTTTCATTCCTTGTCCCAATCCCATATTCTCCTGTAACCTTTTCTTCTACTCTTTCCCCTACAACTGCATTCCAGTCGCTCATGACTATTAGATTTTCGTCCCCCTTTACATACTGCATTACCCTTTCAATATCCTCATACACTTTCTCTATCTGTTCATCTTCAGCTTGCGACGTCGTCATGTATACCTGAACTAACGTTGTCGGTGTTGGTCTGCTGTCGATTCTGATTAGAACAACCCGGTCACTGAACTGTTCACAGTAACACACCCTCTGCCCTACCTTCCTATTCATAACGAATCCTACACCTGTTATACCATTTTCTGCTGCTGTTGATATTACCCGATACTCATCTGACCAGAAATCCTTGTCTTCCTTCCACTTCACTTCACTGACCCCTACTATATCTAGATTGAGCCTTTGTATTTCCCTTTTCAGATTTTCTAGTTTCCCTACCACGTTCAAGCTTCTGACATTCCACGCCCCGACTCGTAGAACGTTATCCTTTCGTAGATTATTCAATCTTATTCTCATGGTAACCTCCCCCTGGCAGTCCCCTCCCAGAGATCCGAATGGGGGGCTATTCCGGAATCTTTTGCCAATGGAGAGATAATCATGACACTTCTTCAATTACAGGCCACATGTCCTTTGGATACAAGTTACGTGTCTTTAATGCAGTGGTTTCCATTGCCTTCTCCATCCTCATGTCGTTGATCATTGCTGATTCTTCCGCCTTTAGGGGCAATTTCCCACCCCTAGGACAAGAGAGTGCCCTGAACCTCTATCCCCTCCTCCGCCCTCTTTGACAAGGCCGTTGGCAGAATGAGGCTGACTTCTTATGCCGGAAGTCTTCGGCCGCCAATGCTGATCATTTATCAAAATTTAGGCAGTGGCAGGGATCGAACCCGGCACCGAAGACGTTTTGATTATGAATCAATGACGCTACCCTTTTTTTCCCATTCTCCGATGTAAGAAAGACAAAGAAACCTTCCGGAAGCAAGGTAAAAGTAAATAATAATAAGGAACCAAGTGACTTTTATTGTTCTTCTGTTCGTTCTCGTCTAAGGTGTTGTAGTGGTTTCACATATTTAACCAACACCCATTCTTTCAAAAATGATCTTCAGCATGTTGCTATAGTGCTTCTTGTGGTTGCGATACGTGCTGATTTTTGCATATTCACACTTCATGTAAACGCGGAATTCTATCTCGTTGTCCGACCCAAGTGTGTGGATGACATAACTAACATATTTTCCCAGTAACCAGCTAATGGCGTTGGTTTTTAATTTCGGAAAGTATGTCATGTCCGGTCTCAGGAGGAACGACGGCGTTATATATTCCGTAGAGGATCTGGTGAGAAAGGCGGTTTGTTGCCTGATCCAATTCCAGTTATGCACATTGCCACCACAGGTGAATCTGTGGATGAGTGTGTCCACCAGATTGCTTTTTCCACAAAGGTGTGTCTGGTTTAAACCGATCCCATATAGTCTCTTGTTTGTGCTGATGACATTATTAATTGTTTTGTACCATGCGGAAATAGCGTCTGTAGATAGCCCGGCATAGTTGATGTTCCGCCATACAGCTTTCCAGTCACAATTTGGGAATTTCGTTTCAATTTTGTTTCTACCCTCATTTAACTACCTTTCAAGTATGATGTCGCGCGCTGTGATACGTGTGTTGCTTCTGATTTCATCACTAAGATAACTTGCTTCGAGGAAAAAGTTCCTCACATACTGCAGACGGGCATTAATCCTTCGCACATCAATCGGTGCTTGCAGGCTATGGGGTGTCACAGCCTCAAAGAGCTTTGCGGTTATACATTGTGGAAGTTCTCTGAGTATATGGAAAGTCCGTTTGAGGAACAGAGCAGACGCTTTATTGCGAATATCCACCAAACCGAGGCCCCCGTTTCTGACATCCAGTATAACCGTAGTCGCACCAACCCTGAATATGTCTCCTCGCCATAAATAATTGGTAACAGTTGACATGATCCCTTTCGCTACTAGTTTAGGGATTGTAAATACCTGCGCAGTGAAATACGCTTTAGACAAAAAGCAGGAGTTGATGAATCTGACTTTTGCACCGGGTTCATAGTTCGATGGATGTTCTCCAGTACAGCACCATGAACTTTCCTCCTAGTTTCCGTCCAGTTAAAAGCAGCCATCCGCATCGGACATGCCAATAAGGTTATTCCCAAAGTTTTATGTTTGTTGTCTTGTTTTTCCCATGCCAGTCGAAGGTGATCTAGGCCCCGTAGATTCAATATTTGACTTTTGTTTTCATTTGCTGTCGCTCCCGACGCTAGACAATACCTTTGGATTTCTCTTTCGAGTGTAACTGTCTCCTCCTTATTCCTTATTACAACGCCCACGTCATCAGCATAAGCTCGTATGACAGTTTTCTCACCACTCAATGTTATGCCTGTTAATCTTGCGTGGACAGTGCGGAGGAAGGGCTCTAAAGATACGGAAAATAAAAACATTGATAAGGGACTGCCCTGTGGAACCCCTCGCCTTATCTGTATGGGTTTAGATGTTTGGCCATTGATTGCTATTTTCGCATTTATACCTGTTGCAATATTCCTTAGCATGTTCACAATCTGGGGGTGGAAAGCCATTCTTGACAGCGTCGCAAAGAGGTATCTATGACTAACGCGGTCAAAAGCTTTGTTGAAATCTATAAAGATTAACGCACATTTTATACTTGTCACTGAGGTAATTGCAATGACGTCTCTGTATGCAGATAGACTTTCGAATATCGTTCTGGTCGGAGAACAAGATTGGTGATGACTCAATATTTTGTTGGAAAAGGCAGAGAGTCTTTTCTTGATAATAAGCGAAATTATTTTGTAATCAGAATTTAGTAGCGAAAGAGGCCGAAAATTGTTTAAGTTGGTTCTGCCTTTACTCTTTGGAATCAGTACTATTTTACTTTCCTTAAACTTTGCAGGGACCGGTTTTCCGTTCAGGACCTCATTAGCCATGGAAGTGATCTTGTCCCCAATTATAGACCAGTAGCGGGCATAAAACTCCACAGGGAGGCCATCAAGTCCCGGAGATTTGTTGAGAGGTGAGTTACGCACTGCCTCATGCACTTCATCTTTAGTAATAGGTGACAGCATGTCAGCGTTGTCTGTTCCCGACAATTGTGGACCTAAAATAGTGAGAAAGTCCTCGAGAGCTGCATCTTCCACTGTGGTAGGGGCATATAAGGTTTCATAGTACCTGTGGACTTCTTCCAGTATTTGTTTCTGGCATGTGAGCCTCGTACCAGTATGCGTCTGGACTTCATCAATTAAAGTTAGACGTCTGTTTTTAGCATGCCGCACCAAGTGATACAGAGAAGCTGTTTCATCTGCTACGACTGATGTGGCTTTCGATTTAATTTTGAGTCCCTCCATCTGTTGCCGTTTAATGCTTAATAACTTGGCTTTTATTTTTTTGATATCATTCAGACGAATTACGTCATCATTGGCTTGTTGATATAAGTCTCTTAAAACTTTATAATAAAATTCCATTGTATTCCTCAACTCCCTGTGCCTCGCTGCACTATACTGCATGACAACTTTCCGCAGCCTTGGTTTAGCCCTCCTTGTCCACCAGTCAATGACTGTTGGGTGTTTGTCAACTGTGCGGAGGCACATAGTCCACGCAAACCTTATTTCCTGTTCCAGTTCTTCGTCAGTTAAAACAGAGATATTTAAGTTCCATTGGCCTCTGAATCGACGGGTTGGCTGTACACTGAGATTAAAGCAAGTTAAAAGTGTACTGTGATCGCTAAAATACACGGGAATAGTCTCAACGTTTAATAAATAATTTTGCAAATTTGGTGACACGTAAATTCTATCTAGTCTGCTGCGGGAGTTGCTGGTTATATACGTGAACCCGACTGACGTCGGGTGCTGAAGTTCCCACACATCCTTAAGGTGTAGATCACTTACTAACTTTTTTAACTGTGGCGAGTAGTTGAAGTTGGGTTGTAGATCTTTCTGGTTTAAAACACAGTTAAAATCTCCACCTAGTATAAGAGAACACGGATTTTCCTCAATAAATAAATCAGTTCATCTTGAAAAAACTTCGCACGATCCAATTTGTGGGAAGTTCTTGATGGGGCGTAAAGGTTAAGCACTGTCACATCGAAAATTTTTATGCCTTTGGCTCTTCCTGATTCTAGTCGTTCGATTTCAGTCACCGGACTGCCTTCCCTTATAAGAATGGCTGTACCGATATTGGCTTCCGTAGAAACATTAACAATTTCAAAAAAGCCTGGGATCCGAAATTCGGTTATCGCAACTTCTTGTAGCAACGCGATATCTGTTCCTGACTGGTACAAGAATTCTTTTAGTGCTGCGAATTTCAAGGGTGACTGTATTTTATTAATGTTAATAGTAGTAATGCTATAAGCTTGCAGCACCGACATACCGGAAGAAGCTATTTGGGATGAGGTTCGGTATGATTATAGCAGCAAACGTGCTTCCCTACAAGGCACGATCGTTACAAGCTGTGTGCCCATTACATGTACTAACTTCCTAGAAAAATTTGCACTGCTTTTAAACAAAGAGCTTGAGAAGAAAAGTATCCTGAAATCCTGACAATGCATTGCTATAAGTCACTGTGGCCATTCTCTTTCTCCTCGTCAGTGTTGGCCCTGATGACTTCATATTTAATATTCTTTTTTTTGATGTCTTTCTTCTCTGGTGTGGCTTTCGCTTGATGACGCGTGACAGCAAGACCCGGTGTCGGTCGCAGCCGCCGGCGGTGGCTGAATGGGGCAACGGCCGTGGCTTGCGAGTCGTGAATGTTTGGTTCCGGCGTGGTGTCTGTTGTGTTGTCTTGCTGTCGAGGCGGTGATGCTTGTTTATTTCCTCCTTCGGCGCGGCGTTGCGCTTCGGAGTCAGCAGGTTGTTTACTTGGTACTTCCTCGTACGGTTCGCACTGTATGGGTTGTGCACTTGATGCGGTTATTTCAGCCGTGACCTCAGGCTCAGGGTCACATTTCCGTGAAAAGTCAACCCCCGCTGCGTCACTATCTGTTCGTGGCGGTGTAAGTCCTTGTGCGGAAGTGGGAGCCACATCGACCTTCATTCCATCTCTTTTTTCCACTTCCAACAGATCTTCAGGACTGGGCTTCGGCCTCTTGGCAACGGGTGTTTCACAGGAAGAGTCCTCATCAACATTTTTTTCAGTGTCCTCTAGAGGACGCTTTTTTGTGGGAATCTCGCTGTCACGGGACGGAATTTCAGCAGTTAATGCAGGTTTTAAAGACGGAAAGTCAATAACATTAAGTGCAACATTTTCAGAGGTACTAACAGGATCCACGACCGCCGCCGGCTCTGTTGTATTACTGGCTGGCAACAAATCGTTGAGTGTTAATTTCCGGCGTTGCGTAAGGTTATTTGTTAGCACAAATACACGGCGAGGGCAGTCCTGACGGAGGTGACCAGACTCGTTACATACATGACATGTAGGGGTTTGCCCTGAGTACATAACATGCGCCTTGTGCCCGTCAACAAAGATGTGGGAGGGAATGTTTGCTTTCACTTCCATCTCCACGGAGCGAATTCCGTTAAAGCACTGCAGCTTGAAATGTGAAGCCCACCTTTCGTTGACTATTGGGCCTGACAACCTCACTTTGAAAGGACATCTTTAATTTTCGAATTGTCTACTTCTATGGGAATATTCAAAACCCTAACATTCCTAATTACAGACTCGGAATTCCGGAGTTTGACACTACTTTTTGTACCATCACGGTGTATAAATTCCGTTTCATAACCATATTTTGCCAGAAAGCGGTCTACACTCACGGAATCGTTAAACTTTACAAAAATGCAGTATTCATCAGAGTCCAGCTGCATGGTATGAACAGATTCAGAATGAAGGCCAATTACCTCGGTAATCCAGTCGTGTATTTCAAGTGCAGAGGGCTGTACTCGACGGGTGTACTTGTCGAAGGTGAAAATCACGGTGTTTTTTCTCACTGAGTTTGCCATGGTGTTCTGCAGCGAAGAAATCTCGGACAACGCCGAAATCCCAACGGCACTTCGTAAAACGATGACACGAAAGAAGACCAAATGCTCAATTGATAACGTTTAATTTACGTGCAAAACGTCAATAAACGAGCAGAAAACACGAAAACACTGGCGTAAACACTGAACGTTCACGGAGCAAACTTGAGGAGCGTGCGACCGCTGCGGCAGCTAAAGCCAGACTGTAGACCACGTGTACCCACACGGGTACGCCCATAGTAGGCCTTTAAAACAACATAAAATGGCTCTGAGCATTATGGGACTTAACTACTGAGGTCATCAGTGCCCTATAACTTAGAACTACTTTAACTAATTAACCTAAGGACATCACACACATCCATGCCCGAGGCAGGATTCTAACCCGCGACCGTAGCGCTCGCGTGGTTCCAGACTGTAACGCCTAGAACCACTCGGCCACCCCGGCCGGCAACAACATAATGTGCGAGCAGTAAGGTGAACTACTCTGGCAGTTCCGTGAAAATCAAAGAGAAATATTGTACGCATCTATTATGTAACTGATGTACCTGGGTGTAGGTGCTAGACGTTAGAGTTTAAGGTGATCAAGCAGTTAGCGTCAGACATTCGTAAAGCGAATGTGCATGAGGTAGCGGTTAGACTCCTGCTTAAACACTCGTTTTTGTAGTGCAAGTGTAAATTCTGTGATATTCAAAAAATCTGCACCAACGCTATTCGTTCTTGCTACATTATCAACGTCTCATCGCTATGCAGGTTGACTGCCAGATGCGGCCTGCCTCTATGTCTGCAGCTCGAAGCGTCGAGGCTCAAAGTAGTCCCGGCTACCTTATAAGACTGCCTGTGTGAGGGATTTCGCAAATCATGACGTGCATACATTTTCAGGAAAACTCTATGCATTTCTTCATTTACTTATAGATAGTTATATCATATTTGCTCCAATAATGAAATTTAACTAAAATTAGTAATTACTCAGATAACATGAAATTCAATAACACTTCGTGCAAATACATGTGGTTCTTTTTAATAATATTACCTCAAAAGTATCATATAAATTAAATAATACGAGGTTTGGGACTTAAATAGTGGCAACTATTTATTCACAACAGATACAAAAGAGTTACGTGTTTGCACCTGTTACTGTCTTTCAAAGTAGTCACCACCATTGTGTTGAACCCGTTGCCAACGACGTGGAAGGTGTAGTACACTGTCAGCAGAGCTGTTGATGGTGCGAATGGAGCGGTCTACTACCTATCGAATCTCTGGAACAGTTCTGAAGCGAATGCCACGAAGTGGTTCCTTCGTCTTCGGAATCAAATCAAAGTCACGAGGACTAAATTCTAGGAAGTATGGTGGATGGTACAGTACGTCCCAGTCCCATCGACGGAACAGAGCAGCCACAGCTTGCGCTGTAAGCGCTCGCCCATTGTCGTGCAAATTGGTGGGCGGGTTGCGCAGAAAGTGTCATCGCTTCTGTCGCAAGGCAGGTCGCAGGTGATGCTCCGAAAACGAACAGTAATACTGTGCATTGACGGTCTGCAGTGGAGGAACGTAATGCGTTAGGATAACACCATCACAGTCGTACACGAGAATCATCATAACTTTCACCATACTGGGGCTCTGACACACTTTCGACTTGTGCGACGACCCATAATGACGCCATTCGTTGGATTGGGCGTTTTAGTTTTGGCTCGTACCACGTCGCCCATATCTCATCCTGTGTTACGATACGGCGTCAGAAAGCCCCTCCTTCTCGCTCATAGCGCTTCAAGTGCGTCTGAGCAGCGTCGTAATGCACCCATTTATGCATTGCCGGCAAGTCATGCCGAACCCATCGTTATCCAATTTTTCGCATGCCCAGGCGTTCCTTCAGGATGGGAAGCACAGTCGTATGCGCTAATCCGGTTTCGTGGGCGAACTCACGAATCGTGAGGCGTCGATCACTGTCCGCTAACGCGACAACAGCACACACTTCTTCTTCAGAGACACTAGGACGACTTGCCAGATGCACGTCTGCCACAGTATGTCGACCTTCGTTGAAGGCTTTTACCCAACGTGCCACTGTTCTGTACGGCAATGCCGATTCTTCGCACGCCTCTTGAAGACCTTGGTGACACTGTCATGCTGTACGACCTCTGGTACATTCAATCTTGATCCAACTTCGTTGTTCCTGTTTCGAAAACATAGTGACAACGTTACGTTAGACCGCTCTCTCACAAGTGGCTGTGTTTCCCTCGATTGTGCGCACGCCGGTGACGTGGGACGGGCGAGTCCGTTTGCTGGGAGGTAAGGTAGGTATGTCAACAACGTGTGCTGTCAGCGACAATAGCAGATTCCATTGCAATGTGTCTCCATAGCTGTGTTGCCACTATTTAACTTCCAACCCTCGTATGAGCAGTGATTGTAACGCCGGAAATGCATATCCTCCTATTTCCATCTGCTGCACTATAAATTTGTTTTCCTTATTTTGTTAACTGAAGATATGACATTTCTGTGTCTTTATATATTGTAATTGTTTTACTGTTAGTATATATATATATATATGCATTTATGTTGGTTTGTTTTGTGAATATTATTTGTATTTATACGCTGGGTCTGGCCTAGGGAAAACTATGCTATCGAACGAATACATCGATAGGTCGTGTGGAGAACAAAAGTGTTTAGGATCTTTGGTAGTGTTAACTCGGTCGCGTGGAGCGCGGACAGAAGGAGAGGCTAGCTGGGGTAGTGAAGTGGAGCAGGTGTGATGTGTGACGCTCCCGCGAGTTGCCGCGCTTTCGGGGTTTGGCAGCATGTAATTACGCTCGACTTGCTATGATAGTTTCTGACACGGTGTCGCGGACGGGAAGCTTTGGCTGGCGCACATCAAGAGCCCGTTTCGCCTGGTGACCGTGTCGAGAAGAAGGCGCGCCAACATCCAGCTTCTGCAACAGCGACGGCCGACAATGAGTGACTGTCGCCACCTCCTCGATCGACGGCTTCAAACCATCAATCAACCAACAAGGAAGACTGGATGCACGTAAAGTTTTAGAACTGTATGGCAGACGTCAGCTTTTCAAACTGTTCAAATCACAAAATTACAGCAACGTAGCATGAACCTTTGTTGCTCATTGTCCCAATTGCACTACCAAGCAGGGTCCCTTCCTTTTCCGGAATGAACCCGAGTGTCGTTGAAATTCAAACGCCAGCATCATTCGATTTCACTGCTTTAATTTCAAAGTTCGGTTAAGGTATTCATAGCTGGCTACAATATTTAGATTACACAAGCACAAATTAAGAGTGCGAGTTTTGTTACCGTATTTTAGCTTACCTGTGACTGCAGCTCAGCTTGGTACGTACTGAATTTTACTATTGATAATTGTTCAGAATCATGTAATTCAAGTTCAAAGTTAAATCTCTTATTTCTAAATTGCTTAGATTCAAGTAGCTTTTGAAATGATTGTTGAGGTAATCCAAGACTAACCGTATCTTACTGAATTTCCATGTGCTTCAGAAAGAAAGCTCACTATTAACGTTAGTCAATAAATTAACTTTCGATTTTCCGGTTTTATTAATTCTTTTGCTAAATTAAGTCAGAGTGTAGCGAAATTTATTACTTCTGACAAACTTTCAGTTTTCACACTACACGTGTCAACCTTCAGTTGCCACGCTTCTAGTGCTAATTATATGTGTAATAACCTTTCTTTTTCAGTTACTATAGTAATTGTCCTTAGGACTGGCGACCGTAATTTCCCCTAAATCTCAAATATATAATTAGCGCCAATTAATTGATAACGTGACGACCACATATTTACTTTCTTTATTAACTTTACCCCTTTTCAAAATTAATTTCCACCAGTTTCATTTGCATTTTTCCTTTCATTTAGATGTAACCCTTTCCTCCCTCTCTACCGTCAGATTAACTTCGGTGACGATTACTTTTCCCAAATTTCCATTAGGTACACGCGGTTTAATTTTTCACTGTCATTAAGGTCGATAAGTGAGGGGGAGGTTACATGATGAAAAAAATGGAGATTAAAACTTAACTCTCAGCAGTAGTCAACTGTGACTTTATATCCGTTCATCTTACGTCGCTCGAACGCTAACCCCTTAACCACCATTTTTTTGTTCAAAAGCGGTAAATAATAACACAATAATAAATAGAAGGAGAAAGGAAAAGAAAACAATAACATAGCTGAAATATTAGCACCAAGCTCCCATAATATGTATTGACAAATTCTTTATAGTTATTTTATATTATAGTGTGTTTTAATTTATTTTTTATTTTGATATTTTGTATTTTTTATTAGTTTTTATATGGAATCTAAAGGCAAAAGAGCAACGAAAACAGATTATATTCTAAATAGATGGACGACCACTGAGGCCAAGCGGTTCTAGGCGCTTCAGTCTGGAACTGCGCGACTTCTACGGTCGCAGATTCGAGACCTGCCTCGGGCATGGATGTGTGTGATAGGTTAGGTAGTTTTAAGTAGTTTTTAAGTTCTAGGGGACTGATGACCTCAGATGTTAAGTCCCATAGTGCTCAGAGCCATTTGAACCTAAATAGCTAACTAAGAAAATCCCAATTTTACTGCGAGGTGTGTATACTCTCACATGTATATACACTTTATCTATACAAATTTTGCAATAGAAATGGAGCGATGCTGAGTCAGAATACAAAACAAAACGAACAGGGGAACTAGGAGAGAAACAAGCCGAAGGAAATCAGAAGGGAATATCCATAAAAATAGCTATCATCAGAAAAATGAAATTAACCAACACCTTGCCAACGGAAAACAAGAGTAAACATGTTGGCGAAGAGGTCTCAATATCGAGCCATTCACAAGCATGTCCAATAGGCAGTGATCATGTACTGCATGAAATTCATGCGATCTTCACCTCGCCTTCTACAACGTAATGAACGAAGTGTCCCAGCAACCAGATAAGGGTACAGGTTTTCGACCGTAGGAAGAAGGAAGAAATTGGGCGCAATATGATGTCCGTAGTGTATACAGTCTCAGAAGATCGAGAAAGGAAGGCCAACTGTGTCCTAATCCAAGACCAATTTGCCATATGACCTCCACAAGTAAAGCGTTGTCGTATCGTATCTGTATGCATAAAACGACTACATAAATCCGTGTCGCTAAGCCCAATACGGAAAAGTCGCTCGTTCGTTGGAATCAAGTTATTTCCTACTTTGTACCACGATGACGCTAGACGCATCGGCAAAATCGGAAGGCTGAAATTGCACCAAACTGTTGTCCAATTTGTTTACGGCGATTCTCTTTCAGCGAGGTTCTGGCAAGGAAGTGCTATCCAATGAGTCTGTAGGAATGTCAGCCCCCAAGTAGCTCACCGCAAGATAGAAGTCACGAATGTGTTTTAACTTGTAATTTATGCGACCAACATCAAAACAGTACGTCGCATATACAGCAGCTGTGTCTTCCTTCATATGTCAGCCCAGGACCAAACCCCCAAAGGAATGAGACTTCGTGACCGCCTCATACCGTAAGCGAAAGATATGTCTTTTCCATAAGAAGTGACCAGACAATTGCTCTAGTTTCTTCGCCATCATTGATGGAAGCGGATGAACTTGGGCCACATAATAAGCTTTGCATAAAACATATGTACCCCGTATTCGGACTTTATGGAGCAGAGTAAGAGAATGCCTTTCATGTTCTAATATCGCTCCCTGAATTTTTTCCGTAACAAGACTTTCAGTTGAGCGTCGCCATTTTGAATGGATAACGATCAATGGTTAAACCGAGAGACGTATGTCGATCCACCACAGTAGACCGTGGAACAACGGCGTCATCAAAACCTCGCAAAGTAAGATGCCCGCCTTTACCTTCTTTAAGTAGTGCACCTTAACGCCGACAATAATCGTCAATTACAGCCTTCAGTCGAGGTATCTCCGCAGAATTGCGGAGTAGAGCCATCACGTCATCCGCGTATGCACTAACAGCTATAGACCCTCCTGAAAGCGTCCAGCCTTTCAGCTGGGATGCTAGCACCGGAAGTAAGGGTTTCAGAGACAACACAAACAAAGTCATAGACAGCGGAATTCCTGGAGGAACTCCCCGACAGATATTTATTGGGGGCGTCAGTTGGCCATTAACAACCACCGAAGCTGAAATACCCGTAAACAGATTTGAGAGCACTCGCTGCGTGTCAGCAGTGAAACCACTGCGTCCAGAATGCGAAGTAAGGAGTCTTGATTACACGGTCAAATACCTTTTCAAAGTTTATGAAAGCAAGGCCACAAGGGACGGACATTACAGCATCAACCGAAACCACGTCACGACACTCGATTATAGGGGTAAGAATTGAACGACCAGGTACGCAGTTTCGATGTTTTGCAACAATCATCTCCATCAGAGCCAACATTCAAGTATTAATAGCGCTCGTCACAGTCTTATAATCAATGTTTAACCCAGTAAGTGGGGCAAAGCTGTCAGTGGAGCCCGTTCCAGGGCATTTCGGGATTAAAACAATTTGTACCATTTTGTACGAGGTCGGCACAACTGTATCCTGTAACATTTCATTCAAGAGAGACGCACGCATGCACGCACGCAACAACGGCCAAAAGCGCACGTAAAATTCCTTGAAAAGTCCATCCAGACCCGGAGACTTTCGATAAGGCGATCCCACGATAAGTTTATAATCTAATTCAGGCTGAAATGCAACTAAGAGTCTTTCGTTATGTTCACGTGTAAGTGCCGTATCCAAGATGCTTACTAGTGGGTCGTAAACGGTTGCACTGGACTCATCGAGGTTGTAGATGTCTACATACTATTGGTAGAAGACACGTACTGTACAGCTTGATCCGATACGACACGTCCATTATTTGTCGTGAGAGAATGAATACATGCACGTCGGCGACGGGTCTCATGCAGAAGCAAAAGGTATAAGCATATCAGTTCTTCCATCACCAATTATCGTGGCTTGGATCGCATTTTCAACCCTTCCATTCATATTCTTTTCAAGCTTAACAATTTTGCCCTTACACGCCTAACATCCGCAATTCGCAGAGGGGCGTGAAACGCAGCATCATAAAGTTCACGCAGGACGGGATAGTATTATTCGTAAGTTCTCCGAAAGTCTTGCGCTTTAGCAGCAAAGAAAAGTATCAAAGTTTGCCTCAGCCTCGGTTTTGCCAGCTGTTGTCCACCGGTCAGGGAGGGAAGAGTACCTCCCCGTGGACCGGAGAGTACGCTCCCACAAGGCTCGCATGACGTCATCGAAAGAGGGGTCAGCTAGGTGAGCGACGTTAACATCCACGGATTGCGAAACAATTTGACTAGTTGCCGTTCTAGATTGAGGGTTGTAGTCACAGCACAGCGATCCGTAAAGGAAGCTGCGATGACTTCAACATTAAGAATACTATCATGCTGAGAGTCGGATAAGTAAAACCTATCTAACGTGCTATTAGAAGATGCAGTAAAGTGGGTAAATTTAACTAACGTCGGGTATTCACATACCCCGACGTCTTGCGGGCGTAAGGAACGGACCAATTCATGTAATTTGCGACTGAAATTAAAATTAGGAGATTGATCTGCGGGACGCAACACCCAGTTAACATCACCACCCAACAGCATACTCGGAGGACTCTTACGCAATAGATAAACAATATCCTCTTTATAAAACCGCGAATGATCCACAGTGCGACCAGAGCCAGAAGGAGCATATAGAAGAACCAAGGTAAGATTAAAAAGTTGACAGAATCCAACATTTTCACCTCAGCTGTAGGAATACCATGAGCCGGCCGAAGTGGCCGTGCGTTTCTAGGCGCTACAGTCTGGAACCGAGCGACCACTACGGTCGCAGGTTCGAATCCTGCCTCGGGCATGGATGTGTGTGATGTCCTTAGGTTAGTTAGGTTTAATTAGTTCTAAGTTCTAGGCGACTGATGACCTCAGCAGTTAAGTCGCATAGTGCTCAGAGCCGTTTGTAGGAATACCTTCGCGAAAAAAATAAGGTGGTCCCCGTAGAAAATTCGGGTGCTACATTAATGATCACACGAAAACCAGGTAAGGAAGAATGCCTAAATCACACTTTCTGTACACATGATATACCCGCACATGAATCATAAATAAACTGACGCAGGGAAGACAATCGAAATTGTGATTCCACATGAGTAACATTTAAGGAAAGGAATGTGTGGGCTTCGGTCATGGATCACAGCTACACTCCTGGAAATGGAAAAAAGAACACATTGACACCGGTGTGTCAGACCCACCATACTTGCTCAGGACACTGCGAGAGGGCTCTACAAGCAATGATCACACGCACGGCACAGCGGACACACCAGGAACCGCGGTGTTGGCCGTCGAATGGCGCTAGCTGCGCAGCATTTGTGCACCGCCGCCGTCAGTGTCAGCCAGTTTGCCGTGGCATACGGAGCTCCATCGCATTCTTTAACACTGGTAGCATGCCGCGACAGCGTGGACGTGAACCGTATGTGCAGTTGACGGACTTTGAGCGAGGGCGTATAGTGGGCATGCGGGAGGCCGGGTGGACGTACCGCCGAATTGCTCAATACGTGGGGCGTGAGGTCTCCACAGTACATCGATGTTGTCGCCAGTGGTCGGCGGAAGGTGCACGTGCCCGTCGACCTGGGACCGGACCGCAGCGACGCACGGATGCACGCCAAGACCGTAGGATCCTACGCAGTGCCGTAGGGGACCGCACCGCCACTTCCCAGCAAATTAAGGACACTGTTGCTCCTGGGGTATCGGCGAGGACCATTCGTAACCGTCTCCATGAAGCTGGGCTACGGTCCCGCACACCGTTAGGCCGTCTTCCGCTCACGCTCCAGCATCGTGCAGCCCGCCTCCAGTGGTGTCGCGACAGGCGTGAATGGAGGGACGAATGGAGACGTGTCGTCTTCAGCGATGAGAGTCGCTTCTGCCTTGGTGCCAATGATGGTCGTATGCGTGTTTGGCGCCGTGCAGGTGAGCGCCACAGTCATCACTGCATACCACCGAGGCACACAGGGCCAACACCCGGCATCATGGTGTGGGGAGCGATCTCCTACACTGGCGTACACCACTGGTGATCGTCGAGGGGACACTGAATAGTGCACGGTACATCCAAACCGTCATCGAACCCATCGTTCTACCATTCCTAGACCGGCAAGGGAACTTGCTGTTCCAACAGGACAATGCACGTCCGCATGTATCCCGTGCCACCCAACGTGCTCTAGAAGGTGTAAGTCAACTACCCTGGCCAGCAAGATCTCCGGATCTGTCCCCCATTGAGCATGTTTGGGACTGGATGAAGCGTCGTCTCACGCGGTCTGCACGTCCAGCACGAACGCTGGTCCAACTGAGGCGCCAGGTGGAAATGGCATGGCAAGCCGTTCCACAGGACTACATCCAGCATCTCTACGATCGTCTCCATGGGAGAATAGCAGCCTGCATTGCTGCGAAAGGTGGATATACACTGTACTAGTGCCGACATTGTGCATGCTCTGTTGCCGGTGTCTATGTGCCTGTGGTTCTGTCAGTGTGATCATGTGATGTATCTGACCCCAGGAATGTGTCAATAAAGTTTCCCCTTCCTGGGACAATGAATTCATGGTTTTCTTATTTCAATTTCCAGGAGTGTATACAGGGCTGTAGGGGAAGCGTCCGAGCAGAATTAGGTAGACAGCTTATAGTCAAGGTCCATTGCGGAATCCACAGAAGAATGAGACATCGGGGGACCAGAACCCCTGTCATTGCAACCTTTTTTCTTAGATTTCTTACGTGTCACCGCAAGATTAGGTTGTACACGCTGTTTCCGTCGGCTACGTGGCATGGCGGCGTCCGCAGGCAAAGGTGAGGGAGGGGTCATAGGCACAGATTGCTGCCCCTCAGAACAAGGGTCGTGTAAGAAAATGCGGAGGAGGTTGGCGGGGAAGGCACAGCCAATCCCTCACCATCACCAGCTTGAGTGAGACGTCGCTTGTTTTTCACAGTTACAGGTTCTGTCCTGGGGGCAATCGGACTTCGAAACTGTCGCGGAGGTAAGGGCGGAAATTCATTGACACGACTGCCAGAACTGACCCTTTGTTCATTATGATCCGAAACAGCAGTAGATCCGACAGAGGGAGTGGAAGGAACAAGATCAACAGCCGTATACTGCGACGCTGCACTAATGATTTCTTCAATACAAAAATCATCTGCGGGCAATTAGACCGAACATGACCACTTTGACTACATAGGAAACAAGCTTCCTTTTGATCAGTATACATGACACGAACGTGGTACCCGCACAGTTGTAAATGTGGTGGATTATAGCGTTTGACATGCATTTCCACGGAACGAATCCCGCTACATTAGTGTAACCTGTGTTGAGTAGACCAGCGTTAACGGCGGAGGTTTTTCGCGTTACTATTGTAAGACGAGTATATTTCTATTGTCTACTGTCAAACCACAATTTATGAAAGATGTTTATATTTTATTAACAGGATTAAGTAGGAATAATTTATATTGGTCGCAGGAGAGCTTCTGTAAAGTTTGGAAGGTAGGAGACGAGGTACTGGCAGAAGTAAAGCTGTGAGTACCGGCTGTGAGTCGTGCTTCGGTAGCTCAGTTGGTAGAGCACTTGCCCACGAAAGGCAAAGGTCCCGAGTTCGAGTCTCGGTCGGGCACACAGTTTTAATCTGCCAGGAAGTTTAATATTGGTCATGTTGGAAATAATTGTGGTAGCGGGGAATGTCTGTACCAAAGTATTGTTGGCAAGAGGGACAGCAAATTGATATAATTTTAAAAAGGGCGGGAGAGACAGCGTACGGATACATTTTAAGAAAAGAGCGGGAAAGACCGCGCATTGATACATTTTGTAATGGTAGCAGGAATTGTCTGCACCAGAAAGCATTGTTGGCAGGAGAGAGCGCACTTTAGCATTCGTAGGAAGTCAGTAGTGAGTGAGATGTGAAGCGAGTCGGTAGCAGGTCTGAAGCGAGAGGTTGAGAGGAGCCGTGTTCAAAAATGGCTCTGAGCACTATGGGACTCAACTGCTGTGGTCATCAGTCCCCTAGAACTTAGAACTACTTAAACCTAACTAACCTAAGGACATCACAGACACCCATGCCCGAGGCAGGATTCGAACCTGGGACCGTAGCAGCAGCGCGGCTCCGGACTGGAGCGCCTAGAACCGCACGCCACCGCGGCCGGCGAGGAGCCGTGTGCCTGCCAGCCACCAGCTATGATTTACAAGAGATTATAAACGGATGTACAGAGACATCAACTAACTATTATCATAAGAGGAATTAATATTATTGAATTATTTTCTTTACGAAGCTGAAGACTACTGAAGGTATGTTTGCGCAATGCTAGCTGTAAGATTATTGTAAAAAGTAAGTCCCATTTGAACGTTTGTAAAATGCATCGACATGCCAATCTCGGATTTGTAGACACCCGGGGTGCACGAGTCGTGTTGTTTTATCGAAAGTAAGGCTCACAGTACTTTGGCAGCCATAGCGGAGCGGTCGACGCCGCTGCAAGTAGACGAACACAGACAGTAAGGCGGAGCGAAGGCGCCACGACTCACTCGCCAGACAGAACAACACTAACGAGGAAAACTTCACACAAGCGTCGTTGCGGCAAGTGAAGTAAACAAGAACGTTCCCGCTCGGCGCTCGAAGCGGAACTTGCTTTGCATTCTAACATTCAGTAAATTCAAAATGTTCAAATGAGTCTGAAATCTTAAGGGACTTAACTGCTAAGGTCATCAGTCCCTTAGCTTACACACTACGTAACCTAAATTATGCTAAGGACAAACACACACAACCCCCTGGTCGAGGGAGGACTCGAACCTCCGCCGGGACCAGCCGCACAGTACATGACTGCAGCGCCTTACACCGCTCGGCTAATCCGGCTCGGCTCAGCAACTTCCCACAGGTACATCAGTTACAGAACAGACGTCTAAAATTTCTCTTGAGATTTTCTCGGAATAGCCAGAGTAGTGCATCTTTCTGTTTTGACACTATATTGTTTGAATGGCTACTAAAGGGTAAAGGTGTACAGAGTTTGAAGTAAATCCGTGATTCCAACGTCGTGGCCTCACTTTGTAGGCAAACGTGATTCGCATCCTCATAGTGTCGCTACAAGCGCCATTCACATGCGATTGGAGCGAAATTTGAACAGAAACACGCCTACCAACTTTCATTTCCGTCACACAACTCCTCTTTCCTAATGTTATATTTTCTGTCAGTGTAGGGCGATTAAAGAATGGGTAAATATCGGTGTTCACACGCGCTGTCCAGCAATCCTGTACCTGCCGCCCTTCCTCCCTGCCTGCATTCCCTCGTTCAGAGTTTATAACACAAGTATCAACGAGTCTAATTTGAGAGAAGGCACATCCTCTGTAACGGGACATGTGCTGCCTGCTTATTCCAAAGTAGAGAACAAGAACATGTAACACCATAGCTGTTAATACTCTACGTATTTATTTTGCCTATTGTTTTGGTTTAATGTTACAACATTGAGTATCTGTAAAGGTTGTTGGATTGAATCGATATCACGACAGTGTTTATTCTTTTCTGTGTAAAAAAATTTGATGTCACGATTTTATTTTATGCAATGTAGTGTATCTGCCATTTAAATTCCTTGCCCCAATTGGAGGGAGACAAAACTTACTGTATATATTTGGAATTTGTTTAAATAGTTTTGTTTAGAACTACCTATATGTGCAAAGGTTCTGTTTTATTTAAAATGTTTCTTCTCCGTTATGTAAACAGCTAACCTTCACTTAGGGTTCTTAGCTAATTTTTATGTAAAAGTTGTTGTGGTTCCCCTCGGGAACGCAACTGTGTAGAGCGCGCAAATTGTGGTTGGCTAGGTAGAAAAGGTGGAACCAAGAGTCAGTGTGGATCGAGCTACCAAATTGTGCACTGCCCATGTAAAACTTGTATATTGTGCTGGTTCCGAGAGAGGCTTTTCCTGCCGCTTTCCAGTGCCTCGGATGGATGGATAAAGAGCTGGAACTATTCTAGAATTGATGTCTATCATCGCCACCAAGAAATGACAGAGCCCGGCAATTCTACATGCAAATCCACCTACCTTATTCCGCAGTCACTGTAATGGAGCACTATAGTAATGTACAGTGAAGGGTCAGCTGATTGGATGTTTTAGAGTGCACAAATATAAGATAACTTGTAACTGAATTTATGTACCTACCTTGATTTTTTCCCTATCACAACACCTCTTGGGCTCCTTTCCATTTGAACTATGATTACCGAGTGTCCTAGTTTGTGGAAAAAATGAAAGCCTCAAAGCCAAATAGTTAATTAAATAATGTTGTTTGATCTTTGGTAAGAAGGGAGTATTCAGATTTACTGTGAATTTAGTGAAATTGTGGGAGGTAGTAAATGTAGTTTTGTGAAAGCCCCTCAGTGATGGAAACAGTCCAATTTAAAGTTTCAAAGTCACCTATTTAATCATCTACTCGAAAATAGAAGACTGTGGTAATAAAGACAATTTGCTGTTTCTTTTAAAGATTAAAAGTTCTTAAAACTGAGGCTTATAAAGTTTTGCTTAGTTAATGATCATAGTGCTGCCTGTAGCAAATTTTAAAAGGTGATCAAAAAATGGTTCACATGGCTCTGAGCACTATGGGACTTAACTTCTGAGGTCATCAGTCCCCTAGAACTTAGAACTACTTAAACCTAACCAACCTAAGGACATCACACACATCCATGCCCGAGGAAGGATTCGAACCTGCGACCGTAGCGGTCGCGCGGTTCCAGACTGTAGCGCCTAGAACCGGCCGGCAAAAGGTGATCAGTTCATAATTTTGCAGTGTACCATATTTACAATTTTATGTCAGCTAGGAAAATGCGTGAAAAGTAATACTGAACCTATGTCCAATTTATGATTCTACAGTGAATATTAATAGTAATGTTATAAAGATCATTCAGTTTGATAAGCCCTCAAAGCAATAGTGTGTATTGTTATGTTATATTTATGCAAATAGTTTGTTCTGCTCTGTCAACTCTAATCTTACCGTGAACATATGCAGGCGTCAGAGTTCATTGCACTCGCGTGTAGCAAAGTATAGGTTGTGTTTGTCCGTTAAAGTTACTCATACTTAATTTCTTGAACAAGAATGTCAATCATTCTCTTGCCTAATTAGGCTGGCGACCGTTTTCCTTGTTCTTCGAACAGTGTAGATAGGTAAAATATTGTTTGTACTGTTCAAATATTTTCGTAATTCTGAGTTTCATTGCCGATAAGCCACCTCCGTTAGATACAACACGGTCAACATAACAAAATTCCTCTCACAGGATAACACTGCTCTGTTGCTTTATACCATAACTGCTTTAACAAGATAGTTTTATTACACGACCTGCCTCCAACTTTAAGGTTATGGTATAGCAGTAGCAGACGGAAGTGTTATAAACAGACGTCGAGATTAGAAGGGAAGCCGCCGAAATTTAGCGAAACAGCGGCTGCTGCACGACATCGGAAAGACATTATCGACCTTTGTTTCTCCCGTCGAGTCGTAAGTGTTAATGGCCGGCCGCCAGGGGCCGCGAAATGCGTCATCGGCTCGCGGACAGCAGCGCGTCCGCGCCGCCTGCCTCGTCCCTGTTCCTTCCAGCGAAGTCCCTCCTTACACACCCGTCCGCCCACCCACCCAGCCACCCACACCGCGGCCTTGACCGGTACTCCCACGCCGCAGTGGGGAGCCGTAATGGGCTCCGGCCAGCCACGTCGGCTCCTTAATAAACGCCTGCTACGCACGGAAGGCTACTGCTGCCTGCGCTCGGTCGCGCTCCATCGCTGTGGCACTGCTCACTATCTGCATCCACGGATCTACTCGTACCACGACCAGTCATTTCCTTTCCTGTTCCACCCACAAACTGAGTGATGGAAAAACTACCGTCTGTAAGTTTTCATACGAGCTTATGTTTTTATATCTTGACCTTGCAATGGTGGGGTTTGTTTTCTTTGCTTATTCTAGATGTTTTTTATTTTTTATTCTCGAGTCAGAAACATACAAATTTACAGTACCCATACTCATCAATAAATATGTAAATACCCCTCCTTCTCCTTTTCCTTGAACACATCTGCACACTATATATTGTCCACCACCTTGATCCACCTCAGCCCCTGGTGTCTCCCTTCCTCTCCACCCCCAACCAGTTGCCGCGCCTTTACCGTGTGTCTAACCGTCTCTCCATCTCCACACCCTCCATCTCCTTTCCCAATGCACCTTCCACCATCTACCTCTCCTGGATGATGAGCTTCGCCCTGACATCTACCCTTCCTACCAACTTTAACCCCATCTTCCTGCCTCCTCCTCAGGGCTCCCTCTCCTCCCCCTCCCTCCTCCTGAGCGTCTTCCCCCTCCAACTCCCTCTCCCTCTCTTGTGCCCCCTTTCACGGTCTCTGCACTTCCTCCTGCCCTGTCTTCCCTCTTCATCTCCCGCCCCACATGTCTTCACCCTCTTTGGGTACCCGCTGATGCCCCTCCTCTCTTCATCCCGCTGCTTCCCCTGCTGCCCCTTGCTCTCCCCTCTATTTCTATCCTCTCTGACCTTTCCCTGGTCAGGTCCCACCTGGCAGTTTTATTCTTCGTCATGTGTGCTCCAAGTGGGTTTTAAGTGTGTTGTTCTGGAGTGTTTTTAATACTGTGGCCGACTTTTAACCTGTGCATGCGCATCCAGTGTCTTCTCTGTGTTTTAAGAATCGCCAACTGTGTTTTTTAACTTTTTGGTGACTTTTTTAACTGTCCTCCATGAATGTCTCCATATCAGTCTACTTTTACCTCCATTTTTTCCCATTATTCTGTTTTAAGTTCCACTTTTTTATCGCTTTATGAATGTAACATTTCATTCTTATTTTAAGTTGTCATGTCACTCGGCTGAAGAGCGGCGGATTGTGCCGCTGACAGCTCTCCCCTGCCCATATGGGGCAGGGGAATGAAATCACAATAAAGAAAAAAAAGTTATATATATATATATATATATATATATATATATATATATATATATATATATATATATATATATATATACAAATTGTATTTACATTACATGTGCCCAGTACTTTCCAACCTCCAAGGCGCTTGGAGTGGCTCGCGGGAGATCAATCTTCATGCAGGATGTAGCAGGATGTAGGGCACAAAAGGCACTGGAGCATGTGGCTTGTGGTTTGTTCTTGTCCACAATCACAGGACATATCTTCTGTTATGAAGCCCCATCTCTTCAGGTTGTCCTGGATCGTCCAGTTCCTGATTGTAATCTACAGATTTCCAAACCAGCCAGCTCTCATTGTGTCCAGGTGGTAGTTCTTCAGTTTCTGGCGTCTGCAGGTCAGGTGTTGACTTCTTCCCTAACTCCAGCCTTGCCTTCTCTGGAGAAATGGTGAGCTTCTCAGATGTTCTCAGGGAGCTCTTTCGCAATGTCAGCCATTGCTGTGGTGGATTATGTCTGTGCAGTGGATGGGCACTGTCCTGTTCCACTTTCAGTCTCTCCTTGTTGGCAGCCACTGTCCTGTGTACCCATGGTGGCGCTATTCCAGCCAGGCAGTAGAGCTTATCAGTTGGAGTAGGTCTTAAGCAACCTGTAATCAACCTGCAGCTTTCGTTGAGAGCAACGTCTACTTGTCTGGCATGAGATGACCTGTACCAGACTGGAGAAGCATATTCAGCAGTAGAAAAGCACAGTGCCATTGCAGACCAGCGAATAGTTTGTGGATGTGATCCCCACTGTGTCCTCACTAGTTTGTGAATTAGGTTGTTCCAAGCGCAGATTTTCATTTTGGTGTTCTTGCAGTGAGTTTTGAATTTCAGAGTTCTATCGAGAGAGACTCCCAAGTATTTATGTGCGTGAGCTGAAATGACAAGTTTAATGTCGCACTATTTCTCACCGACTTACCGCTTTTCACACAGTTTTCAACTCGCCAACATAAAAACAGCACAATGGATAATGCATGTTGCCAACATCAAAAAGTGAAATAAGTTCATACAGAACAATGTTAAATATTAGCTCTCTGAAAGCACATTAGTTCTAAACACAATATTACGAAAGTTTAATTGGAAATATCTTTCCATTAATCCTAAGCACAATAATATGAACGTTTAATTACAAGTTTCCTTTACAAAACTGCTCCTACACGTACGTTATGATGTTGGTCAGTACTACGAAAATCGTCCGATTCCGGTTCAAAGTTCGGTACTATTTTGGATGACAACCAAGTCTACGGTGGATGGTTAGTCAAGTGACAAATTTGAGCGCAACATTACTCAAGGCCGCTCGAGTTCACAGTGGACGCAAGCTGGTGAACCAACAAAGTTTATGCCTCTGCACGCGGTATTTATGTTAAGCTGCTACGTGCTGCTGTCTGCAAGGCCGCTCTCTCCCACTGAAATTCCTACAAAACTAATCTGGCCTTTGCTGAACTTTCCATCAGAAACTTTACCTATATTTCTCATTATGTGAAAAAACATGCACTCAGCCCTAGTCTTATTAAGTGGAGGTATACACACGAGTGGTTGGAGCAGCGTCCACATTATAGTGCTCTCTCAGTTCTCACAAGAACAATTAACAAATTTGGCTGGTTATTTCTCCACAGTTGGAGCTAAACGTTGCTACAGCTAATTCTTTAGTTGGAGTGCAGCCGCTGTGAACGCAGTGTCCCCACAAATTTCTTCTCTGCATCATAAGGAGCATTAAGCACTCCATTCGACACTTGACGCCAGTCTAGAGAAGAGTCCTAAATATATCTCTCTTGTCCTGCTCCTGGCAAAACTGCCTCCCTCCACTTGGGTTAATTTTTCACGTCACAGCTTTTTTTTTCGACCAATAGGAGCGTTTCTCTTGTTTTGTAGAAACTCTCTCTACCAATTGCAATGTCCCTCCTATCAAAGTGAGTCGAAACTTCAGTATTTTGCTCCTTCCTAGTGCGTTTCCGCCCATCGGACGTCTTTGCCCATTCTAGACGCCTAAAGTACATTGACCTTTCCGTGTGTCACACTTGCTGGATGAAAATGTGTCACTATATTGTTCGCATACCGTTGGAATTCCGAAAAACAGTTTCCTAAAGCTTCTTCTCCGCCCTTGTGCCAATGCCACGCTACAGGCTGTCTTCCGGCTCGACTCACCTGCCCCGGGGGTCACTGTCCTCCTTCCTGCCACCCCTTTAAGTGGTTTCTGGCGTAACTCCATCAGTGAGTCTTCGCTATGCCGTTGTGGAGCTGTCTATTCAAAACTAAAAGTGACTCGACTCACGTTCCATGTTCTACCTTCTGCTCAAAGACATGCATTATATAGGAATGGTGTGTTAATTACAGTCAATTCACTGTCATCCTTTTTTGCATTAGATATTGACAGGCAAATTTTCTCATAACTGCTGATTTATATTTGGTGTCATCTTCAACTTCTCATTGCAATTTATAAAGGTCTCATCTAAGGTGTGAAATTGACCATTTATCCTGCCACCTTATAACTTCGCTGTCCTTACATGCAGTGTATGTTGGCGGCAGTAGACTTGTTCACCAGTGAGCTGCAAATTCCAATGCTAAACGTTTTTTTAGTAGTGTTTTGCCAAAAGTACATTTTGTTCCTTCCAGGAATTCCCAGTTGAGATCACTCTCGTGTTGATCGAACCTACTGATAAGAAGTCCAACAAACTGCTTCTGATTTTCTTCGATATCTTTCAGTAATTTAATGTGGGTGTGACACAAAACACCTGAGCAGTACTCAAGGATGGGTCATGCTAATTTTCTATGTGTGGTCTCCTTCATACAAGGGGGCTCAAAAGAAATAGTACATACTTCGTTGGTGTAACATGAGCATGAAAATAGCAGTAAAATCTTAAATAAAATATTGTCTCAAATTTCTCTATATCCGAAATATTCATTAGAATAGGGATCACAGGTGCACTACAAACAACACAAAAGTAATCAATTAATTACTACAACATCATAAATTTGCTCCTGGAGATGGCCCCAGAGTTAGAAGTCCAGGGGTTTAAGATCCATAGATCTGGTAAGTCCAGGAACACGCCCTGCACTATCTGTCCACCTATCAGGATGAACAACATGGAAATATTCTCTTCCTTCCCAATCGAAATATGCAGCGGCATTGTCGTTCATTAACCTGAAGTTAGTTCGTGTACTGAGTGGGACATCATGAAGCTGACCACCCAAAACTGTCGAGACACTCTGTCAATCAAGTACTGTGGAATGACGTGTAGTCAGAGTAACGAGCTGTGCACTGTACCACACCAGATTTTCACTGCAAAACTATGTTGGTATCCTCACTCACTACCTAAGCGAGGATTCTCATAGGTCCACACGTGCGTGTTATGAATTGTCACGATATTGGCACGGATAAAGGAGCTCTCACTCGTAAACAATACTCGACGCCCGAACACTGGATCAGCAGCATAGCGCTCGAATAACCACTAATAGAAATTCTGACGACTACAGAAGTCTACACATGGCAGCTCCTGTACCTTTTGCAGGTGAAACGGGTGGAAATGTTGTTTCCAAAGGAGGTGTCATACATTTGATTGAGGAAATCCAGCAGGCCGGAGTGGCCGAGCGGTTCTAGGCGCTACAGTCTGGAACTGCGCGACCGCTACGGTCGCAGGTTCGAATCCTGCCGTGGGCATTGATGTGCGTGATGTCCTTCGGTTAGTTAGGTTTAGGTAGTTCTAAGTTCTAGGGGACTGATGACCTCAGAAGTTGAGTCCCATAGTGCTCAGAGCCATTTTTTTGAGGAAATCCTACAGTGGGCGGGTACTTAACTTCATCTACTATCTTTAGGACGTTCTCAACATCCATTCCATTCATTTGAGGTCAACCTAACGGCGGTGCAACACTAATGCCATGTTCCCTTAAATGCCTGTCCAGACCTGTGAAAAGTATGGTAGTTTGGACTCTTCTGTTTGGAAACAAATCGTAATTACCGTCATCTAGCTGCTCGTCCATTGTATTGTCGTAAAGCAGGTGCTTATCCACATACTCACCGTTTAAACACGCCATCGTACCGCATACAACGACTGCGTTCTATGACCTACCTATAGAATCAATGTAGGTAGTACATATGGCGCTGCTACGCTGCAGTATCAGCATACAGTACAGCGGACCACATTGAAGTAAAGTGAACGAAGGCATTTTCTGTCAGAATCAACGGAGAAATTGAGAGGGGTGTACAAAGCAAAATCAGTTGATATGCAGGCAAACACGACACGCTAAAATCCTTATACTGGCCCACACATATCTATCACTCATGACGGTATGTTTCATTACTCGGAAATGAAGCAGTTTCACAAAATAAATCGATTTAAGTTTTCACTCTTATTCTGAGGCTTGCATTACACCCACGAAGTGTGAGCAGTAACTTCTGCATCACCCTGTATAAGGGGCGAACAAAAAGTTTCTGTCTGAGAGCACTGCTGTAGCGCATATGCTACCCACTGCGACGCCGAAGCAGGTATATGTGTGCCGACATATAGGCAAGGGTGTAGTGTGTCATTCGTGTTTTTCCGACATGCGTGCAGTAACTGTGGAAAAGTGAACAATGGCATCGTTATTACCAAGTGCGTACACACACGACCAACATGCTTGTTTTAGTTTCCGCCGGAGAGTGGAGACTGAGTATGGGACAGCATGTCTCTCGAAGACCACAGTTGTGGAATGGTGCGCCAAGTTTCATGCTGGTCGCAATCCGACAAAAGACACCGGTCGCTCTGGGAGGCCAGCCTCATCCATTACAGACAACAACAAGATGGCGGTTGATAATGCGATTAGGGCTGACTGGTGCATAACCATACGTGCTGGAGCACAAGATATCGACATCAGCTTCGGTAGGATGCGACATATTATCTAGCATCCAATAAAACAACACCAATCGCCGTTATTTGGTTTTATTTTTATTTTTAAGCTACCACTTTCGACGATAGATTAAGTCATGTTCAGGCCTATACAATGAAGGTTATAACAGAGCAATAAGTACATATGAAAATACAGAGCAAATTGTCTATAAGATGCAAGCGTTACATATTAATTGACATAATTATAAGAACCCAGTCTTAATTAAATTCTACATAATACACTGTAATGTGTACTATCAGAAATTAATTACTTATTCATGAATATTGTGAAATCCTCAGTAACCTAATGGAAGTATTTATAAAACAGAAGTGTCACACTAAGGCAACCATCAGTCCAGTTTATCCGTTGTTTGTAAAAATGTATGGTCATACGTGGCAGATTCTACAGGTTTTGTCAAAAAGTAAAAGATGGGTAAAGTAACTGAATAATCATATGTAAAATAGGTAACAGGATCATACACTCCTGGAAATTGAAATAAGAACACCGTGAATTCATTGTCCCAGGAAGGGGAAACTTTATTGACACGTTCCTGGGGTCAGATACATCACATGATCACACTGACAGAACCACAGGCACATAGACACAGGCAACAGAGCATGCACAATGTCGGCACTAGTACAGTGTATACCCACTTTTCGCAGCAATGCAGGCTGCTATTCTCCCATGGAGACGATCGTAGAGATGCTGGATGTAGTCCTGTGGCACGGCTTGCCATGCCATTTCCACCTGGCGCCTCAGTTGGACCAGCGTTCGTGCTGGACGTGCAGACCGCGTGAGACGACGCTTCATCCAGTCCCAAACATGCTCAATGGGGGACAGATCCGGAGATCTTGCTGGCCAGGGTAGTTGACTTACACCTTCTAGAGCACGTTGGGTGGCACGGGATACATGCGGACGTGCATTGTCCTGTTGGAACAGCAAGTTCCCTTGCCGGTCTAGGAATGGTAGAACGATGGGTTCGATGACGGTTTGGATGTACCGTGCACTATTCAGTGTCCCCTCGACGATCACCAGTGGTGTACGGCCAGTGTAGGAGATCGCTCCCCACACCATGATGCCGGGTGTTAGCCCTGTGTGCCTCGGTCGTATGCAGTCCTGATTGTGGCGCTCACCTGCACGGCGCCAAACACGCATACGACCATCATTGGCACCAAGGCAGAAGCGACTCTCATCGCTGAAGACGACACGTCTCCATTCGTCCCTCCATTCACGCCTGTCGCGACACCACTGGAGGCGGGCTGCACGATGTTGGGGCGTGAGCGGAAGACGGCCTAACGGTGTGCGGGACCGTAGCCCAGCTTCATGGAGACGGTTGCGAATGGTCCTCGCCGATACCCAGGAGCAACAGTGTCCCTAATTTGCTGGGAAGTGGCGGTGCGGTCCCCTACGGCACTGCGTAGGATCCTACGGTCTTGGCGTGCATCCGTGCGTCGCTGCGGTCCGGTCCCAGGTCGACGGGCACGTGCACCTTCCGCCGACCACTGGCGACAACATCGATGTACTGTGGAGACCTCACGCCCCACGTGTTGAGCAATTCGGCGGTACGTCCACCCGGCCTCCCGCATGCCCACTATACGCCCTCGCTCAAAGTCCGTCAACTGCACATACGGTTCACGTCCACGCTGTCGCGGCATGCTACCAGTGTTAAAGACTGCGATGGAGCTCCGTATGCCACGGCAAACTGGCTGACACTGACGGCGGCGGTGCACAAATGCTGCGCAGCTAGCGCCATTCGACGGCCAACACCGCGGTTCCTGGTGTGTCCGCTGTGCCGTGCGTGTGATCATTGCTTGTACAGCCCTCTCGCAGTGTCCGGAGCAAGTATGGTGGGTCTGCCACACCGGTGTCAATGTGTTCTTTTTTCCATTTCCAGGAGTGTATATCAGGTAAAGTAAACGGGTATACTACAAGCACTGGTACTATTTATAGTAGATAAACATAAAGGAACGATACCTTAAAAAGGCATTACACCTATGGAAACACCATAGCTGTACTCAGTGGGTATTAAACAATATTCAATAAGAAGGAACCATAAGAACACTCTACTTTTTACAGTCATTATCCTAGAGTGACGTATTGTATCGTCGAAACTGGTAGCCTGAAAAAAAAATAAACCTAAATACCGGCGATTAGTATTGCTTTTTTGGATATTGACCAGCCATAGTCCCATACTCTAGCCAGAAGTTGGATTTACATTCATTACTCAACAGGCGGTAAGGTACCGTAAGGTCTGCAGCTAGTGGACACACTGAAACTTGAATGCTGAAGAAAAAGCAACCCGGATGACTGTTTGCCTGAAGCATTTCTAATGCCTAATGCATTTCAGTGTTGAAGGCAACCTGTTGCTTGAGCACATCGTTACAGACCACGAAAGCTCGTGCCACCACTGGAAACCGCAGGCTGAAATCATAAACAGTTCATTGGTATCATCATCTGTCGTCCCCTCGTCCCAAGTATTTCAAAAGCCAACCATCGGCTGGAACGGTGATGCACACAACCGTGTTCTTTGATTACTGGGGCCCATTGCTCATTGACTTCAAGGAACCTGCTGTCTCCATCACTAGGGAACGGTACTCGGTAACGGTGGAGAAATTACGGTGTGCAGTTAAGGGAAAATGTCCGGCTAAACTGCGACCGAGATTGCTGCTGTTTCGTGATAACGCACGTACCTATATCGCAAATGTCGTAACCCAGAAGTTACGGCAACTCGAATGAGAGACACTCGACCACACACCCTATAGTCCACATGTTTCCCCATGCGATTATCATGCCTTCGGTCCCTTAAAAAATACCTTGAAAGGTCGACGACCGCTGTCAGAAGAGAATGTGCCGCAGGAAGTTACGAACTTCTTCACGTAGCAGGACACGATGTTTTACCTGACTGATACGTTCAGACCGGTGCGTCGATAGGATGGTTGTCTTAATTCTCAAGGCGATTTTGCCTGATTGGTATACCGAGTCGGGATTCTACGGCCTTCAACTGGAAGCTTTTTCATTGCTCCTCCCAATAACGCTCAGTCGACATTTCGTCTTTCCTACAGTCGATGTCAAGTATTCATTCCACTTCATATGGCTTTGCAAGGCTACGCCTAGATATTTAATCGATTTGACTTTGTCAGGGAACAAGGCACTAGCACTGTACTGGAACATCGCAGGACCTTTTTCTTTATTGAGTATCTGTCACGTTTCACCTTTTCTCATTTGCTTAACCATTACAGTCACAATTTTTTATCCTTACTCGTGTATTCTTTGATCAAATCATTTATCTAAACATCGTGAGTGACATGAAAGTTGTTGTGGGTTGGCAGGAGAGCCAACACCGGTTATGAGAGGAAGCCGAAAGGCACGCGTTTTAGCTCACGCAGGCTGGCGTGAGATCTGGAACAGGACAAGGAAATTAGGCTTTAGAAAAAAACGGGCGTAGCTGGTGGAATACTTAACTTTAATCCACAAATGGTGAACATCGCTCTTGACGGTACATTATTCATAATCTCAATAGTAACTGGTAATGGCGCCTTGCTAGGTCGTAGCAAATGACGTAGCTGAAGGCTATGCTAACTATCGTCTCGGCAAATGAGAGCGTATTTTGTCAGTGAACCATCGCTAGCAAAAGCGGTTGTCCCACTGGGGCGAGTGCTAGGAAGTCTCTCTAGACCTGCCGTGTGGCGGCGCTCGGTCTGCAATCACTGATAGTGGCGACACGCGGGTCCGACGTGTACTAACGGACCGCGGCAGATTTAAAGGCTACCACCTGTGTGGTGTCTGGCGGTGACACCACAAAAGTCATATTACAACTGTGTCGGTGTTCTTTTTACGTTATTTCATATGACTGTTATTCTGCTACCTAGTTTTACTACAGCTGGCTAATTACATTCACTATGTACTTACCAAATTCTATGCATATACACAAGATTGTGAAAGTTAACTGTTATTAAATGCATCCCCGTAGGAAGCCATTAAGTGAATGTTAACTGTTATTAATTCGGAAATGTCTCTTTGCTATTACTTTACCAAATGAATTTTGCTTCTTTGCCTGTTTGTTTAGTGATTAGGATTAAGCAACTACGTCACGACCCAATAAACAATAACCTAATTTAGCGCAATGCAATAACTACTTAGTGGCAACCACGTGTCAGAAAGTGACGTACCGGAACGAATGTAGAGTTCTCATGCGTTGCACATAATTTAATTTTCACTTTATTCAGCACTGAGAGAATTCTCCTGCTCTTCTTCATTATTCAGGTAGTGTTGTAGGGAAACCTCGGGGACGTTCGAGATCTCTTTGCATAAGTGGTGAGATGCTTGCATAATTTACAGTCACAATATTTTTATTCGCTAGACAACGTTAACTGCTACAGGCACTTACTTCACAACCATAATCAGAGCAATACAACAGCAACGGGTAGTCGCGTAGCGTAAGACACAGTTAACATTGTCAAGGATGCGCTCATTTTGGGAGGATCTGAGGAAATCGTTAGTGATAAAGGGGGAAAAAGTGAGTACGTATTGTTCTGTCGCAGTCCTCAGAGCAACACATAAAAAATCATGCTTTTCATCTAGGCGCGGCTCACTACTGTAAAACGCTGGTGACAGAGTGGGTAAGCGCCGTTGCCTACTCGGAACTTAAAACTTATTAGATCCAAACTTTTTAGATCCAAATATCAGTGCCAAATGTAATGACAACACCAAACTCTTCCCTAATTTAGGTGAGATAAAATAAAAGTATTCACAAAAGTGGCGAAGTCTAAAAGCCTTCTCCAAGATCAGAGAATAGAGTTCCGGGGAGTACCTCTGCATACCATTCCAGTTCAGCCAGGAATGATTCGAAAACACCTTCGCTAGCGAAACGGTTCCACCGCCTTTAAGAACGAGACGAGAGATTCATTAAGTTTGAAGAGACCATCTCAAATCCCTTACTCCCGTTGCAACATTTTGGTGCCTCTCCAAATTTGATTCCTTCTCTGTAATGTTCATCTCCACGCTACCCACAGAGTGGTTCCTCTATTCAGAAAGAGGGGGTGAGGAATGGGGAAAGATTCCTTGCATTTCAAATGCCCAATCACTGTCTCGCTCCCAGCTTTGTATATTTCTGTATTTCTGTCCCCCTGAAGTCCTGTTCCATTCTCTGCCGTCCTAAACCGGCTTTGACGTGATAAATTGTGCATGTGTTTAAAAAATTATTGGGGGAAGGTATTCAGTAGGTTTAAAAACTCCCAAACAATTCTCTCACCTCGTCACTGTTATGTCCGTTCCCTGTTCTGTCTTCGCACCACTTTAATTTTCAAACATGCCACAGAATGTGTTGCGCAGTGCGTGCCTTCAATGCAGCTAAGTTTCCGATTGGAACATTGAACACAGCACCTTTAATGATAGCCCCACAGCCAGAAGTCACACGGATTAAGGTCAGGTGATCCGGACGACTAGGCTGATAATTCTGGCATTTCCGAAATGGCGCTTCAGCAGCTACTTAACTGGATTTGCAATGTGCGGGGGTGCACCTCCTTGCATAAAAATTATCCCATCCACACATCCACGCTGTCGGGGAGCTGGAATGACGTGGTTGCGCAAAAGACACTCATAGCGCTTACCAGTGACGGTACAGGTAACAGGACCGGAAGCACCTGTCCCTTCGAAAAAATATGGCCCTATGGTAAATGATGCCGTAAACCCGCACCACACAGTGGCCTTCTCGCGATGAAGTGGTACTGGTTCATTTGCGTGTGGATTTTCCGTTGCCCATATTCCACAATTCTGTGTATTGACATGTCCTGTCACATGGGAATGGACTTCGTCTGTCCACAAAATCTTCCACGGCCAACCATTGTCCACTTCCATGAGAGCAAGAAATTCTAAAGCGAAGGTCTCTCTTGCTGGCAGGTCAACGGGAAGCAACTCGTGCGCATGGCTGATGTTGAATGGATAGCAAAGATGGATGTGTCGCAGGACTTTACAGTATGTCCAATATTCGGGCAATTCTCCGTGCACTACAGGTTTGAACACCACTCGTCCTCTTCTGTATTGCTGTGGCCACTGCTTCCACTGACGTCGAATCAATTCGTTTCTTACATCTACCTGGTTGCACAACAAAAGAACCCGTCTTTTTCACTTTCCGAATAATTTAATCCAGTCTCAGGGTACTTATCGGACCAACGCCTTTCTTAAAACCGTTCAATGTTTCCGGTACTTCTGCAGAGCGACGTGTACGCAGTCATCGTATATGTATAACACCTTATAAGCAGAGCGCGATCCTACACTGAGGCCGGCCGGGGTGGCCGAGCGGTTCTAGGCGCTTAAGTCTGGAACCGCGAGACCGCTACTGTCGCAGGTTCGAATCCTACCTCGGGCGTGGATGTGTGTGATCTCCTTAGTTAGGTTGAAGTAGTCCTAAGTTCTAGGGGACTGATGACCTCAGAAGTTAAGTCCCATAGTGCTCAGAGCCATTTGAACCTACACTGAGACGGTCATGGCGAACGTCGCAGACGCGAAAGGAGGAAAAGCCGTGCAAAAGGCGTGTTTATACCAACTTCAGAGGGTCGTGCGCATGACAGGTGCTTTCATTTGCGTATTCTGACACATACAGCGCCCTCTATTGATCAATTTTAACACTATCTTTTTTCTTCTGCCATACGTTTTTCTCCTTCTCCTACAATATTCGGTTGCAATTTGACGCCATTCTGACCAGAGGTTTTAATTTTACAGTGTATTCAAAGTTTAACTTTAATTATAATCACCCTGCACATGAACTATTAAACAGTTGAAGTCAGTAGTAGAACTGTTGTGCTGTAGGTTTGTTACTGGCAATCAAATATGTATTATTAACGTACAGCACAATTCAAGGAGGTTATCAATTTTACCGGCCGCTGTGGCCGTGCGGTTCTAGGCGCTTCAGTCCGGAACCGCGCTGCAGTTACGGTCGCAGGTTCGCATCCTGCCTCGAGCTTGGATGTGTCTGATGTCCTTAGGTTCGTTAGGTTTAATTAGTTCTAAGTCTAGGGAACTGATGACCTCAGATGTTAAGTCCCCTAGTGCTTAGAGCCATTTGAACCATTTGTTATCAGTTTTTGTGATCTATGGTTTGTCACTTGGGACTGTGTCTGTCCCAGTTTCATTCTGCTGAGACGTTTGACAAAAATGAACTGCAGCTAATTAAAGAGGCGGACATTAGACAGCCAGTAAGGAATGAAACAAAATGAAAAGTACTTTGTACTGATTTCGTTCATCTTTCACTCCAGATCATGTCCGGATTTTGTACAACGCCATTTTATCGTTTCAGCCGAGTGTCCCTACAGTCTGTCAGTGGGAGTCGGAACATCCCAGTTTGCTGACGACCAAGGGAAACATAGCGAACACACCACTCACCGGCAGGTTAGTGAAAACTGGTGAGCCGGCCGTTGTGGAAGAGCGGTTCTAGGCGCTTCAGTCCGGAGCCGCGTTGCTGCTACGGTCGCAGGTTCGAATCCTGCCTCGGGCATGGGTGTGTGTGATGTCCTTAGGTTAGTTAGGTTCAAAATGGCTCTGAGCACTATGCGACTTAACTTCTGAGGTCATCAGTCGCCTAGAACTTAGAACTAATTAAACCTAACTGACCTAAGGACATCACACACATCCATGGCTGAGGCAGCATTCGAACCTGCGACCGTAGCGGTCACGCGGTGCCAGACTGAAGCGCCTGTAACCGCACAGCCACACCAGCCGGCAGGTTAGTTAGGTTTAATTAGTTCTAAGTCTAGGGGACTGATGACCTCAGATGTTAAGTCCCATAGTGGTTAGAGCCATTTGAACCATTTTCAAACCCGGTGGTACTCAAGGGAAGGCAGGATTCGGTTACGATAGTGGAGGGGACCGTAATCAGTTACTATTGGTTGTCTTTTACAATTACAGACAATTTATTTTATACCAGTAATTCCAGACTGAACAGTAAATAAAAAATACCGCACGTTATTAATGAAGGAATAAACAGCAGTATAAATAATAGTGTTTTCAGTGAGTTACAATTTAGCAAATAACCATTAAATACCGGTACAACAGATAATGTTTTAAAAGCAAGTCACTGTGATCTGGGCAGAAGGCCTTGGACGCCAGGAACGGCAATAAATTAAGAGTAGTTTAAGAACTCGCTGCAACTTACAAATTACAGGTATTGAAGTATTAAAGCCAAGTCGTAACAAACACAGCACACGGCATGAGACGCCAGGGATGGTAGTAATAAGATTTCAACGTTTACTGCTACAATACAAATACCAAATTTGAATTTTTAGGCAAAGGACCACAATCACGGCTGAAGGTCTTAAACGCCAGGAGCGAAAAATAACATAAAAAAATTGAAACCTGCTGTAAAACAAAAAACAAACAACTGTTCCAGACGGTGCTCCAGGTGTCGACCTCCGTGAAGTTCCGGCAACAAACGCTTTCGCAATCAATTAGATAGGCAGCCAAGAGTTGCATTCACTTCACAAGATGGTAACTCAGATTAGTGGCAGTCTAATGAATGACTAATAATAGTCTTGCTGAAGCTACCTGACGCCCGATAAACCAAATGCAGCGATGGAACAATACGCCAAAGCCGGAACCGGTGGTCTGCACTACATCCCCAGAATGCTGTGTTTAGAGCGCCCGGAACGAGAAAGGAACCGCTACCAGATTTCCGTCCGATTGCACAAACCCGAAAACCTGAACAAACACGTCACAGTGCAGAACACCAGACAAACTAACAGTAACTAAAACCCCACTCGATTTGCGTGCGAGGCAGAAACGAAATGTGACCAACGAGAATCAGCAACCACACGTCGTTGCGCAAACAATCGCAAAGCGAGTCAAAACCGAGTACCAAATGTGTGACATCAATTCGTAAGGCACGCAAACGCTCACTGAACTCACTGTGATAACTATTACTGCGGTTGGCAGAATGAAACCAATATCTTCGCCGCTTTATTAATTCACAGTTGAGTAACTACAGCGTCCAATCACTGAGCCAAGTGCTTTTAACACAGTAGGGTCTTCAGTTACTAAGCGGTACGCAGATCCACCAAACTACACATGACGGCGCGATGGTAATCTGTCACATCACATACAGGGTTATTACAAATGATTGAAGCGATTTCACAGCTCTACAATAACTTTATTATTTGAGATATTTTCACAATGCTTTGCACACACATACAAAAACTCAAAAAGTTTTTTAGGCATTCACAAATGTTCCATATGTGCCCCTTTAGTGATTCGGCAGACATCAAGCCGATAATCAAGTTCCTCCCACACTCGGCGCAGCATGTCCCCATCAATGAGTTCGAAAGCATCGTTGATGCGAGCTCACAGTTCTGGCACGTTTCTTGGTAGAGGAGGTTTAAACACGGAATCTTTCACACAACCCCACAGAAAGAAATCGCATGGGGTTAAGTCGGGAGAGCGTGGAGACCATGACATGAATTGATGATCACGATCTCCACCACGACCGATCCATCGGTTTTCCAATCTCCTGTGTAAGAAATGCCGAACATCATGATGGAAGTGCGGTGGAGCACCATCCTGTTGAAAGATGAAGTCGGCGCTGTCGGTCTCCAGTTGTGGCATGAGCCAATTTTCCAGCATGTCCAGATACACGTGTTCAACCGTTTCTTCGCTCACTGCAGGCCGACCCGTTGATTTCCCCTTACAGAGGCATCCAGAAGCTTTAAACTGCGCATACCATCGCCGAATGGAGTTAGCTGTTGGTGATTCTTTGTTGGACTTCGTCCTGAAGTGTCGTTGCACTGTTATGACTGACTGATGTGAGTGCATTTCAAGCACGACATACGCTTTCTCGGCTCCTGTCGCCATTTAGTCTCACTGCGCTCTCGAGCGCTCTGGCGGCAGAAACCTGAAGTGCAGCTGCAGCCGAACAAAACTTTATGAGTTTCTCTACGTATCCGTAATGTGTCGTGACCATATGTCAATGAATGGAGCTACAGTGAATTTATGAAATCGCTTCAATCATTTGTAATAGCCCTGTACTTACTACGGGGCCCACACGGGTGACTGACTCCGCTCTACTTGGATTGAAGTGCACTTATCTTAAAACTTGCTGGATCCGGTATACGACGAGGTGGTGCACCCTTGTGACCACAGCCCTTCCATCCGGCAGTCCATGTGTGCGCCGGCCGCGGTGGTCTAGCGGTTCTGGCGCTGCAGTCCGGAACCGCGGGACTGCTACGGTCGCAGGTTCGAATCCTGCCTCGGGCAAGGGTGTGTGTGATGTCCTTAGGTTAGTTAGGTTTAAGTAGTTCGAAGTTCTAGGGGACTTATGACCTAAGCTGTTGAGTCTCATAGTGCTCAGCGCCATTTCAGTCCATGTGTGCCGCCTGCGGTCCCGGCGTGCTCTTGCACTGCGCGGACGTGGCTCTTCCTGAGTCAAGCGAACTGCCCCACTCACACGACCCGGAGAAACAACGACGTCACCCCAAAGATAGGGCAACAGTTACTACATACCGATAACCTGTAACAGTTTCGTGCCGATGTGCTCTTTGACCATTTATTATTGTATACATACTTGCTTTTATCTTTATGTAAATTTATATGTACACGATGTATGAATTAATTGGTTTATTATGCTGTATAATCAATTATGTATATTATGTAAATATCACTGAGTAATCGCTGAGGGAATGTTAGGGAAACGTTAGGTTTTTGTCAAAGAATAAGTATCGTTGGAGTAGCGGCATCTCTGGACGCGGGAGGATGTTACGTCAGAGCGTGCGCTACACAGAGAGAGAACTCTGGTGTGAGACTTGGTGAAGTGCGGACGCATGGATGGCGTGCACTGTACTGGAGGAGTGGTTGTTTAGCTGCACGTGGCAAGTGATGAGCGTGGACGGTGGAAATATTGGCTGCAGCAACATCAAGAACCCGCCAGGCCAATATCATTGCCAATAACTCCCGTGTTCGCTAATTATCATGGAAAGGAGCCAGCAGCAGTATCGTCGTCAGCAACTTCGTCACGGCGAGAATGGACTGAAGTAAGGTTGCTGCATCACAGCTTATTGTCAACTACTTTTGTAACGGCATTACTCAGCTTTGTGGTGTTCTGTGAGTGAATAATTGCAGCATCCAAGAAGAAATCGTGGGAAGACTTTGGAAACAGGTTGGAGACTATGGGTCAAGCTGCTGGAAAACCTTTCTCGAGTGTAATTAGCAGTCTTCGAAAGGGAGTTAAGAAGGAAATGACAAGTATTTTGGACAGGTCAGGAAAACTGCTGGTGAATCCTGTGGATGCCTTGGGCAGATGGAGGGAATATTTTGAAGAGTGGCTTAATGTAGGTGAAAATACGATCAGTAATGTTTCAGATTTAGAGGTAGAATGGGATAGGAATGATGATGGAAATAGGATCACATTTGAGGAACTGGAAAAAATGGTCAATAGATTGCAGTGCAATAAACCGGCTGGGGTGGATGAAATTAAGTCGGAACTCATCAAATACAGTGGAATGTCAGGTCTTAAATGGCCACACAGGATAATTGAAATGGCCTGGGAGTCGGGACAGGTTCCATCAGACAGGACAAAAGCAGTAATCACACCAATCATTAAACATGGAAACAGAAAAGATTGTAACAACTACAGAGGTATCTCTTTAATCAGCATTGTGGGTAAAATCTTCTCAGGTATTGTTGAAAGGAAAGTGCGAGTATTAGTTGAGGAACAATTGGATGAAAATCAGTGTGGGTTTAGGCCTCTTAGAGGTTGTCAGGACCAGATCTTTAGCTTACGGCAAATAATGGAGAAGTGTTATGAGTGGAACAGGGAATTGTATCTATGCTTTATTGATCTAGAAAAGGCATACGACCGGGTTCCTAGGAGGAAGTTATTGTCTGTTCTACAAGATTATGGAATAGGAGGCAAACTTTTGCAAGCAATTCAAGGTCTTTACATGGACAGTCAGGCAGCAGTTACAGTTGACGGCAAATTGAGTTCATGGTTCAGAGTAGTTTCAAGGGTAAGACAAGGCTGCAACCTGTCTCCACTGTTGTTCATATTATTTATGGATCATATGTTGAAAAGAATAGACTGGCTGGGTGAGATTAAGATATGTGAACACAAAATAAGCAGTCTTGCATATGCGGATGACTTAGTTGTGTTGGCAGATTCGATTGAAAATTTGCAAAGTAATATTTCAGAGCTAGATCATAAATGTAAGGACTGTGGTATTAAGATTAGCATCTCCAAAACGAAAGTAATGTCAGTGGGAAAGAAATATAAACGAATTGAGTGCCAAATAGGAGGAACAAAGTTAGAACAGGTGGACGGTTTCAAGTACTTAGGATGCATATTCTCACAGGATGGCAACATAGTGAAAGAACTGGAAGCGAGGTGTAGCAAAGCTAATACAGTGAGCGCTCAGCTACGATCTACTCTCTTCTGCAAGAAGGAAGTCAGTACCAAGACTAAGTTATCTGTGCACCGTTCAATCTTTCGACCAACTTTGTTGTATGGGAGCGAAAGCTGGGGGGATTCAGGTTACCTTATCAACAAGGTTGAGGTTACGGATATGAAAGTAGCTAGGATGATTGCAGGTACTAGTAGATGGGAACAATGGCAGGAGGGTGTCCACAATGAGGAAATCAAAGAAAAACTGGGAATGAACTCTATAGATGTAGCTGTCAGGGCGAACAGGCTTAGATGGTTGGGTCATGTTACACGCATGGGAGAAGCAAGGTTACCCAAGAGACTCATGGATTCAGCAGTAGAGGGTAGGAGGAGTCGGGGCAGACCAAGGAGAAGGTACCTGGATTCGGTTAAGAATGTTTTTGAAGTAATAGGCTTAACATCAGAAGAGGCACCAATGTTAGCACTGAATAGGGGATCACGGAGGAACTGTATAAGGGGGGCTATGCTCCAGACTGAACGCTGAAAGGCATAATCAGTCTTAAATGATGATGATGATGATGATGATGATAATTACCATAGTTTAATCAAATCTGTTTACCCGTGATTCTCCTAAATTCATTCACCAAGTAGGTTCCTGTCCTGTCCTATTGTTACAATAATCCGAGTCCAGTTTATGAAAAATGAAAATGTCAGTGCCAGTTAGTTTTGCTTACGAATTATATGATTCAGTTAGATTAAAGATTCGAACTTAAAGCATTCAGTAATTTCAGTCTCACTAACTTTGAATTTGAACTTTAATCTGAGGCGTCTAATTGTTGCATATAGTAAATCAAGTAATCAAATTAAAATGATTCCTGGCACTATGAACAAAAGCACTAACTAGAATTAATGAGTGAGTGCAAATATGAGTGATTATTGTAATTTGTTGTTAGTAACGTTCTGGTTCACATTTTGACTTGCAGTCGTACTAAAGTATAATAATTACCTTTTGATACAGTAATTATCAATTTCTACTTCCCTGTTCAGAAGTCAATAGAGTTTCTTTTAATTATTTTTTACCATTTTCCAAAATTCATATGAAACTAGTAGACGTTATTGTGAGGTAGCACCATTGTCACTTACAACAGTAAGTAACCATTAATCTAAGTGTTTTCAAAATTTCAGCTCTATTAGTTAATGATATTTCGAGTGTAAACTATTTTCTTTCTCTCTTTATTACGTAAATGTTTCAATTGTTTTTGCTAACGTGCGTGCAGCCCTCTGTTGCCGCGCGTCTTCAAGTAATTCTTGGCATTGACTGTTCGGCTCATTAATGCACCTACCGAACACAATTTTTGCCCAATTGGGCTGGCGACCGTATTTCTTTTAGCTATAATTATCTCAGTAACCGATACACGTGGCACCCCTTCTCGTTGGTACAGTACGTGAATGATAGCACAAACCTTTCGAACAACCATACTAAAGTTTACAGTAATTAAGTAGGCGGAATAAGTTGTCCTAGAAGGCATCTTGTTGTTAACTTCCTCCTCATTTATCGACTTTATATTAAATCTTCGGAACGACAGCCTTTTCAATATTTTATTCAAATTGTTTAAGCACATGCTTACACGGTCATATATTTCTATCATTGTTTATAGAAGGAAAGGGGGACGTTACAAACCGCCGCTGCTGCCACTAGCGGACAGGTAACGCTTGCGAAACCGAGTGGCACCAGTCAGCACGAGAAGAAGACAAACAACCGCGACCATGCCAAATAAACGATACCGTTTGGCTTGCAACAGAGAGCGGAAACCTATAAATTGCAAACCTACAAACTGCACCGACGCGAGCCGCAGCGCGGCTCAGTTAGAATATTGAATTTTATTTTTGGGACAGCCGTCTCGATTGACCCATACAAAAATTCAAATTTTGTATGTATGTTTGTATGTATGTATGTGTGTGTGTGTGTGTGTGTGTGTGTGTGTGTGTATGAGTGTGTGTGTGAGTCCCAGTTCACACGATGACCAAGGGCAACCTTTCTACTAACCCTGGCCAGACTGGGGAATTCGAAATATTGGAATTATTGTAGTTTATTACAGGAACTATGTTGTCTGTTGTCCCGGACAAAATCAAGTTTGTGCATGTGTGTGTGTGTGTGTGTGTGTGTGTGTGTGTGTAAATATCAATTTGTCAGACTGGGGTATTGGAACTGTCGTTATTTATGAAGTTCCAACATTTTGATGAAGGATAGGACCATCAACTTGGCCTGCTGTGTTTCTATTTACCTTCAATACCAGTCACAGGTGCGACAATAGTCATTTCTTGACGTGTGTAGTTTAAGACCATCACGTCCATTTTCAAACTAAGGTGTACAAAAGATATTATCATGTTAACAAAGCCAAAAATTTCATTGTGTCTTCATGATGGTAAATACAAATTCAATGATATATAAGGCATTAAAAAAATTTTCGTCTGCGAAATACATGGTTTAACATACTCTAGAAGTAAGTGTAATAATACAGTTTCCACCAATTTGAACTGCATGTATACTAACTCTGTGATAAGTATGAGTAATTTAGTTGTTTCGGTAATGAATGGCTTTTAAAGGCTTTTAATATTTTTTGATGGTTACTAAGTATAGCACATGGTATGGTTTCAGAGTTGCACGAGGTGAGCTGACTATAGCACGCAGCGTGGTTCATGGGTGGTAATTTCTTAAACAAATACCGTATGTGTTACCGGCCTTGATAGTGGAAAATGGTAGTACTCTAATGTATAAATAAAGAATGGACTGCTAATCGAAAACCAGTTACGACACGTATCAAACGTTATCATTGAAGAATGCCTGTCTTAACAATTTGCGCTTAGTGATTATATTAATAAAATTTATAGAGGAAAAAAATTATAACGCCAACTTGCTATTTTGGTCATGATTGACAGATGTTAATTTTCGGCACGCCTATGTGGGGCTCCTTTAGTTTTATTAAAATTTGAGGTGTAGTACAACTGCATACATGGAAGAGATTTCAATTACCGCAATTAATTATAAGAACTGCAACGAAAGTTTGTGCTGTTAAGATGGTGTGCTACCAGTGACTAAAAGTGTATGTGATGTTTCAGTTTAGAATAAGGCAGTCTCTTATCACTGATAGCGACCTCTGCCGAGATTATGAGGCGACTAGGGTAGTGAAACGTTTCAGACATCTGCATTTGACTGGACGTAATTCATATTCTATGCTCAGACGAAGTCTATTATTTTATGTCTGTATAACGATTACTGGTGAGGAGTAATGAACATCTGGTTACTCACTTGAACATTGGTGGGAACTACTGGATTACAATACTGTCTAAGGTATATAAGAAACAGTGCTCGTTGTACTGTTCCGCTTGTATGTACAATCATGACAGTGTGTTGTAATTTTTGCCTTTGTTAACACCATAAAATACACACATAAACAAAAGTTTTGCATCACCCCGGTTCCCAGAACTCCTGACGATAGAAGTTGACTGTGGATATTGTACCACAGGCACAGCCCCTTTGACTTTTCAGTGATGTCACTAAAACCGCCCGAAGATGTAAACAACCATGCATGAGCAGCGCCTATTGGATGGAGAGGGTCCGACATCAGATCAGTTCCAGTCATTCCACCAGGAAGGAAGGTACACGGTTCGTATGGTCTGTAGTTCAACCACGCCTAGACGGTTAATACCGCGGTTCGATCCCGTCCGCATTGGTACTTTGTGCCAGGAAGGGATCTCAACAAGGGAAGTGTCCAGAGGTCTTGGTGTGAACCAAAACTATGTTGTTCGGACATGGAGGAGAAACAGAGAGACAGGAACTGTCGATCACATGCCTCGCTCAGGCCGCCCAAGGGCCACTACTGCAGTGGATGGCCGCTACCTACGGTGTATGGCTCGGGAGAAGCCTGAGAGCAACGCCACCATGTTTAATAATGCTTATCGTGCAGCCACAGGACGTTGTGTTACGACTCAAACTGTGCGCAACAGGCTGCATGATGCGCAACTTCATTCCTGTCGTTCATGGCGAGGTCCATCTAACACAACACCATGCTGCGCGGTACAGATGGGCCCAACAGCATGCTGAGTGGAGCGCTCAGGATTGGCATCACGTTCTCTTCACCTATGAGTGTTGCATATGCCTTCAACCAGACAATTGTCTGAGACGTGTCAGGCTGAACGCCTTAGGTACACTGTCCAGCGAGTGCAAAAAGGTGGAGGTTCCCTGCTGTTTTCGAGTGGCGTTATGTGGGGCCGACGTACGCCGCTGGTGGTCATGGAAAGCGCCGTAGCAGCTGTACGATACGTGAATGCCAAAGGAGTAGGTTTAATAATGAATAAAAAAATAGGAGTGCGGGTTAGCTACTACAAACAACATAGTGAACGCATTATTGTGGCCAAGATAGACACAAAGCCCATGCCTACTACAGTAGTACAAGTTTATATGCCAACTACCTCTGCAGATGATGAAGAAATAGATGAAATGTGTGACGAGATAAAAGAAATTATTCAGGTAGTGAAGGGAGACGAAAATTTAATAGTCATGGGTGACTGGAATTCGTCAGTAGGAAAAGGGAGAGAAGAAAACATAGTTGGTGAATATGGATTGGGGGGAAGGAATGAACGAGGAAGCCGCCTTGTAGAATTTTGCACAGAGCATAACTTAATCATAGCCAACACTTGATTCAAGAATCATAAAAGAAGGTTGTATACCTGGAAGAATCCTGGAGATACTAAAAGGTATCAGATAGATTATATAATGGTAAGACAGAGATTTAGGAACCAGGTTTTAAATTGTAAGACATTTCCTGGGGCAGATGTGGATTCTGACCACGATTTATTGGTTATGAACTGCAGATTGAAACTGAAGAAACTGCAAAAAGGTGGGAATTTAAGGAGATGGCACCTGGATAAACTGAAAGAACCAGAGGTTGCACAGAATTTCAGGGAGAGCATAAGGGAACAATTGACAGGAATGGGGGAAAGAAATACAGTAGAAGAAGAATGGGTAGCTCTGAGGGATGAAGTAGTGAAGGCAGGAGAGGATCAGGTAGGTATAAAGACGAGGACTAAAAGAAATCCTTGGGTAACAGAAGAAATATTGAATTTAATTGATGAAAGGAGAAAATATAAAAATGCAGTAAATGAAGCAGGCAAAAAGGAATACAAACGTCTCAAAAATGATATCGACAGGAAGTGCAAAATGGCTAAGCAGGGATGGCTAGAGGACAAATGTAAGGATGTAGAGGCTTGTCTCACTAGGGGTAAGATAGATACTGTCTACAGGAAAATTAAAGAGACCTTTGGAGAGAAGAGAACCACTTGTTTGAATATCAAGAGCTCAGATGGCAACCCAGTTCTAAGCAAAGAAGGGAAGGCAGAAAGGTGGAAGGAGTATATAGAGGGTTTATACAAGGGCGATGTACTTGAGGACAATATTATGGAAATGGAAGAGGATGTAGATGAAGACGAAATGGGAGATAAGATACTGCGTGAAGAGTTTGACAGAGCACTGAAAGACCTGAGTCGAAACAAGGCCCCGGTAGTAGGCAACATGCCATTTGAACTACTGATGGCCTCGGGAGAGCCAGTCATGAAAAAACTCTACCATCTGGTGAGCACGATGTATGAGACAGGCGAAATACCCTCAGACGTCAAGAAGAATATAATAATTCCAATCCCAAAGAAAGCAGGTGTTGACAGATGTGAAAATTACCGAACTATCAGTTTAATAAGTCACAGCTGCAAAATACTAACGCGAATTCTTTACAGACGAATGGAAAAACTGGTAGAAGCCGACCTCGGGGAAGATCAGTTTGGATTCCATAGAAATGTTGGAACACGTGAGGAAATACTGACCTTACGACTTATCTTAGAAGAAAGATTAAGGAAAGGCAAACCTACGTTTCTAGCATTTGTAGACTTAAAGAAAGCTTTTGACAATGTTAACTGGAATACTCTCTTTCAAATTCTGAAGGTGGCAGGGGTAAAATACAGGGAGCGAAAGGCTATTTACAGTTTGTACAGAAACCAGATGGCAGTTATAAGAGTCGAGGGGCATGAAAGGGAGGCAGTGGTTGGGAAAGGAGTAAGACAGGGTTGTAGCCCCTCCCCGATGTTATTCAATCTGTATATTGAGCAAGCAGTAAAGGAAACAAAAGAAAAATTCGGAGTAGGTATTAAAATTCATGGAGAAGAAGTAAAAACTTTGAGGTTCGCCGATGACATTGTAATTCTGTCACAGACAGCAAAGGACTTGGAAGAGCAGTTGAACGGAATGGACAGTGTCTTGAAAGGAGGATATAAGATGAACATCAACAAAAGCAAAACGAGGATAATGGAATGTAGTCGAATTAAGTCGGGTGATGTTGAGGGAATTAGATTAGGAAATGAGACACTTAAAGTAGTAAAGGAGTTTTGCTATTTAGGGAGTAAAATAACCGATGATGGTCGAAGTAGAGAGGATATAAAATGTAGACTGGCAATGGCAAGGAAAGCGTTTCTCAAGAAGAGGAATTTGTTAACATCGAGTATAGATTTAAGTGTCAGGAAGTCGTTTCTGAAAGTATTTGTATGGAGTGTAGCCATGTATTGAAGTGAAACATGGACGATAACTAGTTTGGACAAGAAGAGAATAGAAGCTTTCGAAACGTGGTGCTACAGAAGAATGCTGAATATAAGGTGGGTAGATCACGTAACTAATGAGGAGGTATTGAATAGGATTGGGGAGAAGAGAAGTTTGTGGCACAACTTGACTAGAAGAAAGGATCGGTTGGTAGGACATGTTTTAGGCATCAAGGGATCACAAATTTAGCATTGGAGGGCAGCGTGGAGGGTAAAAATCGTAGGGGGAGACCAAGAGATGAATAGACCAAGCAGATTCAGAAGGATGTAGGTTGCAGTAGATACTGGGAGCTGAAGAAGCTTGCACAGGATAGAGTAGCATGGAGAGCTGCATCAAACCAGTCTCAGGACTGAAGACCACAACAACAACAACATCCTCCGACCGACAGTGCAACCATGTCGGCAGCAAATAAATGTGGCATTCGTTTTCATTGACGACAATTTGCGCCCTCATCGTGCACATGTTGTGAATGACTTCCTTCAGGATATCGACATCGGTCGACTAGAGCAGCCAGCATTTTCTCCAGACATGAACCCTATCGGACATGCCTGAGATAGATTGAAAAGGGCTGTTTATGGATGACGTGACCCACCAACCAATCTGACGGATCTACGCCAAATCGCCGTTGACGAGTGGGACAATCTGGACCAACAGTGCCTTGATGAATTTGTGGATAGTATGCCGCGACGAATACAGGCATGCATCAATGTAAGAGGACGTGCTACTGGATATTATACGTACCGGAGTGTACAGCAACATGGACCACCACCTCTGACGGCCTCGCTGCGTGGTGGTACAACACGCAATGTGTGGTTTTCCTGAGCAATAAAAAGGGCGGAAAGGATGTTTATGTTGATCTCTATTCAAATTTTCTGTAAAGGTTCCGGAACTCTCGGAACCGAGATGATGCAATACTTTTTTGACGTGTGTATTTTGTAGGCCAAGGTTTGTCAATGGACGTGATAGTTCGAAAATAGTCACCACAGGTAAATGGCTATTATCGATTCTGTGACGGATATTGAAGGAAAGTAAATATATTACAATAAATTTCTGGAAAAATGTTGTTCTTTGTTCCAAACAAAAATTAAGGTTGTCTATACGTGTACATTCGAATCTCAATGCAGATCATGGGAAACATATGTAACGTACTGCAAATACAGAAATACTAATACACTTTATTTTATGATTACACTGTTGCAGAACAACATTATAGGCGGCTATTTCCAAAAATTATCTAGGAGTTTTTTGAGTGTGGAGTTATTTGAAGGGGAATGATAATATAAAATTTATTTCAAGTAAGAGAAATACGTTCTCAGGAAATGTTGACCGTCAACAAAAGAGGTAGCTTACAAAACACTTGTTAGACCAATACTTGAATATTGTTTGTCAGTCTGGAATTTTCAGAATAAATAGGGAAGACACAAAGAAGTGCAGCATGTTTCCGTACAGGTTTATTTAGTGAGAATGAAAGTCACGAAGATCCTCAGCCAGCTCCAGAGGCAGACTCTGCAAGAGAGCCATGATGTATCATGGTTTGGTCTGCTGTTAAAAGCCCTAAAAACCTTGATTAGACTGGGGGACTGGAACCACTGCAATTTATTTCTGAAACAATGGCATGCACTTGTGAGAAATAGGAACCGTGTTCTCAAGTGTATGTCTAGGAAACCTCCTCTCTGTCCTGATCGGGCTTAAGACATCGGCATCATGTCTTATTACAAGCCTAATTAGAAATTGCCCTCATGACCACTATGAAATAGATCCGAGGTATAGAGAGACTTGGAATAGGAGACGGTATCACAACTCTACTGAAATGATGGTCGCCTATAATTTTAGACACTGGTAACTGAGGAAAGACCACAATTCCATGGATAATGTAAATCGTTCAAGATGAAAAGGCAGTGAAATCGGTGGCAAAGATGTCCTGAGGAAAAATATGGGTTGTAGGACAAAGAGACAATCCTCTGTTAGTCGAGAGAAATAAATTATGACAGGACACTTAGATGAAGCGAGAAACAGAACGCATAATAGTGGGCGAGCGAGGGAGATTCGGGGTAATGGTGGCACAAGCCAGTAAAACGAATCTGTTTACCTTAGCGGCTGCATGTAGATACCGGTGATTCGGCGGCGATTGCAATTACGGGGGACAGTCGTAATTTAAGATGACCAGACTGTTGCAACTAGCGGTTAACAGGACCACGGACTGATTCTCCGACTAACCGGTGGTAATACAACTACTTCTTGGCGCCTACACCAGTTAACTATCTCCAGGTAGGACGATGTGGTTTGGATTGGCTGTACTAGGCACGGGAACACGTCAAGGTCGCAGAAAAACTATGTATCTCCAGGTAGGACGATGTGGTTTGGAGTGGCTGTACTAGGCACGGGAATACGTCAAGGTCGCAGAAAATCTAGTATCCAAATGAGGTGGAGGACTTACTGTGTGTGTCATTTAACACTTCCAGTACAAGAGAAAATGGCCGACGGTGCAGAAGTTTCTCCTTTTCAAGCCAACTTGACAGTGTCAGTATGCGCAGTTGTGGAAAAGCATAACATTCCTCTGACGATCAGAAACTTTCCTCTGGCGGCCTCGATGTAACCACGCGCAAAGCACGTCGAAGTGCTTCCTTACAACAGAAATCACCATCTTATCCATAGTTACTGATCCTTGAATTACTAGCACCCTAGAACCGAAAAATTTACAGACAATAATAATATACCGTGGAATCAACTTCTATTTTGTATCTATCGTCTGACCTCAAAGCTTGCAAAATCACAAATAACTTGAAGTTAATATTAAGAACTTAACCAGAACTATCTTTGATAGCCATGAACGCTTGTTATGTGAGTATGACATCACACAGTGTCCTAGACAGAAATTCAGATTATGTATAAGATTTTGTGTTGTACGATTGCCCCAGGCAACAGTTAAGTATGTCTTTGAGTATATCTTTTATGCCTGTGGTATAACCTACCACCAACCAGGAGAATAAACATCACTAGTCTGCTCTACCAACCAACCTTCAACTGTCACCTTTCTCCATTCATCTGATTTTTCATTCACATTCATTTCTCTGAGCATAATATACACACATCAGAAATTGTAGATTAATAGTATTTTATGTACACGTTTACATGTCATATAACTTAGATGGCATAAGCGAAGGAAAACAACCATAAATAATTAATCCGTCACAAGACTTCGCAGATACTATTCGAAAAATATTGTCATTTGACATCTCTCAGGTATGTAATGAAATAATGTTATCTACTGCGCCTTCATAAAGAAATGGTTCTGCAGTTAAAGCTGTTACCATGTTCAACTTACAACTCCAGGGCAATCAAAGAAATCTTAACGCAGCTAACAAAGCATTTGTTTTCGTTTCACAGCAGGAACATTTCACACAGTACTTCCACCGCACTTCCGTTTTTCGTATAGAATACAAATTTATTTATTCTGGAAACTGTTCTGAAAAAAATCATAGGTGAAGAATTCTCACAGATATTTAGACTGTATGACGTGGAGTCATTAGGTCAGGGAAGTTCTTTTTTCTTTCAACCAGTCGTGTTCAGTTACAGCTACTTGATAAAACACTGTATCCCTGTAATGGATGGCAGTTTCACTTAAGACTAATGTGTGGCTACACGTCATTTTCGAAAATGAATCACTTAGTAAACGAGATGTATACATTTGTCAGCCTGCAACCATACCACGTTAGTGGCTGAAGTGTTTGGATGTCCATGTGATAAAAGAACAAAATAATTCTGAGAAGCAGATCAGCAGTTGGGAGAACTCCAGCTTCGATATTTCTGAAAGAAAAATTGTCATCTGTGGAAAGGTACTTTCGTATATGAACCACATCCAGTTTGAAATAGATACAATCTAAGTCAAAAAGACACACCACGAACGAATTATCCGAATGGGACGGAACTTCGTATATGTGATTTACGTTTACAGCCAAACAAATGAAGTACATGTAAAGGCAAACAAATTATTACTATTTCAGCAAATTGGATGATTTATTGAAGACAAAGAACTTCACAAAGTGAGCAAGTGAACAACATGTTGGTCCACCTCTGGCCATTATGCAAGCAGTTATTCGGTATAACATTGATTGACAGGGTTGTTGGACGTGAATCTACGCAGCTGCGCTAGGTTTCTCGGTAGAGGATCCATGGCACGTACACCCCTATCGAAATGATTCCACGTATTGACGACTGAACTTAAATTCTGGGACTTTGGTGGCCAGGGGAGTACAGAAATCTCATTCTGGTGCTCTTCAAACTACTCATGTACGCTACGAGCTGTTGACACTTTGCATTGTCCTGTTGGTGGAAGCTATCGTGCCGAGGATAAACAAACGGTATGACGGACTGACGTGGTCCCCAAGCATAAGTGCATGCTTGTGTTGATCCACTGTGCCTTCTAGAATGACGAGATCACCCAGAGAACACCACGAAAACATTCCCCAACCATAACGCTCCCTGAAACTTACTGGCAGATTAAAACTGTGTGCAGAACCGAGATTCGAACTCGGGACCTTTGCCTTTCGCGGGCACGTGCTCTACCATCTGAGCTACCCAAGCACGACTCACGATCCGTCCACACACCTTTAATTTCCCCAGTAGCTCGTCTCCTACCTTCCAAACTTCGCGGAAGCTCTCCTGCAGACCTTGCAGAACTAGCACTCCTGGAAGAAAGGATATTGGCAGAGACATGGCTTAGCCACAGCCTGGGGGAAGATTCCAGAATGAGATTTTCACTCTGCAGTGGAGTGTGCGCTGATATGAAACTTCCTGGCAGATTAAAACTGTGTGTCGGAACGAGAAACGAACTCGGGACCTTTGCCTTTCCCGGGCAAGCGCTCTACCATCTGACCTACACACGCACGACTCACGCCCCGTCCTCACAGCTTTAATTCCACCAGTACCTCGTCTCCTACCTTCCAAACTTCACAGAAGCTCTCCTGCAGACCTTGCTGACCGAGTTCGAGTCTCGGTCCAGCACACAGTTTTAATCTGCCGGGAAGTTTCACATCAGCGCACACTCGGCTGCAGAGTGAAAATTTCGTTCTGGAAACATCTCCAAGGCTGTGGCTAAGCCATGTCTCCGCAATCTTCTTTTCCAGGAGTGCTAGTTCTGCAAGGTTTGCAGGAGAGCTTCTGTGAAGTTTGGAAGGTAGGAGACGAGGTACTGGTGGAATTAAAGCTGTGAGGACGGGTCGTGAGTCGTGCTTGGGTAGCTCAAATGGTAGAGCACTTGCCCGCGAAAGGCAGAGATCCCGAGGTCGGGTCTCGGTCCGACACACAGTTTTAATCTGCCTGGAAGTTTTATGTCTGCGCACACTCCGCTGAAGAGTGAAATTCTCATTCTCATAATGCTCCCTGCTCCGACCTGGACCCTTCCGACGATTGTGGCAGTGTGTCTGTATTCAGACTTTTCACGTCTTGCACGACAACGGCCGTCTGTCGAATGGAGCCTGAAATGTGATTCATGTGAAAAGGTCACCTGTCGCAGCTCAGTATACGTCCAGTTGCGGCACTGCCGTTCAAATTCCCAACTTCGTCGACGATGACAGTAGTCAGAATGGGTGCACGAAACGGGTGCGTGCTGTGGAGGCCCATATGCAGGAACGTTCGCAGAATGTTCGTTAACGAGGCACTGCTTGTAGCTACTTAGTTCTTCTGGACGCTCATTTGCTCAACACTTGCACGTCTTTTCGTCCGTACATATCTTCGCAGCCGTCATTCATCCCGTCATTAATGACATGTTGTGCCTCGGTGCCGGTTTTAGACAGCGCCATTTTGCCGTGCACGACATATACGAACCACGATGACACGCGAACAGTTCACAAACCTGACCGTTTCGGAAATACTTCCATCCTTTCCCCGAAAGTCAATGCTCATGCCCTTTTGGATGTCAGATAAATCGCTCCATTCTCCCATTACGACAACAACTGCAGTATTTCTCGCCCTCTCCCCTCCCTTTGCTCCTGTCCGATTGCTTTACGTACCCTCCACTGCTAGTGCTACCGACTGCCGTCTGTGAGTGGCTATTGCACATTGACGTCGAACATAGGTGGTGGTCACATTGATGTGACTGGACTGTGTATTAGGAACTACTTTGCCATGCCTGATGGTTACATTAACCCATTAGCGCCATGCGTTTCCATATGGCAACGTTTGTAACACTTTTTTAAAATCGTTGATACCACGACATCAACGAAGCAAGAGTTTTGACAGCAGTGGATTCCGTTCCGCAAGACTCTAAAGATCACTACAATGCAATAGTTTTAACAATACATTTAAATTCTGCAGCGTAAGCAGTGTTGGAAGTCGTCGTTCGCTGAATGACAAAGAAAAATGGAGTATAAGTTCGAGTAAGTATCTTTTACACAGTAACTTACGATATATAATTTGGTTTTTTAGTATGATTGTGATTTATATACTCAAATATACATTCTTTGGAGGTTACTGCTTGCTGTGAAATAAATGACGTTCGTTTAGGCCGTTTGAACGTCGTTGTTGCCATATGGCAACGCTAGGCGCTTTTACTCAGTAAAAGGGCGAATTTTCTCTTTTTTGTTTTAGAAGAGGTTTCTCGCTTGCTGAGGCGCTGGAGATTCTTTATAATGACGATATTGAAGGTAATGTGTTTGTTGAGCCCCCAAATCCGAATAGAGAAGAATGATGGATTTTTATATGTGCGGTGGCTGGACAACTCGGTTGTCACAATGATCTCTTCTCCGTGTGGTGCACAAGAAGTTGGCCACATCAGGAGATTCTCGCAACTAAAAAAGCGAAATATAATGATTCCCAGACCAAAACTGGTAGCCAAATATAATACATATATGGGAGGTAGTGATCAGACGGATCAGAATCTAGCATGCTATCGCATTGCAAAAAGAAGCAAGGAATGGTACTGGTGTCTCTTTACATGGATGTTAGATTTCGCCATACAAAACAGTAGGATTTTGTATAATAAAGCAAGAAACCAAACTATTTCTCAGCTTGATTTCAAGAGAGAAGTAGCAACAGCGTACTTGCAAAGACACCAAGCTGTACCAAAAGGAGCCAGGAGACCATCTGCATCAATGACGTGTTCCGACAGCCGCATATCAGATTCAATTAGGTTTGATAAGACTGACCATCTCGTCCAGCACACAGAAGGGAAGAAGAAGAAAAGGTGGGCACACAAGGACTGTAAATCTATTGTGAAAACAATGTGTTCAAAGTGTAATGTGGGATTGTGAATAAACTGTTTTATTCCAATTCATATAAAATAATGCTGAGTTCAAGGTTTGATTTTTGATTATTAATTGTACTGTGTTATAAAGTATCAATTGTATGATGAAGACTGAATAATAAATTTGTACAAAACTTGTATATGTAATAAGAAATTTCAATAACCTACCTATTTTAGTTGAAGTTCTAATCCATATACATTTAGGTAGTGAAGCACCTAGCGTTGCCATATGGCAACATCAAATATCTCGCTAATGGTTGTAATGACTTTCTTCGAAACCACTCTGTTGTGTAATTTATTTCCTTTACATACATAATAACGCAATTTTTTTAAAAAAATCACGAAAAAACTAATTCCGGCACTAATGGGTTAAACACGTCAGCTGTTTTCATGCTATTGAAGGAGAGTGTTTCAGCACGACATTCCACTCCACCCTAACTCTCTTATTGTGGACTCCACAGACACATGCACAGCACTAAAATCTATGGACACTTGTCAGTACTACACACTGAAGTTACAAGACTATCACCTTAAGAAGGAAAAGGGTGTGAAAGGAAACTTTGTACCGTTGCACAGCAGTGCCTATCCTTCTCTGAAACCAAAGTACCATATGATCTAAGTATAAGCTATATCCATTTCTCTAAGCTTCATAATTATTTCATGGTTGTCATATTCATAAACGCTTGGCACAGCAACTGATGCATTTAGTAGCTGTTTTCATGTTTTTTTCTGTTTTCTGTCTATACAGCTCAAGCTTGAGATTAGTTTTGCAGCAGTACTCCACTCCTTCCTTCTCTCTGCATTCGTGCTCATTGCCACATGTCTAGTGTATCCCACATCATACATACTCTCCTGCATGTATGATATCCTTGTCCATCCCCGACGATTTTTTCTTCAGTAACTCCTTCTGATATTGTTCCTTTAATATAATTGAGTCTTAAAATGTGTCTTCTCTCTCCACTGAGATCTTGTTTCATATCATCTTCTCAGCACCTCTTCATTACTAACTCTCTCTCACCAACTAATCTTCATATATACATCTACATCTACATCTACGTGATTACTCTGATATTCACAATAAAGTGCCTGGCAGAAGGTTCAATGAACCACCTTCATGCTGTCTCTCTACCGTTCTACTCTCGAACGGCACGCGGGAAAAAAGAGCGCTTAAATTTTTCCGTGAGAGCGCTGATTTCTCTTATTTTATCGTGATGATCATTTCTCCCTATGTAGGTCGGTGCCAACAGAATGTTTTCGCAATCGGAGGAGAGAACTGGTGATTGAAATTTCATGAAAAGATCCCGTCGCAACGAAACACGCCTTTGTTTTAATGATTGCCACTCCAATTCAGTTATCAAGTCTGTGACACTATCTCCCCTATTTTGCGATAATACAAAACGAGCTGCCCTTCTTCGTACTTTTTCGGTGTCATCCGTCAGTCCTACCTGATGCGGATCCCACACCGCACAGCAGTACTCCAGAATAGGGCGGACAAGCGTAGTGTAAGCAGTCTCTTTGGTAGACCTGTTGCACCTTCTAAGTGTTCTGCCAATGAATCGCAATCTTTGGTTTGCTCTACCCACAATATTATCTATGTGATCGTTCCAATTTAGGTTATTTGTGATCGTAATCCCTAAGTATTTAGTTGAATTTACAGCACTCAGATTTGTGTGACTTATCGCGTAATAGAAATTTAGCTGATTTCTTTTAGTAGTCATGTGAATAACTTCGCACTTTTCTTTATTCACGGTCAATTACCACTCTTCGCACCATACAGATATCTTATCTAAATCATTTTGCAAGTCGTTTTGATCATCTGATGACTTTACAAGAGGGTAAATGACAGCATCATCTGCAAACAATCTAAGACGGCTACTCAGATTGTCTCCTATGTCGTAAATATAGATCAGGAACAATAGAGGGACTATAACCCTTCCATGGGGAACGCAGGATATTACTTCTGTTTCACTCGATAGTTTTCCGTCTATTACTACGAACTGGGACCTTTCTGACAGGAAATCACGAATCCAGTCGCATAACTGAGGCGATACTCCATAGGCACGCAGTTTGGTTAGAAGACGCTTCTGAGGAATGGTGTCGAAAGCATCTCTCAGTTGCTGTTGGTACTATCTCTTCGAAAATATTCGACAACTTTTCTACACTTACATGATCAGATCGGAAGGAGTGAAGACTTTGTATTAAAAAAGCGTTAAGAACATTTTTATCAGCTTATTTAAACAGATGTACTTTGCGCTTCTTTTTGAAGGTTGTAGGTCTTACGGTATTCAGCCTAGCAGCAACTGGCTTGTGGTCGCTAATCCCTGTATTCGTCACAACACACACTATTTGTCCAGCATTATTTGTTGCTAAAAGGTCAAGAATGCTTTCGCAACCATTTACGCTTCGAGAGGGCTCATGAACTAATAGTTCAAAATAATTTTCTGAGAAAGCATTCATACTTCTGGACCACCAAATCTCCAGCACTTCTAGCCGTCTTCTTTCCAGTTTTCCTATTCCCCATTTTACACACCAATATGGTGGTATGATTCAGTTTCAACAGCTGTAGTCTTGATTTTCTGTTTTATGATGTCGGTCCACGAAAGCAACGTGTATCCTATGAAAAAAGATTTGATGCTTATCATTTGCCTGATAGCTAGCTACACCTGAAAGATCCTCTCACAAAACTGAAATTTGTTACCACGTTTTCCTCATTGCAAACACTATTGATTCTATTACTTCTCTTCCTACGTACAAAGTGTGCTGGCATGAGCTGTCGCTAGTACAACGGTCAGCAAAGACGTTGCAAGAAGGTCGATAATAAGCACTGTATCAAATGCACCTATCAGGGGAGAGGCCAGACAGACTGACAAGCAATGCGCCACCAACGTCCTCTAGAATGCAAGTACTTAGATCGCCACTGCGGACTGGAGTGCACAGTCAATCACAGACAGTCAGTCAAGTCATAGACAGAGTCAGTCGCAGTCACTATTGTAGTTGGCGTCTGTCAGTTCACATCACCGGCTACGAGAATGTAGTGTTTGTAGCGTGACTTCAGCAGCAGTGAAGCTAACGTGGACTATTACGGAAAAGCTAGTACCACAACAACTTGCTTAACGATAAGCAGCTTCTTGTTCTTATGAATAAAGAACCCTGTTAGCACATGTGTGCAGTTGTGTTGTAGAAAGTGTGGTGTCACCGCCAGACACCACACTTGCTAGGTGGTAGCTTTAAATCGGCCGCGGTCCATTAGTACATGTCGGACCCGCATGTCGCCACTGTCAGTGATCGCAGACCGAGCGCCACCACACGGCAGGTCTAGAGAGACTGACTAGCACTCGCCCCAGTTGTACGACGACTTTGCTAGCGACTACACGGACGAAGCCTTTCTCTCATTTGCCGAGAGACAGCCTTCAGCTAAGTCCATGGCTACGACATAGCAAGGCGCCATTAACGATTTCTAGAGAGAGTCTCACTTGTATCATCAAGAATGTTGTATGCAAATGATGGGTTAAAGTTAAGTATTCCAGCAGCTACGTACTTTTCTTTATAGCATTCATTACGTATCCTGTTTCAGACTTAAGCAAGCCTGCGTGAATTAAACGCGTGCCTTTCGGTTACCCGTCACTGTGGACTGGCTGTCTGGTCAGTCCACTACAGAAAGAGGATGCCGGACACCAAACAACATCCTCTCCTTGCTTCCCATAGTACAAGACTCAACAGTGGCAACGAGACGACACAAGAAAAGTAATTATGTAGGGTGTAAGTATCAGTAATGAACCTGTGTGATGCCTGTCTTCATAAGCTACCATAAACCGTCATGTAGCAATAAATTTGCTGTCCACCATTGGGATCAAAATTCCTGTCCACGGTATCTGCTAAAATCCACAGCTTTCTGCAGCCGAGAGTAGCAACAAGATGACAGACACTAGTTTCGTAACAAGTACCTTTCACAGATCGCGCAACAGCTGACAAACGATCTATCCAAGCAAGCGGCATACCTTTTCAAACAGAAAAGAACAAGGGCGTAGTTATTAGCAGGGCTGGCCAACCTGAGAGCTAGGTGCGCGTAATTCAGGTGGTTCCGCAATATACACTCCTGGAAATTGAAATAAGAACACCGTGAATTCATTGTCCCAGGAAGGGGAAACTTTATTGACACATTCCTGGGGTCAGATACATCACATGATCACACTGACAGAACCACAGGCACATAGACACAGGCAACAGAGCATGCACAATGTCGGCACTAGTACAGTGTATATCCACCTTTCGCAGCAATGCAGGCTGCTATTCTCCCATGGAGACGATCGTAGAGATGCTGGATGTAGTCCTGTGGAACGGCTTGCCGTGCCATTTCCACCTGGCGCCTCAGTTGGACCAGCGTTCGTGCTGGACGTGCAGACCGCGTGAGACGACGCTTCATCCAGTCCCAAACATGCTCAATGGGGGACAGATCGGGAGATCTTGCTGGCCAGGGTAGTTGACTTACACCTCCTAGAGCACGTTGGGTGGCACGGGATACATGCGGACGTGCATTGTCCCGTTGGAACAGCAAGTTCCCTTGCCGGTCTAGGAATGGTAGAACGATGGGTTCGATGACTGTTTGGATGTACCGTGCACTATTCAGTATCCCCTCGACGATCACCAGTGGTGTACGGCCAGTGTAGGAGATCGCTCCCCACACCATGATGCCGGGTGTTGGCCCTGTGTGCCTCGGTCGTATGCAGTCCTGATTGTGGCGCTCACCTGCACGGCGCCAAACACGCATACCACCATCATTGGCACCAAGGCAGAAGCGACTCTCATCGCTGAAGACGACACGTCTCCATTCGTCCCTCCATTCACGCCTGTCGCGACACCACTGGAGGCGGGCTGCACGATGTTGGGGCGTGAGCGGAAGACGGCCTAACGGTGTGCGGGACCGTAGCCCAGCTTCATGGAGACGGTTGCGAATGGTCCTCGCCGATACCCCAGGAGCAACAGTGTCCCTAATTTGCTGCGAAGTGGCGGTGCGGTCCCCTACGGCACTGCGTAGGATCCTACGGTCTTGGCGTGCATCCGTGCGTCGCTGCGGTCCGGTCCCAGGTCGACGGGCACGTGCACCTTCCGCCAACCACTGGCGACAACATCGATGTACTGTGGAGACCTCACGCCCCACGTGTTGAGCAATTCGGTGGTACGTCCTTCCGGCCTCCCGCATGCCCACTATACGCCCTCGCTCAAAGTCCGTCAACTGCACATACGGTTCACGTCCACGCTGTCGCGGCATGCTACTAGTGTTAAAGACTGCGATGGAGCTCCGTATGCCACGGCAAACTGGCTGACACTGACGGCGGCGGTGCACAAATGCTGCGCAGCTAGCGCCATTCGACGGCCAACACCGCGGTTCCTGGTGTGTCCGCTGTGCCGTGCGTGTGATCATTGCTTGTACAGCCCTCTCGCAGTGTCCGGAGCAAGTATGGTGGGTCTGACACACCGGTGTCAATGTGTTCTTTTTTCCATGTCCAGGAGTGTAGTTTGAAACACAAAAGTACTCTAGATCTGTCTCTCCATCTGACTCTAGCGAATAGTGTTGTGTACTTGATACGAACGAATATAACAAGCAACTTTGAACATAATGGTGACATCTCAGAAGTCACTCACCACTCAGGTTACATGACTGGTAACCGCAGTAGTACTAAAGTCGTATCCTTTTCGCGTTGTACTTTTGCACCCGGACTTGGTATGCATGATACTGGTCTTTGTTCGCTTTTTCAATTGCTTCACTACACGTGGTGATCTGTATCCGATTCTGAGTTAACCTCCTGCTAATTAAAGTGACTTGCAGACAGACTATAAACAATTTGTAAAGTTGGTTTTACATAACATCGAGGTATGATTTTCGGAACTGATGTCAAATATTCTGACTCGATGTCTGCATGCAGCCAAGTCGGCTAAGATGTTTATGAAAGCTGTTCAAGTATGTTGTTGTTGTTGTTGTGGTCTTCAGTCCTGAGACTGGTTTGATGCAGCTCTCCATGCTACTCTATCCTGTGCAAGCTTCTTCATCTCCTAGTACTTACTGCAACCTACATCCTTCTGAATCTGCTTAGTGTATTCATCTCTTGATCTCCCTCTACGATTTTTACCCTCCACGCTGCCCTCCAGTGCTAAATTTGTGATCCCTTGAAGCCTCAGAACATGTCCTACCAACCGGTCCCTTCTTCTTGTCAAGGTGCGCCACAAACTCCTCTTCTCCCCAATTCTATTCAATACCTCCTCATTAGTTAAGTGATCTACACATCTAATCTTCAGCATTCTTCTGTAGCACCACATTTCGAAAGCTTGTTCAAGTATTATAAAGGATTTTTCAGACATTCTTGCCTCGTGAATTCATTTGGGCCTTTTATTTGTCCACAAATTGTGCCACGTATAGTTTGCCTCCTTGTAGATAACCTTTGCTTCATGCAAAACGTCCTCCATTGACTTACATTGCATATTTGTCCAGGACTATGATAAACATACTTGCAGTGTTTGTGTTTATTTTCCGTAATCAATATATGCAATTCAGGTAAGGTGAGGCTGACTGTGGCTCTTTTAATTTACACAGCAGCGGATGTAGCCTCATCGTAAATTATTGCTTTCACCACATCGGCTCTCTAGGATCAGTGTTAAGTAGTATAGGCAGAATATAAGAAGAAACATTTGTCGTGCACAAATTGAGCTTATAAGAAACGATTTGATCACTTTTAAGGTGGTGTATACGATGTTTGTTGTTATTTTTAACAGTAACTACTCCTGATCCCCCCCCCCCCCCCCCCGCCACAATTCCTTTCTCAGCGTTGTGCGTAAGCTTTGTCGTCTCTGAATTTAATCATAGTAGTCATCAGCGATATTAACGAGCGCGATTCAGTGTATAGGAATATAATTAAGGGCTTAAACCGGGTTCATCATCTTGCATGAATATTCAGGTACAGTTTCAAAAGGAGTGGCAGGCGTATAACATGCTGTATTTCCAGGGCTCTTACTACAATCTCATTGTCAACAGGTATCAGAACACAAGGTGCTTTACGGCGCAATTAAATCTAAACCGCACATTCTGTCTGCTGTATACCCCCTGTAGCGATACATTTCCCGAAACATTACAGCTCAAGTTTCCTGTAGCATAAAATATATATCTCCTGGAAACAAATGGGAAGCCACTAAGGCGGATTCGTAGTTGTTTTTGTGAAATGTTTCGAGCAGTTAAGGTGGGAGAGTTATTATCATTAACTGGGACGAAGTAAAAAGTTTGAATGATGAGTAACAGCATTCACTACTGGTGGAAAACCGTGTTACTACGCACTAATGACGGAGGAGATGAAGCAGTTGAAATGGGATGCAAACATAAAGAGTGATCTAATAACGCTCTGTCCGATGTCACCGACTACTGATCTCTGAAGCCTTCTACCGCGCAACCGTCCAAGATGTCAGTAGACATGTCTACTGCTGGTCGCTCAATAAGATACATGCCATACCATACAGAGATTCCAAATGCGACGTCGCCGACAGGACACTGCTTGGCATGTTTGCACTCGACGATCCATGAGAGAGAGACGTCTAAGCTGCTACCCACCCCTAAGTGGGAGGAATTCTCGCTTTTTAAAAGCGCATACCAAATGGCATTCAAGGACTCATACGACACAATTATCGTACGATTAATCCTATACACAGGCTATGTATTTTAAGAGCTATCCGGCATTTGTTTAATCTCCTTGTTTTGCAGAACATACAACTGGTGATGTGTTTGTCTGTTTCAATGTGTGCGATTCCTGTGTAGGTTTGTCCTTAATCTAATATGTTCCCAGATTAATAAATTTTATCGTTGTTTTCCATGTTCAGTTGTCTAGCATCCAGCAGTCATATAGTACTGATAATACCCTACTGGCCATTAAAATTGCTACACCAAGAAGAAATACAGATGATAAACGGGTATTCATTGGACAAATATATTATACTAGAACTGACATGTGATTACATTTTCACGCAATTTGCGTGCGTAGATCCTGATAAATCAGTAACCAGAACAACCACCTCTGGCCATAATAACGGCTTTGATACGCCTGGGCATTGAGTCAAACAGAGTTTGGATGGCGTGTAGAGGTACAGCTGCCCATGCAGCTTCGACACGATACCACAGTTCATCCAGAGTAGTGACTGGCGTATTGTGACGAGCCAGTTGCTCGGGCACCACTGACCAGACGTTTTCAATTGGTGAGAGATCTGGAGGATGTGCTGGTCAGGGCAGCAGTCGAACATTTTCTGAATCCAGAAAGGTCCGTACAGGGATCTAATGAAGGGTAGAGCCACGGGTCGTAACACATCTGAAATGTAACGTCCACTGTTCAAGTGCCGTCAATGATCACAAGAGGTGACCGAGACGTGTAACAAATCGCACCACATACCATCACGCCGGGTGATACGCCAGTATGGCGATGACGAATACACGCTTCCAATGCGCGTTCACCGCTATGTCGCCAAACACAGATGCGACCATCGTGATTCTGTAAACAGAACCTGGATTTATCTGAAATAATGACGTTTTGCCATTCGTGCACCGAGGTTCGTCGTTGAGTATACCATCGGAAGCACTCTGATGCAGCGTCAAGGATAACCGCAGCCATGGTCTCCGAGCTGATAGTCCATGCTGCTTTAAACGTCGTCGAACTGTTCGTGCAGATGGTTGTTGTCTTGCAAACGACCCCAACTGTTGACTCAGAGATCGAGACGTGGCTGCACGATCCGTTACAGCCATGCGGATAAGATGCCTGTCATCTCGACTGCTAGTGATACGAGGCCGTTGGGATCCAGCACGGCGATCCGTATTCCCTCCTGAACCCACGGATTCCATATTCTGCTAAGAGTGATTGGATCTCTACCAAGGCGAGCAGCAATGTCGCGATAGTATAAACCGCAATCGCGATAGGCTACAATCCGACCTTTATCAAAGTCGGAAACGTGATGGAACGCATTTCTCCTCCTTACAGAAGGCATCACAACAAAGTTTCACCAGGCAACGCAGGTCAACAGCTGTTTGTGTATGAGAAATCGGTTGGAAACGTTCCTCACGTCAGCACGTTGTAGCAGTTGCTACCGGCACCAACCTTGTGTGAATGCTCTGAAAATTTAATCATTTGCAAATCACAACATCTTCTTCCTGTCGGCTAAATTTCGCGTCTGTAGCAGGTCATCTTCGTGGTGTAGCAATTTTAATGGCCAGTAGTGTAGTACAGAAGAGCTATCAACAAATATTTCCCAACTTAGGTAGCCATCGATAATCGTTTCGCAACCTATGTCTTGCAGAAGTAACTATTATAATATGCAGCTTCAAAATTACTTCACCAAAGAAAACGTCCTCTCAGAAATGCTTGACAGTTGCAAAGGATATCGGTGCTGAGTGTTACACATAAATGTATGGAATCCATGTTTGCCTTCTCCGCGCAGTCGCATATCCAAAAGACTATCAACAAAAAGTATCATAAGATAATATTTCAATGAGGTTTCTCTAAAACTTGTTTGTTACAGTGTTCCAAGAAAAAGTTTGTTGAAAGAAGAGTTTAAGGAATTCTCTCGGATCGAACGTAGAACACTCCTCTACATCTGAAGTAATTCATCTGAAACTGAAGTTTAATCAAGTTACAAGGCTCTGGTGCAACAAGTTTCTCAAATATGGGTATTGTACACCTAAGGGGACTTACTGCAAACAGCGTCGACATATCGAAGCTTACTTGAATGCCTAATGTAATTACCTTTGTAATCTGTACGACGTATGCAAAATCTATGTCGTCTACGTCTCACCCAGAAAGGAAAATTACCTGCTCACAAACAATACATGAAGGTGAAACTGGTATTTAAAGCTCTGTTTTGACACAGATCTTAACATCACATACTCGTGCGCTGATCGAGAGCCGAACGTGATTACTTATCGGCAAGAACGAACATACACGTATTGTAAAAATAAACATCGCTTAGATGAAGAGAGTACAGGCTACGTACGTTGTGATTTCAAGGCGACAATAATGAATCATTTTCCGTACTTCATTATAAAGAAGATGCATTGGCAGTAATCCAAAACGTAGACTACACGGAATGTCTACGATAATGCGTAGAGAAGAGAGAAAGAATGATATATTTTTGGGCATCGCTGACTCGATGATCTATACAGACTCTATTCTGATTTTGTGGAAGAAAACAGTTAGGGGTCTTTTTGGAGGAGACTTTGCGATATTGTTGTGTGGATATCGAGATAGCTGCCTGTGAAACAGAACGCTATTGGTTTAATGTCTTTTCGTGGCAACACTTACAGCACGTATGAGTTCTAAGAGAGCAACTGGAAACAGCCCTCAGTATGCTACAGGAACTGGTGCATGAAGCAACCAGTGCCAATTACTTTAACGCATGACAAACTGTAATATCCAGAAAGATTTGTCATAAGGTGCGTAAACTCGGAGGATGAGTAGAACAGTGTACCAACAAAGAATGGTTCAAATTTAAGAAATATGGCATACACGTGGCATTTTCTTAAATGAGCATCAAACGACAGTATCACACAGAGCTCCTTCACTGAAGACCCATCAAACGTTTGGTTGTCGTGAAAGGAATTACTAACATGGTTCGTACGTAAAAAGATACAATACGTGCGGAACGATTTGAAGTGGAATGATCATATAAAATTAATTGTTGGTAAGGCGGGTACCAGGTTGAGATTCATTGGGAGAGTCCTTAGAAAATGTAGTCCATCAACAGAGGAGGTGGCTTACAAAACACTCGTTCGACCTATACTTGAGTATTGCTCATCAGTGTGGGATCCGTACCAGATCGGGTTGACGGAGGAGATAGAGAAGATCCAAAGAAGAGCGGTGCGTTTCGTCACAGGGTTATTTGGTAACCGTGATAGCGTTACGGAGATGTTTAACAAACTCAAGTGGCAGACTCTGCAAGAGAGGCGCTCTGCATCGCGGTGTAGCTTGCTCGCCAGGTTTCGAGAGTGTGTGTTTCTGGATGAGGTATCGAATATATTGCGTCCCCCTACTTATACCTCCCGAGGAGATCACGAATGTAAAATTAGAGAGATTAGAGCGCGCACGGAGGCTTTCAGACAGTCGTTCTTCTCGCGAACCATACGCGACTGGAACAGGAAAGGGAGGTAATGACAGTGGCACGTAAAGTGCCCTCCGCCACACACCGTTGGGTGGCTTGCGGAGTATAAATGAAGATGTAGATGTAGATGTAGATGTAGATGTAGATGTAACTACACCACCATGTTCATGGCAAAGCTGTAACCGACCGTACACCTTGCCACAGGAAGAGGTAAAAAATTTTCACACGTACGTAGATGGTGCAAAGATTGTGTATGCTTAACTTTCGGAGGACTAGGAAATTAAGGCAAAACTTTATAAAAAAAAAGATCTTTACTGTGAAGTAAAAAGTAAGTTACCAAAATACATTCTCACCGAAATTGTGAAAGCAAAATCTGCTGTGGATAGATTTAGAAATCTATTTTCATTTACTTTATTGTTTTCTTTAGATCTACTCTCTCTATGCACTGGGTGATTCACAAGCCCCAACCTATATGTCTTATGTAGCCGAAAATGCCTTAAAAACCACATCCGAGTCTTTCATATTCTCTCTCTCGCTATACCCAAACTATTAGTCCCACAGAGAAGAATTAACTAGACCATTTTGTAGGAAATTTAATGTAGTTAAATTTTGCACATAGATACGTTTTCGCTGAAGGCCACGGATTTCAAGTTATTCGAGGAAAATGCGTTTGAGGAACACTGGTTTACATTTTTCTTGAATAACTTGATCTTCCATGTAATATTGGAAGGCATTGCAGGTTGCATAAAATCAACAGGTAAGATCAGCCAAACCACCCTGTTTAATAAGTAGCGTTTAAACATTATTCTGATGTTATTACATAGTCTGAGCATAAAATTATATCTCGCAATAATAATAGAAAATATAATATTATTAACAATACTAATGACAATAATAATAATGATGATGATGATACTGATGTGAATATGCTCTGAAACTGCATTAGAGCACGTTACTGTTCTACCTCTGCTACTATAATCATTTCTCAGTTTTTGCAATTACTATTGTTTTTCTTGTGTCTAAGTCTCGAAGAAAATAACATTGGGAGGATTTAAGGAACGGTGTTACACTTCATGTGTTCCACACTTCCCTTCGATGGGTATCTCATCGTGCCATCGTCAAGGTGGAACTGGAAGCTGCACCGATGTGGGTCTGTTGTAGTACTGGGGATTCTGCCCCGTGTGTCCCTGAGATCTTGGTTTCAAATGCACGTTCTGTAACGCTAAATTTGCATTTACACTTTCCAGAACACTAGAAGAAATCGCTAGCACCTCGCTATTTACAGTGTGGTGTTACTGTGCAAGATGGAAGGAGTTTTGTGATTGCTGTACCCTGGAAAATTTGCCTTTCTCATGTCAGGAAATGATATTAGCAATATTGTTTATTATTGACTACCATTCGTTATTTTTTATAAGTTCGTATAGTGGCTTTTTAATATCTGTTGGCTCTCTGATTCCATTCTGGGCATCACAGTTAAAGTTCTAGGCGTTCTCGAGTGCACGTTAACAGTTGGTAGACTCTTCGACTTGTTTCACTGTTATTCCAGTCGTTCTGCCATATGGCAGTTCATGAGTTGGGTCATGGTTGATACAGTTTGGTGTAAGATTTCTTGGACTTTCGTAAAGTTCCATTCACGTAACCAAAATGAATCTGCACGGCATATTATCGTAATGTCTACTCGGTACACTCCAAGTGTCACAGGTAAAGCATTGGTTGGCATAGCGGCAAAGGCTCTTGTGGGTGTGAGAAGTGCAGCCCTCTGGGCACATCGCAGGATTTGCCTTTTCCGCGCACTGCACTCTGTGTGCCCAAACACTGTCTGCGTAACCTGTGATGGACGTGAAAATGGAATCATGGTGGGTTCTCACTTCGTGCAGTGTCACCTTATAGATTGCTGATAAAGAGAGGGAATTTTGATCATAATGTTGCCTGCTTTGTTTGCCATTGCTTGAATTTGTCGTGTGAAGCTCGGCTTTTCGTTCAGTTGGGTTCCAAGGTACGGCGTGGCTGCTTTTCTGTTGATAGGGATGCTTTCTAAGTTAACTGTAGGATTCTTACGTCACAGAAGTTGACCTTTAAAGAGTATGTGTGTGGGTTTCTGTGGGGTTATCGTCAGCTTGTTGTTTACGCACCACTGCTGCATCCAGAAGAAGATCGTATTTGCCACATCCTAAAGTTGAGCTATTTAATTCCCTGACACCACCGCCACATCATCGACATATGCCACTGCCCCGTAAGGGTGGTCTTCTCTCTGAATATCGTCTTACGTCATCCAAGCTGTCCTAGAATCGATTTTCAAGCCTAACTACTTTTCAATGACGACCATCATCAAGTCATCCAATCTGGCCGTAGGGGCCGCCCGGGTTTGCCGAGGGGTTCTAGGCGCTTCAGTCTGGAACCGCTCGACGGCTACGGTCGCAGGTTCGAATCCTGCCTCGGGCATGGATGTGTGTGGTGGCCTTAGGTTAGTCAGGTTTAAGTAGTTGTAATTTCTGGGGGACTGATGATCTCAGCTGTTAGTGCTCAGTGCCATTTCAACGATATGGCCGTAGGGTTACTGCGACAACGCGGTGCAAAATTCAACTGAATCCAAACGTACTTAGCTGGGTTCATCTCGTGTATTATCGTCTTGAAAGACCAACACTTAGCCGGAATGTCGAATGTAGATTGAAGGAACATTGTCCGGAATATAAAGCCCTCAAAATACTTTCGATACGATGAGAGACGTCTGGTGTCAGTACATGATACTGGCCAAAAGCGTGACTGTTCTCCTTCCTTGATGAAGCTGTATAACTGCACTGATGCAAGGCCACCTCTGTACTCATCTACGATAATCATCAAGCATCAGACAAAAAACGACCTCACTGATCCAGAGTCGATTCCAATGTCCGTTCCTTCCAGTATGCTTCGCACACCGTTGTAATAGATGTGACAGGCGCGGCGGGGAAGAGGAATTGGACTTACTTTCCGTAACAGCGTGGGTAAAATGGATCGTGTGGAGAAGGATGTGTAGTGTAAAACTCGTCACAGTGATACTAGTGAGCCATAATTTGAAGATACTTGTCATCAGCTGGCGATCGTCACGCGGCTGATTCTCAACATTTTGTGCTCCCTGTACTGACAAACCTTCTTGGCATAAGGTAACAAGGCAGGTAAAAGATGTCTGTTACATCTTGCAGCCACGCGGGATTAGCCGAGCGGTCTCAGGCGCTGCAGTCATGGACAGTGCGGCTGGTCCCGGCGGAGGTTCGAGTCCTCCATCGGGCATGGGTGTGTGTGTTTTTGTCCTTAGGATAGTTTAGGTTAAGTAGTGTGTAAGCTTATGGACTGATGACCTTAGCAGTTAAGTCCCATAAGTTTTCACACATTCTTTTTATATTTTCCAACTTTCACGTATTCGGTTAATTACGTGAAGACTGTCCTATGAGCTACTTGTACTGTTACGTCTGAACTCTCTGGTGGACTTCTGTACGGTAGTTTCCCCTGTCGCTTATCTTTGAGGCTAACGTGGCTTCAACCAATGGGGATTGAGGGTGACCAGGCTCTTGGCACGATCTGCGCGTTGTCTTTATTCTGTTCGAAGCTGTGCCAGAGCGAAGGTATACTTTTTAATACGATATGATATGGTGTGCTACTGACAGTGATTCTATTTAAGTATGCCGAGAAGGAGCTCTGTGAGGAATCTGCAGTGGATTTCGTATCAGCGAAATGCTATGGTAAATTACAAAGTTCCTCTCGTGCGTGCGTGCGTGTGTGTGTGTGTGTGTGTGTGTGTGTGTATAGGCTGGAAGAGAACGTAACATTTTTCTAGAACTAAATTTTTGATGAGCGGTGTAGTATTGTCGAGGTTTTTAGGCGCTGATATTGAATGCATAGCAGACTCGCGACGCTATCAGTTACAACCAAGTAGGACAAATTCCGTTCTGATTAGCAGCTGCAGTAGACTCGCAGTCAGGTATAGTAAGATAGTATTTCATTCGCCAGATATGTTTTGCATCTTATTTGCTTCTGAAGTGTACGTTGTGGAGCTGGTCTTTGTGTACAGTGCCGGGGCACTGCATGTGTCATGTAATCTTGTGTGCAAAACTTTGTATTTATGAGATCAAATGATAATCACAAGGTTAAATGAAATTTTATTTTACACCAATTCCTTTCTTCAGTTTCATTAAATGAAGTACAAATTTTGCGAAATGATTATAGTGAATAGCCAAAGGGCTAGACTTGGCCACTGTTTCTATGTTTCGATACAGTGTATCGATACGTGGAACTGTTTCAGTGTTTCGGAACGGCTACGGTTCACTGTTTCGAAACAGTCGTATTTCATTCCACCCCTGTCTCGGATAACTGGGTCAGATTCGGTCTCGAGCCAGACACAGAAACTGTATCATTATTTCAAAATAAAGCTGTTTCAGTCCACCAGTGCTTGGAACGGACTAATTGTATCGAAACAGTGATGTTTCATTCCCCTCTGTGTCGGACGAGATTCGGGCTCGGCACAGCTACTGAAACACATTTAACATACCACTTCATGAAACACTTTCAAGAGTGTCAAAATCTTTTTACAAGCAATAGCATGAAGCTTAAGATATCCGAAAATAAAGCTTCGTTTCTAGCTGACTGTCATATTCCGAAATGGCGTAACATCTGCTTTATAAACACTAACCAAGCAACATTGAAGAAATGTATGATGAAATAAAAGATATTATTCAGATAGTGAAGGGAGGCGAAAATTTAATAGTCATGGGTGACTGGAATTCGAGTGTAGGAAAAGGGAGAGAAGGAAACGTAGTAGGTGAATATGGATTGGGGCTAAGAAATGAAAGAGGAAGCCTCCTGGTAGAATTTTGCACAGAGCACAACTTAATCATAGCTAATACTTGGTTTAAGAATCATGATAGAAGGTGGTATACATGGAAGAACCCTGGAGATACTAAGAGGTATCAGATAAATTATATAATGGTAAGACAGAGATTTAGGAACCAGGTTTTAGATTGTAAGACATTTCCAACGGCAGATGTGGACTCTGACCATAATCTATTGGTAGATAGATTAAAACTGAAGAAACTGCAAAAAGGTGGGAATTTAAGGAGATGGGACCTGGATAAACTGAAAGAACCAGAGGTTGTACAGAGTTTCAGGGAGAGCATAAGGGAACAATTGACAGGAATGGGGGAAAGAAATACAGTAGAAGAAGAATGGGTAGCTTTGAGGGATGAAGTAGTGACGGCAGCAGAGGATCAAGTAGGTAAAAAGACGAGGGCTAGTAGAAATCCTTGGGTAACAGAAGAGATACTGAATGTAAGTGATGAAAGGAGACAATATAAAAATGCAGTAAATGAAGCAGGCAAAAAGGAATACAAACGTCTCAAAAATGAGATCAACAGGAAGTGCAAAATGGCTAAGCAGGGATGGCTAGAGGACAAATGTAAGGATGTAGAGGCTTATCTCACTAGGGGTAAGATAGATACTGCCTACAGGAAAATTAAAGAGACCTTTGGAGATAAGAGAACCACTTGTATGAACATCAAGAGCTCAGATGGAAACCCAGTTCTAAGCAAAGAAGGGAAAGCAGAAAGGTGGAAGGAGTATATTGAGGGTCTATACAAGGGCGATGCACTTGAGGACAATATTATGGAAATGGAAGAGGATGTAGATGAAGATGAAATGGGAGAGACGATACTGCGTGAAGAGTTTGACAGAGCACTAAAAGACATGAGTCGAAACAAGGCCCCCGGAGTAGACAACATTCCATTGGAACTACTGACGGCCTTGGGAGAGCCAGTCCTGACAAAACTCTACCATCTGGTGAACAAGATGTATGAAACAGGGGAAATACCCTCAGACTTCAAGAAGAATATAATAATTCCAATCCCAAAGAAAGCAGGTGTTGACAGATGTGAAAATTACCGAACAATCAGTTTAATAAGCCACAGCTGCAAAGTACTAACACGAATTCTTTACAAACGAATGGAAAAACTAGTAGAAGCCGATCTCGGGGAAGATCAGTTTGGATTCCGTAGAAATACTGGAACACGTGGGGCAATACTGACCTTACGACTTACCTTAGAAGAAAGATTAAGGAAAGGCAAACCTACGTTTCTAGCATTTGTAGACTTAGAGAAAGCTTTTGACAATGTTGACTGTAATACTCTCTTTCAAATTCTAAAGGTGGCAGGGGTAAAATACAGGGAGCGAAAGGCTATTTACAATTTGTACAGAAACCAGATGGCAGTTATAAGAGTTGAGGGACATGAAAGGGAAGCAGTGGTTGGGAAGGGAGTAAGACAGGGTTGTAGCCTATCCCTGATGTTATTCAATCTGTATATTGCGCAAGCAGTAAAGGAAACAAAAGAAAAATTTGGAGTAGGTATTAAAATCCATGGAGAAGAAATAAAAACTTTGAGGTTCGCCGATGACATTGTAATTCTGTCAGAGACAGCAAAGGACTTGGAAGAGCAGTTGAACGGAATGGATGGTGTCTTGTAGGGAGGATATAAGATGAACATAAACAAAAGCAAAACGAGGATAATGGAATGTAGTCGAATTAAGTCGGGTGATGTTGAGGGTATTAAATTAGGAAATGAGACACTTAAAGTAGTAAAGGAGTTTTGCTATTTGGGGAGCAAAATAACTGATGATGGTCGAAGTAGAGAGGATATAAAATGTAGACTGGCAATGGCAAGGAAAGCGTTTCTGAAGAAGAGAAGTTTGTTAACATCGAGTATAGATTTAAGTGTCAGGAAGTCGTTTCTGAAAGTATTTGTATGGAGTGTAGCCCTGTATGGAAGTGAAACATGGACAATAAATAGTTTGGACAAGAAGAGAATAGAAGCTTTCGAAATGTGGTGCTACAGAAGAATGTTGAAGATTAGGTGGGAAGACCGCGTAACTAATGAGGAGGTATTGAATAGGATTGGGGAGAAGAGAAGTTTGTGGCACAACTTGACTAGAAGAAGGGATAGTTTGATAGGACATGTGCTAAGGCATCAAGGGATCACCGATTTAGTATTGGAGGGCAGCGTGGAGGGTAAAAATCGTAGGGGGAGACCAAGAGATGAATACACTAAGCAGATTCAGAAGGATGTAGGATGCAGTAGATACTGGGAGATGAAGAAGCTTGCACAGGATAGAGTAGCATGGAGAGCTGCATCAAACCAGTCTCAGGACTGAAGACCACAACAACAACAACTGCTCATTTGTAACCTGCCCTATATTTACGGAATGTCCTTGTAGTGCATGTGGCACCCAGTTAGCATAATCACTTGACCTATCCGGGTTATGATTGTTTTGTGGATTGTTGTTACTATTGTTATGCAAAATGTTATTCACATACTGGTTTGGCGTGTTCCAGTACTGTGAGTTTCGGTTGGCATAGTACTGATTGTTGCTATTGACCTGATACCCAGACTGGTATCTGTTGGTAAACTTATTTTTGTTTATAAAGTTGTTCTGCAGTCATTGATCGGTAGGGTGACCGTCACAGCCTGGTGACGCGTGGGTTTGACGTCAGGCACTGTGCCCCAGGCGTCCCTGCCAACCCGCCGTTGCTGTTGCCACATCACTTGCGGCCTGGCTGCGAGGACCCGTTCTTATGATTCATGTTGGTTTGATTGTAACTGGCTCTCACATCCTCGTGTATCAGATCCGTTGCATCGGGGTGACCATAAACTGATCAAGGTGGTCTCCGGAAGCGTACACCAAATCATTACGTATGCCAGCTTGTGGCTTCCCTTCATGGATTCTTATCACTCCATTGTGTGAAACAGGCTGGTCCCAGTATTACGCTTTGTTCAGGTATTTTTCGAAATACCACCTGAGGATGTCTAGTTTGGCATTAAGGGATTCTGGGTTGAAACCCTGTTTCCACAGGCGCTCCTTTATACACGTGGACCATGAAACGTCCCCTTAGAACAGTTATACACGACTGTGCTTAAACTAACACACAATATTTTTTAGCGCAACGCAATCTGACTTTCAAAAATCCCTACAAAAGAATGGCCCTGACTAACATTAACCTATACCTTTCACAAATCACTTACCTCACAAAAATCTTCGTTACTCGAACTACTGCAATACGGCGAGCGCCGCTACTGCCAGCTAAATAAAAAATTCAAACTACTGAAGGCACTAACTACTGATAGGCATAGTTAGCAAATGAAAGATTTTAATAGAGAACAAACAATGTATTTACCTTAGTAGTCATCAAAAGTCATAATATATACAGCAGGTCATGACATCCATATTTACAAATTTCAAAACTCCGCCACTTCTCTCCCCACATCCACCACTGCTGGCGGCTCACCTCCAAGTGCGCAACGCTACGCGCTGTTCACGTCCAGCTGCCCAACACTACAATGGCAGACAACAATGCAAACTAGCCACAGACTGCACACAGCACAGCCAGTGATTTTCATCAGAGCGCTACGTGGCGGCGGCGTTACCAATACAAGAACCTAAACAGCCTACTTACATAGCCCCCATGCTCCCCACAAAAATTTTACAAATTGTTTTGGGCAGTGGCCAATAATGATTTGATAAAATTTTTCATAATTACAATAAGAAAGATATCAAATGCACACACTTATTAATACAATGTTGGTCAAAAGCTAAATTTTCTCACAGTCCATAAAGATAGTCCTGTTCATTCATCATAATAGAAATTATAGTTTTTTTTCACAAAGTCTCATTAGTAAAAGAAATTGCACACAGAAGTAGTGGATTTCCATGCAGTCGTGAAGAAGTAGTGTTGTCCTTTCAACGGAAAGACAGTGCTGACTCTTGACATGCAGACAGGTAATGGGTCACAACAGAGCAAACCCACAGCAGAGTCAGTCGAAGTTTTGAAGAAAATTGGTAGATAGGTCATCACAGAGTAGACCCACAGTAGTCCTGGTAGAGATTACGGCATTGGTGGGCCACCTGAGGTGCAGACCCACAGCAGTCCTTGTAGAAATAATTGTATTGGTGAATGAGCAAAGGTGTAGACCCACTGTAGTCCTTGTAGAAATAATGGTATTTTTGGGTCATCAAAGATGCAGACCCACTGTAGTCCTTGTAGAGATGATGATATTGGTGGGCCATCAGAGATGCAGACCCACTGTAGACCTTGTAGAGATGGCCAGCAGCCATCTGCTGCGACTGTGCAGGTGCACAATCACCATCGAAGAGTCTTGCGGAGAATATAGCAAGTCCATAAACCACCACTTGTCCACTCACAAAAAATTTGTTTGAAATGTCCTTAGAACCAGCAATGCTGTTATCCAGTCCCTTGCTGAATTATTAACACATGTGCAAACACTATCAATCCCTACTTCTCACATATTGTCCATATAATATGACCAACAGAAATGTGTGCAGTGAAATGTAACTTACGAGTTACTTAATTTGATGAACTGGTGTCAATTACAATTTTATAACATAAAAATACAATAACAAAGGTACAAAATACATCATTAAAGAACATAACAATTCAAATAACATTTGTGGTACAGGCTTTACAAAAGAATCAAACTAACATATACATCAGTGTTACAGGAATTATGACATAAGTAAATACATAAAAGATCAGAATAACTTTTGAAACATCAACTTTAAACATGAGCATTAAAACAAAAGAGAATAAATAATGTCTAAGCATATTTACAAGGTAAATAACATATTATTAATGCCAATTATATTTGAGGATAACAGTATTCCTCATCATAGTGAATGTAGCTTAGTATTGGAAGAAGAAAAAATTCTATGAAACTACACAGAGACAGGAAGAAAACAAATACACAAGGGTACACAAACACATAGTGGGATAACACAAAAGGAAAGGACAGGGTTCGTTTTCAGTGTAACATTTGGTACTGCAGTCCAACCCAAAACTTCATTCCATAGATCTTTCGTCTTATTTCGATATTTGCTCCAGCCAAAAAAATCCTATCCAAGCATGCTTTCTGTATTTTTCTCGTATTACCTCTCAGTGCATTTCTTCAAATTCATCGCAACTCATTCTCTTATAGGCTACCCCCTCTTAAGCTAACTTAAATCTACTGAGGTCAGATGCTGAACTAAGGGACGAGGCAATGCAGCAGCACAAAACAATTAACACAAGCATCAATGACAAAAAATTTAAATAGGCAAAGCAATTGCAATATTACAACTAATATAAGGCACTGTGCAGCAAACAAGAAAAATAAATCAGTAGTAAACTGGCTTAGCAGAGTAACACAAAGTAAAATTCAGTAACACTATGCCTGGCAAACAGCAGCAGCAAATGAAATATATCTAAACATGACATAGCTCCAGCAAAAAAAAAAAAAAAAAAACAAAAAAAAAAAATTGCACTAAAGACAACAATGCAGACAAGGGAAATGTATATTCACATCTTAATGTCTATGTAATTAAAGTGGTGCACCACAAAAACTAATTCTACAAAAAATTACCAAGTACATGGAAAGAAAATTATATATGCAGTTACTGATATTAGTCTGTTCTTATTGTTCTTTCCTTTCCAAGAGCTCCTTTTTCGAAGAATGTGGATCATAAAATAATTATTTAATAGATCTGTTGACAGAAAGTGTTCACATTAGCAAATGCATTTCATTTTATTTTATGAAACCAATGCTGGAAGACAGCTGGAAACCAGATATCAAATGAAATAAGCAACAATGTACAAAGTAAAGCATAAGAACATCATTCAGTAGTCATGAGGCATTTCATAAGTTAGTAGAAAAATCTCTCAACTAGAAAGACATTAGACATAATCAGGTGTATAGACATAAAAATATTTCTCGTCATTTTATTAGGCATTTCAGTAAATATCATAAATTAAGAGCTCCACAGTGTTATCATATGTTTTCAAGTTTGAGTGTGTCGTATTTGCGATGCTTTCTACAAAGGAATGTCAATAGCGAGGATGATGGCCTCCCTTTTTTTTTCTACCTGTGCCTCTGGAAAGGCACACCCTAATGGGTTATTCTCCAGGCGTCTCACACAGCTGGGTGCCCATGATGCATTATGTGCAGGAGGTCACTTAACTTTCTTACGGAAATATTTACGACATCAGTTAGCACTAGAGTGACAGTCTCATATAAAAATATTTCACAGGTCAAGAATTTGCGTTACAAAGCTGTAGAAACAAAATCCTACGAATATAACAGTGTGCAAAAAATTTTCGCCTGCATTGTGATACATTCACGCATTTACACACATTTCATAAATCTTAAAGTACGATTCTCCGTTTCCAACATCCTTTTTCACAAGTCAGAGTCCCTAACCTCTACTCCTTATTCCTTACCTTATTACACATATACATATTCATCAACACGTCTTCAACAATTAATCATAATAAATACATATCATAATAAACATTCTTCAGCAGCATAATACACATCGTCGTCGTAATAATAACTTAATAACACCTCAGTCAAATCTCAAAAACGTCGTAGCTTTCTGCAATGATTTCAAAACCTAAAGAAAATTCTCTGCTCATTTCAATAGTGTCATCTGCCTAAAACGTACTTTAGAAATCATGATCTCATACCAAATAAATCATTCAAAGCTCTCATAATATCACAATGGGTCCGAAAAAATATGAACAGTTCACACAGTACAGACAAAATACAATTTCTTAAGTGTGAAGTTACCCAATGGTGTAATTACATAAACATCTGGCACTGATGTAGTAAAATAAATGTTTGTCTCTCTCAGTTAAATGATCAGATAGCTGTGTAATTATGTATTAGAGAAATATGGTACCGATGTGTAAAGTTGTATAAGCAAATACCATATTAGCTAGGGCTCCTTGTGCTTGCCAAACACATGGTACACAAAGTAAGCGTGTACCCCCCTGAGGATTATTGTAATTATATCCTCAGGTGTTACAGATTACAGCAATGGAATTAAATGTATCACGGAAAACTTTCTTTGTAATTCAAAAATCTTTAAAAATAAATGTTTAAAGTACAAAATTAATCACTCAAATACGTGTCCTGTAGCGCTAAATGTGCATCTTGCTGTAAGATAATCTCTGTGGAAGTGTCGTAGTTATTGTCCTCCGAAAGCTAAGTTCTGCAGAAGTCCATGTACTTACCTCATGATAAACAAAAGTGAAATGCTTTGCGTATAGATATCTTAGTTATTACGCTTATTGTTGTGATGAAGAAATTACTGTGCTGTAACGTATTGTTGTGCTATGGAAAAGGCTGTCTCAATGTAGGTATACTACAAAAGTTACTATTAAGCATGTTTTACTTTCCAGAAGAATTCAGAAAAACTGTGCAGATATAAAACAGATACACCGCAAAAGCAACATTGTAAATTGTCACTCATTAGTAGCATCGTGATAAAATCTTGTAGCTGTCACATAAACTAACCACTGTCTCATCTGGTATCTCACAGAAAGTACTTTAAATCCAGAATGTATTTTCAAGTAAACCAAAATGTTGCATAAGAATCTCATTAGCGGTACCAGTATATGTTCTAAGTATGTGAGCCTTTTAGTCATTACGTAATCGTGCAACTAACAAGCAAGAATGTACATACGCAATAACACTGTGTCGTCTGTTCGCAATAACAATGCATTCGTAATTTCTGTTTAAATAAGGTCTCTTGGTTCTTGACTGGATATTTAACTGCAAACATTGTTGCATGGTAACAGTTTCTAAAGTATACTAGTAACGCGAAGGAAAAAATTTTATAGCAAAGACTAAATTAAAAAACAGTTTATCTCTCAATAAACGGTTTTACATTGTGAGATGTGGTGTAACCCTTTGCTCTTCTCAGTACGCAGAGTTTCAACTTGAATGCAATTATCATGCGGTATTCGTCCATAAAGAATACTGGAATTTTGCTCAAGGTTAGCGTCAATGTTATTTTTCCCTGAGCCAGCGGGCGCAAGTGGCTGCCTGCGGTGCGAGTCATTGTCTGTTGTCTCTTTGTTGGCGCGCGTCGTTATTGGTATTTGGAGACCTAACTTCTACAAATTCACTGTGACGAGAGGGCCCTGCCCTGTTTGAATACCGCCAATTCTGATGCAGTTCAGGTTTGTCGTTACGATCATATCGTCTGTCGTCATGTCGGTAGATTCCATAGTTTCTTTCTTGTTGGTTAAGTGGTGGAGAATTTCTCCCTTAATTATCACTGCACGGTGGACCGTTGCGTCTGAAGTTATTCTGTCTCCCGTGATAATAATAGTTCTGGTTGCCAAATTGTCTGTTTCTCTGATTGTCTCTGTGATAGTCATTACCGCGGAGATGCGATCTTTCTCTGTAAATAATACTCTGCCAGTGGTTGTCATATTGGTGGTGTCTGTTTTGGTCACGATTTGCGTTGTGAGAATAGCCTTGTCGTGTCCAGTTATTATTTCTTTCATCGCGGAATTGCGACGGATGTGACCTGTAATTGTTGTGTTCCTGTTTTCGCGTTCCGCGATTTCGGCGATTGTCAGTGTCAATTTGCAGTTCTTGTAACAGTCCCTGAAAAGCTTCAATGTCGTCTTTGCAACGTCCTGCTAAAATAATATGTCGTAAATATTCGGACAGTTTGATTAAGCAAATGCGGATGAGTTCTGAGGGGCTGTGTTGGTTTGACAGGTACTGATTCTGGTGCAACATGTCTTCAAAATATTTCACAAGACTGGAGAATTCAGATTGTTCGAAATGTTTCATCATTATGATGCTATGTTTTACTCGGTCTTGTGTAGCTTGAGACCAATATGCTGAGAGGAACGCATGGTAAAATTCTCCTTCACTGTGACAATCGTGAATGACCGATCGCAATCTTACAGCTGGTTCATTCTCCAAGTAGCCACACATAAATTCTAACCTGTGCTCCAATAACCGGTTGGGAGGGAAACAATGAGAGAATTGATGGAGCCACGCTTGTAGATGAATGTCGTTGGCAGAATTCTTAAACGGTTTGAATTTATGTGTAGTAATGAACAGCTTGTAGTCAAAATCATCGTGTCGGCGAGTAGCATAACGGTCATTGTTACGTCGTGTCGGCGGTTCCATCTCAAAATTCGGTGTACCTTGCCAATTTCTTTCATAATTTCCGAAGTGCCCTGAGTTATTATTTTGTGGCTGTTCCGTATTTCTATGTCCCTCTTCCCGTATTGGAGTGCGAGTGGCCTCTGAAATACGTAATTCTTGTATTACCTGTGTCAGCTGATCTTGTACTTCCCGGATTTCTCTTTGGTGTTGCGTATTAATTTGATTCTGATTTTGTTTGAATTTCCTAATTTGTTCGCACTCTTCTGTGTCAGTGATGGCTACAGGTCTTGTGTCATTCAGATCATCATCTACCTTTGTAGATAAGTTAGTGACCTGATCCGAAAGTTCGGCTACTTTCTCCGATAGTGAACACATTTCCTCAGTGTGTTTTTCTGAACCAAGTTTCAGAGTGTCCGTTTGTGTTGAAATCGAATCTACTGTGTCCTTTAAGTTTTCCTGAGTTTTTGCAAGTTGCGTAGCCGAATCGGTAGATGCAACTGAGTCAATTTTAGCCCACAAGGTCTCATGATTTTCATGAACAATGGTTTGCAGTTCTTTTATGGCTGCTTCGTGATTCTGTAATGCATTTTCATGCCGCGAAGAAATAGGTTGGAAATGCTCACAAATTTGTATTTTTACGTCATTACAGACTTTCTGACATTTCGATTCAATGTTATGTAACTCAGTAGTTAAATCTTCACGTGTTTGTTCAAGTGTGGTGTCTAACTTCCGAAGATTTTGTTCCATTGTGTCTAACTTTTGATGATTTTGTTCCATTGTGTCTAACTTTTGAAGCTTTTGCTGTGTTTGTCTCTGATTTTGTTCCATTGTGTCGAACTTTTGAAGATTTTGTCCCATTTGTTGCATTAATTGTAATAACAATGCATTAGTGTCTGGAATCTGTTCCTCTACGCTTTTCGGCAGTGCATTTGTACCAGCAACATTCACGTTTTGACAAGCAGAAAATGTGTCTTGACTTATTTGAGAAAACGGTGAGGACGCAAAACCTGAATCTACAGTATTTGTAAAATTTTGTCCTGTCATTTCGGATCACTGTTCACTAATTGTTTCACTGCCTACGCCATCGTTTGCCGCCCGCTCCATTTCCCTGTGCACAATTACCAAATTACTATGTTGAACATTAGTTAATTCATTACACAGTGGCGCTAACACACTGCTTTCGTCTTCACTGTCATTTCTCAGCTTACTTTGGAGCCTAGTATTACGTTTTTCACACGCCATTATTGTCACAATAGTTCACAAGACAACACAGAAAAACACATTTTGAAGAGCCAAAATAGGGGAACACATTAACATAGCACTGAAAGTATTATCTAGATAATTGCAAGCGCAGCTGCGAAATACTTGGTGCAAATCTACATGCATGCCACAACTGTTTTACTGTACAACAATGAAAGACTGCAACTACAAAGGAGATTCTCTCTACAATTACGCGCTAGCAATAAACGAAATCTACACTAATTACACAAACTACAAGAAAAAAATCAGAAGATTCCAGTGAGGTATCCTGGCACTGTCGCCATATGAAACGTCCCCTTAGAACAGTTACACATGACTGTGTTTAAACTAACACACAATACTTTTTAGCGCAACGCAATCTGACTTTCAAAAATCCCTACAAAAGAATGGCCCTGACTAACATTAACCTATGCCTTTTACAAATCACTTACCTCACAAAAATCTTCGTTTCTCGAACTACTGCAATACGGCGAGCGCCGCTACTGCCAGCTAAATAAAAGATTCAAACTACTGAAGGCACTAACTACTGATAGGCATAGTTAGCAAATGAAAGATTTTAATAGAGAACAAACAATGTATTTACCTTAATAGTCATCAAAAGTCATAATATATACAGTAGCTCATGACATCCATTTTTACAAATTTCAAAACTCCGCCACTTCTCTCCCCACATCCACCACTGTTGGCGGCTCACCTCCAACTGCACAACGCTACGCGCTGCTCACGTCCAACTGCCCAACACTACAATGGGAGACAACAATGCAAACTAGCCACAGACTGCACACAGCACAGCCAGTGATTTTCATCAGAGCGCTACGTGGCGGTGGCGTTACCAATATAAGAACCTAAACAGCCTACTTACAACCAGTATACTTTAAAAATGCATTTCAAATTACGCATATGTTTCGCACATTTCCGCCATTTCAATTCCCCATATGGCTCTGTCACTATGGAAATATTCTATCACGCACTAAATATTTTGATACATTGTCTCGGTGTGTGGTAGCACGCATCTCGTGGTCGTGCGGTAGAGTTCTCGCTTGCCACGCTCGGGTTCCCGGGTTCGATTCCCAGCGGGGTCAGGGATTTTCTCTGCCTCGTGATGGAAGGGTGTTGTGTGCTGTCATTAGGTTAGTTAGGTTTAAGTAGTTCTAAGTTCTAGGGGACTGATGACCATAGTGCTCAGAGCCATTTGAACCATTCGGTGTGTGGTAATACACAGCGAAATGATTTAATAAAATCCAGAGGGTGTAGAGTTCGTTTCTCTGGGTAGTATATTTAGAATTTCCGGTGCTGTATCGCACTGTCCTCCAGTAATAATGAAGAGAGTGCGGACTTGTGTCCGTTTTGTAATATTTGAGTGGCGGAGCGACTTCATTTGTTTCCGACTCGTCACTAGACTGATACACCTCGTGATATGGACTATTAAACAATGTTTGGCGGATTTTACGTGACGCTTCAGGTATACATTCCCTAGCCACCGACAGTTCGTTGTATATTGTCTCAAAACGCGTGCTCACTTCATCACGCTACTGGGTAAATCTTTTTATAATACATCTCCGATCTGAGACAATTCCTTTCGCAAATTTTCACTGATACTATCAGGTTTTCCTGTGATATGAATTATGTTTTCCCTGACCATTTGATTAAACTCTTGGTTCACCTTTCCCACTAGTTCGACGTCTTTTCTTTCATGCCAAGCATTGTAACTATATGTGATGGTTTGACAATGTGCACCAATCTGTCGTTATAGCTGAATATACTGTTCGCTAGAAACATTTTCAACGCGAGGTTCCATATTCTTCATAGCATTTCATAGCTTATCTTGATTTTTACTAAGTTTGCTACTGTTTCTGGATGGTTCTTAGGAGCATTCTGTAACTGTGTAATTTCTTCATCTGCGGTCGTAAATTGCAAAGGCAGGTTATCTAAATTGCTATTAAGCGTTTCTATGAGATCCTAGTGCGTCTGTAATTGGAACGGATGCTATCTAACTGTTGCTTGGTGGCAAGACCTTTTGTCCTTTTACCTAATTTTTTATCTACCGGGGTAGTTATTTCGGTTTCCAGTTCCGATTTAAAAATATTTAAATTGATTTTCAAAGTGTTGTTAGCCACGTGTAATATCTCAAACATCTGTTGCAAGTATTTCGTTATATAGGCTTGAGGGGGGGGGGGGGGAGGCTGTGTGATTTGTGCACTTTGCGTGCAATGAGGCCTGTCTACCAAGACATTGTATCCATGCTGTTCGCTTTCGGAATGGATTTGACCATGCACGAGATTACTGTTCAAAATTTCTGTTTACTGTTCCTCAGAACTTGATACTGGTTCAGAAGGAAGAATTTGTTCAACGTTTTGTTGAACCGAATTATCTGACCCGATTTTGTCTACCACTGCCATTCTTTTAAATTTTCCTATCTTCGTCGTCCGTACGAATGGAAATAAAATTCGACAGAAAATTTTAAAACCACGATCTAGAAAAATAGGTACGAGTGATTTGAAATATCATTCACTTTAATAATTGATAATTACATTTGCGTCCAAGAACAATCGAGTCTTCCTACTTCGTCATTACGTGTTACTGCTGCCAAGATGCAACCATTTTGATATTCTCAATACAACAACTGTAAGTCGGCTGTTTATGTTTTCTTATTGGCAACGTTACGTAGCGCTCTATATGAAAATCACTGGCTGTGCTGTGTGCAGTCTGTGGCTAGTTTGTATTGTTGTCTGCCATTGTAGTGTTGGGCAGAGGCAGCTGGATGTGAACAGCGCGTAGCGTTGCGCAGTTGGAGGTGAGCCGCCAGCAGTGGTGGATGTGGGGAGAGAGATGGCGGAGTTTAGAAATTTTTTATACTGGATATTATGAACTGCTATATATATTATGTCTATTAAGGTAAATACATTGTTTGTTCTCTATTAAAATCATTCTTTTACTAACTATCCCTATCAGTAGTTAGTGACTTCCGTAGTTTGAATCTTTTATTTAGATGGCAGTAGTGGCGCTCGCTGTATTGCAATAGTTCGAGTAACGAAGATTTTTGTGAGGTAAGTGATTTGTGAAAGGTACAGGTTAATGTTAGTCAGCGCCATTCCTTTGTAGGGATTTCTGAAAGTCAGACTGCGTTGCGTTAAAAAATATTGTGTGTCAGTTTAAGCACAGTCATGTATAATTCTTCTAAGGGGCTAAATTGAATATAATTGGCCTTCTACTTTATAACCGAATAATTAACTTCTGGACATAAATTTGGAGTAAATGACATATTCCGTTCATTCGTGAAAGACATTTTCTCACATAAAAGTTTGCTCTCTTACCTACATTGCAGAGAACTACGGAAATGAAGTCGGAAAATTTCATAGGCCGGGATAAAGCTGTTACTACTCATCTTCCTTTTATACCCCTAATCATCAGAGTTGGCTTAGAGATTTTGATGACATATTTTGAATGAAATGGAAGAAAACTTATACAGCAAACATACAGAACGAGTCCTGTAGTAGAATCGTCAGTTTATAACTGATTCTTCCTCTCTCACGAATTTCGTCAGTTTATATCTGTTCTTTTGCTAAACAGGGATGACACGAAAAAAGATCAATTATTTTTACCGGACACTCCCGTGAAAGATTTAATAGCAGGGTACTGGATTTCGGAATTAGTGACTGAAATAAAATTTAGCTCAAATGGGAGGATAAGTTATACAGAAGCAACTTATTTACGCTACGGCGTAAGTGCGTGGCACTAGCTGGAAGACCTGTAATCTTATCAAGAAAATATTAGCAGTTGTGCCATTAGCTGTGTAAAAAAGTAATGCCGTGACCGTGGAATTTGAGGCTGAAATAGCGAGAGAAAAACTAGAAGTCGTCGGACTTTGAAATACCCGGACTGAACGTTCGACAAGAGGAGTTTGTTAGATATTATGGCCGTGCAATTTTCACTAACAGCATTGAGAAGTTCTGCTGGCCAAATTCATCTGTTTGCTGCAGCACATGGAGAAAGGTCAAAAGATAGCCTACAGCTGAAATAAGAAACGTGGATAATTCTTTAATACGGTGGCGATAAACGTTGATTTAATTAGTGCAACAACTTGTGGGGCGGCGAGTGAGTAAGCAAATTGCTTGTGAAATAAAGTTTGTTATTTAAACGTGGGAAAAACACTGCACTTCCCGGCTTTTGGAATGTTGTTAATGCTGTCTTTCGCCGTTCTCAACACTGGCTCTCTCTTTGCTTTTTTGGCACCCAGAAAGTGATTTAACGAAACGTGGAGCCTGTAATGAGAGTTCCTAGTGCCCACTTAACCTGAGAATATTATTATAGCTGCAGCTTATAGCTCTGAAGAAGTAGGAGATTGTTCGGGATTTCTAATCAAAAACAATTTTCCAAAATAGTTGAGTATATTCTGAAATTCACTGATAACATCACAATTATCCCAACAACCTAACAACCAGAGCAGTTCAGAGTCTATTGCGCTGATGCAACTATAAAGGTCCGAATTAAAAGTCAAAAGAATGCTCGCCAAAATTTGATGAGAAATTCTCATCAAACGCCACGCTAAAATGATTGGTAGAATGTCTGTCCCGCGACGGCACGTGAAAATACAACAACACGCAAACTGAAGCTAGATAATGAAAATCATTCCAAAAATAATCCTTCATTTGAAATGTTTTCACAGTTACGCGTACACATCGTAACTCAATACGGCACCCGAGGCAGTTTGTAGCAGCGCTACCGTAGCGAAGCGACTCCCGACACAGCTGACGTGCTATTCAGCGTCTGGAGAGAACTGGGGCCTTCCTTACTCGCGCAGTGCTCTTATATATATAGCCTCGGTGCGGACGGCTAAGAGAACGCCGGCTCTAACTCGGCTCTCACGACTGGCCGCTGGGCTAGTAACGCACCACTTCAAGTTACATAATAATTTATAGCTTCTTTTGCTGAGGCTTATGAAGCTGTTAATTTAATCGTGCATTTAGCACGCAGGTAAGTATTTATAATAAAATTATGACGTGGCTAAGTTAAATATCTTGGGCGAGAGAAATAATTAAGTTACGCTGCACGCAGCATATGAGCTCTGAACTGGCCCTTTGGAGATCCGCTATCGCTATAATTTTATAGGTATTCAAAAGAAACTTTTCACATCTTCATAGTCATAGCGGACCTCCAACCTATTTAAATCTAAACATCCTAGTCTTATTCATTAGCCTACTTAATCTATCTTGCTTCCTTCAGTTTTGAGATGAAAACCAGAAAATCATGAATTTCCACTAAAGTCTTAACCTGTGAAATCCAAAGTACTGTTTTTATTAAATCATTATGAAAGATGAGTCTACATATAAATTTTGAAGTCTCTAGCTCCTTTCTGTTGCGCCAATTATTTTTTTAGAAAAACGTCCAAATTACAAAAATGGCTGAAGTTATCGAACTGATATTTAATACACATTAATTTAGTATTATTCCTTACATGCTGGAAAAGTTTCAGATCATTTGCTTGAATTTTAAGGTATTGCGCAACATTTATGACGTCAGAGCTAGTTACAGCAGACTGGCTGGCACACAATGGAAACTGATGTGAATTTACTACAGCGTGAGTAGGCTGCTTCCCTACATTACCCTCTACTTAAATTTTTTTGTTTATGAATGTTAATGAATGAGAAAAAAAAATTTAATTACAAAAAGGGAAGCAAGAGTACAATTTAACTCCCTATAAAAATCAAAATTGAAATATAAACATGTAGAAACATTAAAGAAAACTGATTATCTACATTAATTATTTAAATTGTGGGCATGTTCACTGCCTTTTAAACAATGTCAGTACTCAAAATTTTAAGCGAAGTCACTGAAATATTTCGGCATACATATTGCCTTAGACCAACAAACACATAATAATTGAAAAATTATGAAAATCTTAGACCCATTAAATACATTAAATACACTTTTACATACACAAATTCAAAGAAAATAACATGATACATAAACAGATGATTATCTCTTAGCAGTCTTTTCTAAACCTGAAAGAAAGTTCACAAATAATTTTTACACACGTGGTTGTAGCCGCTTTGGCTGGCGTCCTACACTTCCATTCACAAGGGTAGAGGAGGGGAAGTTGCTATGGTGTGCGTCCTTCACGTTCTCTCTAACTTACATGGGGGAAAGGGGAGGGTCACTGTGAGTTGTGTCCAAGTCACTCCACGCTTTCACGCAGCTACCAGGCTGCCATTATCTGGTTTGTCCTGTAGAACAAACAAAAGAGTGCCTCAGACTCTGTTCACTTAATATCTAAGGGTGGGTCACAATGAAATGGGGATATATACATTTTATCCTTTGATATGTTGCTGGAACAAAGTTAACAGAACTTTTTCAACATTACTCTCGCGGTTACTTAAATGTCATAAAATCGGTAAACAAATGGCTCAAAACGCCGTTAGTCACATACTAGAGAAAATCTATGCTCAAGGCCTACAATCATGAATCCTATTTAACATCAATTTATTATTTCTGGGCCGGAACACTGAACCAATGCTCGGTACATTCCTGACACATTTGTATATTAAGCACTTAACTGAATCATCTTTGATTATCTTATTCTTAGAGATAGTATGAGTATGATTAGTGGTTGTTTTCTCAGCTTCTTTGTATATGTGAGTAACTTTTGGTAATAGTACAGTCCTGAGTGTTCAAAACACACTACGTTTAGTTGCCTACAAAATCCACTTATTGGTCCTCTGCTGTTGTCAGTTCCACATCTGCAATTAGGGTCTTACTTACTTTGAAGTGTATTTATGCTGAGCTAAAATTACTGTTTCACGTCTGCTATTATGTTTCTTATTTATATTGCTAGTGTATGTACTTATTTACCACTCACTCTATTAATATTTAAAGCATAGGATAGCACATTTATTTCATATTCATAGTGTATTGCGGCTGATTAGTTTGCTCACGTGGCAATCTATTTCCACTCGATCGGATGCTGAAACCTCAGGTAGTCTCTCTCGGACCTACCACTAAAGTGCATCAAATAATTATGGACGAGCGTAATGCTAAATTCCTTAAACCTATAGGACACCATGAGCTGCTCTGTCTCATCTAACATAAGGGTACCTATGGTCGCATTCACGCTTCCAACTCATAACCTCAATACACGTAGGTGTATCCTGTCACACACTACACTAAAATAATGGCCAGCTCCAACCTTATAAATACTTCAGGGACGTGTCCTTCACGATTCAACCACAAACACTGCTCACTTCTATTACACTGCCTTTCCTTGCTACATCAGGTGAGTTTAAACTTACAACTTATCTGCATATTTTTCATAACACTTAGCAATCTCTTTCTTATTATTTATTAGTTAGCTCTAATGTATCCACTAGGTTTCATTACCACTTCAGATTCTGCTTGTACACGAATTCATACATCTTTTTAACTTACTGTTGGTGGACCATTTCCAATACAACAACACTTTGTACTTACTATATTACCAGGGTTTTATACATAATTGTTACTCAAATACCTTGTATCTTAATTACGTCATACTTCTCTATTGTTTGTCACTATTAGGTTTGTCACATTAGGTATCTTTCTTCACTGATCGGTAGATAGAATGGTAACATAACTCATGACCTGATAGTCATGACAGAAAAATTTCATGTCTGAAAGAAGAGATCTAAATTTTGGTGGATAGGAAAGATGAAGAATGAGTGAGACCTGAAAGGGAAAGAAGATCTCACACAGCTGGGACTGCACAGCTGCCACACTGTGTAGAGGTTACAGAACAACCTCCTCCCTACAGCCTTCATTGGCTGAATGCTGACTTGATAGTTATGACGGAAAATTTAATGTATGAAAGAAGAGGTCGAAATGTTTTGTGGATAGGAAAGATGAAGAATGAGTGAGACCTGAAAAGGAAAGAAGATCTCACACAGCTGGGACTGCACAGCTGCCACACTGTGTAGAGGCTACAGAACAACCTCCTCCCTACAGCCTTCATTGGCTGCCTATGAATCTGCCACCTCGATCTGAAAATACTTTATGATGCCTCTTTAGAATCTGTCTCAGTTCTTCCTTTTGATTGTCTGAAATCTTCTCGATTTCCTGCAATTTAGCTTCTATTCTGACTAAAATAATTGCTTCTTCTTCTTCTTCTGTGTTCAGCTTACTGTTACTAAGATTAACACCTTCGTCCCAATACCTCCTATTTTTCAGAACTCGTATAGGCAACTCCCAAGTTTCATAATCAGTTACTACATGTTTATCACTAAAAGGGACTGTAATTACTCCGGTTATTGGTAAGACCATTTTTAATTGGCTGTTCTCAAAGTCCACAACACTCTGATATTTTGACAAGAAATCTATGCCAATTAAAACCTCAATACTGAGATTGTTTACAATTAAACATGGATGATCAATTAAATTACCATTAATGTTAAAGGGCAGCAAAGCTTCTTGCTTTACCGTTTTTGACACCTTGCCAGTAGCACCAATTATTCTTAGCCCTGATACCCTCATTACTGTAAGCTTGTCTTTACCAGGTAATGCATCAAAGAAGGACTGAGATACAGCACTCACCTCACTTCCACTGTCTAAGAGACAACGTACATTGATACCCAACATATTCACTATTATTATAGGGTGGCTTATTCTAGGTAGTACAGGTGGTTTCTCAAATTCATCTAGTAGTTCCTTTTGGATTTGTCTACAACTAAAGTGATTGACACCTGTCTTCATTACATTTAGGTCACAGTGTGTAGGGGCTTCCTGAATTATATTTTCAGCTGCCTTTTCCAGTCGGTCTATTAATTTTAAATCGAAACACCGCACGACTTCATTACATTTAGTTTGCTGAACATAACCCAAATTACTGTAGTCTGAGCGATTCTGCGTCTCCAGACCGGGCATAACACTAGTTACAGCTAAACCACTTTTACCATTATCGTCAGTTTCCTTCTCAAGTGACAACTGGTCACAGCTACTGGGTTCATCGACCCTCAACAGCCTACCCTCTACATTCTCACTTATCTCCTGTCCTAAGTCTATTAGTACATTATCAACATCCTGCACAGGCACTTTAGATAAGAGCACATCATCCTCATCGTAAATATAAGCATGAATTTCTTCTGCTTCTTCACCTGTCAATTCAATATTTTGTAGCTCTTCCCTATTGTTACACTGCTGCGCCTTCTCTTTCTCTTCCCACTTAGAAAGCGTTTCTAACACGGTATCTATCAAATACTGTGAGTGATCTAATATTTCTGTTGTATCTTTAGATGCTACCGACTCTTCATCCACATGTTCAGTTTGAGTATTCTGATCTGTCTTACCAATTCCCTTAACTACTGGCTTAGGAAAAGTAACCGCCTGGTGAGCGCCAGTGTCCTCATAGACGGGAACTAGTTTTCCTACCTCGGCCTATTGCTGTTTCCTTTAGTTTCATTATAATTGACTGGCACCGCATTACTTTCCGTACTGTTGTTTACGTGCATATTTCTGTTTGGAACAAAATTATTATCCCTTGGACGCCATTGTTGGTTCTGATAATTATTTCCCCAATTCCTACCTCTCTTAGGATGGCGAATACCTACTGTTCTGATGTTTACATTACCATTTTGCTCATTCCTAAAATTACTATTATTGTTAGTGGCATTTCTGTTATTACGTGCCTGCTCCTCATTGGCAGCAACACGTTCTACACGTTCCAAATATTCAATGAAACGATCAAGATTGTCTCTAGGGGCCGATATAATTCTGGTTTGCCAATACCATGGCAGTTTGGCTTCAAGACCTAATATAATCATTTCTGGCTTTAGCTTTTCCGCTAAATGTGACAAACGTGAAATCCATGACCTAGCAAATTCTTTAATTGATTCCTTGCCTGCACTAAAGCGTTTTCCACTCCAAAATTCTCTTAACACTTCATTTTGCTTATTACTAGACCAATATTCATTAATGAAAGCTGTTTTAAACTCCGCTAAAGTTTTACACTTCAACATAACATCAGCGGACCAACGCAAGGCGTCACCTGCTAAATGGCTTTTAATAAATGAGATTTTCTCTCGTTCAGACCAATTTGGTGGAATTACATCTTCAAAATCGTTCCAGAAATCTAGCGGGTGGATATTTTTATCTGGATCAAACCGCAAGAACTGCCGACACCCGATAAATGCGGCGTTTGCAGCTACAACTTGTTGTATACTACCATTACCAGAAGTTACTGAAGCTACTTTACTCTCAATGTTAGCAATGTTAGTACTGATATTTTCTACTCTCAATTCAACATTATCTACTCTTTGTACAATATGAGTAGTATCAGTTTTAATTGCATCTACGTCTGCTTGACATATGTTTACTTTAATATTAACATCTTTAAATCTATCTGAGCACAGTTCAGATTCCGCCTCGATCTTTTCTGTTAACTTGTGCTCCAGTTTCGCATCTTCTATTTGGAAGTCTTTGCGAACCTCAGCAACTTCGGATTTTACTGTTTTATACATTTCAGAAAATTGTTGAGCAACCTTTTTCTTAATATCCTCATGGTTGTAATCAATTTTATAATTCAAACTGTCTAGATCCTCTTTCAACTTATTGCAACCAGCCTTGAAGGTATCGTCCATTACCTCCAATCTTTTATTAAAATTTGTTTGACTGGCCATAATCTCATACTTTAATTCAGCATTACTGGCAGCTATTTTTGCATTACTATTTTTGACCTCAGTTATTTCAGATTTTAATTCAGCTGTCATTTGTGCATTACTGGCAGCGATTGCTTGTAATATAACATTTAGATCAACAGCCCCAGCATTTTTGGGTTGCTCACTAGCTGGCTTTTTATCACACTCAGGTGACGAAAAACTAGCTCCAACACCAGAATCATCAAAATTAAATGAAACTTCTGATTGATTAGTCCTATCTAACTTCTCCTTCTTAAACTCTACCATCTCTGATGACTGTTTCATTTTTAATTCATCAGAGAAACTATCATCCAATAAATTTACAATTTCTACTTTCTGCTTTACTACAGGGGTCTCTATTATTGAATCATTACCCCTTCCCACACTACTGTCAGGAGATAATACTTCATATTTTACTTTAACATTACCACTTTTATGCATATTTACACTTGAAACGTTGTCTGGATTTACAGTTTGCTCAACATACATAGGTTCTGATTTAAGTTTAACCCCAGTTTCTTTTGGCGGTTCCATCGCCGACAGTCTTTTAGTGCAGGTTAGTAAAATTTTAAACAGTTTTTCACTTAACTTAGTTCCTTCTGCACGACGTTGTTGTTGCCAGCGCGGCGTACCAGGATTCCTGATGCGACGTGGCACGTTGAACTGCAGACGGCACTCCGACGGCTGTGGTGCAATTGCGTGGCCTGCAATTGCAGGCGCGGCTACGGCTGCTACGGCGGACGACTGCGGTACGGCGAAACTGGCTTCTCGCGATGCCGGCAGCACCGCTAGACTCAGTGCCAGCTCCGTCAATCTAGATGCGTTGTTAATTCAACTGCGTTGCCCACCTGCCCATGTCACACTTTCACTGTTCCATTACTCAGTTGCGTGTCGCATTTCACTCGCGAATCCGAATAGTTAAAAATCACTTTCACTTAGTTGATTTCCCGGCCGATGCACCATATGTGGGGCGGCGAGTGAGTACTGCATATTGCTTGTGAAATGAAGTTTGTTATTTAAACGTGGGAAAAACACTGCACTTCCCGGCTTTTGGAATGTTGTTAATGCTGTCTTTCGCCGTTCTCAACACTGGCTCTCTCTTTGCTTTTTTGGCACCCAGAAAGTGATTTAACGAAACGTGGAGCCTGTAATGAGAGTTCCTAGTGCCCACTTAACCTGAGAATATTATTATAGCTGCAGCTTATAGCTCTGAAGAAGTAGGAGATTGTTCGGGATTTCTAATCAAAAACAATTTTCCAAAATAGTTGAGTATATTCTGAAATTCACTGATAACATCACAATTATCCCAACAACCTAACAACCAGAGCAGTTCAGAGTCTATTGCGCTGATGCAACTATAAAGGTCCGAATTAAAAGTCAAAAGAATGCTCGCCAAAATTTGATGAGAAATTCTCATCAAACGCCACGCTAAAATGATTGGTAGAATGTCTGTCCCGCGACGGCACGTGAAAATACAACAACACGCAAACTGAAGCTAGATAATGAAAATCATTCCAAAAATAATCCTTCATTTGAAATGTTTTCACAGTTACGCGTACACATCGTAACTCAATACGGCACCCGAGGCAGTTTGTAGCAGCGCTACCGTAGCGAAGCGACTCCCGACACAGCTGACGTGCTATTCAGCGTCTGGAGAGAACTGGGGCCTTCCTTACTCGCGCAGTGCTCTTATATATATAGCCTCGGTGCGGACGGCTAAGAGAACGCCGGCTCTAACTCGGCTCTCACGACTGGCCGCTGGGCTAGTAACGCACCACTTCAAGTTACATAATAATTTATAGCTTCTTTTGCTGAGGCTTATGAAGCTGTTAATTTAATCGTGCATTTAGCACGCAGGTAAGTATTTATAATAAAATTATGACGTGGCTAAGTTAAATATCTTGGGCGAGAGAAATAATTAAGTTACGCTGCACGCAGCATATGAGCTCTGAACTGGCCCTTTGGAGATCCGCTATCGCTATAATTTTATAGGTATTCAAAAGAAACTTTTCACATCTTCATAGTCATAGCGGACCTCCAACCTATTTAAATCTAAACATCCTAGTCTTATTCATTAGCCTACTTAATCTATCTTGCTTCCTTCAGTTTTGAGATGAAAACCAGAAAATCATGAATTTCCACTAAAGTCTTAACCTGTGAAATCCAAAGTACTGTTTTTATTAAATCATTATGAAAGATGAGTCTACATATAAATTTTGAAGTCTCTAGCTCCTTTCTGTTGCGCCAATTATTTTTTTAGAAAAACGTCCAAATTACAAAAATGGCTGAAGTTATCGAACTGATATTTAATACACATTAATTTAGTATTATTCCTTACATGCTGGAAAAGTTTCAGATCATTTGCTTGAATTTTAAGGTATTGCGCAACATTTATGACGTCAGAGCTAGTTACAGCAGACTGGCTGGCACACAATGGAAACTGATGTGAATTTACTACAGCGTGAGTAGGCTGCTTCCCTACAAACTGAGTGAATTAAGTTAAACATATTTTACAATATTTATGTAAATGTTACATATTACAAAATGGTTAACACACTGTAAAACCGGAAATGCTTATCCTCCTATTTCCAACTATAGTACTATAATTTTTTTCCTTTTTTTGTTACCTGAAAATATGACATTTCTGTGTATTTATATATTGCAATTGTTTTGCTATTTGCATATATACATTTTTTATTATTATAACGATAGTTCCCCTTTAGGAAAGCGATTGAACTTGAATTCATAATTTCATCTTCGGATGTTTTTCTCCTTTGCTTCCCAAAACCTCCTCATCCTCTCAGAATGCTCCTTTTTCCGTTCCTCTGTCCATTTTTTACCAGGCTGACGCGATGTTCTTTCCCCAAACTTCACACTTGTGATTTTATGCCGGCACTCGGTGCGATCTTCGAGATTTTTTATGTTGATCTGCTGTAGATCCCTCTGGACTTCTTTCAGCCACTCTGTGCCACATTTACTCTTTGTTATAATATTGAATAATTTCTTTGCTGTTCAGGAGTCTTCCATCCTGTAGATGTGTGTATAAAAATTGGCTCGGCGCTTTCTGATTTCATCTGTTACTATGTTGATCTTTCTATAGAGTTCGTTTTGTGGTCTCTACATCCAAATGCCATTTTTATTGATTGGACCGTAAATCTACCTTAGAATTTTTCTTTCCTGCTTTTCTATTTCCTTAGTTTTTGAATGACCATCAATCACCATTGTTTCAGCTGCGTAGATTGCTTCTGGAAGAATCACTGTTGTATAGTGCCTTAATTTTGCTCTGTCGAAATGCACTTCTTGTTGTAATGCGTCCATGTTAGCTTGTAGGCCTTCTGGAGCTTGGTGATTCTTTGTTCATTCGCAATTCGGTGTAATCCTGAGGACTGTATAGTTTCACCGAGGTATTCAAAATGGCATACTTGTGCAATTTTACCATATTTTGTTATTAAAGGGCATTTATTTTCTGGCTGCCTTTCCATATATTGGGTTTTTTCATAAGATATCTGTAGTCCGGATTTTTTTTTTAATTTCATGTAGTTTTTCCACTGCGCGAATCGCTTCTCTTCTGTTAATGGTGATAATTTCAATATCGTCAGCGAAAGCAAGGCACTTGACTTTAATTCGGTTCACTTTCTTGATACCAATTTGGATCCCTTTACATGAGGTATTGAAAAGGATTGGGGATAGTCCGTCCCACTGTCGGACTCCAGATTTGATTTCGAAGGGTTCTGATGCTTTGCCCATGAATTTCACTTTGGCCGTTGTTCCTGTAAGTGTCTGTTCTGTGATTTTTCGTGTCTTTCGGTCGATCCCAAATTCTTCCATTATTATGTTGATGTATAATTGGTTTGTTTTGTAAATACTATTTGTATTTCTACGCTGGGTCTTGCCCAGAGAGAACTATGCCATCGAACGATTGCATCGATAGGTCGTGTGGAGAACCAAAGTGTTTAGGATCTTTGGTAGTGATAACTCTGCCGCATGGAGCGCGGGCAGAGGGAGTCTGGCGGAAGTAGGGCGGTGGATCAGGTGTGTTGTGTGACGCTCCCGCGAATTGCCGCACTTCCGGGGTTGGGCAGCATGTAATTGCGCTCGACTTGCTATGATAGTTTCTGACACAGTGTCGCGGACGGGAAGCATTAGCTGGCGCACATCGAGAGCCTGTATCGCCTGGTGACCGTGTCGAGAAGAAGGTGCGCCAACATCCAGCTTCTGCAACAGCTGTCACCACCTCCCCGATCGACGACTGTGAACCTTCAATTAGCCAACAAGGTAGACTAAAAGCACGTAATGTTTCAGAACTGTATGGCAGATCTCAGCTTTACAGACTGTTAAATTTTTCTCACTAAATTACAGCAATGTAGCATGAACCTTTGTTGCTCATTGTCCCAATTGCATTACCAAGCAAGGTCCCTTCCTTTTCCGGAATGAACCCGAGTGTCGTTGAAATTCAAACGCCAGCATTAAAGTAATGTCATTTCGTTTCACTGCTTTAATTTCAAAGTTCAGTTAAGGTATTCACAGCTGGCTACAATATTTAGATACACAAGCACAAATTAAGAGTGTGAGTTTTGTTACCATATTTTAGCTTACCTGTGACTGCAGCTCAGCTTGGTACATACTAAATTTTACTACCGTTAATTGTTCAGAATCATTTAATTCAAGTTCAAAGTTAAATCCATTATTTCTAAATTGCGTACATTCAAGTAGCTTTGGAAATGATTGTTGAGGTAGCCCAGGACTAACCTTATTGTATTGAATTTCGTAGTGCTTTAGAAATAAAGTTCACTATTAACTTTAGTCGCCAAATTAACTTTAAATTTTTCGGTTTTATTAATTCTTTTGCTTAATTAAGTCAGAGTGTAGCGAAATTTATTACTTCTGGCAAACTTTCAGTTTTCACACTACACGTGTGAACCTTCAGTTGCCACGTTTTTAGTCCTAATTAAATGTGCAATAACCTTTCTTTTTCAGTTATTATAGTAGTTGTCTATAGGACTGGCGACCGTAATTTTCCCCAAATCTCAAACATCTAATTAACGCCAATTAATTGTTAACGTAACGACCGCACATTTACTTTCTTTATTAATTTTACCCTTTTCTCAAAAATTAATTTCCACCGATTTCTTTTGCATTATTCCTTTCATTTAGATGTAACCCTTTCCTCCCTCTTTACCGACAAATAAACTTCGGTGACGATTGTCTTTTTCAAATTTCTATTAGGTGCACGCGGTTTAATTTTTCGCTGTCATTAAGGTCGATAAGTGAGGGGGAGGTTACACGTGGCGACCTGGTGACAGGACAATCTTCGGAATTGAGGTTGTTCTGGACACGAATTTTCATTGTGCAAATACCGTGACAAAGTACTGGTTACGAACAGGTAGTTACGTCTGCGAGAATTAGTAGTGGGAGGAATCCTAATTAGATTTGAGATTTGGCATTTATATTGAAAATTGGTAAAATGAGTGAAGCAACAATTACCAGAATTTGGTAGACTTGGGTACGGAACAATCGGTCGAACAGTGGGAAACGCGCACCGCGGAACCCATTGTACAGGGACAGGCAGCTAGCATGAAAGACGCAACCACCGAAACGCAACAAAGAGCTGAAATGGAATTCCATACTTTAGAAAATGTTTCGAAATCGGAAGTGAAAATCAAATCTGAACCCCTTGATAACGAATGCGGGGTGACAATTAAAGAGGCACCCGCTACGGAAGTAAAACCGCTGGTTTCCGGGAATTTAACTGATTTATTTAATGTTTTGACTAACGAAATCATGGCTCAGTCTAGCAAGATAGAACCTCAGCCTGCCAAGCAAGAAGCTCAGTCTGAAAAAATTGACAGGAAGCTAGACAATCAGAACAAAGCTATTAATGTTGTGAACAACAATGTTGGAGTTGTTAACACAAAAGTTGAAAAACTCAAAGAAGATATTGTTGTAATTAATACCGAAATCGGTAATCTTATACAGGAAATGATAGGCGTTCAGGCGGAAATTGCGAACATAAATACTCGTTTTGATTTCGAAATTAGCAGAATAGAGAAAAGTGTAGGAGAAGCAGTTGCTCCGATGATCGAGAATAAGGTGACGGAACCAATTCAATTAGTGAAAAAAGAGGATCAACAGAAGGTGGAAAGTATAAAGGCTTTAGTGTCCGAAGTAGATACTAAAGTGAGGAAGCAGGTTAATACCTGCGAAAAGAAAAAGAGGGAAGTGGAAACGCTTGCGACAACCACTTGCCAATTAATTACGAGAGAGTCGGAATTAGAAAAGAAACTTGATGAAAAACAGAGCTATGTTCCAATCTGTGCACATAGTTCGGAATTGTTGACGAAAGAGGAGCGGTTCGACCCCTTGAAAAACGGCGGTATACACGCGACGAATTTCATTAAAAATTGTGAAAGAGTTTTACCCAGATCATGGACTAATGAGAGAAAAATTAATGCAGTTTTTGACGTGTTGGCTGGTGATGCCAAACGTTGGGGCTTAAACCTGAACATCACGAACCTGACTTTCGACGATTTTAAAAATTTGTTTCTGGCTGGATACTGGTCAGAGCAAAAACAACAAAGTGTCTGGCGTGAATTTGTCGTATCGAGGCCTTTCGATGTGATTTCGTGTGGCTCGATGAAGGAGTTTTGTGAGGGCTGGATCCGCAAGTTGGAATATTTGCGTGATCGCCGCACGAAATCCGAAATAATCTGGGAACTCTACAGGAAGCTTCCAGATGATACAAATCGCTACGTAGGAAGCTATTACAAGACATTCAATGATTCCTGGAAAGAGTTGAGGACGAGGACAATTGGCGCAATAGTCGCGACAGTGATAGAGGCCGTGGTAACAACAACGGGTACCACAACACCCACGACAACGATAACCATGGGAATAATGCATACCGCAACCATGGCAGCAATAAAAACAATGGTTGGACCGTAATACAATCGGTACAAAGAAAATAATAACAGGAATGGCGGAAACCATGATCATACTAACGTGATACGGGCTTCTCAGAATAGTAATAACGCCAGAGGGTTTGATCAGCCGCCTCAGCAGCATCCGGGGAGCGGATCTGCTGGGACGAGACAGGGAAATCATTAGCCGCGCTGGTGAGGGGCCGACCGGACGTGGAGAAATTTTGGCGGCCCAATAACAGGAGAAAACCGAGGTGTCGTCGTTATGAAAATTCCGAGTGGAATAATCAACGGCGGGAAAGTGTGCCACTGTTAGGAGAAAGGAGTGCGCCCACAAGTAGTATACACTGCAGTAGGAAATACATTCACTGTCAATGAGAACAATTTAAGTAGTGTTCCGGAAATCGGTTGTAAAGTGGCAGTTGTAACACCCACAGCGGAACTGGAGATTGAGTTTAAGAATGATTCGCAATCGCTGAGAGAAGATCAGATGTCGGATAACACGTCCGTCATTGAGCGAGGGGATGCAGAGAGGGATGAGGTATGGTTAAGGCAGTTCGGTCGCTTATACGACGAACTAAGAGATTATAGGGTCCTGTACGGGAGAAGTGTTTATGGGGAGCGCGGGCAGGATTTGCCGCGTCTCATCCCGCAGGAAGATAGTGTTTGTGAAGTGATTGAAAGTTCTGGCCCTAACCGGCAAACTTTACTAGTAATACTTGATGTTAATGGCGAGCACGAGCAAGATTCGTCGTGTTTCGTCCCGCAGGAGTTCGATGATGAAGTAGTAACGGAAAGTTCTGGCCCTAACCGGCAGACCTCACCGAAAGTTATAGTGGTAGAAGTAGCTGACCCATCCGACGCAAAACTCCAGTTTAAACATTGCGAGAGTATTAAGGAGAAACATTACGAGAATTTTAGTGATAGCCGGACACGATTGGTAGAAAAGCACGTAGCTTACAGCGTGTATAAGGTTAGAGCTGACGTTATACGGTCGGACGGTAGCAGTGTGGGTTGCTCAGATCCAGAGGAAGTAATTGCAGATACTACTGGGCACATTGCTCCAGGTAGATTGGCAGATGAGATCAATCTGGCCAAAGAGGAATCAACGAAGGTGACAATTAGTGAATTGATAGCAAAGCAACACTCACTAGTTGACGAGTTACAGGAAAAGGTTTCGGTATTGGAGGCGAAGCTACAGACTAAGCCTCAGGACAAACGTGTTGAAATTAAAACTGTATGTGAACAGAGGCTGAAAAAGCCGTCAGATAAGCCGGATTTAGGATCAAAGCCGGATGGTCTTTTCTGGAGTGACCTGGATATAGACGAGGATTTATTGTGGGAAAATAAAGGAACCGTCGAGGACAAGTGTAGACAGATAGTAGTGTCTGTTAATATGCACGGCCTGCAACTAAACGTGTTGATTGAGACCGGTGCAGAATTGAGGGCTGTATCTGGGAAAATATTTCAGTTACTGAAAGACAGACCTGGTATCGTAGTTATGCTAGTAACAGGAGTGAAAATTATTGGTGCTACTGGGAAGGCTAGTAAACCGGTCACAAAACAAATTTTTGTCAGCTTCGAGATAAGTGGGGCACGATTTGAACAAGAGTTTGTCGTCGTGCCAGACTTAACTACGGAAGTAATTATCGGGTTACATTGGCTATTAAAGTACTGTGCAGTGATTAATTGCGAAAGCAAAACTTTGACATGTACATCACAAGGTAAAACAATAGTAGTTAGTTTTGACGAGGCAGGAGACAGTGTGCATAGGCAATACCAGCTTACACACATTGTTAACTGGCCGGATGCCATTCACGTAGGTATGAATTTGAACTACTGTAACGTGAGGAATCTCGGCATTGACAATAGTGTAGAAAGTGAATTGGAAAGTATTGTAGATGGTAACACACGAACAAAGTCTAGGCCGACTTTGCCGTACCTATTGCCTTCACAACCATAGGGCATGGGGCAAATACACTCCTGGAAATTGAAATAAGAACACCGTGAATTCATTGTCCCAGGAAGGGGAAACTTTATTGACACATTCCTGGGGTCAGATACATCACATGATCACACTGACAGAACCACAGGCACATAGACACAGGCAACAGAGCATGCACATTGTCGGCACTAGTACAGTGTATATCCACCTTTCGCAGCAATGCAGGCTGCTATTCTCCCATGGAGACGATCGTAGAGATGCTGGATGTAGTCCTGTGGAACGGCTTGCCATGCCATTTCCACCTGGCGCCTCAGTTGGACCAGCGTTCGTGCTGGACGTGCAGACCGCGTGAGACGACGCTTCATCCAGTCCCAAACATGCTCAATGGGGGACAGATCCGGAGATCTTGCTGGCCAGGGTAGTTGACTTACACCTTCTAGAGCACGTTGGGTGGCACGGGATACATGCGGACGTGCATTGTCCTGTTGGAACAGCAAGTTCCCTTGCCGGTCTAGGAATGGTAGAACGATGGGTTCGATGACGGTTTGGATGTACCGTGCACTATTCAGTGTCCCCTCGACGATCACCAGTGGTGTACGGCCATTGTAGGAGACCGCTCCCCACACCATGATGCCGGGTGTTGGCCCTGTGTGCCTCGGTCGTATGCAGTCCTGATTGTGGCGCTCACCTGCACGGCGCCAAACACGCATACGACCATCATTGGCACCAAGGCAGAAGCGACTCTCATCGATGAAGACGACACGTCTCCATTCGTCCCTCCATTCACGCCTGTCGCGACACCACTGGAGGCGGGCTGCACGATGTTGGGGCGTGAGCGGAAGACGGCCTAACGGTGTGCGGGACCGTATCCCAGCTTCATGGAGACGGTTGCGAATGGTCCTCGCCGATACCCCAGGAGCCACAGTGTCCCTAATTTGCTGGGAAGTGGCGGTGCGGTCCCCTACGGCACTGCGTAGGATCCTACGGTCTTGGCGTGCATCCGTGCGTCGCTGCGGTCCGGTCCCAGGTCGACGGGCACGTGCACCATCCGCCGACCACTGGCGACAACATCGATGTACTGTGGAGACCTCACGCCCCACGTGTTGAGCAATTCGGCGGTACGTCCACCCGGCCTCCCGCATGCCCACTATACGCCCTCGCTCAAAGTCCGTCAACTGCACATACGGTTCACGTCCACGCTGTCGCGGCATGCTACCAGTGTTAAAGACTGCGATGGAGCTCCGTATGCCACGGCAAACTGGCTGACACTGACGGCGGCGGTGCACAAATGCTGCGCAGCTAGCGCCATTCGACGGCCAACACCGCGGTTCCTGGTGTGTCCGCTGTGCCGTGCATGTGATCATTGCTTGTACAGCCCTCTCACAGTGTCCGGAGCTCACCGGTGTCAATGTGTTCTTTTTTCCATTTCCAGGAGTGTATGTAGCAGAATTTCTGAGATTTATGAACACCTTGAGACATGAATCTAAAGGATATTCTCCAGAGGAAATCCTGTTAGATGACAGAAGTAAAAGTTTAGTAGAAGAGATAATCAAATTCCCTACACGTATTGACATTAGTATTGGTGTGAAAAAAGAGTGTTTGCGAGAAGTAATGAACGTAAAAGCCAATGCTCGCATACGTCGTCATGACGCTAAGGCGCGTTTTGCTAAGTTTGCAATTGGAGACTTAGTACTTGTAAAAGCTCATGAGAAATCAAGCGGGATTGGCAATAAAATCTCAAAATTTAAGTTTGTTTATAATGGACCATATAAAGTCATTGGCGTACCTCACACAAATGCTTATTCCTTAGAGTATCAAAGCTCTGGAGAACCATTAGGTATACGAAACATTGAAGACTTGAAATTGTACCAACCTACGATTGATTAATACCACAGAATGGGTAATTTTAGAGTAAGTAAACATACAGTGTAACATTTAAGGATTTGGTAGATTGCCATGCTTTTGCCTGACCTAGAGAACATTAAAGAAGTTGTAATTAATCAGCAATTAATTATGACAAATTGATTTAAGAGTAATTGATTATTAATCAACTGAAAAATCCAAGCTGCTAATTTAAGTTTTCAGCTGAGTCACAGTACATTAAGGAATGTAAGCATAATTTTGTAACTAGCTGTAACATTTCATGGATATGTCATTTACTAGTCATTGCCGATGTACTTAGACGCTCTTTTAAGTTTCAGGCTAGTACATACGTGTGATGATGGACAGTGTTGAGTTTTCCACTGTGATAATGTTAATGGACTCCTTGAGATTACTCGGGAGTGAGTTTTTCCGAAAGAAATCAGTGAAACGGACGTTCTGGAAATGCTGTTGCACAGGCGAGTGAGATCAAGCGTGCCGCACAGGCGGGCGCAACAATACTGGCGAGGCGGAGCCGCTGTCGGCTCTTGTGCCGCTCTCGGCATTCTTTGTACTTGCGAGTACGGAAGGCGGGGTTGTTTTTCTTCCCGGACACCTGATGTGAAAGAATTCTGCTGTCAATATTTATGTTTTTTATGATCTGCTGTGTATTATTTTCTTGTTTCGCATTAAGTGGACTTTCATCACAAGAATATTAATTATGAAACGGTTATATAAAAATGTGTATTCTATGTGATTAATTACTAATTTGCGTATTTTGATATACATGTTTTTTTATGACCATGCACTCTGATTAATTTTGTAAATAGTATTCCATTTCTTGATACTGTTAGGAATTTTGCTGATTTAGAATAGCTGAACCATTTTCTATTTCTTCTATGAACTTTAATATGTTTTCAACATGTTTTTTCTTTTGTGCAAGATGACAGAGTCGAATAAGGTTAGGAGTGTCTCCACTCAATTATTATGGTCTAATAATTGTTTATGGTTAATTAGCCTAATGCTAAATTTTCTTGATGTTTTAAGCATATGCATTTCTGTTGCTTTTTTTTCCTTTTTGGGACATTTTCTGAGTCTGTTCAGGTTTCACAAACATCCTCAGAAAATGTGGGGCACGTGTAACGCTGGAAATGCATATCCTCCTACTTCCATCTATTGTACTATAAATTTTTTTCCTTATTTTTTAACCTGAAGATATGACATGTCTGTGTATTTATGTATTGTAATTGTTTTGCGTTTATGTAGATGTATAATTGGTTTGTTTTGTAAATACTATTTGTATTTCTACGCTGGGCCTTGCCTAGGGCGAACTATGCTATCGAACGATTACATCGATAGGTCGTGTGGAGAACCACAGTGTTTATGATCTTTGGTAGTGTTAACTCTGCCGTATGGACTACGGGCAGAGAGAGTCTGGCGGGAGTAGGGCGGTGGAGCAGGTGTGTTGTGTGACGCTCCCGCAAGTTGCTACGCTTTCGGGGTTTGGCAGCATGTAATTGCGCTCGACTTGCTAAGATAGTTTCTGACACGGTGTCGCGGACGGGAAGCATTAGCTGGCGCACATCAAGAGCCTGTAATGCCTGGTGATCGTGTCGAGAAGGCGCGCCAACATCCAGCTTCTGCAACAGCGACGGCCGACAATGAGTGACTGTCGCCACCTCCCCGATCGACGACTGCAAACCTTCAATCAACCAACAAGGAAGACTAAAAGCAGATGTGTGGCAGACCCCAGCTTTTCAAACTGTTAAATTTTTCTCACTAAATTACAGCAATGTAGCATGAATCTTTGTTGCTCATTGTCCCAATTGCATTACCAAGCAGTGTCCCTTCCTTTTCCGGAATGAACCCGAGTGTCGTTGAAATTCAAACGCCAGCATTAAAGTAATATCATTCCATTTCTCTGCTTTAATTTCAAAGTTCAGTTAAAGTATTCATAGCTGGCTAGAATATTTAGATTACACAAGCACAAATTAAGAGTGCGAGTTTTGTTATCATATTTTAGCTTACCTGTGACTGCAGCTCAGCTTGGTACGTATTAAATTTTACTATTGTTAATTGTTCAGAATCATTTAATTCAAGTTCGAAGTTAAATCTCTTATTTCTAAACTGCATAGATTCAAGTAGCTTTTGAAATGATTGTTGAGGTAGCCCAAGACTAACCTTATTTTATTGAATTTCGTAGTGCTTTAGAAACAAAGTTCACTATTAATTTCAGTCACTAAATTAACTTTCAATTATTCGGTTTTATTAATTCTTTTGCTAAATTAATTCAGAGTGTAGCGAAATTTATTACTTCTGACAAACATTCAGTTTTCACACAACATGTGTCAACCTTCAGTTGCCACGCTTTTAGTGCTAATTAAATGTGCAATAACCTTTCTTTTTCAGTTATTATAGTAGTTGTCCATAGGACTGGCGGCCGTAATTTTCCGCAAATCTCAAATATCTAATTAACGCCAATTAATTGTTAAAGTAACGACCGCACATTTACTTAATTTTACCCTTTTCTCAAAATTAATTTCCACCAATTCCATCTGCATCTTTCCTTTCATTTAGATGCAACCCTTTCCTCCCTCTTTAACGACAAATTAACTTCGGTGACGATTGATTTTCCCAAATTTCTATTAGGTGCATGCGGTTTAATTTTTCACTGTCATTAAGGTCGATAAGAGAGGGGGAGGTCACAACACCTGTAATGTAAAAGGCGTCTAGTCCTAGATGGAGGTAAAACAGCAATGTGTCTCAGAATCAGATTTTCACTCAGCAGCGGAGTGTGCGCTGATATGAAATCTCCTGGCAGATCGAAACTGTGTGCTGGACTGAGACTCGAACCGGAGTTTGAGTCTCGGTCTGGCACACAGTTTTAATCTTCCAGAAAGATTCAGCAATGTGTCTCCTTCAACACAGCGAGGGAAACGTAACACAATCATTCATTTATTAAAACAAAATACATCACGGAGAGTAATCAGAGTTTGCTAAAAGCAGCTTATCGCTGCTTTATCGACATAGGGGTGTTACACCCATTACTGTCCGGGTCGTTTTCAGACGCGTCTTCGTGGCCATCTGGTCTCAGGTTGAAGCGGGACTCACCACCGACGAAAATTATCCTCCAGTACATGAGACTGGAGACGTCTGGGACGCTGGTGGGCATGGCCCTCCAACCAGTAAGAATTTTATCCAACGCGACAATTGGACAGAATTTGACACGACATCCCTCAGGAGTACATCCGACAATTCTGTCAATCAATGCCAAGCCGAATAACAGTTGGCATAAGACCAGTGATGCACCACCGCGTTATTTACTAGTGCAATTTGTGAAACTCTTTCTCTTGAATAAACTATCCAATTCGTCTGAAATGGTTTGTCTGTACATCTACATCGCCTCTGTTTATTACATCCCATTCCATACATATTCAGATAACTTCAAGAATGAATGGCACGCGCGCGTTGTTAATGTGATAAATCTGGCCGACCAAGCTCACATGAGACACAACATCACATATGCAACAAATGAGAACCTTCACACTGCCTATCGAATTTTAGCTGATACAGCTAAAGACATCGTGTGACAAGGGGTATTGATATAAGACAATGTATTGCAGCATTTGCAGTTGAAAAAAAAATACCTGTGGTAAAGTTAAGTTGGTTTTGGCTGTAAAGAGACTCAGCCAAGTTATGAGCACTGCACGTTGGAAGAAGATGAAAAACTGTATCCTGACAGCGTTGTATGCATCTAAAACAGCCTTGAAGCAGAAAGTAAAGAGGAAAAAAGAACAAAATGACATCGATGAAACCACCGAGTGTTCTACCAATACCCAAGACGTCGTTTGGTATTATTTCCTTCCTCATTTCTACCTTAGCCGGTGTCTAAGCGGCTGGTTAACTGGTTAGGGGTGCTGCAGCTACTGCCAGGACAGTCAAGAACAAGAAAACACTCAGGAGCAAAGGTAGAAGACACGAAGACCTAACTGCATGATGGATGCAGCAGCCATCAGAAAAGGGCTACACTCATCATTGTAGAAACCTTGAATGTCGGCAATGACATTCACACTTCACGCTGTCATTGTGCAACGCTCTGGGTATGCCACAGCACTTGGTCATTTATACAGCACATTACAGAACCGAATACTTGGTAGAAATAAGGAGAATGCGGAATTGTGAATCTGGGCGTAACAGGCTTAACTCGAACTCACTGAGTAGCATACATTAAAAAAGGATTACAAGTAACATCCACTATTTCGACTCATTCGGCAACCTGCAATATCCAGAAGTATTACAACGATACTTCACAGGCAGAAGACATGTGTTCTACAATTTTAGCCGCTACCCGGAATTTAATACATTCTTGTGTGGTCATCTATGCATCACATTTCTCCTGACGTTTACAAATGATATATAAGGAGGGGTATTAAGCGTCCATTCACCAGTTGATGTTTGGATCCAATGTCATAAACTCGGACTTTAAAAGAACGATCGCCCTTATTACGTGCGGATTACTTCCCACCAGTTGATTTAAGTATTGGAGATCGGACTGGAGACATATAACACCATCCCAAATATCACAGAGGCTAGCAGTAAACATCATATGGAAATTAATAGTAAAAACGAAATTGTGGAAATTGAACCTGGTGCGAATGATATTGACGATTTAAACGAAATTTTAAAACAACCCAGAAAGCAGATTGAGGTCCTTGCAGACATCAGTACACTTAAATCTGAAATGAAGATGGAAAACCGCCGACAGGGAGATGGATTGTCACCACTGTTGTTCAATATAGCACTGGACGAAGTGATCAGGCAGTGGAGAGCAATAAACGAGGAAATGGGAATATCAAAAACCCATGTGTGGGACAAAACTGACAACAAGGCCCAAGTGGACTGCCTAACCTTTGCAGATGACATAGCAATAGTAAGTGAGACGGAAGAAGATGCAAAGACACAACTCGACAACTTAAGTAAGGTAGCCAGAAAGGTGGGACTGAGGATCGCCTATAACAAGACAAAGACATTAAACACCACTGCAAACTGGGAAACACCGGAAGGCACTGTGCAAATGGTGGACAAATTTAAATGCCTGGGAGAATTTATAACAGGAAGGAACAGGAGCAAGGAGGGAATAACAGAGAGGATAAAGAAGATGAGGTCAGCCGTTTGCATGATGAGAGAGGTATATTCACAGAGACAAAGACAAGCCACTACAAGACAACAGTGAGGAATTCAGTATTATATGCTGCTGAGACGATGACACTAGGAAGAAATGGGGCAGAGCAACTAGAGAAAGAAGAGAGGAAAATACAAAGAAAAACACCAGGTGGCAAAAGAGGTGGAGAGAGGTGGATGCGAAGACCTAGGGAAGAATTGTAACGGAACATGAGAACAATATTCGGGGAAATCAGACTCAAAAGGGCAAGGTTTGCTGGGCATGTAGTTAGGATGAATATGGACAGAATGACGAAAAGAGTGTAGGAAACAACAGGGAGGACAAGGGAAAGACAGGAACCAAGTGGATTGTTGAACTTCGGAAGGACTGAAACTACCTGACAGATTAGAACTGTGTGCCCGACCGAGACTCGAACTCGGGACCTTTGTCTTTCGCGGGCAAGTGCTCTACCAACTGAGCTACCGAAGCACGACTCACGCCCGGTACTCACAGCTTTACTTCTGCCAGGCAAAGGTCCCGAGTTCGAGTCTCGGTCGGGCACACAGTTTTAATCTGTCAGGAAGTTTCATATCAGCGCACACTCCGCTGCAGAGTGAAAATCTCATTCTGGAAACATCCCCCAGGCTGTGGCTAAGCCATGTCTCCTTTCTTTCAGGAGTGCTAGTTCTGCAAGGTTCGCAGGAGAGCTTCTGTAAAGTTTGGAAGGTAGGAGACGAGATACTGGCAGCTCAGTTGGTAGAGCACTTGCCCGCGAAAGGCAAAGGTCCCGAGTTCGAGTCTCGGTCGGGCACACAGTTTTAATCTGTCAGGAAGTTTCATATCAGCGCACACTCCGCTGCAGAGTGAAAATCTCATTTCGGAAGGACTGGTTGGAATTGGGGATCAAGGTCGAAGGAAAGGAAAATTGGAGGTAGAAATATACACCGACAAATATGCCGGAGATCATGGACAGAGAAGAATACAGGAAAAAGTTAGAATGTCACCAGTGGAGCCGCCAGGAGAAACGGGAACTGAAGATCTCGGAAGAAGAGCGGGAGATGAGAAGAGAAAGAATGAAGAGGTTCAGGGAGAAGAAGAGGAAAATGCAGTCCACGAAGGGGCTATCCGTGGTCCTATAGAGGCCGTAACACAAGAAGAATAAGAAGAAGAAGAAGAAATCGCCGACTGACTTTAAGCAGCTAGGTTCAACAACCCCACTACTGGGTTTCACAAAGAGATAGGTTTTGAAGACGGATCCCAGTAAATATTACAAATCTGGTCAGGCAGTGGATACTCTCCCTGTCAGTAAAATCCGTGTTGAGTGTAACTGCAACGACTTCATATCTGAACGATAGACTGGTTCATTCAATTTACGGATTCTTTCGCTCAGTTGGAACAGGGTATAAGACTGTTGAAACTTCTGCCACCGCTATATACCTTCCAATAACAGTTCAGACCTTGTGCTATCTTGAGGTGCGTATTGTGGATCAGAATAACCAACTTATTGACTTTCGTGCTGATGAAATCATTGTACGACAAGACAGGCGTAAGGTATAAAACGAGTGCACACAGCGCACAGCACAGCAATTCGCAGCAGAACCGCAAGATGATAATACGTGCCAACTACGAGTTCCTTAAATCAGTAGGCTTGAAACCTCGCAATGACTTCATGCTCAATATATCTCACCCAGTGGAAAATGATGGGTGAATCACACGCCAGAAGTACTTCTCGCATAAACCTTATGCTTCAACGACATTTAACAAGAACGATGAAATTAGGATTGCCATCCAGCACCGAAACGCTTTAACTCTTCCATGCAGGAGTTTGATATATTTGGATGGATCATTTAAGAAAAAGATGGTAGTCGTACAGTGGGATCGAAGCTTACAACTAATGTTTTGGCTTTTGGCTTCCTTGTTCCAGGAAATACGATATGAAATTAATGGGTTAGGGATTGATCGTACACGTAATATTGGCATAACATCAACCTTAAAACACACGTCACATGACCACCCTCGGATCTAAATGGTTTACAAAATGCAGGATGGTTCATAGACATGCCTGCTGGCAGAACAGCAAGAGTACCGCCGAAGTACACCATGCATACCTGTAACAGTGCTTATGAGGTACTTTGAAGACATGCAGCGAATTATTATGAATGCTAAACATGAGCTTATTCTGGTACGGAGTGCAACGGATAACGACTCATACATTCAAGAAGCTCAAGAGGAGAATCAGTTCATCATCAACAAAATTATATGGAAAATGCCCCACATCGCTGTGGCAGACGAGGATAGTTTCAAGCTTTTAAAAGTTCTGAAAACCGGTACAATCTGCCATTAACTTTCAGTTCATGGAAGATTGTTGAGTAGCCAGTGTTACCGACAGCGAGCAGACAAACATGGCTTATTAAAACCTCCGTGCAGACGGAAACGCCGAGATTCATCATACTTGCACTCAGGACCGACAGAACGGGTAATTTAGCAAATTATTCCCCTGTATTTGACAACTTGAATTTAACTAATGCCAGAGACTACTTGAATTCAGAATTCTATCTGTCTGACAATTTACTGTTACAATGGGATCGGAATGTATACAGACTAGCATTTGATATGTATGCAAGGTCCCGTGCTTCTTACTATGAAGATGTTGAAAAGGAAGGATGCTTACTCAGTCCACGGAAATTCAAGGAGCTGGCACCAATTATCGTAATAGACTGTTCTAAGCTGAGTGAGATAATTAAATCAGGACCAATAGATGTACGAGGCGGATCAATCCTCCTCAAATTTCCAATAACACAATGCAGCGTATGCTCAAATTCTGCATGACCATGTGATTAACTACTGTGCAAGTAGTGGTGTTGTGCAGCGTGCTGCACAAATGAGCAAGTGCTGTGGCATACCCAGAGCGTTGCACAATGACAGATTGAAGTGTGAACGTCACTTCCGACATTCAAGGTTTCTGTGATGATGAGTGTAGACAATTCATATTTAAAGATGTTGCATTCATAGGATACACTGAAGATGTTGGTATAATTGACATATTCTCAGGAAGAATCCCATCACCGAGGCCTTTCAAGGTTGTAAATTTTACTAAGACACGGAGGAGTGCAAAGTAGTTAACAAGTTTCTTTCATGGACTCCACTGGACCGATGCTGGTATACCTTGTAAAGACATGATGACGTCACTTCGAATATTCGATCATCCTGAGGCTATCATCTACGTCAAAGGCGAGGAGAAAATCACATCGATGCAGCGAATCTTCAAGTTTGCATCTGTTCAAGACCTGGAATTGTACAGGTGTCCTACTATCCACTAGCTGAAGAACAAGAAGAAGATGTGTGAAAATTGTGTTGTGTCTGCTTACGAAAATGTAAAATTACTTTTAAGTTGTATTAATGGAAATAAATGAATTTTTACCTTACATTCAGTGTTTTCCTTTCTTCATGCCTGGCTCCTACATAGCTAGTATGTAGCTTTGCCTGGATCCTACGTCTGTGGCTTCGTTCATCCACAGGAATTGTCACAGTTTCATATAAGTCTTTGGAAGCGGACACTATTACGCGGCGCCTGTTCCCAAAATCCTGTATGTGCAGCGAGATAGGCGAAATCCCATGCAATCATTACATGTATTTTATTTTCCTCCATCTTAAGCTTCATCTCTCTCATGCTTCAAACGAATAGCTTGGGCATCTTGCACAATCATTATATACATTTGTAAGGGTAGGTATTTGTGAAATAACGACAAAGACACATGGTAACGAATAACAGACATAAATACTCACAGTAGTGACACAAAAATCTTGTTGTTTTTACGACACATGATGTAATACTGCTTGTAAATTCACAGTCCTTGTTACAGTTTGAAATACTTTTTTTCACCGATCTTTTACAAATTTTTTTACTTTACATCGCAGTACTAGTTCCAGCTGTTGCATAGGTACAGTTTCTCTTACACTAATACTAATACTGTTACCAGTGAAATTCCACCCAAACAGAAGACTTAATTTGTACGCTGAGTTGGTTAGCTCTAACCGTTCTCCACCTCAAGCAGCTGAAATAATTTAATAACCAAATGAAGCGTATAGCACTAAAACTGCACTGAAATGAACTGGATGGAACGCACACTTAAATCTAGAATGACTTTGACAGCTAGTGGTAATTTAACCTTACAAACTAATCTGTTTACATATGCACTTACACAAACACGCACGCACATGAACTGCAAAAGACTGAAAAACTGTTAAGTATTTGTTTTCTTTCATTTAGACTTTTTAAGTTTTTTGATGAATTTAGTTAAAATTTTTAATCCGTTTTATATATACTGCAAATTTTAACTTTATTTAACAGACAAACGCGTGGTTCCTGAAGAGGGGCAGCAGCCGTTTCAGTAGTTGCAGGGGCAACAGTCTGGATGATGACTGATCTGGCCTTGTGACACTAACCAAAACTGCCTTGCTGTGCTGATACTGCGAACGGCTGAAAGCAAGGGGAAACTACAGGCGTAAATTTTCCCGAGGGCATGCAGTTTTACTGTATGGTTAAATGATGATAGCGTCCTCATGGGTAAAGTATTCCGGAGGTAAAATAGTCCCCCATTCGGATCTCCGGGCGGGGACTACTCAGGAGGACATCGTTATCAGGAGAAAGAAAACTGGCGTTCTACGGATCGGAGAGTGGAATGTCAGATCCCTTAATCGAACAGGTAGGTTGGAAAATTTAAAAAGGGAAATGGGTAGGTTAAAGTTAGATATAGTGGGAATTAGTGAAGTTCGGTGGCAGGAGGAACAAGACTTTTGGTCAGTTGAATACAGGGTTATAAATACAAAATCAAATAGGGGTAATGCAGAAGTAGGTTTAATAATGAATAAAAAAAATAGGAGTGCGGGTAAGCTACTACAAACAGCATAGTGAACGCATTATTGTGGCCAAGACAGACACGAAGTCCACGCCTACTACAGTAGTACAAGTTCATATGCCAACTATATCTGCAGATGAAGAAGAAATTGATGAAATGTACGATTAGATAAAAGAAATTATTCAGGTAGTGAAGAGAGACGGAAATTTAATAGTCATGGATGACTGGAATTCGGTATTAGGAAAAAGGAGAGAAGGAAACGTAGTAGGTGAATATGGATTGGGGTTAAGAAATGAAAGAGGAAGCCGTCTCGTAGAATTTTGCACAGAGCACAACTTAATCATAGCTAACACTTGGTTCAAGAATCATGAAAGGAGTCTGTATACATTGAAGAGGGCCGGAGGCACTGGAAGGTATCAGATAGATTATATAATCGTATGACAGATATTTAGGAATCAGGTTTTAAATTGTAAGACATTTCCAGGGGCAGATGTGGACTCTGACCACAATCTATTGGCTATGAAAACTGTAGATTAAAACTGAAGAAACTGCAAAAAGGTGGGAATTTAAGGAGATGGGACCTTGATAAACAGACTAAACCAGAGGTTGTACGGAGTTTCAGGGAGAGCATAAGGGAACAACTGACAGGAATGGGGGAAAGAAATACAGTAGAAGAAGAATGGGTAGCTTTGACGGATGAAGTAGTGAAGGCAGCAGAGGATCGAGTAGGTAAAAAGACGAGGGCCAGTAAAAATCCTTGGGTAGCATAAGAAATATTGAATTTAATTGATGAAAGGAGAAAATATAAAAATGCAGTAAATGAAGCAGGAAAAAAGGAATACAAACGTCTCAAAAATGAGATCGACAGGACGTGGGAAATGGCTAGGCAGGGATGGCTACAAGACAAATGTAAGGATGTAGAGGCTTATCTCACAAGGGGTAAGATATTTACTGTCTACAGGAAAATTAAAGAGACCTTTGAAGAAAAGAGAAACACTTGTATGAATATCAAGAGCTCACATGGAAACCCAGTGCTAAGCAAAGAAGGGAAAACAGAAAGGTGGAAGGAGTATATAGAGGGTCTATACTAGGGCGATGTACTTGAGGACAATATTATGGAAATGGAAGAGGATGTAGATGAAGATGAAATGGGAGATGTGATACTGCGTGAAGAGTTTGACTGAGCACTGAAAGACCTGAGTCGAAACAGGGCTCCGGGAGTAGACAACATTCCATTAGAACTAATGACAGCCTTGAGAGAGCCAGTCCTGACAAAACTCTACCATCTGGTGAGCAAGATGTATGTGACAGGCGAAATACACTCAGACTTCAAGAAGAATATAAAAATTCCAATCGCAAAGTAAGCAGGTGTTGACAGATGGGAAAACTAGCGAACTATCAGTTTAATAAGTTCAAAATGGTTCAAATGGCTCTGAGCACTATGCGACTTGACTTCTGAGGTCATCAGTCCCCTAGAACTTAGGACTACTTAAACCTAACTAAGCTAAGGACATCACACACATCAATGCCCGAGGCAGGATTCGAAACTGCGACCGTAGCGGTCGCACGGTTCCAGACTGTAGCGCCCAGAACCGCACGGCCACTCCGGCCGGCCATTTAATAAGTCATGGCTACAAAATACTAATGCGAATTCGTTACAGACGAATGGAAAAACTAGTAGAAGACGACCTCGGGGAAGATCAGTTTGGATTCCGTAGAAAGGTTGGACACATGAGGCAATACTAACCCTACGACTTATCTTAGAAGATAGATTGAGGAAAGGCAAACCTACATTTCTAGCATTTGTAGACTTAGAGAAAGCCTTTGACAATATTGACTGGAATACTCTGTTTCAAATTCTGAAGGTGGCAGGGGTAAAATACAGGGAGCGAAAGGCTATTTACAATTTGTACAGAAGACCTCCGGCATAAGAAGTAAGCCTCATTCTGCCAACGGTCTTGTCAAAGAGGGCGGAGGAGCGGATAGAGGTTCAGGGCACTCTCTTGCCCTAGGGGTGGGAAATTGCCCGTAAAGGCGGAAGAATCAGCAATGATCAACGACAGGAGGATGCAGAAGGCAATGGAAACCACTGCATTAAAGACACGTAACGTGTATCCACAGGACATGTGGCCTGTAACTGAAGAAGTGTCATGATGATCTCTCCATTGGCAAAAGATTCCGGAATAGTCCCCCATTCGGATATCCGGGAGGGGACTGCCAAGGGGGAGGTTACCATGAGAAAAAGACTGAATAATCTACGAAAGGATAACGTTCTACGAGTCGGGGCGTGGAATGTCAGAAGCTTGAACGTGGTAGGGAAACTAGAAAATCTGAAAAGGGAAATGCAATGGCTCAATCTAGATATAGTGGGGGTCGGTGAAGTGAAGTGGAAGGAAGACAAGGATTTCTGGTCAGATGAGTATCGGGTAATATCAACAGCAGCAGAAAATGGTATAACAGGTGTAGGATTCGTTATGAATAGGAAGGTAGGGCAGAGGGTGTGTTACTGTGAACAGTTCAGTGACCGGGTGGTTCTAATCAGAATCGACAGCAGACCAACACCGACAACGATAGTTCAGGTATACATGCCGGTGTCGCAAGTTGAAGATGAGAAAGTGTATGAGGATATTGAAAGGGTAATGCAGTATGTAAAGGAGGACGAAAATCTAATAGTCATGGGCGACTGGAATGCAGTTGTAGGGGAAGGAGTAGAAGAAAAGGTTACAGGAGAATATGGGCTTGGGACAAGGAATGAAAGACGAGATAGACTAATTGAGTTCTGTAACAAGTTTCAGCTAGTAATAGCGAATACCCTGTTCCAGAATCACAAGAGGAGGAGGTATACTTGGAAAAGGCCGGGAGATACGGGAAGATTTCAATAAGATTACATCATGGTCAGACAGAGATTCCGAAATCAGATACTGAATTGTAAGATATAGACTCAGATCACAATATAGTAGTGATGAAGAGTAGGCTGAAGTTCAAGACATTAGTCAGGAAGAATCAATACTGAAAGAAGTGGGAAACGGAAGTACTAAGGAATGACGAGATACGTTTGAAGTTCTCTAACGCTATAGATACAGCAATAAGGAATAGCGCAGTAGGCAGTACAGTTGAAGAGGAATGGACATCTCTAAAAAGGGCCATCTCAGAAGTTGGGAAGGAAAACATAGGTACAAAGAAGGTAGCTGCGAAGAAACCATGGGTAACAGAAGAAATACTTCAGTTAATTGATGAGAGGAGGAAGTACAAACATGTTCCGGGAAAATCAGGAATACAGAAATACAAGTCGCTGAGGAATGAAATAAATAGGAAGTGCAGAGAAGCTAAAACGAAATGGCTGCAGGAAAAATGTGAAGACATCGAAAAAGATATGATTGTCGGAAGGACAGACTCAGCATACAGGAGAGTCAAAACAACCTTTGGTGACATTAAAAGCAACGGTGGTAACATTAAGAGTGCAACGGCAATTCCACTGTTAAATGCAGAGGAGAGAGCAGATAGGTGGAAAGAATGCATTTAAAGCCTCTATGAGGGTGAAGATTTGTCTGATGTGATAGAAGAAGAAACAGGAGTCGATTTAGAAGAGATAGGGGATCCAGTATTAGAATCGGAATTTAAAAGAGCTTTGGAGGACTCACGGTCAAATAAGGCAGAAGGGATAGATAACATTCCATCAGAATTTCTAAAATCATTGGGGGAAATGGCATCAAAACGACTATTCACGTTGCTGTGTGGAATATATGAGTCTGGCGATATACCATCTGACTTTCGGAAAAGCATCATCCACACAATTCCGAAGACGGCAAGAGCTGACAAGTGCGAGAATTATCGCACAATCAGCTTAACAGCTCATGCATCGAAGCTGCTCACAAGAATAATATACAGAAGAATGGAAAAGAAAATTGAGAATTTGCTAGGTGACGATCAGTTTGGCTTTAGGAAAAGTAAAGGGACGAGAGAGGCAAATCTGACGTTACGGCTAATAATGGAAGCAAGGCTAAAGAAAAATCAAGACACTTTCATAGGATTTGTCGACCTGTAAAAAGTGTTCGACAATATAAAATGGTGCAAGCTGTTCGAGATTCTGAAAAAAAGTAGGGGTAAGCTATAGGGAGAGACGGGTCATATACAATATGTACAACAACCAAGAGGGAATAATAAGAGTGGACGATCAAGAACGAAGTGCACGTATTGAGAAGGGTGTAAGACAAGGCTGTAGCCTTTCGCCCCTACTCTTCAATCTGTACATCGAGGAAGCAATGATGGAAATAAACGAAAGGTTCAGGAGAGGAATTAAAATACAAGGTGAAAGGATATCAATGATAGGATTCGCTGATGACATTGCTATCCTGAGTGAAAGTGAAGAAGAATTAAATGATCTGTTGAACGGAATGAACAGTCTAATGAGTACACAGTATGGTTTGAGAGTAAATCGCAGAAAGACGAAGGTAATGAGAAGTAGTAGAAATGAGAACAGCGAGAAACTTAAAATCAGGATTGATGGTCACGAAGTCAATGAAGTTAAGGAATTCTGCTACCTAGGCAGTAAAATAACCAATGACGGACGGAGCAAGGAGGACATCAAAAGCAGACTCGCTATGGCAAAAAAGGCATTTCTGGCCAAGAGAAGTCTACTAATATCAAATACTGGCCTTAATTTGAGGAAGAAATTTCTGAGGATGTACGTCTGGAGTACAGCATTGTATGGTAGTGAAACATGGACTGTGGGAAAACCGGAACAGAAGAGAATCGAAGCATTTGAGATGTGGTGCTATAGACGAATGTTGAAAATTAGGTGGACTGATAAGGTAAGGAATGAGGAGGTTCTGCGCAGAATCGGAGAGGAACGGAATATGTGAAAAACATTGATAAGGAGAAGGGACAGGATGATAGGAAAGGAAATTGTGGCGGGCCGCATCAAACCAGTCAGTAGACTGATGACCAAGAAAAACAGAAACCAGATGGCAGTTATAAGAGTCGAGGGGCATGTGAGGTACGCAGTGGTTGGGAAGGGAGTGAGACAGGCTTGTAGCCTCTCCCCGATATTATTCAGTCTGTATATTGGACAATCAGTGAAGGAAACAAAAGAAAAATTCGGAGTAGGTATTAAAATACCTGGAGAAGAAATAAAAAAACTTTGAGGTTCGCCGATGACATTGTAATTTCGTCAGAGACAGCAAAGGACTTGGAGCAGCAGTTGAATGGAATGGACAGTGTCATGAAAGGAGGATATAATATGCACATCAATAAAAGCAAAACGAGGTAAATAGAATGTAGTCGAATTAAGTCGGGTGAGGCTGAGGGAATTAGATTAGCAAATGAGACACTTAAAGTAGTAAAGTATTGTTGCTATTTGGGGAGCAAAATAACTGATGATGGTTGAATCAGAGAGGATATAAAATGTGCACTGGCAACGGCAAGGAGAGCGTTTCTGAAGAAGAGAAATTTGTTAACATCGAGTATAGATTTAAGCGTCAGGAAGTCGTTTCTGAAAGTATTAGTATGGACTGTAGCCATGTATGGAAGTGAAACATGGACGATAAACAGTTTGGACGAGAAGAGAATTGAAGATTTCGACGTCTGGTGCTACAGAAGAATGCTTAAGATTAGTTGGGTAGATAACATAAGTAATGAGAAGGTATTGAATAGAATTGGGGAGGAGTTTGTGGCACAACTTGACTAGAAGAAGGAATCGGTTTGTAGGACATTTTCTGAGGCATCAAGGGATCACCAATTTAGTACTGGAGGGCAGGGTGGAGGGTAAAAATGGTAGAGGGAGACCAAGAGATGAAGTCACTAAGCACATCCAGAAGGATGCAGGTTGCAGTAGGTACTGGGAGATGAAGAAGCTTGCACAGGATAGAGTAGCATGGAGAGGTGCATCAAACCAATCTTAAGTCTGAATACAACAACAACAACAGCAACAACGATTTTTACAATTTTTTTCCAGCTCATGGTGCTTGTATATTCAGGCATACGTATCATGCCACTTATTTAGAAAAAATAAACAGACTATATTTACTTACAGGACTACATATTTACGTAGACATCGACAGTCAGACGCACTGACAAGCATACATACAGACACCCATGTGGGCAAACCATACTTCACACACATATAATATTTACGCTTTGATAAAAGAGTCATACAATTTGACACAAGCTCTCACTTAGCAAGTAACTCTCTCTCTCATTCACAACGTCGGAGTCCTCGACCCCCTCTCATGCTTCAAGTAAATGGTGTTAGTAAGGGAGGGTTTCGGTCATGTCATTACAAATGGCGCTTTTATAGCCATGAGGCGACAATCCGATTATAGACTGCAGTACAGTGCACACTTCGTGACCTGTAGATCGAATACCAGTTTGTTGTACCATATGCAGAGGTTGCATTGGAGCACCGCGAACACCACCGTACAGGCACTGCAAGTAGTCTTCGACCGTGAGAACACGTGATGCCGACACCATTAGCCCAACTCTGGGTGTCTCCATCTATTGTATGATATGCATACATTTTGGATCTTTGTAGGTCTAAGATCTTAGACCTACAAACTCCACAATCGACAATCCATCCACCTCATCTTTCATTAAGCCAATAACCTTCTTCCAGTGTGGAATAATACAAAACTAAACTCCGCCGGATCAGGCCATGAAGGCCCTATGGTATCGACCGGCCGCCATGTTATCGTGAGCCCACAGGCGTCACTGGATGCGGCTACGGAGGCTCAGCTCATCACTCTCCTGGCCGTATGTCAGTTTACGAGACCGAAGCCGCTACTTCTCAATCACGTAGCTCCTCATTTTGCCTCACAGGGGCAGAGTCTGAGGAACGATACTGTAATAATTATCGGTTAAGTATCCCATTGTGTCGAATACATAACCGTGACACCAAATTACTTGATATTAATCGTCGTGCTTCACCCAGTAGATGGAGCTATCTGTATCCATATAAAGTAACTTTGGTTCCATGAAGTGAGTTTTGGGAAAGTCATAGTGGAAGCGGTACATGTGAAGTTTGGAAATGTCCAGTAAACACATACCCAAGTAGATGGTTTTCGTTAATTCTACTGAAACTTTCTACATCTCGCCAGCAAGAAAGTTGTCATTGTAAAAAGGGAATCGCTTAAAATTTGTTCTGGTGGTGCCTTTGCTTACTCGTGTCAACGAAGTGCAGCGTAATTTGTGATGTCATTTGTTTGGAGAATGAAATATACTTCTCATTACTCCCAGGCAGAGCACCGACCTGATTTTTCTCGATGGCTAAATTAACCAATTGCTCAACTAGAAAGCGAGCGTCATACCTATTTAAATTATGGAAGAAGACGGGTATGTGTCGTGGTAACTGATACTTCAAATTGTGTGCGTTGTTAACGTCCCCGTATCTACATCTACATCTACATCCATACTCCGCAAGCCACCTGACGGTGTGTGGCGGAGGGTACCTTGAGTACCTCTATAGGTTCTCCCTTCTATTCCAGTCTCGTATTGTTCGTGGAAAGAAGGATTGTCAGTATGCCTCTGTGTGGGCTCTAATCTCTCTGATTTTATCCTCATGGTCTCTTCGCGAGATATACGTAGGAGGGAGCAATATACTGCTTGACTCATCGGTGAAGGTATGTTCTCGAAACTTTGACAAAAGCCCGTACCGAGCTACTGAGCGTCTCTCCTGCAGAGTCTTCCACTGGAGTTTATCTATCATCTCCGTAACGCTTTCGCGATTACTAAATGATCCTGTAACGAAGCGCGCTGCTCTCCGTTGGATCTTCTCTATATCTTCTATCAACCCTATCTGGTACGGATCCCACACTGCTGAGCAGTATTCAAGCAGTGGGCGTACAAGCGTACTGTAACCTACTTCCTTTGTTTTCGGATTGCATTTCCTTAGGATTCTTCCAATGAATCTCAGTCTGGCATCTGCTTTACCGACGATCAACATTATATGATCGTTCAATTTTAAATCACTCCTAATGCGTACTCCCAGATAATTTGTAGTATTAACTGCTTCCAGTTGCTGACCTGCTATTTTGTAGCTAAATGATAAAGGATTTATCTTTCTGTGTATTCGCAGCACATTACACTTGTCTACATTGGGATTCAATTGCCATTCCCTGCACCATGCGTCAATTCGCTGCAGATACTCCTGCATTTCAGTACAACCTCTCGATACACCACAGCATCATCTGCAAAAAGCCTCAGTGAACTTCCGATGTCATCCACAAGGTCATTTATGTATATTGTAAATAGCAACGGTCCTATGACACTCCCCTGCGGCACACCTGAAATCACTCTTACTTCGGAAGACTTCTCTCCATTGAGAATGACATGCTGTGTCCTGTTATCTAGGAACTCCTCAATCCAATCACACAATTGGTCTGATAGTCCATATGCTCTTACTTTGTTCATTAAACGACTGTGGGGAACTGTATCGAACGCCTTGCGGAAGTCAAGAAACACGGCATCTACCTGTGAACCCGTGTCTATGGCCCTCTGAGTCTCGTGGACGAATAGCGCGAGCTGGGTTTCACATGACCGTCTTTTTCGAAACCCATGCTGATTCCTACAGAGTAGATTTCTAGTCTCCAGTAACGTCATTATACTCGAACACAATACGTGTTCCAAAATTCTACAACTGATCGACGTTAGAGATATAGGTCTATAGTTCTGCACATCTGTTCGACGTCCCTTCTTGAAAACGGGGATGACCTGTGCCCTTTTCCAATCCTTTGGAACGCTGCGCTCTTCTAGAGACCTACGGTACACCGCTGCAAGAAGGGGGGCAAGTTCCTTCACGTACTCTGTGTAAAATTGAACTGGTATCCCATAAGGTCCAAAGGCCTTTCCTCTTTTGAGCGATTTTGTTTCTCTATCCCTCTGTCGTCTATTTCGATATATACCATTTTGTCATCTGTGCGACAACCTAAGATGACAGTGGTCCCTAAGGAACGTTTCAGGTTTTTTATCTAACGGCAGCCCACAAATATGACGGTTAACCGCATCGTAGTATAATTTTTTATCCTTCACCGATTCGGTCATTGGGATGTTGGTGCTGTAAAGCCGATCAACATCCCTTGAGAGGTTTTCACGTTCAGTAAGGAGTCAAACTGCAGGATTATCCCTGACATAACATTCATAACGGTTAAGACTTGAATCGTATGAGAATGCAGTTTGGTACAGTGCCACATAAGTTATTCATCGTGAAGGTTTTATACTCGTATGAGGGTCAGGGGTCCCCTTCACATGGAGACATTCACAAGGAGACATTTGAAGTCATCGTATACAACAAACGGACATAGTTCCTGGTGGTGAGCATTCCTGAAAGCATTCTTGAATTTAATGAACTTGTTTTTTTCTGGAGGTATAAGAACACCTACTGATTTCTTGGTTTCACAGTCCTGTAGATGTGTTTTTAAATACTTTCCTTCTTAGACACCTGAAGCAATTGTGTCTTTTATGTTCATGCTTCGACAATTGACTGTAAAGGAGGTAGGTAATCTCATTGATCCAAACATAATGCTTCTGAGAAGAGAAGCATGTTTGCATGAAGATTACGCTCACCAGCATATTTGGAAAAATGGAGTGGTCCAACTACAGTAAGTTTGTCCTGCTCATCTGGTCTGCTTTTCGGCTTCTTCAGGCCATAAACGTGAACCGATATTCCAGGATATTGTGCCTCAAATTCTGATATCTCCTGAAACGTTACGGGGAATTCGATACTGTCAAAGTTATAGCATTCACGGTTGTTAAGATCTATTCTGTATCGAGATGTGCACTGCGGATCTTTCGTGTAATTTCTTTCGCAAACCAGGACTGACCATGCAAAACAAGCGTTATCCTTTTCTTTTTGAACGCCCGCTTGTATTTAATATCCTCAGGAAGTTTGATATAACTGGATACTTCAATTAACGGATCATAGACATCAATATGAATGTCGGGGTGTGCTATTCGGCTGAGTGGTTTAGCTGACCTCTTATTTCCATCTCCAAGTATCCAGCCAAGTTGGATTCACGATACCACTCGGCGACTGATAGACTCTGAGATATAACGCCATTACCATCTCAGTAGTAGTGCAGGCTTTTCTCCTCTGTAGCAGCCTGTTGTTTGGGGGGTGGGTTGTCGGTGAGTCAGCTCGCAGCAGAGTACTGCATTACATTTAATGGCATTATAACTGGGATTATCTGTGGCTTTGAGGAGCTCTGCATCCAGCACCAGGCGGCAAGCTTCTAGAAACCTGAGTTGGTCGCAATAGCTCCCAAACGGATTCTCAGTTGTAGTAAGCGAGATACGTCCCTCAAAGCCCTAGAAACCACCGAGTATTTTAGAGGGGTCATGACGCAACCAATCTGATGTCCTTCACTACCAGGGATAGAGTACTAACACTGGTTCTAATGGTTGCTTTGGCTCTGAGCACTATGGGACTAACTAACCTAACGACATCACACACATCCATACCCGAGGCGGGATTGGAACCTACCGCTAGTGACAAGTTAATTATCATTAACACTTCAACTAGCAGACCACAGCATCCATCCACTGGATGACGTCGCTGGGGAGTGGGCGCCTTCCTCATGGGAGAGGGGTTTGCGGTGAGGCGCACATACCTTTCGCTGCCAGCAAGGGCAAACACCCGGAGGCGGAGTAAGAGGAAGTGGCGGCGGTGAGGTGCTGTGGCAGCAGACAGGATGTGGACAGGGGACTCGCTGATGCTGCTGCGTGCTGGAGCCTTCACCGTCGCCGGGCTGGGGAGTTGGAGATCGTTACTCTGACTGAACCACCCATGGACGCCAGAGGGTATGTGATGCTGTGGTGGCTGGCACTGTAGCAGCCGCAAATTCTTCGGCGTTCTCTCGCGTGGAAACGAGGAGCACTTTACACGTCGGGGCACGTCGCTCTGGTGTGTATTTCATTTCTGCTCCACAACCACTAATCTAGGGGCACGTGCTACAGCAAGCTGTTGTCGTGGTGGTGTTGGTGGCACCTCTATAACATACAAATAACGTAAAAACACGAAGTAAAATACCCTAGATTTTTTAAAATATATGCCGCAAATAAATAAGAACAATTACGTACTCATGATTCCAGAATAATAATTGTATGACGTAATGATGAGGATTTCATTACAATCACCTTTTACTCGCTGGGTCACTGGATGCAGCAGTTCAGTCGATCTTTCTGCTTGTTCTCCCACCCAGTCAAATATCTCTGTCTCCTCTTCCAGAAGGGAGAAATCGTACTGCCTTTCAGCAGCCACCGTCTCACGCTCCCACTCTAGTACTACACCCTCGCTGGCCTTTTTGATGTTGTGGAGCCACTGACCCATCTCACGGAAGTCATCTAGAAGAAGATATTGAACAAGAAACAAAAACGACAACAACAAAAATCTGTACTTAATTTGCCTGCAGTGGGATATTCATTATACATAACTACCAAAAAACTAAAAATGAAAAGTTCATACCAGTGGAAGTGATGACTCCTGGTCATCATTCTCCATCCTTTACCCCTACTGGAATCTAATCCTCCTCTTGATCCATAGCAGCTTTTAGAATAATGCATAATATATGCCTCACACAAATATTTACAACGAAGAAAGGCTAAGGCAATATATTACTAATGTACGAAGGTAGGAATTTTAACAGCTTGCGGTGTAGGTGATTGAGCATTCTCCTACTAAATGATGGTTCGGTCCTGCAAAAAGTGTCATCACTTCCGTCATTAAGTTGGTCGTAGGTCGTGTTCCAATAATGAACAGCATAGAAACAGAAGTGATGACACTTTCTGCAGGACCTGACCATCACTTTGCAGGCCAATGCTCAAGCACCTACAGAGCAAGCTGTTATTGATTTGTTTGACTGATGGGGCTGCTAAATGCTATACCACCTACTGCATTCCCCTGACTTAAGCCCTCGTAAGTTCAACTCGATTTCTGAACTGACGGAAACACTTCAAAGCATTCGCTTCAGAACTGCTACAAATTCATCGGGAAATAGACCGGACCGCTCGAACTATCAACGCAAGTGGCACTGCTAAGAGTATCCTACGACTTCCACAACACTGGCAACGGCTGGTACGCAATGCTGGTGACTACTTTGAAGGTCAGTAAAACTGTGAAACACATATCTATTTTGTAAGAGTTGTAAATAAATAGTGGCTATTATTAAAATTCCAACCCTCTTACTTACCTTCTTGCTGCAATTCATCCTCTAGCAGCCGTTCAATGTCCGTCAGCTGCCACTCTAATGCTGCAAAAGCGAGGTCAAAAATTTTATAAACACTTGCTACAATCTGAATACATCAAGAGCTGTTTTATGACCATGTAAACTGTCACACAGAATTTGCAGGACTTTAATGCTAGAACGACAGTAGAAATTTTATGAGCACTTGCTATGGTTTCGATACTTCAAGAGATGTTTTCTGAGTTTGTAAACTAACAAACACACAACTTTGAGACGTACTTACATGATAGCACAAACTCTTCAGCTTGCTAGCGGCTTTCCGGTTCCAGTTGACGATCTAATTCTGCCAACAGTTCGGGAATAAATGCTGCAGTAGCAAGAAAAAATAACTTTTAAAACCACTTGTTACAAAAAATGTATCGCAATCTCGAAAAAATTTTACACTTTGCTATGATATTTTGAAACTTTCGCAATTTGAACTCATAATTTTTTTATAAACACTTACATGGCAATTTTCCCCTAGTTTGGCCATTCCGCACCATTACTGACGCTATCACCAGTGTTGGCTGACTGTTTAATGTGTGGGAGTGGCACGGACACTGGGAACTGTCAAAGATGATTGTGCTGCGTGTTGGGCTTTATATGTCTACAGACTTCGCCCTCTGCTTTGCAGAGGGCCCATAGGAATTCAGAATATCATAGCAGCAACTTATAACTTGTCGTCTTTTTCTTCAAGCAGGCTCGGTACAGGTGTTTGAGAAACAGAACGCTGTAGCGAAGGAGGAAAACAAATTCTCAGACAGACATCGTGTGTTTCTTCGCAATTTTAGAAAACACTCTTTGTAAATTCTGAGGCAAACAGATAGCTTGACACTTCTGATGCCAGTTGCATTTCTTGAAATACATGTTGTTGCTAGTTAGGGCACAGCTGTGGGAGGAGGACGCTAACCTCGCCGTCTTTTTCTTCTTCAATTACGCTTGGTCCAGTTGGCTGCTGTGAGGAAAAAATTTCTGAGAAAACAGGTAGACGTCCATTCTGAAAACATCGTTTGGTTGCTGGAATGAGGATGGAAAATAGGACGCTTCTTCTATCTTAAAAAAAAAAACACGCTTTGTGCATTCTGGTACTAACAGATAGCCGGGCACGCCCAATGCCAGTTTCATCCCTCGACATACACTACTGGCCATTACAATAGCTACACGAAGAGGAAATGCAGATGATAAACGGGTATGCATTGGACAAATATATTATACTAGAACTGACATGTGATTACATTTTCACGGAGTTTAGGCTCATAGGTCCTGAGAAATCAGTACCCATCACAACCACCTCTGGCCGTAATAACGGCCTTGATACGCCTGGGCATTGAGTCAAACAGAGCTTGGATGGTGTGTACAGGTACAGCTGTCCATGCAGCTTCAACACGATACCACAGTCCATCAAGAGTAGTGACTGGCGTATTGTGACGAGCCAGGTGCTCGGCCACCATTGACCAGACGTTTTCAATTGGTGAGAGATCTGCAGAATGTGCTGGCCAGGGCAGCAGTCGAACATTTTCTGTATGCAGAAAGGCCTGTAGAGGACCTGCAACATGCGGTCGTGCATTATCCTGCTGAAATGTAGGGTTTCGCAGGGATCGAATGAAGGGTAGAGCCACGGGTCATAACACATCTGAAATGTAACGTCCACTGTTCGGAATTGCGTCAATGTGAACAAGTGGCGACCGAGACGTGTAGCCAATGACACCCCATACCACCACGCTGGATGATAGCCCAGTATGGCGATGACGAATACACGCTTCCAATGTGCGTTGAGCTCGATGTCGCCAAACACGGATGCGGCCATCATGATGCTCTAAACAGAACCTGGATTCATACGAAAAAAAGACGTTTTGCTATACGTGCACCCAGGTTCGTCGTTGAGTACACCATCGCAGGTGCTCCTGACTGTGATGCAGCGTCAAGGGTAATCGCAGCCTTGGTCACCGATCTGATAGTCCATGCTGCTGCAAACGTCGTCGAATTGCTCCTGCAGATGGTTGCTGTTTTGAAAACGTCCCCACCTCTTGACTCAGGGATCGAGACGTGACTGCACGATCCGTTACAGCCATGAGAATAAGATGCCTGTCATCTCGACTGCTAGTGATACGAGGCCGTTGGGATCCAGCACGGCGTTCCGTATTACCCTCCTGAACCCACCGTTTCCGTATTCTGCTAACAGTCATTGGATCGCGACCAACGTGAGCAGCAATGTCGCGATACGGTAAACTGCAATCGCGATAGGCTACAATCCGATCTTTATCAAAGTCGGAAACGTGATGGTACGCATTTCTCCTTCTTACACGAGGTATCACAATAACGTTTCACCAGGCAACGCCGGTCAACTGCTATTTGTGTATGAGAAATCGGTTGGAAACTTTCCTCATGTCAGCACGTTGCAGGTGTGGCCACCGGCACCAACGTTCTGTGAATGCTCTGAAAAGCTAATCATTTGCATATCACAGCGTCTTCTTCCTGTCGGTTAAATTTCGCGTCTGTAGCACGTCATCTTCGTGGTGTAGCAATTTTAATGGGCAGTAGTGTACGTAAAATCTCTAAGCTGGCGAGGGTTTCTATCCAGTTACTTCTTGAACCATTTCGTGTGACAATGGAAGATAGCAAAAGGAAAGGTGAAGTTTTAAATTTCTTGATTAAGAAATCGTTCACTCAGGAGAACAGTGTAAACATACCCGCGCTTCACAATCGCACAGATCCCCGCATGGAAGATATAGTAACAGACGTTCTTGGGGGAGAGAAGCAAATGAAAGAGTTGAAAACAAATAAGTCGCCGTAAGTGGATGGAATCCCAATTCCGTTTTAGAAAGAGTGCATTCCGGAATTGGTCCCTTAAGTAGCTCGCATTATCGCGAATCTCTCGCTCAGCGCAACGTTCAAAGCGACTCCAAAAGAAGCGCAGATGACTACTGTATATAAGGAGGGTAAAAGAAAGGACCAATATCCTTAACATCGGTTTGTTGCAGTAATCTTGATCATATTTTCAGTTCGAAGAGAAAAAGCTTCTATCCACATATCAGTACGAGTTTCGCTCGTGCGAAACTGATGTTGCCCCATTCTCACATGATATCCTGCAAATTATGGATGAGAGGCAACAGGCAGACTCCATATTCCTAGGTATCCGGAAAAGTTTCGACGCTGTGCCCAACTGTAGACTGTTAACGAAGGCACGAGCATACAGAATAGATTCCCAGAATAATATGCGAGTGCCACGAAAACTTCTTAAGTAATGTCAGGCAGTTCAGGAAGTGTTCATCGGAGACGTGAGTATCTTCACGAGGGACCCAGGGAATTGTGATAGGACCGCTATTATTCTCTTTATACATTAATAATCTGACGGAAAGTTTGAGCAGCAATCTGCAGCAGTTTGCTGACGATGACGTGGTGTACGGGAATACACTACTGGCCATTAAAATTGCTACACTAAGAAGAAATGCAGATGATAAACGGGTATTCATTGGACAAATATATTATACAAGAACTGATATGTGATTACATTTTCATGCAATTTGGGTGCATAGATCCCAAGAAATCAGTACCCAGAACAACCACGTCTGGCCGTACTAACGGCCTAGATACGCCTGGGCATTGAGTCAAACAGACCTTGGATGGCGTGTACAGGTACAGCTGCCCATGCAGCTTCAACACGATACCACATTAAGAGTAGTGATTGGGGTATTGTGACGAGCTAGTTGCTCGTCCACCATTGACCAGACGTTTAAAATTGGTGAGAGATCTGGAGAATGTGATGGCCATGGCAGCAGTCGAACATTTTCTGTATCCAGAAAGGCCCGTACAGGACCTGCAACATGCGGTCGTGCATTATCCAGCTGAAATGTAGGGTTTCGCAGGTATCGAATGAAGAGTAGAGCCACGGGTCGTAACACATCTCAAAAGTAACGTCCACTGTTCAAAGTGCCGTCAATGCGACCAAGAGGTGACCGAGACGTGTAACCAATGGCACCCCCATACCATCACGCCGGGTGATACACCAGTATGGCGATGACCAATACCCGCTTCCAATGTGCGTTCATCGCGATGTCGCCAAACACGGATGCGACCATCATGATGCTCTAAACAGAACCTGGATTCATCCGAAAAAATGACATTTTGCCATTCGTGGATCCAGGTTCGTCGTTGAGTACACCATCGCCGGCGCTGTCAGTGATGCAACGTCATGGCTAACTGCAGCCATGCTCTCCGACCTGATAGTCCATGCTGCTTCAAACGTCGTCGAACTCTTCGTGCAGATGGTTTTCGTCTCGCAAACGTCCCCATCTGTTGACTCAGGGATCGAGACGTGGCTGAACGATCCATTACAGCCATGCTCATAAGATGTCTGTCATCTCGACTGCTAGTGGTACGACGTCGCTGGGATCCAGCACTGCGTTCCGTATTACCCTCCTGAACCCACCGATTCCATATTCTGCTAACAATCATTGGATGTCGACCACCACGAGCAGAAATGTGGCGATACGATAAACTGCAATCGCGATGGGCTATAATTCGACCCTTCTCAAAGTTGGAAACGTCATGGTACGCATTTCTCCTCTTTACACGAGGCATCACAACGTTTCACCAGATAACGCCGTCAACTGCTGTTTGTGTATGAGAAATCGGTTGGAAACTTTCGTCATGTCAGTACGTTGTTGGTGTCGCAACCGGCGCCAACCTTGTGTGAATGCTCTGAAAAGCTAATCATTACATATCACAGCGTCTTCTTCCTGTCGGTTAAATTTCGCGTCTGTAGTACGTAATCTTCATGTTGTAGCAATTTTAATGGCCAGTAGTGTATATCGAATTTGACTATGAAAAGGAGGATAGAAGGTGACTTAAAAAACATTTCTAATTGGTGTGATGAGTGGTAGATGGCTCTAAATGAGAAAAAAATGTATGTATTGCAGGTGAGTAGGAAAGGCAAACCACTAACGTCGGAATACGGCATCAGCAGTTCGCTACTTGATACGATCAGCTCGACTAAATACATAGGTGTAACGCTGCAAAGCGATATGAAACGGGACAAGCATGTAAGAATTGTAGCAGCGAAGTGGAATGGTCGTCTTCGATTTATTAGGAAGTTTTAGGAAACCGTGGTTCGTCCGTGAAGGAGACGCATATGGGACACTAATGCGACCCGTTATTGAGTACTGCTCAAGTTCCTGGAACCCCCATCAGGTCGGTTTAAAGGAAGACGTTAAGGCAATTCAGAGGAAGTCTGCTAAATTTGCTATCGGTACGTACGTCAACACGCAATATTACGAATAAGATTCAGGAACTCAAATGGGAGTTCGTGGAAGGAAGGCAACCTTACTTTCGGGGGAAAATATCGAGAAAATATAGAGAACGAGCGTTTGAAGCGAACTGTAGGAGGACCCTACTGCCGCCAACGTATATTTTGCGTAAGGGCCGGAACATGTGATGCGACAAGTTAGGGGTCTTACGGAGACAAACAGACAGTCGTTTTTCCGGCGTTCTATTTCCGGGTGGAAGGGATATGGTTGGTAGTGATACAACGTACACTCCGACACTCATCTTAGGGTGGCCTACGGCGTATGTATGTATACACGTATGGTGTGAAGATAAATAGTCCTCATAGCATTTTCTTCCTGGAGAAGACTTTGAAATTCCACTCACATGTCGTACGCGATATTCTGTTGTTAATGAATTGCCGTAACACAGAAATTCCTTGGAGGTAGATTCTGTCGCGTTTTCAAGAGGCGGTTTCTTACGTTCAGTTAATTCCAAGCCGTAACAGCAGTATATGAAAGAATTTCCGTTGTTGTTTGATACGTCTCTACGACAAATTTACAGCACACACTTACATAAACTCTCGGTACTTGCACTTGGATGTACCGTTTCACGCGATCAAACTTACATCCTATAACGGCCAGGATTACGCTTAGCAGCGTCTAATAATAGCGCTGACTGGGTAGTGATGCAAAACTAAGATATTTGTGGATGTGGCAAAGGGAGGTTCGTCAAGAAATCTGCTTGGTTATCTTTAGTAAATTTTCTAATATAATACAGCCATGTTTATCTGCTTGGTTATCTTTAGTAAATTTTCTAATATAATACGGCCAAGTTTACTGTAATGGTTTGTAGCAGCGGTATTGGAATAAATACATTGTTGTCTGCGTAAAGACTGTGAAATGGGAGAGTAGACACAAACTCCATTAAATCGGAGCATGTCTCGTGGTGTTTAGTGCAGTACACCAAGGGCATCGATATTTGAAGTTTGACCGCTATACAGTACCACGGTAGTGTGATATGTTTGTGTATACAGGAAAATCGAGAAAGAGTGACCTGAAAGAGTCTGCGCTCGTAGGATATTTTGAGCAATGTGTCGGAAAGTAAGAGATTACGTCTGGAGTGAGACAGCGAACACATATATCCCGTAGCACATTTATGATTTGTGATGGTTCAAATAGTTCAAATGGTTCTGAGCACTATGGGACTCAACTGCTGAGGTCATTAGTCCCCTAGAACTCAGAACTAGTTAAACCTAACCAACCTAAGGACATCACAAACATCCATGCCCGAGGCAGGATTCGAACCTGCGACTGTAGCGGTTTCGCGGTTCCAGACTGCAGCGCCAGAAGCGCGCGGCCACTTCGGCCGGCTATGATTTGTGATACACCCTGTGTGGAAGCTGAGCGAAGTGGTGTCGCCGTATTTGAGTACTAGCAAAAGCAATCGATAAACTGACATTGAAAATCTTGCTTAAAAATGTGAAGATGATAATTTGATTTTTGGGGTTCCCGACTGCGCGGTCATCAGCCCCCATAGAAAGTCCCAATTTTTTCACAGTCAAATTTTTTACACAGTCCAGTCTAGCCATTGTCTTGAATGATAATGATGATGATGAAATGACGAGGACAACACAAACACAAAGTCCCCGGGCAGAGAAAATCCCCAACACATCGTGGGATCGAACACGGGACCCCGTGCTCCGGAGGCAACAAAGCTAGCCACTACACCACGAGCTGCGGACCTTTAAAAACGTCGAAGAATTGTATGATGCGTTTCAAGTTTCTTTCGGGGACTGTAAAGAAAATGTGGCTTTATAATACGGGCTGCCTTCAAACAAGCGGATTGGTGAAGGTGAAAATGCAGAAGAAAGAGCAAAATCCTTTACCGTCAGTTTAACTGACATGACTGATTTTTTGCGCAGTGCCAAAACCGTGGCTTGCTTTAGGTTAGGTTAGGTTAGTGGTGTTTAACGTCCCGTCGACAACGAGGTCATTAGAGACGGAACGCAAGCTGGGGTTAGGGAAGGATGGGGAATGAAATCGGCCGTGCCCTTTCAAAGGAACCATCCCGGCATTTGCCAGAAACGATTTAGGGAAATCACGGAAAACCTAAAGCAGGATGGCTGGAGACGGGATAGAACCGTCGTCCTCCCGAATGCGAGTCCAGTGTGCTAACCACTGCGCCACCTAGCTCGGTGGCTTGCTTTAATTCTGTCGGCCATTTACATGGAAAATATGACTGAAGTGGTCTTTGAAAGAGTTTTGCAGCTTATTCCGCAAGTGTGTGATGGTTGAATGTTGTTGTGCTGTTTCAACAGAGAAAAAGAAAAAAATCAGGAGGAAGAAAGTTTCGTCGAATGGAACGATTACGTGAATTCTAAAAGCGTGTTATGTAGTGTGAGGAGTAATTTTTTTACAAGGAATACAAGAACTGTAATTTCCTCACACTAAGTGCTTTGCACCAACTGGATATATCTTGGGAAAAAAATAATTCTCTTCGTTCTTCTTTTAGCATAATTAACTCTTCGCCCCGGGTGTAAAGTTCAAACTGCCAGATGCTATACAATGTAAGCTTTCACGACCGGTATTGTCTTCACATAAAACTTCCGGGCTGATAGGCCGTGGTCGAAGTATAAAACTCTTTCCTGACGTTTCGTCTCCGACTGCGGGAGACATCCTCTGAGGTAAAGCGGCGAACTGCGAAGAGAACTCGAGGAAGCGCTGATTATATTGGATGTACAGAGGGCGCCACTGTCCATCACGTGGCGTCGGCTATGAGATTGTCTCTGGTAATGCCAACATTCTCGATTGAAAGTAATCGATCGTCACGCTTGCGGTGCAACGCTGACATCCAAATTTTATCCAGTTTAACACCTTCGTCTTCCCTGTTAAAATTACTATGATATTTATCAATCTCGATAACCTCTCTATACAAGCGTGCATAATAATGCGAGGTTTTTGATATGACGCTCGTCTCGCCGAATTTTATTTCATGATCACCTTCCTGGTAAACATGTTCGGCTACGGCCAATTTACCCGTGTGACCCAGGCGGCAATTCCTCTTATGTTCAACAAGACGGGTGTTCACACTTCTCTTTGTGATACCGATGTAAACCTGTCCACAACTACAAGGAATTTTATATACCCCCGGTGTAGCCAAAGGGTGTCGTGCATCTTTTGCCGACCTTGAAAATTCTTTTATTTTCCTGGTGGGTCTGAAAATAGTTTCCACCCCATACTTGCCTAAAACTTTCCCAATGCGGTCTGTGACCTTACTAATGAACGGAAGGAGAACTTTGCCCTTGGACGAGTGTTGTTCGTCGTTACTCCCGATTCTCTGCCTAGAGCGAAGTGCTCGATCTATATCCTTGCTAGAATAGCCATTCTTCACGAAAGTTGACCGTAGATGTTCAATCTCATCTTTTAAATAAACAGGTTCACAAAGTTTGTACTCCCTGTCTACCAAAGTTTTCATTAGACCTCTTTTTTGTCTAGGATGGTGGTTTGAATCTTTGTGTAGGTAACGATCAGTATGTGTGGGCTTTCTATACACCTTATGGCCCAACTTTCCGTCCCGTCGTTTAATCACAGACACATCCAGGAAGTTCAATTGCCCATTCCTTTCCGTCTCCATAGTGAATCGGAATTTCAGATTAATGCTGTTTAAATGTGTGAAGAAGGCATCCAACTCCTCTGCTCCGTGTGTCCATACTACGAACGTGTCATCGACATAGCGATACCATCTGGCTGGTCTCTTACTGGCAGTCTGCAACGCCCGTTGTTCCAAAGTCTCCATAAATAAGTTAGCCACAGCAGGACTGAGAGGACTGCCCATAACCACCCCGTCAATCTGTTCATAAAAGTCATTATTGTATTGAAAGTAGGTTGTGGTGAGGCAGTGTCGGAATAATGCCACAATATCGGTAGGAAAAATATCCGCTATGTACAAGATAGCTTCGTTTACCGGAATCATGGTAAATAACGACACAACGTCAAAACTGACGAGGATATCATCCGGGCCCACGCTCGTTTCCTTTAATTTGTCAATGAAATGAGCTGAATTTTTAATATGACTGTCCGTCCTACCAACATAAGGCTGCAGCATTGAGGCAAGGTGTCTAGCTAACTCGTGTGTTGGTCCGCCTATAGCGCTGACAATTGGCCTCAACGGAATCCCAGGTTTATGAACTTTGGGTAAGCCATATAGTCTAGGTGGGTACGCTCCTGCTTTACAAAGCAGCTTCTTATCGTCGGAGTCAAATGAAGACGCTTTCACAAGTCGGTTTGTCATTCTTAAAATCTTCATAGTCGGATCTTCCTGGAGTTTTTTGTAATTGGAGGAAACCAAAATATCATTGATTTTTCCATGATAGTCCTCACTGTTCAGTATGACGGTGGCATTACCCTTATCTGTATTAAGAACAATAATGTTATTATCTCCATTTATATCCCTCAGCGCCTTCCTTTGAGCCAGTGACAAATTACTTTTACGTGGCTTACATGTACGTAAAATCCTAGCCGTTTCCATCCTAATTACGTCAGCGGACTGCTGCGGAAGCTGACAGATAGCGGCCTCAATATTTGCTGCAATATCCTCTGTGGGTACGTTTCGGGGCGTCACAGCAAAATTGCCTCCTTTCGCTAGTACAGAAATTTCAACTTTTGACAAATCTTTATCAGATAGGTTAATAACAGTTCGAGAATTGTCCTCAACTGAGCCTCCAGAAATGTTGTTCTGTAAGTTATTGAACTTCTTCTTCTGCCTATTTGCTGATATTTCTGCACTAACTTCCATAGTTTTGAATGTTAGACCGTCAATCTTATTCCAATCACCACTCTGCATACTGTTACTAAGAAACAAGTGGAGATGTAAAAGCTTACTGCTGGTTACCGCCAGTGCTCGCCGCGTCTGATGAATCCTCTCACGTAGCATTGCAGACTCCATACGGTTGTAAATACGATGAGCCTGGGCCGAGCGAAACATCCTCTTCACCTTCAGAAATTTCGGAACCGTCGAAGTGTCCCTGCAGCGTAACAGGAAGGTGAGGGTACAGAGTTGTTGTGCTTTCTTCTTGCGCATTCCTTCAAATCGTCGAACCGATGCTGACATATCCTCCCCGTAAAGGCGTTTGATCATACAATGTAAGCTTTCACGGCCAGTATTGTCTTCACATAAAACTTCCGGGCTGATAGGCCGTGGTCGAAGTATAAAACTCTCTCCTGACGTTTCGTCTCCGACTGCGGGAGACATCTTCGGAGGTAAAGCGGCGAACTGCGAAGAGAACTCGAGGAAGCGCTGATTATATCGGCAGTACAGAGGGCACCGCTGTCGATCACGTGGCGTCGGCTATGAGATTGTCTCTGGTAATGCCGACATTCTCGATTGAAAATAATCGATCGTCACGCTTGCGGTGCAACGTTGCCATCCAAATTTGATCCAGTTGAAACGTCCCCTTTGAAAAATTATACATGACTGTGCTTAAACTGACACACAATATTTTTAGCGCAACGCAATCTGACTTTCAATAATCCCTACAAAAGAATGGCCCTGACTAACATTAACCTATACCTTTCACAAATCACTTACCTCACAAAAATCTTCGTTACTCGAACTACTGCAATACAGCGAGCGTCACTACTGCCAGCTTAATAAAAGATTCAAATTACTGAAGCGACTAACTACTGATAGCATAGTTAGCAAATGAAAGATTTTGATAGAGAACAAAGAATGTATTTATCTTAATAGTGGCTCAAACGGCTCTGAGCACTATGGGACTTAACATCTATGGTCATCAGTCCCCTAGAACTTAGAACTGCTTAAACCTAATTAACCTAAGGACATCACACAACACCCAGTCATCCTTAATAGTGTTCAAAAGTCATAGCATATATATATATATATATATATATATATATATATATATATATATATATATATATATATATATCAGTCCATGATATCCAATATTACAAATTTACTCTCTCTTAATGACACACGTCCAGATCGTCCGCTCTCAAAATTCTGCCATCTCTCTCCTCACATCCACCACTGCTGGCGGCTCACCTCCAACTGCGCAACGCTACGCGCTGTTAACAGCCGACTGCCCAGCACTACAATAGCGAATATTACAACAATGCCAACGATTCACAGACTGCACACAGCACAGACAGTAATTTTCATACAGAGCGGTACGTGGCGGTGGCGTTACCAATATAAGAACCTAAACAGCCTACTTACGTAGCCCCCATGCTCCCCACAAAAAATTTTACACACAGTTTAGGGCAGTAGCCAATACAGATTTGAAAAAGTTTTCGTAATTACAATAACAAAGAAATCAAATGCACACACTTATTGATACAATGTTCGTCAAAAGCTAAAATTTTCTCAAAGTCCAGAAAGACAGTCCTGATCGTTCATCACAGTAAAATTGCAGTGTTTTCCTCAAAGTCTGAGCAGTAAAAGAAAATGCACACGGAAGTAGTGGATTTCCATGCAGTCTTGAAGAAGTAGTGTTGTCCTTCCAACGGAAAGACAGTACTGACTCTTGACATGCAGACAGGTAATGGGCCACAACAGAGCAAACCCACAGCAGAGTCATTCGAAGTTTTGAAGAATACTGGTAGGTAGGTCATCACAGAGCTGACCCAATGTAGTCCTGGTAGAGATTATGGTATTGGTGGGCCACCAGAGGTGCAGACCCACTGCAGTCCTTGTAGAAATAATGGTATTGATGGATCATCAAATGCGCAGACCCACTGAAGTCCTTGTAGAGACGGCCAGCAGCCATCTGTTACGACTGTGCAGGTGCACAATCACAATGGAAGAGTCTTGCGGATAATATAACAAGTCCATAAACCACCACTTGTGCACTCACAAAGATTTTTTTTGAAATGTCCTTAGAACCAGCAATGCTGTTAACCAGTCCCTTGCTGAATTATTAACACACATGCAAACATTGAACAGTCCCAACTCCTCACATATTGTGCATACACTGTGACCAACAGAAACGTGTGCAGTGAAACGTAACTTAATTTGAACAACTGGTGTCTATACAATTATAAATTTACAACGTAAGAATACAATTACAAAGGTACAAAATACATCATTAAAGAACATAACAATATAGATAACATTTGTAGTAAAATAGGCTTTACAAAAGGATATAAATAAACGTGTACATCAGTGTTACAAGAATTATGACAAAAGTACATACATAAAACATCAGTATCACTTTTGAAACATCAGCTTCACACATGAGCATTAAAACAAAACAGAATAAATAATGTCTAAACGTCTTTACAAAGCAAATAAGTAAATCTTATTGGCTAAACACATAAAGACAGGAAAAACACAAATTCACATAGCGTAATAACACAAAAGTGCAGGACAGGGTTTGTTTTCGGTGTGACATTTGAAACTGCAGGCCAACCCAAAACTTCATTCCGTAGATCTTTCCTCTTATTTCAACATTTGTTGGCACCAAAAAAAAATCCTATCCAAGCATGCTTTCTGTATTCTGTACACATCCTCTTTCAAAAATAGTTTTTCTCCAGTGTACACTACTTTTTTGGCCAAACCATTTTCTTATACCTTCTCAATGTATTGCTTCCAATTCATCATAGTTAGTTTCTTATATAGTCTACCCCTTCTTAAGCTAACTTAAATCTACTGAGGTCAGATGCCAAACTAAGAGACGAGGCAATTCAGCAGTACAAAACAATTAACACAAACAGCAATGACAAAAAAATGCAGATTTTCAAAGCAGGCAGCAGTATTCACGGCCTATCAGCCCAAAAGTTTTATGGTGCCAGATGCTATGTTGTATGTTGATCTGAATAAATTGATTCGGGCGCCTACTGTGCACTCAGATAAAGAAATGACATCTGCAACATAGGTGCCGCCCGGGGTAGCCGAGAGGTTCTAGGCGCTACAGTCTGGAACCCCGTGACAGCTACGGTCGCAGGTTCGAATCATGCCTCGCGCATGGATGTGTGTGATGTCCGTAGGTTAGTTAGGTTTAAGTAGTTCTAAGTACTAGGGGACTGATGACAACAGATCGTATGTCCCATAGTGCTCAGAGCCTTTTTTTCCCTAGTAGTTACTGCCAAATTCCCATATTAACGTACTGAAGAGCTTTTTGAACGACTTCAGCAGATTCTACAATGTTATCAAGCAGCATTTCCGAAGTACGTGGTGATACCTTTTACGGCGAACGTTTCGTATCTTCCCTCTTTCATGACTCTTGTCCTGTCAAGGAAATGAAAGAAAAGAGCGAAGTCTTGGCGTTCTTTAGAGATGGAGCTACGTTTGGACTGAGCAAAGATTGAGAAGCTAGTCGATGCTACCATAGACAAAGAAACCATTGTGGCGTTTGACTTACCAGATCTAGGTAAACTACCTAAAATCTAAATCGAAATGTGCAATGGGATTTGAACTTAGCCACGAGGAGCTAAGTTCAAGTATCTTAAGAACGACCGCTTAACAAGTTCACTTATTTCGACGTCGCCTTCTGGTATTACATGGCGCATGTGTGACACACACTCCACGAAACGAGATGTCGTTCATTATCGATTTTCGTCAAACAATTAATGCGATGTAAACATCATGCGACCGCCTGTCCACCGCAGAGAAACCTCTGACACGGCTTTCAATCGTTACGAGCTGCACGCAACAGGTGAAACAACCAGGTTCGTTCCCCATCTTTATGGAGTATCGATTCGTACCGCCCATTAAGAACTTGACTACAAAGCGAACGAGGTTCACCACAGCCTCGACGAAACAGACCGACCACGCCAGTACAGACACCAATGCAGCCGTTACAACAGCGTTCGCAGCTCGTGGTCGTGCCGTAGCGTTCTCGCTTCCCACGCCCGGGTTCCCGGGTTCGATTCCCGGCGGGGTCAGGGATTTTCTCTGCCTCGTGATGACTGGGTGTTGTGTGATGTCCTTAGGTAAGGTAGTTTCAAGTAGTTCTAAGTTCTAGGGGACTGATGACCATAGATGTTAAGTCCCATAGTGCTGAGAGCCATTTGAACCATTTTGAACAACAGCGCACTCGTCAACGGTCTCATCCAAACGGTACGAAGCAACACCTGCAACTACCGACATCACACAAATGCGCAATATCAATAAGTGTCTCATTTCAACAAGGCATACGACGAAGACAATTCCGCTCTCCTAGGAAACAGGTTGCACACCTGAAAAGAGTCATTTTGTCACTCTCTCCCGCCTGCGTCTTCATACGGAAGGAAAGAAACGTATGTTGCATGCAGATAGACACGGAAGGGGAGGTTCACCGTCTTGGTGCCCTCGCTCACAGCGTGCTATGTCAGCTAGCTCGTCAGGCACAGAAGTGGCACGGCAGTCTGGACCTCGCGCGACACTACAGTAGAGCGATTTCTCTCGGAAATATCGTAAACGAATCTGTTCATGGGGTCATCGCCTCCGATGAGATGCCGGTGTCAGAGTGCACCTGCTTGAGCACCTTGTAAATTTAGCTGGCATAGCTTTCTTCCCATTCGATCCAAAATAATAACAATAACATTAAAAATACAAAAGTATAGTCGCAATGACATTATATACATTTTCCAAAGCAACTTTCTTTCTTTCTTTCGCTTACGCCATAGTCCCACAGCGGTCGCAAGGTCGGTATGGTTACAACGAATTTGGTAGTGTTAGTTTTAGGGATGGCCGAATGCCCTTCCTGCCGCCACCCCATACCCCCCAGGACGGATTCAGTCTATGCCAACTCTCAGCGTCTAGTGTAAATCGTGAAACAGTGCAGACGTGTTGCAAATGTCTGCGACGCTTGTAACTGAGGCGGAACGTGGGGACCAGCCCGGTATTCACCTAGAGGGATGTGGAAAACCGCCTAAAAACCACATCCAGGCTGGCCGGCACACCGGCCCTCGTCGTTAATCCGGCGGGGCCAGCGCGCCTACCCGAGTCCAGGAAGCAGCGGGTTAGCGCTCTCGGCTACCCTGGCGGGTACATTTTCCCAAGCCACGTTGTGCATCATATCTTTTAATACGAGGGTTGACTGAAACGTAATGCCTCCGCGCCCTTCGTAATTCTTTAACAGTTTGCAGCATTGGTATGCGGCAGGTACTGGTTTGTTCCGTAGCCTATTCTCTACAGCCTTAGCATTGAACGGTTCTGTTGTTACAGTGTAAAGTATGTAACCCTGCGCAGACGGTCGCTCAATGAGATTTAAGCAACGTGCAATCATTAAGATCTTGAAGCAGAAGGTGTCACCCCAAAGGAGATTCATTAGAGAATGAAAGCAGTTTATAGTGATTGTGTATCTGGTGAGCAAGGTGTATGAGACAGGCGAAATACCCTCAGATTTCAAGCAGAATATAATAATTCCAATCCCAAAGATTAGGGGTTAGTGTTGTTTAACGTCCCGTCGACAACGAGGTCATTAGAGACGGAGCGCTAGCTCGGGTTAGGGAGGGATGGGGAAGGAAATCGGCCGTGCCCTTTGAAAGGAACCAACCCGGCATTTGCCTGAAACGATTTAGGGAAATCACGGAAAACCTAAATCAGGATGGCTGGAGACGGGATTGAACCGTCGTCCTCCCGAATGCGAGTCCAGTGTGCTAACCACTGCGCAATCCCAAAGAAAGCAGGTGTTGACAGATGTGAAAATTACCGAACTATCAGTTTAATAAGCCACAGCTGCAAAATAGTAACGCGAATTCTTTACAGACGAATGGAAAAACTAGTAGAAGCCGACCTCGGGGAAGATCAGTTTGGATTCCTTAGAAATATTGGAACACGTGAGGGAATACTGACCTTACGACTTATCTTAGAAGAAAGATTAAGGAAAGTCAAACTTATATTTCTAGCATTTGTAGACTTAGAGAAAGCTTTTGACAGTGTTGACTGGAATACGCACTTTCAAATTCTAAAGGTGGCAGGGGTAAAATACAGGGAGCGAAAGGCTATTTCAAATTTGTACAGAGAGCAGATGGCAGTTATAAGAGTCGGGACATGAAAGGACATGAAAGGTAAGCAGTGTTTGGGAAGCGAGTGAGACAGGGTTGTAGCCTATCTCCGATGTTATTCAATCTGTATATCGAGCAAGCAGTAAAGGAAACGAAGAAAAAATCGGAGTAGGTGTTAAAATCCATGGAGATGAAATAAAAACTTTGAGGTTCGCCGATGACATTGTAATTCTATCTTATTAACAAAATCGTCTGGAATGCAAAGTACCCATAGCTTGTCATCAACAGTGCAGCGTTTGAACAGTATGTTGTTTCTAACCAGATAATAATACCGAATCTGAATGTGTGTCTTTTCATGCCATTTACTTTTTATGTCTTTCCAAATTGGATCTTTATCTTGTTCATGAGAAATGTCCTTTAAAGATGTGGTGATGAAGTTTTCAAAGTCGACTTTCTGAATGTAAATAATACCGAAATTTTTCTCGAGGGTGCCTTCTGTGTTACTTTTCTCAAGCCCAGCCGATGCGCGTGACAGCGCGCCCGCGACAATGTTCTCCTTGCCGGGAATGTAGACTATTGTGAAGTGGAATTCTTGCAGAAACAATGCCCAACGTTTTAACCTGTCATGATTTAATTTTGAAGACATAATAAATTGTAATGCACGATGATCACTGTATACTTTTACGTGCTTACCAGAAAGAAAGAAACGGAATTTGTTAAATGCCCAAACGATAGCTAAAGCTTCTAATTCAGTGACGGATTAATTTTTTTCACATTTTGTTAGCACTCGGCTAGCAAAAGCAATGGTTTTCTGAACGGTAGTGTCATTTTCTATGGCTTCTTGAAATAAATGGGCACCAAGACCTACTTTAGAAGAATCCGTGCTAAGGCAGAAATCTTGTGACAGATCTGGATGAGCTGGTATTGGCGCGTTAAGTAGCGATTCTTTCAAAGAATTGAATTCCTACTGTGCTTGTTCGTCGCAGATCCAAATTGTATTTTTTCCAGTGAGAGAACAAAGTTTTGGTGTAACAAGAATTTGCGTAATCAGAAAACGACGTCAAAAATTTACGAGACCTAGAACAGTGCGGACTTGTTTCTTTGTGGATGGAACTGGAATGGCTCTGATTGCTTCTAACTTTTCAGGATCCGGCTGAATGCCTTGAGAAGAAATAATATGTCCCAAAAACCTCACCTTTGACCTACCGAATTCAGACATTTCCAAGTTAACTGTAATTCCAGATTCTACGAAAATACGTAACAAACTGTTAAGGATGCGATAATGTTGTTCTCATGAAGCTTCTGCTATTAGAATATCTTCCACATATAAGGTGATGTGACGTTTTAAGAATTCAGGTAATATGGAATTTAGCCAGTGAATGAATGCTGCCGAAGGAATGTTCAAACCAAAAGGAAGTTTCGGAAACTGATAACAAACGCCGAAACAAAGGAAAGCTGTGTATTTTCTACATTCTGGATGAAGTTCGATCTGATAAAAGCTGGATCTGAGATCAATGGAAGACAACACTTTTACACAATTAAAATTTTGAAGAAGTTCCTCCAACGTTTGCAGCCTGTCTGTTTCAGGAATAATGATAGTATTGATTTGTCTCGAATCTAAGACAAGCCTGATCGATCCATTTTTCTTCTCAACAACATGTAATGGATTGTTGTATGAGCTTGCTGCAGGCTCAATAATGCCCTCGTCAAGCATAGACTGTATTTCTGTTCTAACACAGTCCCTATAATGTGCTGGAATTACGTATTGTCTAACACAAAATTTAGTAAGCTCACGAACACGAAATTGGTATTGAAATCCCTTGATTGTTCCTGTTTTGTGAGTAAAAACTGTGGAATGTGCTTGTAAAATCTCTAAAAGGTCCTGCCTATCAGTGTCATTACAATTCTCAATTGTTTGAATTTTATTCTGAATTAACTCATTAGTTTCATTATGCCGTCGATATCATCCCTGTCAGTACTTGCAGAGTGATTGTTAGTGTCTAGTTCCGTAGAAAATTCCAAACTGTTGTCTAACGGAAGGTAAAGCCGATTAATTTCCTCGTCATGGTTTGAGAGCCAATCTTCAAAATTCAAAGCTTTTGAATTACCTTCTTTCTCTAAACTTATTTCAGCATTGTGAAAGTTTAAGATGGCTTTGTATTCATTCAAAAAGTGTGCTCCCAGCATAATTTCCGTCGATAATAATGGAACATTAAGAAAGTTCATAGAGAAGCTGTGGCTTTGGCAAAAGAATTCTAAATTGGTTTGTTAGCGTACATCTACACTTTTTCCAACCATTGCACCTTGTAATTTAATCTTACGTAACGGAAGTGTGGGGCAATCGTTCGATTTGTTGCATTTGCTAAAAGCTGTTTCACTAATTACTGAAATGGGACTGTCAGAGTCAAGTACTGCCATAAATTTTACGTCATTTACAGTAATGTGAATCACAGGATATGCAATGTTGTTATGTTTTACGTCGTGTTCCTGGAGTAAGATGTCCTTAATGTCTTCCATTTTTACGTAATTACTAGCTACGGCAGCTGCTTCGTCAGTTTCATAAGTACGTTTTGTGGCTGCCAGCGGTATGAGTCATTGCCTATTCTGTCTTTGTTGGCACACGTCGTTATTGGGATTTGCAGACCTACAAATTCACCTTGTCGAGAGGGCCCTGCCCTGTTTGAATCCCACCAGTTCTGATGCAGTTCAGGTCTGTCGTTACGATCATATCGTCTGTCGTCATGTCGGTAGATTCCATAGTTTCCTTCTTGTTGGTCACGTAGTGGAGAATTTCTTCCTGAATCATAACTGTGCGCTGGACCGTTGCATCTGAAGTTATTCTGACTCCCTTGATAATAATTATTTTGGTTCCCATATTGTCTGTTTCTCTGATTGTCTCTGTGATAGTCATTACCGCGGAGAGGTGATCTTTCCCTGTAATTATTACTACTCTGCCAATGGTTCTCATACGGGTGGTGTCTGTTTTGGTCACGATTTACATTGTAAGAATAGCCTTGTCGTGTATTATTTCTGTCATCGCGCAATTGTTTCACATGCGAACTGTAATTGTTGTTCTCCTGTTTTCGTGTACCGCGATTGTCACTGTCAATTTCCAGTTCTTGTAACAGTCCCTGAGAAGCTTCAGTGTCGTCTTTGCAACGTCCTGCTAAAATAATATGTCGTAAATGTTCAGGCAATTTGAATCAGCAAATGCGGATGAGTTCTGAGGGACTGTATTGGTTTGAAAGATACTGATTCTCATGCAACATGTCTTCAAAATATTTCACAACACTGGAAAATTCAGATTGTTCGAAATGTTTCATCATTATGGTGCTACGTTTTACTCCGTCTTGTGTAGCTCGACACCAATATGCTGAGAGGAAGGCATAATAAAATTCTCCTTCACTGTGACAATCGTGAATGACCGATCGCATTCTTACAGCTGGTTCATTCTCCAAGTAGCCACACATAAATTCTAACCTGTGCTCCAATGACCAGTTGAGAGGAAAACAATAAGAGAGTCGATGAAGCCATGCTTGTGGATGAATGTCGTTGTCAGAATTCTTAAATGTTTTGAATTTACGTGTAGTAATGAACAGCTTATAGTGAAAATCATCGTGTCGGCGAGTCGCACATCGCTCATTGTTACTTCGTTTCGGTGGTTCCACCTCAAAATTCGGTGCGCCTTGCCGATTTCTTTCATTATTTCCGAAGTGTCCTGTGTTATTATTTTGTGGTTGTTCCGTATTTCTATGTCCCTCTTCCCGTACTGGAGCGCGAGTGTCCTCCGAAATTTGTTATTCTTGTATTACTGGTGCCAACTGATCTTGTACTTGCCGCATTTCTCTTTTGTACTGTGTATTGATTTGATTTTGATTTTGTTTGAATTTTCTAATTTGTTCATACTCTGCAGTTTCAGTGAAGGCTACAGGTCTTGTGTCATTCAGATCATCATCTATCTTTGTAGATAAGTTAGTGAACTGTTCTGAAAGTTCGGCTACTTTATCCGATTGTGAAATTATTTCCTCTGTGTGTTTTTCTGAACCAAGTTTCAGAGTGTCCATTTGTGTTGAAATCGTATCTACTGTGTCCTTTAAGTTTTCTTGAGTTTTTGGAAGTTGCGTAACCGAATCGGTAGATGCAACTGAGTCAATTTTAGCTTGCAAGGTGTTGTGATTTTCATGAACAATAGTTTGCAGTTCTTTGATGGCTGCTTCGTGATTCTGTAATGCGTTTTCATTACGCGAAAAAATAGGTTGGAAATGCTCACAAATTTGTTTTTTTACGTCATTACAGATTTTTTGACATTTCGATTCGATTTTAAGTAACTCAGCAGTTAAACCTTCACGTGTTTGTTCAAGTGTGGTGTCTAACTTTCGAAGATTTACTTCCACTGTGTCTAACTTTTGAAGCTTCTACTGTGTTTGTCTCTGATTTTGTTCCATCGTGTCTAACTTTTGAAGCTTTTGCTGTGTTTGTCTCTAATTTTGTTCCATCGTGTCAAACTTTTGAAGATTTTGTTACATTGTGTCTGACTTTTGAAAATTTTGTCCCATTTGTTTCTGATTTTGTTCAAGCGTTGTGTCTAACTTTTGTAGCCTTTGTCCCATTTGTTGTATTAACTGTAATAACAATGCACTGGTGTCTGAAACATGTTCCTCAGTGCTATTCGGCAGTGCATTTGAACCGGCAATATTCGCATTTTGAAAAACAGAAAATGTGTCTTGACTTATTTGAGAAAACGGTTAGGACGCAAAACCTGAATATACAGTATTTGCAAGATTGTGTCCTGTCATTTCGGAATCCTGAGGCGAGCTGTTGCCGACCGATCGATCGATAATGCTTCCCTGTTCACTAATTGTTTTACAGTCTACACCCTTATTTGCAGCCCGCTCTATTTCCCTATGCACAATTACCAAATAACTACTTTGAACATTAGTTAATTCATTACTCGGTGGCGCTAACACACTGCTTTCGTCTTCACTGTCATTTCTCAGTTGACTTTGGAGCCTAGTATTACGTTTTTCTCACGCCATTATTGTCACAATATTTCACACGATAACACAGAAAAGCAAAATTTGAAGAGCAAAGATAAGAGAACACATTAACATAGCACTGAAAATAATATCTCGTTAATTCCAAGCGCAGCTGCGAAATACTTGCTGCAAATCTACATGCATGCCACAACTGTTTTACTGTACAACAATGAAAAACTACAACTACAAAGGAAATTCTCTCTACAGTTACGCGCTGGCAATTAACAAAAGCTACACTAATTACACAAACTACAAGAAAAAATTAGAAGATTCCAGTGAGGTATCCTCGGCTAAGGGTCGACTTATGAAACGTCCCATTGGTCGCCATATGAAACGTCCCCTTTGAACAATTATACATGACTGTGCTTAAACTGACACACAATATTTTCAGCGCAACGCAATCTGACTTTCAATAATCCCTACAAGTGAATGGCCCTGACTAACATTAACCTATACCTTTCACAAATCACTTACCTCACAAAAATCTTCGTTACTCAAGCTACTGCAATACAGCGAGCGCCACTACTGCCAGCTAAATAAAAGATTCAAACTACTGAAGGCACTAACTACTCATAGGCATAGTTAGCAAATGAAAGATTTTGATAGAGAAGAAACAATGTATTTACCTTAATAGTGTTCAAAAGTAATTATATATATATATATATATATATATATATATATATATATATCAGTTCATGATATCCAGCCTTACAAATTTACTGTCTCTGTTTAGATCATCCGCTCTCAACACTCCGCCATCTCACTCCTTACATCCACCTCTGCTGGCGGTTCACCTCCAACTGCGCAACGCTACGCGCTGTTCACATCCAGCTGCCCAACACTACAATGGCAGACAACAATGCAAACTAGCCACAGACTGCACACAGCACAGACAGTGATTTTCATACAGAGTGCTACGTGGCGTTAGCAATAAAAAAACCTAAACAGCCTACTCACGAATGTTTACATAGATTTTCGTTGTGGTGCGTTTTGTGGCGTAAGGCCTGACGTGTTTAGTAAATGCGTCCACAACAACGAAAATAAATTGCCGCAAGAACTGTCCCTTCAGCAGAGGGCCGTAATGATGAACACACACTGGGTCATTTGGTGCTTGTCATGTGATGGCATGCATTTCACCTTGCACAATCGCGTTTGGATGTTTTACACATTGGCACACGTAACATTTCCCCACTATCTCCCCAACCTTCCGTCTGAGAACCGCATGTTCCCACTCCTTGCCGCCCCCAGTGCTGGTGACAGCATCAGATTACATCTTAAAAAACCGCGTAAGGAAGCCAAATTTTTCCACCTTCGTCCTTTCACATTCCACCGGAAACTTACCCTCCATTCGATCATGCACAATAGAGCTGTATTTCTCATTCGCACATCCTCTCTATCAACGCCGTACGTCACAAAGTGTCCTTTACTCGTTGGATCTCTGGCTGTTGGTCTTGTATCGTCGGATGCACGCCTGGTCCCATTGTTCTAACATTGCCATTATAACCTCATTACTTTTTCGAGTGCCTTTTTGTCGCCGTCCTCCTGCGACGGATTTCAGCTTAACCAGTCGGTAAATTTGTTATGTTAAGTCCGGAAATAAGCGCTTTTCAGATTGAATTCCTCAGTCGCTAGGGTCCAACGCATCACTCTGTTATTCGTGTATCTGATGGCTCTTACGAATGTTTGAGCGTAGTGTTCTGTATATAAACGAGTTTTCTGGCCGAGCCGGTAACTCCTACACTGTTTTGTCGCATAAACAATGGCCAGCATATCTAATTATATAGTGGAATGCCGTGTCTCTGCGTCCAGTAGCTTCCGGCTGCATGTGGCCACAATGTGCACATTCCCATCCTTGGCTTCCTGTGGGAGACATCCCCCAGCACATCGTCCACTCGTGTCTGTGAAGAGTTGGAAAGGTGCCGAGAAATCAGGATGCCCCAAACAGATGCTGTCATAAGACCCAATCTTAAATTTCTCGAGCTCATTTTCCGCCTCCTTTCCCCAGTTCTGCTCCTTGCCCTTCTTCAACAGCGCATATAGAGGACTCAACACCTGCGAGAATTTGACAATGTGCCCCCTGTAAAATTAAATCAGCCCCAAGGTCTTAATTTGCGCACTAGGGATGGCCGCTTCATTTTCGTGATTTCCACCAATTTGCACCTTTCTGGACGGATACCTTACGGCGAGATTTCGAACCCAACAGATACCACTCTGTTTGCGCACGAGGTCGCTTTTTCAGACCTGAGGCTCCCGCCATAAGTCTGGAGTTCTGTCAGTAGCTGCTTTATGTGGCACACGTGTTCTTCAAATGTTGCAGATGCGACAGTTATGCTGTCGATGTATGCAACACAAAATTCCCCTGCCTCTGGTGTGACCATATCGTTTACGGCCCTCACAAATATCGAACTTGACTCCTTAAGCCCGAATGGTATTCGGTTGTACACATACTGATCCGAATAGAAAGGCAATGCATTTTCTGCAGGCTGGATCGAACTAAACTTATTTGGAAACTTCTGTAATGTCAAAGGTTCTAAGCCAATTTCCTCCTGCGATCTGGCGTAGTATGTCCTGGAGAGTTTCTGGCCTTGTTCCGTCTGCTTCAATGTTATCATTGTAACATCCACGAGATAAATTTTTGGCTACAGTGCGACGAGAGGAAATTATGCCTCTAACAGTTATAAACATTATGTATTCGACGTATGAGAAAACAATGAAAACTTATTATTATTAATTATTTATATAATATTCTATGATGTAATTAGACATATCGATGTGTATCATACAAAGACAATGATAATTGTAAATTTATTTTATGATCAGCGTTTGTCTTCCTTTGTTTTTACCTTTTGTTGGTTGGCTTTTGTAGGTTCAGCACGCAAGACGCATATCAAACTGAGGTGTGTTAAGAAACTGCAATGATTTGCTAATTATTACTTGAAAATAGCGTTCATTATTATTATAAACATGAGTGAATAATTATTTGTAACTGTAATTCCTCTCTCAGTAAGCATTATCTGTGTTAATAGTTTCTTTACGCTGCCAGGAGCGCAGCCATTGATGATAGCGATTTGTATCGCGTTTTTGTCTATGTTTTCCTTAGAAAGAAATCAAATGTTTGCTTGATGAAGTCTAAATAGTGCACAATACGAAAGTAAAGCTTAATAAGCAGTTAAAATACTTATTTTGTCTAACAATAGAAAGTCTCTATCAATTGTCTGCCGCCATCTTAACAATTGTCTTAGCGGCCATTTCAAATTACGCAACTCTGCAGACATAAATGCTGAACGTAGTACAAATGTGTAAAAATAAGTGTGCATCGGTGGTCCCGAACTAATTTTAATGAATATAATTCGAATCAGATTGGTTCTTTAAAAACAGTGCTCATAGCACGATTGTTATAACAAACTTTTCTAGCTGATGTATGGAGCCGAAATTAATTACGCACGAGTTGCGAAGAATATTGTTTCAGGTAACATATGTCAGTGTTGTGCGCGGCTGATAGTCTGTGGTTTTAATGATCATTTTGCTGAAGATAACTGTTTCCATCAAAATCCATAGTTGTATAGAATCTGTTGTATGAACTGTGATTTAGTGACACTTACACAACTTATAGACAACACTTTAACACGACGTTAACTTGGAGTTCTTTAGCAACTTGATCAAATCTTTAGCCGGGAGAAAAATTATTTTTGTAATTACTCAATGTAATAAAATAAGATTATCATTTCCATTTACAAATTAGTTAAATACCAAACCGCTGAATAACCCAGCGAACGCCACATCATATAACACCCACACACAGAGGCAACAACGGACCGATTCATCTTTCATAGGCACAATCGTGAGCCGACTCAGTTATTCAGACGTGGCCCGCGATACGAGTGCAGCTGCCTCCGTTTCCTGTATCGCTTCCCTGGTGGCTTTTCGCTGCGTCCAGGTCACTGAGTACGCTTTCTTTGAGGGCGGCCGGTCACAAGTTACTCTAAACCTGTTGACCGCTCCATGGAATCTTCCCAGTAGGAATAAGAACGTATCCCTGAATTCCATGATTTTTCTCCACTTCGTGTCTCTGCTGGAGGTTCAAACATGAGTTAGCTAGAATATTCGTTCTAAGTATTCCCGTCGAATCAGCCTCTGTGGACTGTGCTCCTTCCTCTGGCGCACTCCTCGGGCATGGATGTGTGTGATGTCCTTAGGTTAGTTAGGTTTAAGTAGTTCTAAGTCCTAGGGGACTGATGACCTCAGATGTTAAGTCCCATAGTGCTTACAGTAATTTGAACCATTTTGAACCTCTGACGCACTGAAAAAGGGGATCACGGTGCTTAGCGTGGGATCGCTTGCGGCTTTCGGAGAGAGGACGTACTAGCGTAGTGGCAGTTGGTAGCAGGTAGCCCACATGGACGATGCTGCATCACGCAGACTAGACTCTTGGTTGCTGGTACCTGCCGGTTGTTTGCTATTTATTTTGCTGCCCGCAAGGTGGCACCGGCGAGATTGCCTCTGGTACAGCGACGCTCACGGTTTGACACTTTGAATCTGCTTATGATCGCGTGTATGTGTTCACCGTTGAATGGTATATTGTCAACTTGATCTGCAAGTTCGCATCTTGCGGATTCGTGTCATGGTTTTCTTGTAGTGTTCCCCGAATTTTCCTGTTGTTGTTAACGTTCACCGATGAATGACATTTGTTTAACGGCAAGCAACAAGAGAAGACTTTCGACAGAGCCATGTTGAGTGTTCAATGTGCGTACAGCTGAAAGTACTTTTATTACCAAATACGTCGTTACTCTGTAATTTTTAAATACTGTTGGCATGACTACCACCTTTCGACAGAGAGCCGTTGATATTCCTGTTATTGTTAACGTGCACTGTTGAATGACAATTTGTTTAATGGCAAGCCACAATAAGGGCCTTTCGACGGGGCGCCGTTGAGGGCTCAATGAGCGTACAGTTGAAATTACTGTGATTACCAAGTGTTTTACAGCCACTAAAAGTTGTAATATGTGCTTGTGGCTTGGTTGATTACATAGATTTAGTTTTTTAAAAATAGATACATATATACGATGCGGTTTTTTAAACCCCTTTTATGTATGTATATGTTGGGTCGCAGTAGGTCTGACGACTGATTATTAGTATTGTCAGCAAGATAACATAGTTATATATATATATATATATATATATATATATATATATATATATATATATATATATATATACACTCCTGGAAATTGCACCTTCCGCCGACCACTGGCGACAACATCGATGTACTGTGGAGACCTCACGCCCCATGTGTTGAGCAATTCGGCGGTACGTCCACCCGGCCTCCCGCATGCCCGCTATACGCCCTCGCTCAAAGTCCGTCAACTGCACATACGGTTCACGTCCACGCTGTCGCTGCATGCTACCAGTGTTAAAGACTGCGATGGAGCTCCGTATGCCACGGCAAACTGGCTGACACTGACGGCGGCGGTGCACAAATGCTGCGCAGCTAGCGCTATTCGACGGCCAACACCGCGGTTCCTGGTGTGTGCGCTGTGCCGTGCGTGGGATCATTGCTTGTACAGCCCTGTCGCAGTGTCCGGAGCAAGTATGGTGGGTCTGACACACCGGTGTCAATGTGTTCTTTTTTCCATTTCCAGGAGTGTATATATATATATATATATATATATATCCTTATTTTTAATGTATGTGAATGCTGGGTCGCAGAAGGCCTGGCGACTAAGTATTACTGTTGTCAGTAACACCTGCTCCTTGTAGTTTAAACGATTATCTTGTTGTAGTGCTTTATGTATGTCTGTTAACAGTTGAAATGTAACATTATTCTGGTCATTTTGTAGTCTTACCCGCAGCAGGTTTACCTCGTAGCTTACAGATGTCAGCTGTAGTATTCTGGGCTTGTAGTTTGGCTGATTACATTTTTCTAGCTTTATGTACATATGCACTGTTTAAATCTTTATATATATATATATATATATATATATATATATATATATATATATATATATATATATATGTGTGCGTGTGTGTGTGTATTTGGTCCCACCAGGTCCGAGAATTAACCTAACATTATTGGGAATTGTCCCCCAGTTGTTGATTTGATAGCGTAGTGACCATACTTTTGGTATATCCTTTTATATACATTCTTCCGACTTAAGGTTTGGGAAGACATGACATGTCGGTATTTATGATCACTGCAGGGCCGACATTGGTTTCCGGTGTTCCGCACCCAACCGTGATCCTGTACCCTGTAACTTTGGCTCGTATTTGGGTTGAGAGAGTTGCCTATTCTGCGGCGCGCCTCTCGGTATCTCTGATGGAGCCTGTATTGCTCGAACCGCAGGGGCTTGGCTTAGCCATCCCACTCCCATTCCTACTTAACAACAAATCAAGACTTGAGTAGGACCATATCAAAGGTAGCAGACCGTGGATTTTTCCGGGTTACGAGTGGAGTGTGTCGGGTTCCATACGGCTATTGCTGCCAGAAGGTGTCCAGTGCTGTCATACTTAAAAATTGACCATCTGCGTTATGAGCTCGCCATTCATCAACAGCCAACCCAGGGGACCATAACCGAGTTAATAAACAGGCTGCAGACTACTGTACACGAGCCAGTTGCCATGTCTCCTGACATCGCCGGCCGTTGTGGCCGAGCGGGTCTAGGCACTTCAGCCAGGAACCGCGCTTCTGCTACGGTCACAGGTTCGAATCCTACCCCGGGCATGGATGTGTGTGCTGTCCTTAGGTTAGTTAGGTTTAAATAGTTCTAACTCTAGGGCACTGATGACCGCAGATGTTAAGTCCCATAGTGCTCAGAGCCATTTCAACCTTTTTTTCTCCTCACATCCTGAGGAAGGTTGACCAAGTTATACATTTGACTGAGCAGGCTGTTACTCTGGGGGGACCACATTCAACACGTGACCAACAAAGCTAAGGCGAGGCTCAAACAACTCTACCCTATGCTGAACAGGCGTAGCACACTGAACAGGAGGGTGTCTAGGTCCATGTACATTAAACTTATTCGACCCCTGGTGACGTACGCAGCCCCTGTCTGGGGATACGCTGCGCCAACTCGCCTGCGCCGTCTGCAGCTCATACAGAACAAAGTACTGAAAACCATAAGCAACGCTCCGCGCTACACACGCATCGCAGACCTTCACCGGGAATACCGGCTAGATACTATCTTGCAGGTATTCCAAAAACTCTCCACACGACTGTACAATAACACGAGACACTCTCGCAACCCGTTTATCCTTTCTCTGGGTAACTACGACCACAACCATAGATGGAAGCATAACAGACCAAAGACACTACTGGGTAGGAACTAAACATCTATGGTCCATAGAACGCTAACACGACAGTACTGGCGAGCCCCTGCCACACAGCTATTACTGGCAACCTCAAATGTTCGACCATCCGAAAAACAGGCAACCGCAGGGAAACCGTACTGTACATAGCACGCAAACCAACCACACACACCCCCTACACCGTCTGTGAGCCGATCTATGACCGATCGCCCACTAATGTACAACGACCTAGAACTGTTGCAGGGACGCAGCAACTGCAGCAAGCACCTCAACGAGCTCCAACAACGACAAAGGTAACGATGCACGATACCTCGAACTAACATAACCACACCTTGCATGCACTGTCGCAGATAGCAAGCCGTTACTGCCCTTGCTACCCGTCCTACTGTCGCAGAGGTTTTTTTCCCTTGGCGCTTGCCTTGGCACTTTTTTTTCCTCTGCCCTTACAACCGCTACCCTTCGATCGCTCTCTATCTGCTGATGGACCATGTTAATGAGTAATCTCACCCAGACGCATGGATAACATCACAGCCCGCATCCTGTGACTCCTGATTCAAAAACTAACATGTTATACGGAGGTGACAGTAGAACTTTTGGTTTGGTCACCACGTTGTTGTGGGCGTGGAGGGGCCCCATCCTTTGCGCTGTTGACCAGCGAGCTTCAATTTTTAGGAAAGTAGTCAAGTGACTGCGAAACACACGACAAGAATTCAAGCCCAACTTTCTCACTGGCAGGCCAGATCAGGTGATCTTAGCTCTGTGCAAACCCATAAACGATCCAAGGAAAAGATAGATGAATTGGCTATCAGAATTACTCAGTTACAAGCCAAAGCCAGTAGTATCGGCATAGAAGTTATGCATAGACAAACACTCCAGCCTGGTAATTCCCAACAGCAAGGTGCTGGCGTACCGGAGGGAGAGGTGACGGTACAGTTTGCTAGATTGCTGAACTCGGTCATGCATCTGCTCCGAGATGTCACCCAGCTTGCCATTGACAGTATTGAACAAATTCAACATTTTCTCTGGTTGGTCGTGCGTCTCCAGTTGCATGCTGAGGCGTTGGGGGTGCCGGAAGCTACCATTTTGCGTTTTTTGTATCCGCTCACTGTGGGGATCCTGTCTGGGGTCTTCTTGGAAGCACTGCAATAACAACCTACCCTCACCTACCTCTAATGGATTATTATTACGTCTAAGTTTTCACCTTGTGCCCGCAACGAATTGGAGCGTCGGTATTATTGGCGTGTTCAGGGACCATCTGAACCGTTAGCACAATATATCGACCGAGTTCATACTGCTGAACGCCCCTTAAAAGGAGGTTGTCGAACAACGTAGTGTGGAGTTTATTCTGCAGGGGATGAGACCTGAGGATCGATCAAGGGCTCTGTTTTGTAGCAGAGTCTGGACGTTTGGGCGCCACTGACCTGTCCCACGGAAATTCGCAGAAACTCAAAGTCGTCTTATCGGCTTCCTGCCTAACAAGGGCCCATCCTCCGCTTTATTGCCAGTCATCAATGCTTTGCCTGTAGCAACAGCGACTATTCGGCACTTGTCAGCCTACCTGTTCATGGCCGCCGACCGATCGGCGCCATCCAGCGTGTCTGCACAATGAGACTGAGGAACTGGGCAGTCCGCAATGTTTTCACCCAGGTACAGCAGTAAAAATGCTCCCCTCGCCACTCAGCACCATATGCATTTACTGCAGTCGTTTAAATTGGCACCCTCTTTCTTTGAATGCAGGAAAGCTTTTCCGCTAGTCCTTAACTAGGGCACACAAGCACCAGCATTAATTACTGCTAAGCATTAGATCATATGAATGAAGTCAGATCGTATCCAGTATACAGGGTGAGTCACCTAATGTTACCGCTGGATATATTTCGTAAACCACATCAAATACTGACGAATCGATTCCACAGACCGAACGTGAGGAGAGGGGCTAGTGTAACTGGTTAATATAAACCATTAAAAAATGCACGGAAGTATGTTTTTTAACACACCCCTACGTTTTTTTAAATGGAACCCCGTTAGTTTTGTTAGCACATCTGTACATATAAACAAAAACGTAATCAGTGCCGTTTGTTGAATTGTAAAATGTTAATTACATCCGGAGATATTCTAACCTAAAGTTGACGCTTGAGTACCATTCCTCCGCTGTTCAATCGTGTGTATCGGAGAGCACCGAATTACGTAGGGATCCAAAGGGAACGGTGATGGACCTTAGGTACAGAAGGGACTGGAACAGCACACTACGTCCACATGCTAACACCTTTTTATTAGTCTTTTTCACTGACGCACATGTACATTACCATGAGGGGTAAGGTAAACGTACACACGTGGTTTCCGTTTTCAATTACGAAGTGGAATAGAGTATGTGGTATCAGCATGATCGTGCACCTGCACATTCCGCAATTATCACTAGGCTGACCCTTGACAGGATGTTCGACGGGCGTTTCATAGGACGTGGAGGGCGCATAAAATGACCAGCCCGTTCTCCTGATCTTACACCTCTGGACTTCTTTCTGTGGGGTACGTTAAAGGATAATATGTACTGCCATGTGCCTACAACCCCAGGGGATATGAAATAACGTACTGCGGCAGCCTGCGGCGACATTACACCAGGTGTACTACGGCGTGTACGACATTCATTACGCCAGAGATTGCAATTGTGTGCAGCAAATGATGGCCACCGCATTGAAAATCTATTGGCCTGACATGTCTGGACACACTCTATTCCACTCCGTAATTGAAAACGGAAACCACGTGTGTACGTGTACCTCACCCCTCATGGTAATGTACGTACATGTGCGTCAGTGAAAAAGACCAATAAAAAGGTGTTAGCATGTGGACGTAATGTGCTGTTGCAGTCTCTTCTGTACCTAAGGTCCATCACCGTTCCTTTTGGATCCCTACGTAATTCGGTGCTCTCCGATACACACGATTGAACAGCGGAGGAATGGTACTCAAGCGTCAACTTTAGGTTACAATATCTCCGGATGTAATTAACATTTTGCAATGCAACAAACGGCACTGATTACGTATTTGTTTATATGTTCAAATGTGCTAACAAAACTAACGGGGTTACATTTAAAAAAACATAGGTTTGTGTTAAAAAAATACTTCCGTGCATTCATTTATGGTTTGTAATAACCAATTACACTAGCCCCTCTCCTCACGTTCGGTCTGTGGAATCGATTCGTCAGTATTTGATGTGGTTTACGAAATATATCCAGCCGTAATGTTAGGTGACTCACCCTGTATAGTATGATAGTGTAGTGTTAATTTCCCACCTTTCATGCAACTCAAAGTTTTAAGCCGGTTTGACTACACATTCACTTCTGTCACTCTAACACCATCTAAATCTACTACTTATTCACGCACCGCAACTACTAAAAAAGATATATAAACTACAGAAGCTACTAGACGTCCGATCACTTTGTCATTATGATGTCAATAACGCTGGTGTATGGCGCAAATCTCGCTGAGTGCCGACGTCACCAGTCTGCTCGCTGTCCTATGTAGAAAAATAATTCTTCTGCGAAATTCTCTTTTCGCTGAAACTGACACCAAAATTTCTCAGATAGGTGTACAAATTTTCCACTGCAGTTCCTGAAACAAACATAAAAAAGTACATGGTATTATCGACATTTGATTGCAAAGCTACATCTCTTCCGTTCTTCTCTTTCTCACAAATTGATGGTGTGCCTCGCTGACTCGGCAAAAACATACCAAAGTGACTTGCACATTCCGTGCTCACGCCACATAGTGAAAACTATCGTCCAAGATCTACCACTCTGGCGCTCGCGAACTACTCGCGAGAGCCCACACGAATATCATCGCACAATAGTGTAGGAAACCTCTTAAGAAAACCACAAGCGAATAACCACAGTGAACAACAATTTCATCAGGCGCGGTAGCTCATCTGTGTAACCGCACTCGAAGAAAATATCCCTTCGCGGGAAACATCGCACCAAAGGCGACATCCGTAGACAAAAACACACCACAAATACATCGCGCCGCTGGCAGTGACAATTATCAGCCCCCAGGAAAGACACATTGCATTGGGCAGTGGTCACAAACTACGATGAAACAACAAGAAGGTCAACACGCCTCTCGCGTGGACAATGCACTACCATGCTGCGGAATACCTTCACGGGTCTGGCAAACTAATCTCAACGACACCCATTTCACACACTATACCACAAATTATATAGCGGATCGTACAGAGGTGTTTACTGCAATGCACACAGAATAAACAGAAGAAATATGATTGTAGCTGAACTCCAAGATGTTACGAGAAGAATTCCGTTCCCAATACTCGTGCACTTGTTTCGGACTCGAAGACATAAAATTCTATTGTTGTTAAGGCACCTGATTCTGTCGTTGCGTGCAAACTGCAAAATTGCTATGAGAACATATTAACTCGCGTGGAATAAGACACAAATAAACAACGAAGTTTCCGTAGTGAAATCGGCACATTTCTGCTCACAAAAACTGTAATTAGTCAGCTCTGGGATGACCAGTTGCACATCAATAAACTTGGTACATGTTACGAAGAAATTCTTGTACAGTGAAATACTAACAATGCCTAACTCTTATGACTAGCAGTAATGGGAGAAGTTCCTATGCTAATTACCATGGTGGAATTACAAAAAAAAATCTAATGAAATGATTGTTGTCTTAAATACTATACAGCTAAACAAAACTTATACAGCTATTCTTATGTTCGGCTGTCACCATACCATTGAACTATCTGTGCCGTCTTCAGAAGAGGATATTTCCAGCAACGTTTCTTCTAGATGCACTAGAGCACTATGGGACTCAACATCTTAGGTCATAAGTCCCCTAGAACTTAGAACTACTTAAACCTAACTAACCTAAGGACATCACACACACCCATGCCCGAGGCAGGATTCGAACCTGCGACCGTAGCAGTCCCGCGGTTCCGGACTGCAGCGGCAGGACCGCACGGCCACCGCGGCCGGCTATTCAACTAGTCATTGACTTTGGTTGTCATTTCATCGCGCCCCTCGTCCTGGGTTCGGTCCCTAATCCCAATTTCCTCGACTTGACCTCCACTTCCGTTTCTTTCGTTGTTCATACGAGCACATCTCCCATTATCATTGAAACCGGAGCCATGGTTTCGCTATCCGGTGTTTTGTTGTCTGTAGCCTTCATTCCTCCTTCCAACTATTGTGTTTCCCATTCCAGTCGCTTCGTTGTTCAGTTTCATTGCTCCCGAAATTTCCGGATCCTGAATGGGTTCCGTAAGGCGTTCCATTTCGTGCATTTCCATTTCTGCTATTGCAATGTTTATGTTGAGGACGCGACATAGAAGCTGCGACGTATCAGTTGAAATGTGGCTACGCTGAGCCACAGCGCCAGAGATCGCGCCAGAGAGTTTTGTTCCGCCGCCTCCACTGGCAGTGATTCTAGAGAAGTCGTGGTAGGCGGTTCTTGTTCAGATGTAGTGGAGAGTTGTTGAGATGTGGTAGTAGTGAGTGTTTGTTCCATGTTTTATGCAGTTATTTGATGGGAGAGATAGCAGATGTTATTCTAATGGAGAGATTGTAATGATCAGAGTGCATTTCGTCAATATATATGAAGGTAACAAAACACTATGTTCTTTTATTATTTGTGTGTCTCAAATAATGCATCATTACAGGTTCAGTCAACAAAGCATCTGGCTTGTGTTCTTGTATTAGAGTGTAATTTTGGTTTTCTTGCGCAATTATAGTATTTCTAATTTTCTTTTATCACGTCAGTATAATTGGTATTTAAAAATTCTTGTCTTGTTGAAGAAGAACCGTGCCAGATGTGCGTTGAGTCATACTACCACATACAGAACAGCTACACTTGTGCTTTGTTGGTTTCGTAGATTTTATAGTTGCTGGGGACTCAATTAATTAACTGTGTTAACGAAAATTTTCTTTCATTGTTTTTTGTTATTCTATGCAGTCAGATTGCGTACTAAAACTAGTCAGGGCCAGCCGTTTACGAGACTTGCGTAATCGGACTTACAGCTACCAAAAACTAAAAATATTTGCATTTTATTTAATTAAGCCCCCATGCACAGTCAGACTCTCCTCTGTGTTCTCTGATAATCTCTGCTCGAAATGTGTACTCTTCGTAAAGAGTGTTACGCAAAGAACTGAGACCCACATTACACCTGCCAGCTAATACTTGTTGATATGCTGACGTAAGTTTGGTGTCACAGTGACATATGATTTTACCGGTAGAGCATGGTACGTCATGATACTGATTCTTGTTAATGATTGCATCAAGGAATTTGACTGGGCTTTTGTAGCCTGAACACTCGAAGTCTTTGCCAACGATCAACTCGTACTTTATCCACTCTTGCGTCTCCTTGGACTAGTAGATATTTAGGAAGCTGTCCTTGAACTCCTGGTAACTTCTACACGTCGCATTTTCTTCGCCACTGACCCTTCCAAATGTCCCCAAATAAAGCCTAATCAGTATTTTAAAGGCAAATTTGGAGGTAAAGAGAGGTAAAATTGTTATATCCAAGAAAATTGCCCTCATCTACGAAAATTTCAAATTTTCGAACTTGTAAAAAGTGTTGAAAATCTAACGGCGTTTCGGCAACAACTTCCGTCCTACGGAAAATATCAGTCCTATGGATGTCCTCATTCGACGTCCCCTCATTTGTGCTGCCGCCTCGGCTTCGAGAAAATGCGACTTTCATATCGCCATGTTCTCTGCTCGCTGTTGACGGTATGCAGTTATGCATCCCGTCCGAATTTATTTTTGGTTCTGTTGCGTTCGCGCTTGGCCGCATTTGAAATTGTTTCCTTATCGCCTCCTCCGATTTCTTCTCCATACACGTGTTGATAGCTTCCTGTTGAGATTTGAACGAAAGGAGGGTCCGGACCTCTTCAGTCTCGCTCGCTGAGTTGCAGCTGTTATGTCAGAACCAGTCCCTAATTTGAGCAGCTCTGACTCTAACTTGTCCCTGGCCGCTGTCGCATGAAGATCCGTGGCTTCACGTATTTTCGTATCGATGTGCTGCTCCGCGTCATTTTGCTCTTTTCCACGCTTTCGACCTTCTTGTTCAAATTGACCACCGCCTGTCGTCCTTGCTGTTCTGTTGCTTCAGCTGCTACTCCTCTTGCGAAAGTGACTACTGCTCTCTGCCGTCTTCTTAGCATCACGTGCAATCTAAACGCTTTTGATCGCTTTGGAGTCTGCCACCGGTAGCTGAGTGGTTAGCGCGACGAACTGTCAATCCTAAGGGCCCGGGTTCGATTCCCGCCTGGGTCAAAGATTTTATCCGCTCAGGGACTGCGTGATAGGAGCGCCGTGGTCCCATGGTTAGCGCGAGCAGCAGCGGAACGATAGGTCCTTGGTTCAAGTCTTGCCTCGAGTAAAAACCTTTTGCCGGCACGGTAGCTCAGCGTGTTCGGTCAGAGCGCTGCGTGCTCTCTGTAATAAAAAAAAACTGAGTCAAGGAACCAACGATCACTTTGAACGGATGTCTTGTGACGTCCGCCCCGACCAAACGCAACGAACAATATCGAACAAAATGAGTAAAAAAAAAAAAAAAAAGAGGTCAGCGCGACGGACTGTCAATCCTAAGGGCCCGGGTTAGATTCCCGGCTGGGTCGGAGATTTTCTCCGCTCAGAGACTGGGTGTTATGTTGTCCTAATCTCATCATTTCATCCCCATCGACGCACAAGTCGCCGAAGTGGCGTCAAATCGAAAGACTTGCACCATTAGCCGTCTATCCGAGGGGAGGCCCTCGTCGCACGCCATTATTATTGCTTTGATGTTTACTTTACGTAGGTTTTCCTGGAGTTTATTTGCCCATGACTTGTGTTTCTGTCGCATCTGATTTACCTGAGCACAGATATTTTTTTATGTCCGTTCCCGTCTCGTTATTGTATCGTACTGACTCATTAATTTTCTCCTCAAATTTCTTCTACATACCCATTAAAAATTCCGCCAGATTGAAGTCCTCTTCCTTTTTCTATCGTGATCGATCGAACACATACCTGATTTCTGCGGCGTTGTTCCCGCATCATTGCGTTCTGATAGCTCCCTGTCTTCTCCGTCGGGATTTCTAGTAATCACCTCTGTTTCGATATGTTGTTGTACGTTTACACCTTCTATCACACGCGATCTGACACTGTCTGTCCCCTCAACAAAAGCCATATCGCTTTCGTCTCACTGATTTCCTTGTTGCATGTCATCGATGTTGCTAACAATGTTCAACGGCAACGTCTACCTACGTTTAAACGGCCCCTCTACCGTTTGATTGCGCTCTTCCTCCTCGACGTACGCTTTATTTTCCCGCTTGCAGTCTACTTGTCTCCGTGGCCTACTTCTCCTTATCATTCAGATTCTCTATCCACAACAAACTTTAATTATTAGTGCAGCAGGTGGACAATCGTATTACCTAACTAACAAGATAAAAGCAGTACAATACAATGATGTCAAGTATAAATTAACAAAGCCGTTTGCAGTTCGAGCCTACGACAATAGTACACCAGATTCAGAATCAAAAACAACTTAATACAGAACAAATACAATGATAAACACCACAACATAATACGACAACGTTATCACGGGAAAACGGTCGATATGTGACACAGAAGCCACTGACACAAATACACTGTAAACAAAGCAAATACACACATAAACAACTCAATCAGAAAATTAAGTATCTGTAACATACTAGCGAACCGTCTTCATCCCTTTTTTTTATTTCATCGTAATGTGGGCCTGTTTGGCAAGGATGCTAGATTAAAGCACACACAGGTGCCAAGGACATAGATCCTGGCAGGGGTTCGCCAATTGCAAGCTTCGAAATTTCAATTGTAAGCAAGACTTATATGAAAATGGCTAAGGTAAAGTTCATCACAACACTCAGAGGAGTTGTGGTCTAGATAACAATAGCTTTATTATGTCCATTGTAATTATCCGTGCTGATATGCCGTGGTCGGTTGATGAATTTTGTCTCAATTCCCAACGTTTCGTCTCCGACGGCGGGAGACATCTTCAAGGGGGTCCGTAGGTCGATGGAAGGTCCAACACACCCACTGGCTCGCTACTGGGTGTGTTGGACCTTCCATCGACCTACGGACACCCTTGAAGATGTCTCCCGCAGTCGGAGACGAAACGTTGGGAATTGAGACAAAATTAATCAACCGACCACGCCATAACAGCCTGGATAATTACAATGGACATGATATTTCTGGCCGTGAAAGTCTACATTTTAGTAATAGCTTTATTCATTCTTAACATCACAAGGCACAAAAGAGCTAAAGAACCGGCACACAAAATTTTTTTATTGGACAAACGCTTTCAACGATACGCGATCTATGGTGAACAAAGTGATCAGCTGGGGATCAATACACAACACTAACCAGAACTAATGGCTTTACCTGAATCGGCGGTATGGCCCAAAAACTACGCTTCTATCAAGCGTCTGTACTCTGCTATTCCGTAAAGAAAAATTTGGTTCCAAAGATAAGGGTGCTGAGAAGCAGGTATTGGAGCCCTATGCAGTAGCAGCGAATACTTTACCGTTCTGCAGGTCAGGGCAGCACGCCACAATGCGCTCGGCGACTGGAGTCATGGACAGCAGCAGTGTATTATTAACGTCGCGCGCCCAAAGAATGCAAGTAGGCGGTCTCACGTTCAGCTAATTCGGAATGTAGGTACTTCCCTACGAGCCTCTGAAACGCCGGTGGATTCCAGTGTGCAGGTGGACCCGTCTCCTGATCTGTCAAACCAATATCACTCCATGCCACGAATATGAATGACAGAAGATGTCAAATGTTTAGACGTCCAACTGAGAACAAATAAGTACATCCACACATCACTCGCTGTGTGCGTGAAACTAGGAGCAGGACCTCTGACGCTTCAGTTGGTGACTGGTTGTATGTAGCACATTAGCAAAGGACACAAGTATCACCATTCAGGTGAAGACCTGCAGTTCTTTACTAGCGAAGCGCCAGTTCAAGGGTGAATTCTTCTCTTTCTCTAAGCTTTCGTCGCCAGCTAGGTAGCGTAGCACATTTATATCTTAGACTACTCCCACTCTATCACAAGCCAATCACGAGCTGGAGCGCCGCATCCGAAGTTGGGAGACCGCCACTTGCTCTGCATACACAGATCCGACCAACCAGCGACTTTAAAGTTAATTGTGAGCTTCACGGTCTCTTTGCCACATGTTGACGCCGTGTCTTTGCTAAAGGAATGTCCTGAGTGGAACCACAGCCTTCTTTATCCCTCCTGTTGTGCACATTTCGAACCGTCAAAAGAATGGCTATAGATTTCCTAAAAGCCACGTGCCTTCACAAATATATTTTGTAGAAGAGTCTGGACGTCTGGGCGCCACTGACCTGTCCCACGGAAATTCGCAGAAAGTAACAGTCGTCCTATCAGCTTCCTGACTACCAATGACCCATTCTCTGCTTTAATGCCAGACATCAATGCTTTGCCCATAGCAGCAGCGACTCCTCATCACTATTCAGCTTACCTGGACGCGGCCGCCGACCGACCGGTGCCATCCAACGTGTCTGCATCATGAGACCGTGGAGGTGGGCAGTCTGTAAATGTTTTCGACCAGGTTTCACAGAAAAAACACTCCCCTCGGCCTTCAGCCGCCGTACGCTTTTACTGCAATTGTTTAAATTGTCACCCTTTTCCTTTGAACACAGGTAAAGTTTGCTGCTGTTCCTTCGCTACAGCACACAATCAAGAGCGTTACTACTGCTAACCATTTCATCGTATGAATGAAGTCAGATCGCATCCAGGTATAGCAACCAAGGAATAAAGATGAACTTCTCTAAGAACGTTATGCAGCATAACACCGTATCAGAAGTGAGAGTGTCTTGCAGTCTCTCAAAGTTCTTGTGTAAGCTGCACATAATTCAGACAGTGACCTTCAATTCGATAAGTAGACAACTAGCTGTCTTGTCTCATCAAACTACAGGCGCTGTGTGTCTTTCTTTCTTCTGACCATGAGTTGAGATATTTTTAAGTACTCCCTTAACAAAGTCAAAGCTATTGAATTTCACCTTTCAAAATACTGTCCAATGTATGCCTTCCACCTATCCTCTCTCTGATTTTTGTTTAACGATGGATTTCCCATTGTACTCTTAACATTGAGTCCCTTGTTTTAATTTCACTGAAAGCTGGTTTGACTTTTCTATATGCTGAATCATTCCTTCTGATGACAATTCCATTTCTTATCTTCTCTCCATTTTCAGTTTAATGTGTGGCTAAGTGAGCTATATTTCTGTATTCCTTACATATCCTGCACACTTTTGTACGAGGTCGTGCCGAAAAGTAACGCCACCAAGTTCTCATGAGGAAACTCTTTAAAAATTTACGTCAAAAAGTTATTTAATTTCTACACTTATTCTTCATGTCTACATATTTGCAACCCTCTTACGATAGACAGCTCCAGACTGCAATGTGTACCATGGTGGTGTGTAATTGGATTATGCCAGTGCATGAAAAATAGCACTGTAATCGATTTTTAAATTCGATGAGTCTGCCTAAACAAGGAGTACCCTCTCTACATCTACATCTACATCTACATCCATACTCCGCAAGCCACCTGACGGTGTGTGGCGGAGGGTACCCTGAGTACCTCTATCGGTTCTCCCTTCTATTCCAGTCTCATATTGTTCGTGGAAAGGATTGTCGGTATGCCTCTGTGAGGGCTCTAATCTCTCTGATTTTATCCTCATGGCCTCTTCGCGAGATATACATAGGAGGGAGCAATATACTGTTTGACTCCTCGGTGAAGGTATGTTCTCGAAACTTCAACAAAAGTCCGTACCGAGCTACTGAGCGTCTATCCTGCAGACTCTTTCACTGGAGTTTATCTATCATCTCCGAAACGGTCTCGCGATTGCTAAATGATCCTGTAACGAAGCGCGCTGCTCTCCGTTGTATCTTCTCTATCTCTTCTATCAACCCTATCTGGTACGGATCCCACACTGGTGAGCAGTATTCAAGCAGTGGGCGAACTAGTGTACTGTAACCTACTTCCTTTATTTTCGGACTCCATTTCCTAAGGATTCTTCCAATGAATCTCAGTCTGGCATATGCTTTACCGACGATAAACTAATCATTCCATTTTAAATCACTCATGATGCCTACTCCCAGATAATTTATGGAATTAACTACTTCCAGTTACTGACCTGCTATATCGTAGCTAAATGATAAAGGATGTTTCTTTCTATTTATTCGCAGCACATTACACTTGTCTACATTGAGATTCAATTGCCATTCCCTGCACCATGCGTCAATTCGTTGCAGATCCTCCTGCATTTCAGTACAACTTTCCGTTGTTACAACCTCTCAATATACCACAGCATAATCCGCATAAAGCCTCAGTGAACTTCCGATGTCATCCACAAGATCATTTATGTATATTGTGAATAGCAACGGTCCTATGACACTCCGCTGCGGCACACCTGAAATCACTCTTACTTCGGAAGACTTCTCTCCATTGAAAATGACATGCTGCGTTCTGTTATCTAGGAACTCCTCAATCCAATCACACAATTGGTCTGATAGTCCATATGCTCTTACTTTTTTCATTAAACGACTATGGGGAACTGTATCGAACGCCTTGCGGAAGTCAAGAGACACGGGATCTACCTGGGAACCCATGTCTATGGCCCTCTGAGTCTCGTGGACGAATAGCGCGAGCTGCGTTTCACACGATCGTCTTTTTCAAAACCCATGCTGATTCCTACAGAGTAGATTTCTAGTCTCCATAGAAGTCATTATACTTGTACATAATACGTGTTCGAAAATTTTACAACTGATCGACGTTAGAGATATAGGTCTATGGTTCTGCACATCTGTTCGACGTCCCTTCTTGAAAACGGAGATGACTTGTGCCCTTTTCCAATCCTTTGGAACGCTATGCTCTTCTAGAGACCCACTGTACACCGCTGCAAGAAGGGGTGCAAGGTGCCTCGCGTACTCTGTGTAAAATCGAACTGGTATCCCATCAGGTCGAGCGGCCTCTCCTCTTTTGAGCGATTTTAATTGTTTCTCTATCCCTCTGTCGTCTATATCGATATCTACCATTTTGTCATCTGTGCGACAATCTAGAGAAGGAAGTATAGTGCTGCCTTCCTCTGTGAAACAGCTATGGAAAAAGACATTTAGTATTTCGATCTTTAGTCTATCATCATCTGTTTCAGTACCATTATGGTCACATTTTGTTTTCATCCGCCTACCGTTTTGACATAAGACCAAAAGTTCTTAGGATTTTCTGCCAGGTCAGTAGATAGAACTTTACTTTCGAATTCATTGAACGCCTCTCGCATAGACCTCCTCACACTACATTTCGCTTCCCGTAATTTTTGTATGTCTGCAAGGCTTTGGCTATATTTATGTTTGCTATTAAGTTGCCTTTGCTTCCACAACAGTTTTCTAACTCGCTTGTTGTACCACTGTGGCTCTTTTCCATATCTTTCGATCTTGCTTGGCACATACTTATCTAATGCATATTGTACGATGGTTTTGAACTTTGTCTTCTGATCCTCAACACTATCTGTACTTCATACAAAACTTTTGTGTTGAGCCGTCAAGTACTCTTAAATCTGATTTTTGTCACTTTTGCTAAACAGAAAAATCTTCCTACCTTTTTTTAATATTTCTATTTACTGCTGAAATCATCGATCGAGTAGCCGCTTTATGATAGCTGATTCCCTGTTCTGCGTTAACTGTTTCAAATAGTTCGGGTCTGTTTGTCACCAGAAGGTTTAATATGTTATCGCCACGAGTCGGTTCTCTGTTTAACTGCTCATGGTAGTTTTCAGATAAAGCACTTTAAAAAATTTCGCTGGATTCTTTGTCCCTTCCACCCGTTATGATCGTTTGACTGTCCCAGTCTATATCCGGTAAATTAATATCTCCACCTAGAACTATAACGTGGTGGGGAAATCTACTCGAAATATTTTCCAAATTTTCCTTGAGGTGCTCTGCCACAACAGCTGCTGAGACAGGGGGCCTATAGAAACATCCAATTACCATGTTTGAGCCTGCTTTAACCGTGACCTTCACCAAAATTATTTCACATTTCGGATCTCCGTCAATATACTTCGATACTATTGTACCTTTTATCGCTATAAACAGGCCTCCCCCTTCACTTTCCAGCATGTCTCTGCGGTATACATTCCAATCTGAGTTTAGAATTTCATTACTATTTACATCTGGTTTCAGCCAACTTTCTGTCCCTAGTACTATGTGGGCGTTGTGACCGTTTATTAATGAGAGCAGTTCTGGGACCTTTCTATAGACGCTCCTGCAGTTTACTATTACCACATGCATATTGTTATTCCCTGTTGCGTTATGCCTACTACTACCTTGCCGGGTCTCAGAAGGCGTCTTGTCCGGCCTAGGGAGGGAATTTTCTAACCTAAAAAACCCACATGTGCACACCACACGTACTCCGCTACCCTTGTAGCCGCTTCCCGCGTGTAGTGCACGCCTGACCTATTCAGGGGGACCCTACATTTCTCCACCCGATAGCGGAGGTCGAGAAATTTGCACCCCAGATCTCCGCAGAACCGTCTGAGCCTCTGGTTTATGCCTTCCACTCGGCTCCAAACCAGAGGACCGCGATCGGTTCTGGGAACGATACTACAAATAGTTTGCTCAGATTCCACCCCGCGAGCGAGGCTTTCCTTCTTCACCAACTCGGCCAACCGCCTATTTGAACTGAGGATGACCTCTGAATCCAGACGGCAGGAGTCATTGGTACCGACATGAGCAACAATTTGCAGTCGGGTGCACCCAGTGCTCTCTATCGCCGCCGGCAGGGCCTCCTCCACCTCTCGGATAAGACCCCCCGGCAAGCAGACAGAGTGAACACTGGCCTTCTTCCCCGACCTTTCCGCTATTTCCCTAAGGGGCTCCATCACCCGCCTAACGTTGGAGCTCCCAATCACTAATAAACCCCTCCCCCCCGTGAGCGTGTGCCTTCGACGTGACTATGCCAGGGTACACGCGAGCGTTGTGAGATCTGTAACAATCCGACCTTGGGGTTCACTGTCATCGACCATACTTCAAACAATCCTGATGTGGTCCCATCCTATTTCCATCTGTTACCAGAACTTAAAGGACACCTTCGAGGACTTCATATAGAAGCGGCACAAACAGAGATGGTATTGTGGCTTCGTCGACATAGTCAAACGTTCTATAGTGACGCTATCAACAAATTGGTCTCTCGTTTAGAGAAATGTGTTCGTCACCATGGTGACTGTTTTGAGAAATAAATATGTAAGGTAGACATAAAGAATAAAGATGCAGAGCGTTAACAACGTTCGTTATACGTAAATATCTTTAATAGTTTTCCCAAAAAAAAGTCGGAGGCAGTACTTTTCAGCACGACATCGTACTTCCTTCTTTTGTCGATTACTGAAGTATTCCCTCTGTTACCAAAGCCTTATTCCCAATTCATTTTCTGGTATCGTCTGTCCAACTTCTGATTGCTCATATTAAAGATATCAATTCTTCTCAAGCTGAACTGCCAACCGTAGTATTCGTTATCGCAGTACCTACAGCCATAGAGAACTTCAAACATATCTTATAATTCCTCAGTACTTCCTCCTTTCCGCATTGATTCATCTGGACAGTTCTCTTAAACGTCTTCCTGCCTTTCATCATTAAAAATGTGTGGTCAGAATCTATACCTGCCGCTGCGAACGCCTTAAAGTTTAATATCCGATTCTAAAATACCTAGCATAGAATTACTAATTAGACAGAATAGAAATATTAGAGAAAAGACTCACGAGGAAAGTTGTGGGCCCAGTAAGATGCCAAGATGAACTGAAATCAAGAAGCAGTGATGAAATATATTTAAATGTAGACAAATTAACAGAAACAGTAAGTTAAGAACAGTTTTATTTTTGGTCATTTACACAGTAATAGTGTCAAGAGACTGGCATTACTAATCTTAAAGTATCTCTGGGAAAGACAACAAACACTATCAGAAGAGTTCAAAGAGTTATTAAAAATACACAACGTATTACCAGAAGGACCAACAAAAACAGGTACATTCGGAGGGACAGTGATAAATTTAGAAAGATTCCATGAGAGATGCTGTAACAGAACAGGTGTGATGTGTTGTGTAGAAAATAAGAAAGAGATACGTGGGAAAACGAGAAAGAATATTGTAGTATAAAAAAGAACATAAGAGAAGGAACTGAAAATGTGCGAAGCTACACTGATGTCAGACGATGTCTTACAGGATCTTCATTTGTTTTGTTGGCGGTATACGTGCAGAGCAAAATTTTGTAAGCACTTCTGCATGTGTAAGCTTCTGTATGAAATGTTGTATATTACATTTATTATTAAATGCTATGCCCATAGAAACTAACATGCATGCAAAACCAGTGGAAGAGAGTGAATTTGGAAGTAGGTCAGTTGCAGCAGCGGACGAGGAATGGCGTCAGATTATCTTCACTGTTGGTTAGAGTGAAAGTTGAATGTATGAAAGTATGGATTGCAACAAACCAAGGGCTCACAGTTAGGACAACTCTTTGGAGAAATGGAGTGCATACTACGCGGCTTTTAGTCATAAAAGTTTATTGAGGTTTTGGCAACGATTTCTGAATATAGTGTATGAGGAATAGATGGTAGACGGATGTAAATGTAGGAAGAAAATACTCCGTTGGCGCTCTTCTTGGCAATAAATCATGAAGTGTATTTCCTTTATTAAACAATACTTTGTAATGGTACCCCATATCGAACTGATCTGTATCTTTCTTTCTATTTAGTAGCAGCATCCTCAAACTCATACATTGGGTGCTAACATCACGTGCCTCTGGAAACGATGAGTGTGAGTAAATTGCTAATATTGTTTTCACCTACAGTTTGATTCAAACCGATTCGTTACCTAAGGGCGTAGCCGGTAATTTTGATGTGTATTCAGATAAAATCAGAAGGGCGCCACGTCAAATCCAGAAAATCAGCGAGCGAGCCAGAGAGACAAAAGCAACCCCAGCAGCATGGGCAACACGACGTAAGGGAGCGCTGCATTTCATACATCTTTGAAACAGAAGACAGCTAATAGCAAATGATGAAAACTGACACTCGTTGCTGATGTAGACACAAACGGAGGCAATTAAAAACACCGTTACTGCAAGAGTCATTAAACTTCATTCACACAGAATTTGCAGAGTGACAGAAAATTATTCTCGCAGTTACTTGCAGCGATTGAAAGATGATACCCGAAGGCGTCCCGTACACATGAGGAAGGAATGTAGAAGAATTGTGACAGCTGAGATGAAATTTCTCAGGGAAATCAAGGCCCGCCCACTGATAAACCAATTACGAAACCCATAAACAAGACGAGAACTATTGATTTTTGAACGGAAGAGCAAGATTAAAGATGGAAGCATAAATTCAACAACAGTAACCATCTAGGAAAATTTCAGGACTATCATCTGTCTAGAAAGACGATGATCCACCAACCCACTGGACATTGAAGTGGCAGAAAGATACTTTCAGGAACAGACAACGCTGTCCACCCCATAAAGTAAAGATAGTTGTATTTCAGTGAGTCATGACAGCTATATTTCTAGAGGTGTTCACATTAAAAGAGATATTTATTTACGAGTAACTGCAACAAAACAACACACCAGATATGAACAGATGTCTTTTGCATAAATTCAACAACAGTAACCATTTAGGAAAATTTCAGGACTATCATCTGCCTAGAATCGCGATGGTCCACCAACCCACTGGACATTGAAGTGGCAGAAAGATACTTTCAGGAACAGACAACGCTGTCTACCCCATAAAGTAAAGATAGTTGTATTTCAGTGAGTCATGACAGCTATATTACTAGAGGTGTTCACATTAAAAGAGATATTTATTTACAAGTAACTGCAACAAAACAACACACCAGATATGAACAGATGTTGTATCCATATGTAACTTTTTGTCAACTATTTTTCACATGATTATATTCGTTTATGTAAATCGTTTCTTGTGGGTTCCATGTTCGTTTTTAGTCAAAGAATATTGCGACAGAGATATGACGTATTTAATCTCAGTTAACTGAATCATATCACACTACATATATGTCAACGAAAGTGCCTGTTAAGAAACGTGACCAAACACATCCTGCAAAATGTAAAAAAATTATCAAACAAAACAAACCGTTATTCAGACACAACATTCTCAATAAGTAACAGCAAAGAAGCACGTTTTGTAAAAACTATAAATTCTCCTAAGGCGAACTATATATTTAGGCATTTACTGTTGTCATAAAAATCCACTTATATAATAAGTAAATGACAGTAAAACTGTGGGGTGTGCCTAAGGCATTGTACAGTTATCAATACTTACTTTACAAAAGCTATAGAACTCCAATGTTTGTCGTTTATGGCAAATGAATATATAAATCAGCAAGATTTTTTTACGATGTCAATAAACTTCAACCTGTGCGCCGTTTGTACCTAGAATCGATATAGATTTCACGTCGTACGTTTGACAACGTTCCTTGTGTAGCACCAGTAACAGAAACTGTCATCCTTCTTCTCAATGTGTCCAGATCAGGTACCCGTGTAGCGTAGCCCCACAAAAAGAAATGTGAAGGCGATGTGCCTGGTGATCTTACAGACCAGAAATTGGGACCATCACGCCCAATATTCATGTAAGGAAATGTTTCATTAAGAAAATTTCTGATATGCAATCCCCATTGCGATGGCTCACAATCTTGTTGGGAAATTACATCGGGCTGCAAGTCCCTTATCTGCAGTTTCACAAACTGGCCCTAGCATCACATGCAGTTAGATGTTACCTGCTACTGAATTTGCGACAAAATAAGAAGTGGCCAGTGACTCTGATATACGTTAAACCACCCCACACATTTATTTTAGAGTTATCCCTAACGTAATCTGAGGCAACATCTAGACTTTCCAACCCATTCCCCTCACGATGTGCTTGTTAGCTTTACCTGGTATTTAGAAAGTAATCTCATTTGAAAAGTAAATTCCTTGAAGTTAATCATTGTTGGCGTCGATTCATAGCAATATCTCAGCTGCGGAAGCTGATCGGCCGGCTCCACCATCTGGTTTCCATATGCATGCAGGAGCGATCTGCTGCGTAATATTCTTCGCAATGTGGTGCCAGGACGACCTAACTCAAGAGCTATACTCTACTATATCTGGAAGGGCTTCACAAGATTGCCTGTTGCACGGTTCTGACACTTTGTTCAGTGACAGAATACTACTCTGTTGGAGGAAGATCCAGCATGTTGCCAGTCTGTTAAAATTTCATGTACCCCGCCACAATACTCCTTCCATCAATTGCTTCTCTTCGTGGTATCATGCCACTGCACAGTAACTAAAGAATTTGTCTCGTAATACTACAGAACACACTGTGTCTTCTCCGCACATGATATCCTTTTACAGCAGTAGCTGTTATAACGCTGCCTACTGCAAAAGATACATGAATATGCAACCAAACATGATGATTTCCTGGTTCATTGGTCACAAAAAGAAGATTATAAGTTCTATAGTTCTTCAAAATATATGTTGATAATTGAACAAAGATTTCAAGCCCACTCAGTACATCCATCAAATATAAACGACTAAGTCGATAGTACACATTGCCATCTGACAGTCTGTCAACTGTTTTTCTGTTTGACTCTTGGTATTTGTGCTACAAAATGGTTCAGATGGCTCTGAGTACTATGGGAGTTAACATCTGAGTTCATCAGTCCCCTAGAACTTAGAACTACTTAAACCTAACTAACCTAAGGACATCACACACATGAACGCCCGAGGCAGGATTCGAACCTGCGACCGTAGCAGCAGCACGGTTCCAGACTGAAGTGCCTAGAACCGCTCGACCATTGCGGCCGTATTTGTGCTACAGGTCCAGAGCATAGTCACATAATGAATATATTTTATCAGCAGCTGACGGCAGTCGATAAGAAGCCATTTTACACAAGTTACACAAGAAGTGTGTGGCATAACCAGGGTGTTATGCATATGAAACTGACAAGGGAATGGTCAGACTTGCCATGCCGAAGCATGTATTGCTTTTTTTAGCACTGTTATTTAACTGTGCAAAAGGTCCGTATGCAAAATTGTAGCTGCTGACATGAACTGGAAGTCACCTAAAAAAAATCACGAACATGGCTGTGTTTCCTGCTTGGCGCTTGCAGTGACAACTGGCCACCCCTGGAAATGGCGAGTCGCGAGCGTTGTGCGCATGGTCGGGAAGCGCGGCCGTCTTACCGCGGCGTTCGTTAAAGAGGAATATCGCTGCACGGTTTTGGTGTAAAGGGGAAACGAATATTCGTTTCTGTGGCATGCACATCCTTTTCATTTCTGGTACGTATTTCGAAACATACCGTCCTGAAACTGGCTAGAGATGTGAAAGATGTTCTGTACATGTTCATCTACACTCCGCAATCCACTTGACGATGAACATTCAATCTCCCCTCACAGGTGATGGCGAACCCTGTAAATGTTTTGCTGCTTGCCATGGAGATATACCACAGACGCCAAATGAAGCAATCAACAGAAAACACGCGTGAAGACTATGTGTTGTGCGACATGGTTGTTAAACTTATAGACGAGCATGTAAATGGTGCAGACATGTGGCTATAAACAACTGAAACACTCGATATTGCAGACTGTGAAACCACAGACGGCGAAGACACCGACGAAAGTTGCACTCATGAAGACTCTTCGAGTGATAGTGCCACGTACCATCATCAATTATCTCCGAAAGTAACACCAGCAACTACAGTTACCTTTTCAGTCAAAGAAAAAGCGGTGACGTATTGGTTGAACGAAAGTGGTAAGAAACGCCTACGTGTCAGTACTGTTCAAAATAAGTATCGCTTTGTCCGTTCTGAACGTGAATTGTATAGATGGAAAAAGTAAGTCGCTGGACGACGTAAGCGTAACTGGAAATTGCGACGGACATAAATGCGCGACTTTTTGAGCTATTTACCGATGCCAGACAACAGTCATTTAGTGTCAGCGATACAACTTTGCGTGATTGGGCGTTAGAGATTGCCAACACGATAGGCGCTAAAGAATTTACAGCTTCTCGAAGTTGATTAGTCGCTTCAAAAGATCACATAAAATTGTGGCAAGAAAAATAACAAAATTTGTATCGAGCTTTTCTTACAAATGCAAAAAATGAGATCGCTAGTTTTAGTGAATCGTACGTGTACAATGCAGGTCAGTCAGGTTTTCAAAAAGAAATGCGTGCGGAAAGAACACTGTCATTCAAAGGGGAAAAACATATTGAGGCGATTGCGCAGTCCACGACTGCACTCACCCATTCATATACTACAATGCCCATAATTAGTATGGATGGTTCATTGCTGCCTCAACTATATGTGTGTCTTCAAGAACCAACTGGACGTTTTGGACCACGTGTCAAAAGAACAATGTTCTACGCAAACAATCTTGTGGTAGACGCATCGAAGTCTGGAAAAATGGGAAATGAAAATGTTACACGTTTCATGCGTCATGCTTTTCTTCCGTTCTGCGGGAACAAATCTCTTCTTCTAGATTCGTAGTCAGGTAATAAAAGGTCTGATTCGTTAAAAGCTGCATTTCGAGCCCAACCTGACAAAGAAGTAGAGATACTTCAGATTCCACCCGGCACGACGAACGTAATTCAACCTTTAGACAGAGAATTTTTCCGTCAGTGGAAGGCATTTTGCGTGTGCAGATCATTGCAATTTCCTGTCTATCACCGTGACAATATTCTCAAGCTGCAGTCAGTGGTACTGTAAGTAGGCTGTTTATGTTTTCTTTATGTAAGTTTGATGTTTATGTTTTCTTATTGGCAACGTTACGTAGCGCTCTCTGTATGAAAATCACTGGCTGTGCTGTGTGCAGTATGTGGCTAGTTTGCATTGTTGCCTGCCATTGTTGTCATGAACTGCTATAGCTGGATGTGAACAGCAGATAGCGTTGGGCAGTTGGAGGTGAGCCGCCAGCAGTGGTGGATGTGGGGAGAGAGATGGCGGAGTTTTGTAATACTGGATGTCAATTATGAATATTAAGGTAAATACATTGTTTGTTCTCTATTAATATCTTTCATTTGCTAACTATCCCTATCAGTAGTTAGTACCTTCAGTGGTTTGAATCTTTTATTTAGCTGGCAGTAGTCGCGCTCGCTGTTTTGCAGTAGCTTGAGTAGCGAAGATTTTTGTGAGGTAAGTGATTTGTAAAAGGTATAGGTTAAAGTTAGTCAGGGCCATTGTTTTGTAGGGGTTATTGAAAGTCAGATTGCGTTGCGCTAAATAATATTGTGTGTCAGGTTAAGCACAGGCTTGTATAATTGTTCTAAGTGGACATTTCATATGTAAAATTGTTGAAAGGGGACGTTTCATATGTCGACCCTTAGCCTAGGATACCTCACTGGAATCTTCTGATTTTTTCTTGTAGTTTGTGTATTTAGTGTAGCTTTTGTTTATTGCTAGCGCGTAATTGTAGAGAGAATCTCCTTTGTAGTTGCAGTCCTTCATTGTTGTAATGTAAAACAGTTGTGGCATGCATGTAGATTTGCAACAAGTATTTCGCAGCTGCGCTTGTAATTAACTACATATTATTTTCAGTGCTATGTTAATGTGTTCTCTTATTTTTGCTATTCAAATTGTGCTTTTCTGTGTTATCGTGTGAAATATTGTCACAATAATGGCGTGTGAAAAACGTAACACTCGGCTCCAAAGTAAAATGAGAAACGACAGTGAAGACGAAAGCAATGTGTTAGCGCCACTGTGTAATGAGTTAACTAATGTTCAAAGTAGTAATTTGGTAACTGTGCATAGGGAAATGGAGCGGGCGTCAAACAATGGCGTAGACATTCAAACAGGTAGTGAACAGGGAAGCATTATCGATCGATCGGTCGGCAACAGCTCGCCTCAGGAATCCGAAATGATAGGACACAATTTTGCAAATACTGTAGATTCAGGTTTTGCGTCCTCACCGTCTTCTCAAATGAGTCAAGACACATTTTCTGCTTGTCAAAATGTGAATGTTGCTGGTGCAAATGCACTGCCGAAAAGCGTAGAGGAACAGATTCCAGACACTAATGCATTGTTATTACAATTAATGCAACAAATGGGACAAAATCTCCTAAAGTTAGACACAATGGAACAAAATCTTAAAAAGTTAGACACAGTGGAACAAAATCTGCAAAAGTTAGACACAATGGAACAACACCAGAGACAAACACAGCAACAGTTAGACACAGTGGAACAAAATCTTAAAAAGTTAGACACAATGGAACAAAATCAGAGACAAACACAGCAAAAGCTTCAAAAGTTAGACACCACACTTGAACAAACACGTGAAGATTTAACTACTGAGTTACATAACATTGAATCGAAATGTCAAAAAGTCTGTAATGACGTAAAAACACAAATTTGTGAGCATTTTCAGCCTATTTTTTCGCGACATGAAAATGCATTGCAGAATCACGAAGCAGCCATAAAAGAACTGCAAACTATTGTTCATGAAAATCATGAGACCTTGCAAGCTAAAATGGACTCAGTTGCATCTACCGATTCGGTTACGCAACTTGCAAAAACTCAGGAAAACTTAAAGGACACAGTAGAAAGACACATGGGGGAAATTAGTTCATTATCAGAGAAAGTAGCCGAACTTTCGGATCAGGTCACTAACTTATCTACAAAGGTAGATGATGATCTGAATGACACAAGACCCGTAGCCTTCACTGACACAGAAGAGTATGAACAAATAAGAAAATTCAAACAAAATCAGAATCAAATTAATACGCAATACAAAAGAGAAATGCGGGAAGTACAAGATCAGCTGACACAGGTAATACAAGAATTACGTATTTCAGAGGACACTCGTGCCCCAATAAGGGAAGAGGGACATAGAAATACGGAACAGCCACAAAATAATAACACAGAGCATTTCGGTAATTATGAAAGGAATTGGCAAGGTGCACCGAATTTTGAGATGGAACCGCCGACACGACGTAACAATGAGCGATATGTGACTCGCCGACACGATAATTTTGACTATAAGCTGTTCATTACTACACGTAAATTCAAAATATTCAAGAATTCTGCCAACGACATTCATCCACAAGCGTGGCTCCATCAATTCTCTCATTGTTTTCCTCCCAACTGGTCATTAGAACACAGATTAGAATTTATGTGTGGCTATTTGGAGAATGAACCAGCTGTAAGAATGCGATCGGTCATTCACGATTGTCACAGTGAAGGAGATTTTTATCATGCCTTCCTCTCAGCATATTGGTCTCAAGCTACACAAGACCGTGTAAAACATAACATCATAATGATGAAACGTTTCGAACAATCTGAATTTTCCAGTCTTGTGAAATATTTTGAAGACATGTTGCACAAGAATCAGTACCTATCAAACCCATACAGCCCCTCAGAACTCATCCGCATTTGCTTAATCAAACTGCCTGAACATTTACGACATATTATTTTAGCAGGACGTTGCAAAGACGACATTGAAGCTTTTCAGGGACTTTTACAAGAACTGGAAATTGACACTGACAATCGCGGAACGCGAAAACAGGAGTACAACAGTTACAGGTCACATCTGTCACAATTTCGCGATGACAGAAATAATACACGACAAGGCTATTCTTATAACGTAAATCGTGACCAAAACAGACACCACCCATATGACAACCACTGGCAGAGTAATAGTTACAGAGAGAGATCCCATTTCCGTAGTAATGAATATGACAGAGATTACCATAGAAACAGACAATATGGAAACCAAAACAATTATTATCAAGGGAGACAGAATAACTTCAGGTGCAACAGTTCAGCACGCAGTTACGATTCCGTGAGAAATTCTCCACCACATGACCGACAAACAAGAAACTATGTAAACTACCGACAAAACGACAGACGTGAATTTTATCAGAACTGGCGAGCTTTAAACAGAGCTGGGCCCTCTCGGCAAGGCGAATTTGTGGAAGTTAGGCCTCCTAACCCCAATAACGGCGCGCACCAACAAAGAAACAGACAATGACTCACACCGCAGGCAGCTGCGTGCGCCGGCTGGCTCCGAGAAAAATAACATTGACGCTAACCTTGAGCAAAATTCCCGTATTCTTTACGGACGAATACCGCATGATACTTGCATTCAAGTTGAAACTCTGCGTACTGAGAAGAGCAAAGGGTAAAAGATTACACCACATTTCTCATGTAAAACCATTTATTGACAGATAATCTGCTTTTTAACTTAGTCTTTGCAATTTTCACTTCACGCTACTTGTACAATTTGTCACACTGAGAAACTGTTAACATGCAACATTTTGGTTTGCTTACGAGTGGATTCTGGATTTGAGGTGCTTTATGTGAAATGCCAGATGACACAGTGGTTAGTTTATGTGACAGCTACACGATTATATCACGATGTTACTAATGAGTGACAATTTACAATGTCGCTTTTGCGGTGTATCTGTTTTATATCTGCACAGTTTTTTCTGAATTCTTCTATAAAGTGAGACATGTTTTAGTAGTAACTTTTGTGGTATAGCTACAATGAGACAGCCTTTTCCGTAGCACAACAATACTTTACAGCACAATAATTCCTTCATCACGGCAATAAGCGTAATAACTAAGTTATCTATACGCAAAGCATTTCACTTTTGTTTATCATGAGGTAAGTACATTGGCTTCTGCTGAACTTAGCTTTTGGAGGACGATAACTACGACACTTCCCAGAGATTATCTTACAGCAAGACGCACATTTAGCGCTACAGGACACGTATTTAAGTGATTAATTTTGTACTTAAAACATTTATTTTTAAAGATTTTTGAATTACAAAGAAAGTTTTTCGCAATACATTTCATTCCATTGCTGTAATCTGTAACACCTGAGGGTACAATTACAATAAACCTCAGGGGGGTACACGCCTACTTTGTGTACCATGTGTTTGGCAAGCACAAGGAGCCCTAGCTAATATGGTATTTGCTTATACAACTTTACACATCGGTACCATATTTCTCTAACACATAAATTACACACCTATCTGATCATTTAACAGAGAAACAAACATCCTTTTACTACGTCAGTACAATTACAATAAACCTCAGGGGGGTACACGCCTACTTTGTGTACCATGTGTTTGGCAAGCACAAGGAGCCCTAGCTAATATGGTATTTGCTTATACAACTTTACACATCGGTACCATATTTCTCTAACACATAAATTACACACCTATCTGATCATTTAACAGAGAAACAAACATCCTTTTACTACGTCAGTGACACATGTTTACGCAATTACAGAGTTGGATTACTTCACACTTAAGAAATTGTACTTTGTCTGTACCTTTTGCACTGTTCATATTTTTTTGGTACCATTGTGATACTATGAGAGCTTTGAATGATGTATTTTGGTATGAGATCATAATTTTTAAAGTACGTTTGAGGTAGATGACACTACTGAAATGAGCAGAGAATTTTCTTTAGGTTTTGAAATTATTGCAGGAAGCTACGACGTTTTTGACATTTGACTGAGGTGTTATGATGTTATTTTTACGACGACGATGTGTATTATGCTGTTGAGGTATGTTTATGTCAATAAAATTCTTGACCTGTGAAATGTTTTTATATGAGACTGTCACTGTAGCGGAAACTACTGTCGTAAATATTTCCGTAAGAAAGTTAAGTGACCACCTGCACATAATGCGACGTGGGCACCCAGGTGTGTCAGACACCTGGAGAACAAGCCTTTTCAGACGCTCAGGTAGAAAAGAAAGCCATTAGGATGTGCCTTTCATCGCTAATGCGAAACGCTCGTTACTTGAAAACATATGATTTTTGTAATGCGTTGTGGGCACACAGCTGTGTCAAACACCTGGAGAACAAGCCATTAAGGTGTGCCTTTCATCGCTAATGCGACACCCTCGTTACTTAAAAATTTATGATATTTACTGAAATGCCTCATGAAACGATGCGAAACATTTCACAGCTATTGTCTTGCTAGTTGAGAAAAATGCCATATGGCTTGCTTTATGTATTTATTTACACAGTTTGTTTAATATCAAGTTTCTAGCTGCACTGCAGCATTGGTTAAAATAAAATTTAATATATGCACTAATATAAATATTTTATGCCTACAGATCCAGTAAATAATTTTATGATCTATCCAAAAAAATGAGGGAGCACAAAAAAGGACATTTCCCTTCACAGGAATTGTATAAATTATTTTTTATGATTTGGTAACTTATCTACTAGCGTAAGTTTTTGTGATGCATCACTCTAATGTTAAGATGTGACATAGGTATTAGACATGGCCATTTTAGTGTAATATTTTTTCTGCTTGAGCTATGTCATGTTTAGGTATAAGTTGCTGCTGTTTGTCAGGCATAGTGTTACTGAATTTGACTTTGTGTTACTCTTCTAAGCTAGTTTTTCTTGTTTCCTGCATTGCCTTATATTAGTTGTAATATTGCACTTGCTTTGCTAATTTATGCTGCTAGCTTTGCCAATTTGCATTTTTTGTCATTTCTGTTTGTGTTGATTTGTTGTGATGCTGCATTGCCTCGTCCCTTGGTATATATATCTGAGCTCAGTAGATTTAAGTTAGCTTAAGAGGGGGTAGACTATATAAGAAACTGACTATGGAGAATAGGTAAAGTATGCATTGCAAGGTTACATGAAAAAAGATTTGGGCCCAAATGAGTGTTGTACAATCAGAAATAATCATTTTGAAAGAAATATGAATAGAATACAGGAAGGAGGTATAGGTAGGATTTTCTTGGAAATAAATGATGAGGTAAGCAATATGTGAACATATAAATACAGAAAGCATGCTTGGATAGGATTTTTTTGGTGGAAACAAATGTTGAAATAAGACGAAAGATCTATCGAATGAAGTTGTGGGGTGGACTGCAGTACCAAATGTTACACTGAAAACAAACCCTGTCCTTTCCTTTTGTGTTATCCCACTATGTGTTTGGGTACCCGTGTGTATTTGTGTTTTTCCTGTCTTTATGTGTTTAGCTGATGAGAGCTATGTTGTAGAATTTTTCTAATACTCTGTTATTTTCTTTGTAAAGATGCTTAGACTTTATTTATTCTGTTTTGTTTTAATGCTCATGTGTGAAGTTGAATTTTTAAAAGTGATTCTGATCTTTTATGTATGTACTTATGTCATAATTTCTGTAACACTGATGTATATGTTTCTTTCTACTCTGTTGTAAAGCCTGTACTACAAATGTTATCTGTATTGTTATTTTTTAATGATGTATTTTGTATCTTTGTAATTGTATTCTTATGTTATATAATTGTAATTGACACCAGTTCATCATGTTATTAACTTGTAAGCATTCATTTCACTGCACACTTTTCTGTTGATAATAGTATATGGACAATATGTGAGAAGTAGGGACTGTTAGTGTTTGCACGTGTGTTAATAATTCAGCAAGGGACTGGATAACAGCATTTCTGGTTCTAAGGACAATTCCAAAAACTTTGTGAGTGCACAAGTGGTGGTTATGGACTTGCTCTATTATCCGCAAGACTCTTCAAGGGTGATTCTGCACCTGCACAGTGGCAACAGATGGCTGCTGGCCGTCTCTACAAGGACTACAGTGGGTCTACACCTTTGCTGACTCACCAATACCATTATTTCTGCATGGACTGCAGTGGGTCTGCACCTCTGGTGGCCCACCAATACTCTCTACCAGGACTGCAGTGGGTCTGCTCTGTGATGACCTACCTACCAATATTCGTCAGAACTTCGAATGACTCTGCTGTGGGTTTGCTCTGTTGTGGCCCATTACCTGTCAGCATGTCAAGAGTCAGCACTGTCTTTCCGTTGGAAGGACAACACTACTTCTTCAAGACTGCATGGAAATCCACTACTTCTGTGTGCAATTTTTTTTACTAATGAGACAATCTGAAAAAAAACTGTAATTACTATTGTGATGAATGATCAGGACTGTCTTTATGGACTGTGAGAAAATTTTAGCTTTTGACCAATATTGTATCAATAAGTGTGTGCATTGGATATCTTTGTTAGTGTAATTATGAAAAATTTTATCAAATCATTATTGGCCACTGGCCAAAAAAATTTGTAAAATTTTTTGTGGGGAGCATGGGGGCTATGTAAGTAGGCTGTTTATGTTTTCTTTATGTAAGTTTGATGTTTATGTTTTCTTATTGGCAACGTTACGTAGCGCTCTCTGTATGAAAATCACTGGCTGTGCTGTGTGCAGTATGTGGCTAGTTTGCATTGTTGCCTGCCATTGTTGTCATGAACTGCTATAGCTGGATGTGAACAGCAGATAGCGTTGGGCAGTTGGAGGTGAGCCGCCAGCAGTGGTGGATGTGGGGAGAGAGATGGCGGAGTTTTGTAATACTGGATGTCAATTATGAATATTAAGGTAAATACATTGTTTGTTCTCTATTAATATCTTTCATTTGCTAACTATCCCTATCAGTAGTTAGTACCTTCAGTGGTTTGAATCTTTTATTTAGCTGGCAGTAGTCGCGCTCGCTGTTTTGCAGTAGCTTGAGTAGCGAAGATTTTTGTGAGGTAAGTGATTTGTAAAAGGTATAGGTTAAAGTTAGTCAGGGCCATTGTTTTGTAGGGGTTATTGAAAGTCAGATTGCGTTGCGCTAAATAATATTGTGTGTCAGGTTAAGCACAGGCTTGTATAATTGTTCTAAGTGGACATTTCATATGTAAAATTGTTGAAAGGGGACGTTTCAGTACATTATCAATTTTCCTCCCCACGGTTTCAGAATTTGATTAAATATGTGTGGCACTCGTCGAAATATACTGATACTAGGCCTGAATCATTCCTAACACCAGCCCAGTTTTGTCTACGGACATCTAACAACGGATGTGATTCGGAGGGCTGCCATATGTAGTCTTTGCTTGTATGTTCTTGGTGCACAAAAAACCTATGGTTTGAACATTGTATCAATATTTCGCATTTTTGCGGTAATTACAAGAAATAAAATTTGGATGTGTTCTAAACCGTATATTTATTTGTGTCTATTTCATAGCTATTTGGAAAGAATGTCGTAGATAACATATCTGCCATATTTGTCAACGAATGTTTCATTATCATACGATCGCTTTCACTGGGGGAATAAGCTCTCTCACTGCTGTGGCGAGAGAGCGGTGCGTAGCTAACGCCACATTGTCCCTAGATGGCGTTGGTATAACGTAGCGAGAGAGGTCAGGGTTGTACAAGAGGCAGTTATAAGCGTGGAAACCATGCGACTATAATGTCTTACTTCATAAAATTGTTTACAGACTTCCAGGTCATGTCAGCAGCTAAAATTCTGCATACAGACTTCTTGCAATGTTAACTCACAGTGGTAAAAAAAGCAGCACAGGTTTCGACATGACAAGTCTGGCCATTCCCTTGTGAGAGTATATGTGTATCTCCAGGACCTCCTCCAAAACCCCTGCGTCAATTTCAACCAGATTTGGCACAGAAACAGCAGGCCTCATGGGTATAAGCATTGTGTGGATTATAACCTCTTAGCTCCAATAAGAGCAGAGATACAAGCAAAAACGTATGTCTCCAGCACCTGACCTATAGGCTACCCTTTACAAAAGGAATGTGGTGTATGAACATTATCAATCTGCCAAAAAACTTACTTTGCAGGACAACTTACATATCATGGACAAGAAAAGGTTTTCCAGACCCTGACATGTAGGCTACCCTGTGTATCAGGCATGTTGTGACCTGCTTTATTGAAGTACAGGGTAATTCAAAAAGAATACCACAACTTTAAAAATGTGTATTTAATGAAAGAAACATAATATAACCTTCTGTTATACATCATTACAAAGAGTATTTAAAAAGGTTTTTTTCACTCAAAAACAAGTTCATAGATGTTCAATATGGCCCCCTCCAGACACTCGAGCAATATCAACCCGATACTCCAACTCGTTCCACACACTCTGTAGCATATCAGGCGTAACAGTTTGGATAGCTGCTGTTATTTCTCGTTTCAAATCATCAATGGTGGCTGGGAGAGGTGGCCGAAACACCATATCCTTAACATACCCCCATAAGAAAAAATCGCAGGGGGTAAGATCAGGGCTTCTTGGAGGCCAGTGATGAAGTGCTCTATCACGGGCTGCCTGGCGACCGATCCATCGCCTCGGATAGTTGACGTTCGGGTAGTTACGGACAGATAAGTGCCAATGTGGTGGCGCTCCATCCTGCTGAAATATGAATTGTTGTGCTTCTTGTTCGAGCTGAGGGAACAACCAATTCTCTAACATCTCCAGATACTGTAGTTGAGTTACAGTAGCACGTTCGAAGAAAAAGGGACCAAAAACTTTATTGGCTGAAATGGCACAGAAAACGTTCACCTTAGGCGAGTCACGTTCATACTGAGTTGTTTCCCGCGGATTCTCAGTGCCCCATATACAGACATTGTGACGGTTGACTTTCCCGTTAGTGTGGAAAGTTGCTTCATCACTAAACACAATCTTTGAAACGAAAGATTCATCTGTTTCCATTTGAGCAAGGATAAAATCACAGAAATCGATTCTTTTAATCTTATCAGCTGCAGACAGTGCTTGAACCAATTTCAGACGATAAGGTTTCATAACTAACCTTTTTCGTAGGACTCTCCATACAGTTGATTGTGGAATTTGCAGCTCTCTGCTAGTTCTGCGAGTTGATTTTCCTGGGCTGCGAACAAATGCTTGCTGGATGCGTGCTACATTTTCATCAATCGTTCTCGGCCGTCCAGAACTTTTCCCTTTGCACAAACACCCATTCTCTGTAAACTGTTTATACCAACGTTTAATACACCACCTATCAGGAGGTTTAACACCATACTTCGTTCGAAATGCACGCTGAACAACTGTCGTCGATTCACGTCTGCCGTACTCAATAACACAAAAAGCTTTCTATTGTGCGGTCGCCATCTTAGCATCAACTGACGCTGACGCCTAGTCAACAGCGCCTCAAGCGAACAAATGTACAACTAAATGAAACTTTATAGCTCCTTTAATTCGCTGACAGATAGTGCTTAGCTCTGCCTTTTGTCGTTGCAGAGTTTTAAATTCCTAAAGTTGTGGTATTCTTTTTGAATCACCATGTATATTGCAGGGGCTACATATGCCAAAGGACATCGCTGGGGACAAGTTGAGATGGAAAGAGGAGGGGATGGACAGAGAGATGGGGTGGTGGAAATGGACAAAGAGGGACAGAGCAGATCAGGAAACAGAGAGAGTGGAGAGGAGGAGATAGATAGGGATGGCAGGATGAAGTGGACAGGCAAATGAAGAAAGAGTTGGATGAAGAGGGGGAGTGGGGCAAAAGCGTGTATGAAAGCTTAATAGTAAACACTTCATATGTTCATATGCTACATAAACACCAACAGAATCATTGTTTCATTGAACTTCTCTGATACTTCATCCGCAGTACAGACCTCGCTCCTGACACGAAGCGGTTTGTGGCACAGGATGAGTGTTACTGCTCTGTTGCTGCAGCCTGCACCCGTGTGTGGGGAGCCTCTCCAGGCATTAGTTGCGCGGCGCAGCTTGCGGGGAATGATGGATTGCAGCTGCCAGCACGAGCAAGCGCGGAGCCAGCGGTGAAGGGGGGAGGGGCGGAGCTGTCCCGTCTGTCGCTGGCTCCTCTTGTTCGCCTCACACGAGTTCCTGGCGCCAGCACCACGGCGACAGCCGCTCTGTCACCTGATGCGCGCAGCCGACGTGTTGAAGTGCAACCCGAGCAGAGATGTTTCTGGGAGTGGAGTCTATGTTACACGTCGCTTGGGACCTACATCTGCATACCTATTGTGGAAGCCAATATGCGGTATATAGAGAGGGTTCCTTGTATCACTACCATTCTCTTTCCAGTTCCACTCGCAGATGGAGCAAGGGGAGAACGACTGTCTGTATGGTTGGGTAAGAGTCACGATGGCTCTTGTATTCGTGGTCCTTGAGTGAGATGCGGGCTGTATTTGTTGCTGTAGGGTCGTACAGCATTCTATGCTAAACACAAGTTCTCTAAATTTTTTTCAATATTTTTTCACGAAAAGAAAATATTCTTCCACTCAGGGGTTTTCATTTGAGTTCACAGAGCACTTAAAACGACCTGGTGGGGATCCCAAACACTCGAACAGTAATCAGGAATGGGCGCGGAAAGGTGCATGTGGTCCCCTTTATAAATGAGCTACCCGTTCCTAGAAATCTTCCAATAAACTGAAGAGCACCATTTTCTTCCCTACAGTCGATCTTACGGCTCGTTCCATGTCGTATCGTTCTGCGACGTTATGCCGAGACATTTAATAGACGTGACTGTCTCGAGAAGGACACCACTGATACAGTATTCGAAAATTACAGGATTGTTTCTCCTGCTCATCTGCCTTAAATTACACTGTTCTGTCATTGAGTACACCAAGTAGAAATTCTGTCCAAGTCAACTTGTATGGCCCAAGAGCCAAAACACCTGTACCCCACAGGGTCATCAGTAAACAGTCTTATTCCTTACCCCTTCCACGAATCGCAACATACTTTAAGTGTGTAGAGAGCAGAAGCGGTTATACCTCATTTCCTTGTGGCATTCCTGACAACACCTCAGCCTCTGGTGAACACTCGCCGTTTAGAGCAGTGTACTGGACTGTATTACTTACGAAGTCACGCCACTAAGAATTTACACCATCTGTCCGTATCTGTTCCACAATCTGCAGTGTGCCATTGTGTCAAACACTTTCCAGAAACAATTAACAATCTACCAGCTCCATTTCATCCGTGCTTCGCAGGATATTGTGCGCGAAAAGCGATTTAGGTATCAAACAAACTAACAATGGTTCATAAATAGAGTGTCTACTCGGCTACGAAGGTTTTCGAAACGAATCTTTCGCCTTTTATTGGAATATACGCTGTATGGAAACATCCTGATATATAAAAACTGTGTACTGAACCGGAAACGGAATCTGGACCACTTTCAAGTCTGGATCTCGCGTATCTTTGGCAAGATATTTGAATGCGAACAACTGGCAGCTGCCAGGTACGGATTTAGTATTTACGGCTATGACTACTCTTTTTCCTAGAAATACTAGTTGGGAAAGGTATGAAGGAGAAAGCCTGAGTGAAAGATACTAATCTGTGAATCGAGCCGTAAGGTCTCCTCGGGCAGCTCAGTGTGAACGGAAGACAAATGCCAAGTTTGGAGCACAACATCAGTCCGTCAGTGAACTGTTTCGTTGTGAGAAATAATGTAACTGAGCCACTGTGCACTGACCAGTGTCGTAGGAGTTGAGGACTTAATAAAATTTATACCTATTTTTTGCTGGTTTCGATGCGGCCGCCCACGAATTCCCCTTCCGAACCAACTTCTTCATCCCAGAGCACTACTTGCGCTGAACATCTACATCTAAATCCATACTCTGCAAGGCACCTGACGGTGTGTGGCGGAGGGTACTTTGAGTACTTCTATCGTTTCTCCCTCCCTTATTCCAGTCTCGTACTGTTCGTGGAAAGAAAGATTGTCGGTATGCCTCTGTGTGGGCTCTAATCTCTCTGATTTTATCCTCATTGTCCCTTCGCGAGATATACGTAGGAGGTAGCAACATACTGCCTGACTCCTCGGTGAAGGTATGCTCTCGAAACTTCAACAAAAGCCCGTACCGAGCTACTGAGCGACTATCTTGCAGAGTCTTCCACTGGAGTTTATCTATCATCTCCGTAACACTTTCGCAATTACTAAATGATCTTCAACGAAGCACGCTGCTCTCCGTTGGATCTTCTCTATCTCTTCTATCAACCCTGTCTGGTACGGATCCCACACCGGTGAGCAATACTCAAGCAGCGGGCGAACAAGTGTACTGTAAACTACTTTCTTTGTTTTCGGATTGCATTTCCTTAGGATTCTTTCAGTGAATCTCAGTCCGGCATCTCCTTTACCGACGATCAACTTTATATAATCATTCCATTTCAAATCCTACTCCCAGATAATTTATGGACTTAACTGCTTCCAGTTGCTGACCTGCTATATTGTACCTAAATGATAAGGGATCTTTCTTTCTATGTATTCGCAGCACATTACGCTTGTCTACATTGAGATTCAATTGCCATTCCCTGCACCATGGGTCAATTCGTGGCACATCCTCCTGCATTTCATTAAAATTTTCCATTGTTACAACCTCTCAATATGCTACAGCATCATCCGCAAAAAGCCTCAGTGAACTTCCGATGTTATCCACAACATCCTTAGTTATTGGACCACGGTGCGAATAATTATACACAACAGATTGCACCTGCATGCTTATAAGATATGCGTTACAAGCAGATGACAGAGCTTGTCGAACAGATTTTGCGACTGACATACTGGCACGAATTAGATAAAGTTAACAAAGGCAATGTGAGGACAAGGGGTTCTGGAATCCCACGTGTTGCCTTAGATCACGTTAAAGATATCTTTTAGATATATCAGAATCCCTGTCTTCACCTACATTGCTCTTTAGCAGCTCTCTCCAGTACATTGGAAGTCACTGTTTGATAATACGTTCCCTACCATTCTGTTCTTACTTCTTAACTATGTTTCCAACAGCGCTCCTTTCCTCTCCGACTCTGCGCAGAACTTCCACATTTCTTAGCTTATTGCTCAACCTGAATTACATCCTTTTTGTATAGCACCAAATATCAAACGCTTTTTTTTATCATCTTTTAAGGTGTTCCTGCAGTTCATAGTTCACTTTCATACAACTCTGTTCTAGAAAAGGAAATTCCCAGAAATTCCTTGCAAAAACCAAGGCCGATGTTTGATACTAGTATCCATCTTTTGACCAGGAATGCCCTGTTTGCCTAAGCTGGTCTACTATTTTTGTCTTCCTTGCTTCGCCCGTCATGAGCTACATTGCTTACTAAGCAGCAGAATTCCTTCATTTTGTATTTTTAGTGGTCCCAATTATGATAAGGTTGCCTCTACTTTCATTTCTGTTACCCTTCAATACTTTCAATTCTCTTCAGTTTACTCTCAATTCACGGTGTGTGCTTATTAGGCAGTTCAATCCATTCAGCGGACATTACAATTCATCTTTTTCACTTAGGATACCAATACCATTTCCACATCTAATAGTTGATATCCCTTCTCCCTTCTTCTCAATAGTGAACTTTACTCTTACTTCACTCACTGATTAATCGATGGATAAACTGAACGATAGAAGTGAAAAACAGAATCTCGGTCTTATATCCCTTCTAATCCGAACATGCCACTTCTATTCTAATTTTTCACTCTTCTTGGTTCTTGTATACATTGTACATTTCCAACATCTTTAACCACTTCACTTTGCTGAACGGTTTTTCCACGTCGACAAATTCCACCTCCATATTACTCGATTATGAAGCACAAAGATAGAACTGTCTCTCTGGTCGCTTTGCCTTTCAAAACAAATCTCCGTCTAAGAGATTCAGAATTTTCTTATCCATTCCTCCGGCCATTAATCTTGTCAGGACTTCGACGCACGAGTTGTTAAGCTGACTGCTCGAAAGTTCTCAAACTCTTCTGACTATTTTATCTTTGCTATTATGTGGATGGTATTTTTCCAATAGTTCAATAGTATTTCTTCAGACTCATAAACATAATGGTCTCGCCCTTTTAACATATACAATATACTGTCGGCGGAATTGGTGATACACATTCCAGTTTGTTCCCCTGTCTAATTTCGTCTCATCAGCCCTTTGAACAAGTAAACGAATGATCAGCCAAGTCCTTTTCACAGCAGAAGTTTCTTAGGCGCAGATGGCCTGGATGTAGTAGTTCGTTGCATTCGGACCTCTATAATTTCCTGATACCTCAGCTGGTAATATGGTAGTACACTCATGCTCATAAATTAAGGATAATGCTGATACATGGTGAACAACGCTCTGCTGGGCGGTTTGCGGGTTTCAATCACCTCGAGGTATGACGATGCTGTGCATTTGACCTGCGGTCGTCGCACGGTGGCGCCGGCAGCAGTCCACATACACGGAGGTGTGTTGGTGCATGTCTAAGTACGGTGCAGCGACTAAGTGTGCAGACGTTTTCAGACGTGCTAATGGTGACTGGGTGTTGACAATGACTCAAAGAACACATATTGATGACGTTATGAGGGGTAGAATACTAGGGCGATTGGAGGCTGGTCAAACAAAGCAGGTCTTAGCACGGGCCCTCCGTGTGCCACAAAGTGTGATCTCAAGATTATGGCAAAGATTCCAGCAGACAGGAATCGTGTCCAGGCGCTTCAGTACGGGACGTCCACAGTGTACAACACTACAAGAAGACCGACATCTCACCATCAGTGCCTGCAGACGGACACGGAATACTGCTGGAGCCTTGCTCGGGACCTTACCGCAGCCACTAGAACAGTTGTCTCCAGAGACACAGTCTACAGACGACTGAACAGACATGGTTTATTCGCCTGGAGACCTGCAAGGTGCGTTCCACTGAGCCCTGGTCACAGGAGAGCCCGTAAAGCCTGGTGTCAAGAACACAGTACATGGACATTGGAACAGGTTATGTCCACGGACGAGTCCAGGTATAGTCTGAACAGTGATTCTTGCCGGGTTTTCATCTGGAGTGAACCAGCAACCATATACCAACGCTTTAATGACCTTGAAAGAGATCTGTATGGAGGTCGTGGTTGGAAGGTGTGGGGTGGGATTATGATTGGTGCACGTACTCCCTGCATGTCTTTGGCAGAGGAACTGTAACAGGTCAAGTGTATCTGGACGTCATTTTGCACCAGTATGTCCTTTTCAGGGGTGTGGTGTGTCCCGTGATAACGCACGGCCCCGCCGACCTCCCATCGTGAAGGAGTACCTTGAAACAGAAGATAACAGGCGAATGGAGTGGCCTGCCTGTTCTCCAGACCTAAACCCCATCGAGCACGTCTGGGATGCTCTCGGTAGTCGTATCGCTGCACGACTTCAAACCCTTAGGACATTTCAGGTGCTCCGACAGGCAGTGGTGCAAGAATGGGAGGCTGTACTCCAGCAGCTGCTCAATCACCTGATCCAGAGTATGCAAACCCATTGTGCGGCCTGTGTACATGTGCATGGTGATCATATCCCATATTGATGCCAGACTACATGCGCAGGAAACAGTTGCGTTTTGTAGCATATATGCTGCGGGACGGTTTTTTCAGCTTATCATCAACACCGTGGAGTTACAGATCTGTGTCGTCATATCCCATACTGATGTCTGGGTACATGCGCAGGAAACAGTGGCGTTTTGTAGCACATGTGTAGTGGGACGGGTTTCTCAACTTATCACCAATACCGTGGAATTACAGATCTGCGTCGTGTGTTCCCTATGTGCGTATGCTATTAGCGACAGTTTTGTGTAGTGTCACGTTGTGTGGCTCCACATTCTGCAATTATTCTTAATTTATGAGCATGAGTGTATAATACGAGAAGACTGACCTACTACAGAAGACCCAAATACAGAAATTTCATCGAGATGTCAATGATTCGATTATTATGATGTTGGAGAGTGGAAATTTGAGGTACTGGTAATGTTTCACTCCTAGCTACGAGGGCTATCCACAAAGTACATTACGTTTTGGAATTAAAAATAAATAAAGTATTGGAATTTTTTTTTATTATATACAGATGAAAGCCACACTTAAATACTACTTTTCTACACAGTTGCCATTTAAATTAAGGCTCTTACCGTAGCGATGGACGAGCTTGGAAATTCCTTCGTCGTAAAATTCGGCCGCCAGCGCCTTCAACCACGTGGTTACCTCTTCTTGAAGCTGTGCGTCGTCATCAAAACGCTGCATAGCCAACCACTTCCTCATTGCTGGGAATAAGTGGAAGTCGCTCGGTGCCAGGTCGGGACTGTACGGCTGATGAGGAAACAACTCCCACTTAAAAGATTCGAGAACTTCACGAGTGGCATTTGCCGTGTGGGCCCGGGCGTTGTCGTGAATCAGCAAGATCTTTGGGCCCAACGTTCCCCTGCGCTTGTTTTGTATTGCTCTTCTGAGGTTGTGGAGAGTTTGGCAATACCTTCGAGAGCTTATTGTAGTGCCTCTTTCCAGGAAATACACAAAAATCACACCTTTTCTGTCCCAAAAGAGGTAACCACGTGGTTGAAGGCGCAGGCGGCCGAATTTTACGACGAAGGAATTTCCAAGCTCGTCCATCACTACGGTAAGTGCCTTAATTTAAAAGGCAACTGTGTAGAAAAGTAGTATTTAAGTGTGGCTTTCATCTGTATATAATAAAAAAAATTCCAATTCTTTATTTATTTTTAATTCCAAAACTTAATGTACTTTGTGGATAGCCCTCGTATTTATGAATAAGATAGGATCCAAAATTAGCACACAAGAAACACTGTGTTAAATCGGAACATGGTGAATGGCAGGACTATATTTTCAAACTCCAGAGAGTCATTTTAGCACAGGTGCACTGAAGTTGCAACAGTGCTGACGGAAAGGGCACGTGATGGACCCGAGCGCTGCCGTGGCGGAGTTGGTAGCAAGAGCGGTCGGCTGTGTGGTCAGCCACTCCTGGAGGCCAGCGCAACGGACACGGTGGGCGTGGTCGACAAGAGTAGATCGTGTCGCCAGTGGGCGGTTTTTTGTGGCGGTCCAGTTGTCCATAACGGCCAGCTGGGCCTGAAGATGTCGAAGAGCCAGTCACTGCACCGTTACGAATGACCGAACCCTAGGCAGGCCCGACGGTGAGGTAGTGTCCACTGGGCGTCATAATGGTTAGCATGCGTGTGGCCACTGTGTGGACGCAACAACCGTGTGGAGCGGTCGGCGTCCTCTCCCAGCTGGGCGGGCAGCGAACCCAGATCCCAGTTGAGGCAGCGCAAGAGGTTTCTGTACGTCAAGAGGAGTACTTTCCGTGTGCTCTTGCAGTTGACTGTTTCACGCAACTGGTTTTTTGGTTGATACGGGGGAGTTTGTGGTATACGAGTGGTGCATGGAGTTATATGCTAGCGACAACATATTGTATGGAAGTCTGTGGCTATGAAGTGAAAAATTGTGGTCGTTCATTGATGGCACTTTGAGAGCATCTGTACTTGTCCACTTGACGTTGTGAGAGTGACTGCTGAGAACTCGTCATTGTTATTTGTCGTACGTGAAATACCAGTTCATCATATTATTGTACAAGTAAGTATTAAAATGAATACGTAGGTGGTTCGGTTGAGTATTGTGTGTATATTGTTGCGGTACTATGGAGTGACACAGGTAGTAGTAAAGCAATGGACAGTTGTGTATTATACTACCTAGTTAACTCCAAGAGTTGCATTTCCATCTTTTCTGGCAGGAGTCTCAGATATTATTTCTAGTTGTATATACGGACAATAATTGTAAATTGTTGAAGTTGCAGTCTAGTTGCGTATATTAGGGCAAAGATTACCTTTTAGTTCTTTATTTATAAGAAGACTTTTTGTACACTGTGTGAGCCGTGGTGAAGGGCTCGTGCGCGATCCTATTGGCGCCGCTTGTGCGGGTGTTCCACGGACTCTGGCCCTCGTCGTATCATCTGTGCTTGGTTATGTTTTCCCTCTGGGGATGTGTGGTAGTGAGTGATGTACGAAAACACGAAGTTGGATGGAGTGTGGTATTCGCCGTCCTGGTGATTCCAGCGAATTGGAAATGTTGAACTTTTGTGTTTGGAGGCATGCATTTCCTGAAAAAAGAATACATAGAAAGTGAGAAGCGGATGAAGCAGAGGAAGACCCATACATACCAGCAAGACCAAGAAAAATGGCTCATACACCAAATATAGACCTGAAGGAATGGGAAGACCACTTCAGTAAGGTACTGAACAAACGAGGACTCAAAACACCCCCAAAGAAAGAGAAACAACATCAAACGAAGGAAAAAGACAATACATGGGAACCCCTAAATGAAGATGATATGAAAGAAGTAATAAAAGCACTGAAGAACAAGAAAGCAGCAGGACCTGATAATATATATAATGAACAGATAAAAGATGCAAAAGAGGCCCTCCAACACATATGGATCAAACTGTTTAACAAATGCCTGGAACTTGGAAGAATTCCGACACAATGGAGACACTCGACAAAGAGTTCTCTACAAAGGTAGAGAAGACGCAATGGACCCAAACAAGTACAGAGGCATAGCCCTGGAAAATAGTCAATTCAAGATGTTTTCAAAGATAATAACACAAAAAATCAAGCCTCTGTGGACAGTCATCTCCCAGAACGACAAATGGGTTTCAGATCTGGAAGATCAACACTTACGGCAATCAGGCTTCTTCTAAACAACATCGATGATGCGCTACAAAAGAAACAAATGCTCTACACAGTGTTCATAGACTTTACCAAAGCCTTTGGCCTATTGGAAAGAGAGCTCATAGTCCGAAAACTGGAAAACACAATGGGAGAAGGTAGCGTATGGGCAAGAATAATCAAATCAATCCTCGAATACAATTTAATTGCAATATCAGACAACCTGTCTTTTTCGAACCCCATTCTGCAATCGAACGGAGTCTTACAGGGTGACCCAATGAGCCCTTTGCTGTACATTCTTGCCACTGAAGAAGTACTCTGAATTGGAGAAAATGAAGGAGATGTGCATGTATATGCATACGCTGACGACATAGCCGTAGGTTCAACAGATATACAGAAGCTGCAGAGAATCATTGAGAAAACAGACAAATGGTGCAGTGAACACAAACTACACATAAACATAACAAAGACAGAAATGGTAATTTTCAGAAAAGGGGGCAAAACACCCAAGAATGCGGAAATCAGTATCAGAGGACAAAAATTAAAAATCTCATTAGACTTTAAATACCTAGGAGTGACATTGCAACCAACAGCCAAATGCTTCACAAAACATACAACAGAACGTGCAGCCCAAGCAATAATAAAAACATCCGCCTACTTAGTCTAGAAACGGCCATGAAATTATTCAACGCAAAAATCTTGCCAATCCTGGCCTATGGGATGGAGGTTATATGGGACCACCTGACAGAAAAAAATCTAGAAACACTAGAAAAGGTAAAATCGACCTCTCTAAAAAGAGCACTAGGTCTCTCAAAGACAACAAGATCTAGACTAGTGTACCTGCTAGCGAGAGAGACATTCGTAATTGAAGACATCAGACTTCGATATATGATGCCACACACCAGGGCTTCCAGAAAGCAACTGAAGATCATGGAGGACAAACGAGAAAAAATATGGCCGCAGTTTTATGGCACCGAAGCAATGACGAACCGCTCATGGACAGCACCAGACTTCGAACAGCGACATGTTGTAACTAGACTTTCTACTCACGGCTTTCATCATCTAATCTGCAAAAACAAAACTTATCACGACCCAACCGCAACATGTGTATGTGAACTGTATAACGAAGCCTGTGAACGATATCACATAGAACTGTGCAGTAAAAGAGTGAAATCGATAAATGAATATGCAAAAATGTAAGATGTAAATGTAAAATGTTAAGCAAAGTAACTGTATATGGCTATTTGGCTGCAATTTTATTAAATATTTCCTGCTCGTTCACCATTACTGCAGGCAAGTTTAGAGAGCAGGGAGCGGCCCTCATCAGTTGCAGCCTGGTTATAAAGTCCATCAGTCAACCGTAGTGTGGTAAATAGGTATAGATGTATTGGACTACTTGCTAGCTGCTATGAACAAGAGGGCAGTATTATCAACCACTCACCTGTGCTGCTGAAGCTATTTGCCTTGTTGGGCTTTATTTGAAATTATGTATGAGGACTGCTCAGTAAGTGCTGTACCTAAGGATTGTTAATTCTGCCCATGTGTGAGCTGGCCCGGGATCTGTTTCTTTTACGCCTTTCAGCGACCCCTTTCGGGGCTAGGACTATCAGTCTGCAGATTTCTCTAAGTGCTAAGCTAGTACTTCGCAGTTTTTATCTGATACTTGAAATCATAGTTTGTTATCATTGAGTATTTCATACTATTAATTGTAACTTCTATTTTTGTAGATTATGGGCCTTCCTGTGGTGAGTTGTTGTATTTGTCCAGTGACTAAAGTTACGAGCTCTCACCCTAAAGGTATGCATGGCGGGTCATGTGTGTGTGCATGTTTGTATTTGCACACTCTCTTACTCCGTGTTCAGGAGACCGTCACGTTACATCTTTACAGTTTAACTGGCCATCTGCCATTTGATGCATTTCCAAATTACAGGGTCTATTAGTCCATAAGAGGCCCCAGTCGAGGTATGCCTATTTTGTTTATATTATTATGTAATAATTTTTTAAATGACTTTGTACATTGTTTCTTGCTATTGCTATGAAGGTTAACTTGCAGGTTTGACGAGTGGGTCGCTCCTGTACTGAGGTTTCAATAGTTGGTTTACTTGAAAATAATCTTTAATTGAACATTTATGTATTACTGTGTTCGTTAATTTCTGACAAACTTCCTCACGTTTTGTTGTTTGGTATATATGTTGACACCTTTGTATTGGCAGCGGCTGACACGTTGCTATTCAGCTAGTCCGGAGCAGGGACGGGTTTTGCTTCTGTTTCAGCGCACGAGGCCTAGGTATCGACAGGTCACATGCGCTCCTGCCGGTCCCCTGTCCTAGTGCCAAGTAGAGTAGTTTATTGTCATTCTTTTGTATCGTGTCAGCGGCAGGAATGTCACCAGATTAGCAAGACTTTTCTCAGTCTTTCTATTATCTAAGGTCGTTGTGAGCGTATGTTGCATCCTGTGGGCAAAATGAGTACTGAGTTTCTTCATTTCTTAAAAAAAACAATGGGTTTAACTGTCATTGTTATTTTAATAGCGTAATAGAGGTCATGTACTTTATTTAACTACTTAAACTGATATATATGTCACAGGCTTGGGGCCAATGAGTGAAGTACAACTGCTTTTTTTTTTACACGTGGGTAGCATTTGTGCAGCTTGGGCTAACTTTGTCTGTATGAGAGCAGAATAAACAGTCTCCAGTCTGCATTTTAATGTCTTCTTTTGCACAGTGGACATGTTCTTCGAGTACTATTTCTGATTTCATGTCTAACGCAAATGTCCTTATACACTGTGATTCTAATTTAAGACATTGTCTATTTGTACGTATTCGGCGAAAATCTTGGTAACTCTTAGTTCGTTTATGATAGAGTTGTTACAGTTGGTAGCTGCAGAACGTGTTTACGATCTGTTCGGTAGGGGGTGCTACATTTGTCTATCCTTTGACGTCATTTGTCGTTCCTTTCAGTTATTGTACTAATCCATTTGTAATTCCTTGAGTTGTTATATTAATCCTTGGGGTGCTTTCAGGAGGTCACTACATATCATGGATTCCAGTGGCTGCCATGGGGTTTCACATCTTCGGAGGGAGCATTGGCAGTATTAATTAAAGGTTCGTGGCCTGTCTGTGGAAGCTAGTGTCTCAGAGTTGGCAACCAAGTTGCGCACGGTGGCGGACAGTCCGCTTTCACTTTCTTTCGACACCATTAGGGAGATATGTGCCTCTCTTCCTATTATTTTAGCTGCGTTAGCTGATGTGCAACGTTATATGTCTTTCCTGCAAGTCAGCCAACCGACATATGAGAAGTCTTGTAGGATCCAAGCGCACCTAGCAGCTTGGGGGAATCGCTGAATGGATTTCAGTCATGTTGAACGTAAGGATTCCGAGAAGCAAGGGGTTAAACAGTTACTTAATTGAATAAGGAATTCAGGTTAGGGTAGCATCCTCAATTTTAGAGAGCAGGGTGTGGGTCAGAGTAAGAAGTTTTAAGACGTAATCAGCTTGGTCTGGTGCCCGAGGTCTTGGTAGTTCACCCTGTGATCACTAAGCAAAATTGCCCAACCCTATTATGTGCCAACTTACCGGTGTATCTGAGTTGTCTATTGATAATTTGCATCAAGTGCAGCAACTACTGTCACTGTTTGTCCAGTTTGAGTCTCATACTGATGCCCTGCACATACCACACCATATGATCCTGTCATTGATTTAGACATTAAGAAAAGGGACACTGAGTATCTTCGTCTCTGATACCTTGAAACATCAGGATTCCATAGCACAGCTCAGGGCTCGAATTTGTGACAGAAATTTGTTGGCACGTATGCACAATAAGCTTGAATGGAGGTATCATTAGCGGATGTATCATTGGCTCCTTCCCAGACATGAGCCAATATGTTGAACGAGTCGGTATGGCTGTGTCAGCTGTCAATATGGGATTACCGAATTGATAGTATCTACAATATTGTAGAAGGCATGCGTCTAAACGATCAGTCTCGCTTGGTGTTTGTGCACTGTCCGACTAAGATTGGTGAATTTCTGACATTGCTAGTGTCCACTACGTCACAGAGCTTCTCTCACTAGGACTGAGGGTGACATGGAAGTCTAGTATCAACACATTTTATTCAGCGGGGTAACAAAATTACGATCCAAATCTGACTGGTCCGGTCGCAACCGCTTTTTCCGTTGCGGTGCCAGTGGCCACCTTTTGTGAGAAGACGCAGACCTAACAGCTGACGCCACGTGACATAGGAGATGATCATGTCTTTCACCTTTTGCTGCTGCCTTGTCCTGCGGTTTCGCAAGGTCGGCATGGTTAGGGCGGATTTGGCTAGGTTAATTTCTGAGGGGTGACCAGATGCCCATCCTGCCGACACCCAGTATCAACGACAACGGAATTAGTGAAACTGTCTGCTTCTCCTGTAAGCCATGGAATAGTGCGAACGTGTTCAGATGTCTGCGTGTGGTGTAACTGAGGCGGGAAGTGAGGACCAGCCCAGTATTCACTAGCGTCATGTGGAAAAGTGCCTATAAACCACACGCGGGCTGGCTGGCACACCAGCTGACAGCGGAATCTGCCAGGCAGATTCGATCCGGGGCTAGTGCGTGTACCAGAATCGAGGAAGCAGCGCATTAGCGCTCTTGGCTAACCTGGCGGCTCTGGAGGTTACCATTTCTTTGTATGCATATTCGTTCTACGGAATTATCTTCCCTTCCTTATGTTTGTACCCGTGTTGGGCAGGAACCAATATGCCCGTCATTAATCCCTGACAGTTTGGTCTCCTTTCTTGATTACAAATGGTACCTCGAGTTTGGCCACTTGTGTTACTTGTCTCCAGTGTATGCAGTAGTTTATCCGTTTGTAACTTCTCATGGCCGGTCAGACTTCTAATAGTTAAGGTCTTGGCAGTCGTCTTATATCGTGACTGCCATTTTATTGAGCGGACCGCGCTGGTCGTTGACTTTGCGAAAAGTACCTTTTCCTCTAAATTCTCTCCACCAGAGAAGACAGCGTTCTACTCTTGATGCTATCCGAGCCGCATTAATCCTGTAAGTTGCGAGACCAGTGATTTTGTGGCTGGTCATCTTAACCCAGAACAGCCAAGGCAGTTGTTGAATCTGTTCCAGAAGAATCTGGATCTATTGTCTGACAAAATGTGTGTTGCCAATTTCAATCAATATAATGCTTGTCTACTTGATGATGTTCCAGTTCATCTGGCCCCTTATTGTCTTTCATCGCCTAAAATTAAAATTTTGTGGCAAAAAGTCAGTCGCAGGACTGGGCAATTAGGCCTATCGCTTCATCAAATGCTTCAGCAATATTATTTGTGCCTTTGGCTCAGGGACAGGACTATAAGCCACTAAAGTGCGCGTCTTTATGTTGGCGGCCGAGTTTAAGTTCGTTCTGCGCATCTGACGTCACAAAACACAGTCAGCCAATGAACAGAGAACGACGTTGCCACATCTCGACTGCAGTGCAGAGCATGGACGAGTGTCTTCAGTTTTAGAAACGTTCAGTGATAAATAAAGTAATAGAACAAAAGCAATGTCTTGATAGCAGACATTCTTATCTAGAAAGTTTGGAAAAACATTCTTTATACCAATTGCTTCATATTCTATTAATTAATTAAACCAAACAAGCAATAAGACTCCTAATTCAGGCGATAGCAAGGAAAAGTGTTTGTACCACTCTCACGAACCACTTATTCGCAATAAAGAACAGCGGTAAGTGTTTATTTCCTATTGTACTTCGACGAAGCGTGAGTAATTCATAGTCATACCAACAGTGTTTGTCAGTATTTATAATCCACATGGCGTTATGTAGGTAGACGAGGTGCGTTAGCGTAACGGTTAAGGTGTTGGGCTGCTACACGAAAGGTTAAGAGTTCAAACCTTGTGCACCGCTTAATGTTTTTATTATTTAAAAACAATATCGAAGTGCCGTACTTCACGAATTATATTCGTTTGAATGCAATTTTTTGAAATTTCTAGTGATTTGTCTCTTCATTAACCCTTTCGCTGCTGCAGACACGTGCTTGCCGCATTCCGCGCTGTGCGCGATTTTGTCATCACTGCACTGCTCGCCTGTGCAGACACATAGTGTTCCCACTGCTTTGACACACTTATCATTCGATTTCACAAAAACTATTTGGCCCAAAAATTCGATTTTTACACGTCTTCTTGACAGATACCTTCCCCCCATAAATGACTTAATATTGTTTCGATGTTGAACGCAGTTATTATGCAGCATTAAATGTAGTAAACCATTGCACGAAATTTTGAAGAGTTTGCAGAGGTAGAAGTCCATAGCGTATACTTTCCGTATGGTCGATTTTAGTTGCCACAATGGTGAGAACGAAATGTGGACAAGATACCTAAATTTCATATAAAATTTACTGTATAACAATATCTCATTTAATTTAAGTACGACATAGGTGTCGTATGTAATATTGAGAAATATTCCGTCTTTCGCGACTGTAACAAACATCGAAACAAAATTAAGTCATTTATGGGGGGAAGGTATCAGTCAAGAAGATGTGTAAAAATCTAATGTTGTGGAATCGATTGATAAGAGTGTCAAAGCAGTCAGAACACGATGTGTCTGCACAGGCGAGCAGTGCAGTGACAAAATCGTGCACAGCGCAGAATGCAGGGAGCACGTCTTTGTAGCAGCGAAAGGGTTAATGCGACCACGGTGGCTTTACTTCATGAACTGTGCGCTCCCCCCTAAACATAAGCTTGCGAACTATGCTATACTATGGCGCTGCTTCTATTGGCGAGTGCGTCGTGTGCAACTAGGAACGCAGCAATCTCCCGCGTCTGGGTGGGCATGCGCAAGCCGCCAAGATAAAACAATTGAACTATAGTTGATTACAGGTTTCTAAACAAGATGGTCACTCTTGCCTGATCTTCACAACTGATTTTACGTGGGCCTCTGGGGTTTGCTGCTTCATGGTTCTCATCTTGATTGAAGCCCAGAAGGTTGTTGTCGTATGTTCTGGAACACTACGACAATTTTATCAAAAATAAAAACATCTCTGGTGACTGTGTCACACACGATTTCCTTATTTTCCACAAAATTGTCCTTATCTCCCAGAACATACAAAAACAATCTACTATATCTTTTACCCAAAAACAATATACTATAACACAATAATATAATAATAGCTATAACAAAAAAATCATTTATTTTACATGCGTTTCCCATAGGTGAACGTAATGTAATGAAATAAATTAGAGAATTAACTATTACTTTAAATAACTATTTTTAAAAAAGACATTTTTACCTCGTTTTCTTAGCCCCAAAATTTGTCCTATTTTCGATTTTAATGAAAAACGGGTTTTTTATCATTATTTAAAAAAAACTTCCTCTAACCCCCAAAAAATGTCCTATTTTTGACTTCAGTGGAAAACGCGTTTTTAAAAATTATATTAAAGAGTAACTAAATGCTATGGTTAACAGAAGTAGATTTTTTACATGGTGAACATCATGAAACTCATAATTTCTATTTTTAAGTTTCTTCATTCCTTTATATTTATATATTTATATTATATTATATTCGGTTTCATTTGTCCTTTTTTAATTACTTCAGGTTCCCAAGGATCAATTAATTTGTAATATGTATTTGGTAAATTAATTTTAAAATCATTATTAAGCTCCATACAATTTTTCCCCATTTTTACAATTTAAATATTCACAGTCAATAACATTATATAAAATAATTATATCTAGTTCAGCAATTTTTTTAATCTCTTTCGTGACACTAAGACCATTGTGTTTATTGATTATAGTCTCCATCTGTATAGAAATGAGTAATGACCATATGGTACTGTATCTATTTTATATTTCAATACATAGCCCTTATTATCATGAGGACATAGTGCTTTTTTGTTTACTTGAATTGTTTATATTTCATGTTTTTCAGTTTTAATTAAATTAAATTTTCTATATTGTTCTACATTGTTAAACAAACAATCCTTATAATTTTCTTAACTTATTTTGTTTTTAACAACTCATTTTCTAATTCCTTTAGATTTCTTTTCTACTCTGTCACCAACTACATATGCATTCAGCATTGCTCTTAAACCACAAAATTCTTCCATTATTTTTCCATTACTTTCATCTTTCATTTTACCAACAACTTCCTCCTTTACTTGCTGAATACCACATAAATTATCTATTGGATAATCAGTTGTAACAAAATAACCAATCATTGATTTCATATCTTTATAGATATCTTCAGTTTTAATATTATAAATATAACTATCTGTATCTTGATAACATAATTCAATTTTTTCTCCTCATTTTGGTTTCATAACTCTATAGTGACAATCATACAATAAATCTTTAGATAAATCAAGTATACTTAATCCAACATAAATAGGTTTGTTAAACATTATTTTAATTTAATTCATATCAATAGCAGCAAGATTTTTATTAAATATAGTTATATGTAAAAAATTCGGTTTAGCTACAGGTTTGTCACATATTTTACTATTTGAGACTATGGTACATGGTACAACCATATAAATTATTTGCATGTAGATACATTTCATAATTAGATATTTCTTTATTATTATAATCTTTTAAATATGTATTATTTGCTTTTACATATCTTTTACAGCATTGGGAAATTCCACCTCTTATTACATTTTCAACCATTAGTAGCATATTATAATCATATAATAATACAAGTTTTTGATTAGTCATTCTTAACATTGCATCCCAAGTAAAGCTGGTGCTGTAAAATACCAAGAAAGATCTAAATTATATGTATTTATACAAGTTTTCCAAAAATTTTCAAAAACATCACTTAACAATTACACATCACTTTTAAGATATAAATCATGATATTCACCAACATTATTAATATTGAATTTTCCCCAAACTAATTTTGCATGTTCATAATTTTCATCACTTATGCCACAATCATTTACCTCACTATACAATTTATCTTTCATTTTAATTGTGTTTCTTTGTATTCATCAAGATCAAGCGGTTTCATTTCTTCAATTACAATATATTTTCTTCCAATTTCTTCAACGTCTTGTTTTATACATTCTACAAAATCTTTATGACAATCTAGTCCTGTATAAACAACAAGATCTTAATGATTTCAATATATATATTTAATATAATAACAAAATCCTCTTCATTCATGTTTTTGATATTTCATTATTTATGCTGTTTCGTTATTTGGTTCACAATTACTCACTTTTAAAAGTCAACTTTCAAAATCAGCATAAATACGAAATGGAAATTTTAGTGTAAATCAATAATTTTGAAAATATATAAATTCTCTTTCACCTGGCGTCTCAACTTTTAATTGTTTATTAGTTAAACATTTTTTGTGTGCTCATCTAATTTTTCTTAAATGTTAAAATGTAGTAAACATATATATCAAATACATTTTACTTCAGTTTGTTTAGTCATTTGACTTGATACAAGCCTAGATAAATGTTTTTATAACAATAATGTGAAGTATGATCTTTCTTGAAATAAAGCCAATTTACATGTTTTTGCTTTTCAGATTTTGATATTTTTAATGGGTACATTTGATAACTTTCATCTTCATCATCAAATTAATAAACATTAATATATACATTAATAATATTTTTTGAATATGATCAACTAACACAGGAAATTCAATATTTACAAGTTTTTTCTCAAGATCAAGACCAACATTTTCATATTATATTATTCTTTCTGGATTTTCATCTACAGGCAACAAAGCAGATTTCATAGACCACAGAAAACATTTTCGATCATTACTTTTCACATTAATACATGCTCTTTTATTTCTAATATTATCTGGTACATCAATAGAAGATTATCCTTGTAGTGGAACATATTTGTTAAGTGATACCTGTAAACCAATAATTCAATTTAATGACCATCCTGATCCTTGTGCTTGAAAATTAGATATTTTTTCTAAAATATGTCTTTTGAATTTTTATTAGACTCTGTATCTGTTAAAATAGTATAGTTCGGTGTTTGTTGTCCCAATTCTTGAACTTTTTTATTTGTTTCATCCGTTTGTAGTTTATATTCACAATATATACTAAAATTTATCTTTACACCTTGATGTACTGTCAAATAGTTTTTAACAATTTAAAAATTTTTTGTTTTTACTGTGTTTAAGAAATGTTAAGGATCAAGTATATCTATATTATTTTCTAAATTTATAGTTTGTAATCTATCTGAAATGGTGTTTCAACTAAGTAATCTTTAATTGTTTTTCTGTTTCTTGGTTTCTGAAAAATATTTGTAGAAAATGGAAATATTCCTTTTAATGGTTAGTTTTCTTTAGTTAGAAAGAGATCATAAATATCATAAAATGGTAACTTTTCCAAAGCTTTTCACTAAATTCAGCATTATTATTTTTAACAGTATTTGTTTGATTACCAGTTACTTCTTCAGTTATATAAATCTTAACAAAATATTTAATAAATTTTAACTTACTTCAGTTAAGTAATTTTTGGGTTTTCCCTTACTTCAGATGAATTATTATTTTTTACAATATTTGTGTTATTTTCAGATGTATTATTTCGTTTTCTAACAATATTTGGATGATTGCTAATAATAATTGAACGATTACTAATAATAAATCAAATTAAATCAGCTTTACAGAAATTTGAATAAACTCGTAAATATTTTCTCTACGAAATTCAGGAAGTCTTATAATAGTATATCATTGTAGTTGATAAGCAACGTGTTCTAGTTGAACAGCAATGTTACTTTCCATTTTGCTCTTTTATTTATTACAAAAAAATTTATTAGATTTGTAAAAAAATTTTTTTGAATAAAGTGCTAGTTATTTAATTCATAGATAAGGATTAATAATTAATCAAAGAAAGACTTAGTTGAATCATTAAATGTTTCTAATCAATTACTTTAGCAATCAATTAGTTTATGAACAATTAATTTATTATTTAGTTTAACAATTTTTTATTACTATATAAAAATCAATTAGGTTATTATTTAGTTTATCTATCAAATACATTTTTAACAATTATTTTAACAATCAATTAGTTTGCTCTCGTATTTATTACAAAACATTCATCAAGTGTTTTCTTTTCCTTTAACCATTCATCAATGCATTTCATATTAAACATATGCTTGGAGCTTGTTTTGACAAATCGTTTATTTTCATCACTTAAACAAATAGGACAATCAATATCATTTTCACATACTTCAATCAGTACATAATTTTCTTCTAGTTATGTTTGAATTTTGTTTTTGTTCTCCATTTATCAGAAATAATTTTTATTAGTTTTGTAAACAAGTTAACTTCTCTAATTTAATTTAATCATAAATAGGAACTACAAATTTCAACTACAGTATATTTTTCGAGAAACTAATAAAAATATTTCATTTGAATGGAATCGATTGTAGATATGTTCAACAAAAAGCTTACATACAATGATAAACAAATTTTAATGATTATTGTTGAATAATATAGTCCATGGTTTAAAGCTAAAGATGTTGCTGAAATTTGAGAATACAAAACTGCAACTATGCATTAATTAAATATTTGATTCATAAGATAAAGCAAATTTTGCTAATATTTTCAGCATCACATTTTGCGTGTCCTCATCAAAAATTGATAAGCAATTATTTTCGTAAATGAATCTGGATTATAATATTTAATATTAAAACAAAGAAAGAAGATACTAATTAATTTAAAACATGTTGTACTCATGAAGTTTTACCATCAATTAGGAAAGATGGTGAATATAAGATTAGAAAAGAGATGATTGATGGTTATAAACATCAAATAAAACACAAAGATAATTCTATACAACAACTACCAGAATTGAATAAATTAAACACAGAAATAATTCAATTAAAATGAGAGATGATAGAACTAAAATGAAAGATGATGTTTTTCAAAATTGGAGATAAATAGTAAATATTGCTTTAGAAATAATAGATAAAAGAAAGGAAGATATAAATAGTTTATTACTTTATCTTTATTTACCCAACTGTTATGTGAATTATCAAAACCTCACCATTTAACATAAACTTTATTATCTTTCTTTATTAAAATTCATTCAACTAAAAATTCCCCTTTATATCTTCTAATTTGTATGTAATTAAATTGGATTAAATAACATCTTCTATTTCAAATATTTCTGTTGACCAATTAGCTGTATATCCTTTTTCAAAAAGACCTTTAAATTTATTAATTCTAGCTTCACCACCTTCTTTAATTTAATTTAGCTTGCTCAGCTGAAGCAGACTTTAGTCTTCGAATATATATAATGTTACGTATTTTTAAATTTTTTGATTATCTGCTATTGGGTTCATATTTATTTTAGAATGTATTCTTCAATTAGATCTTTCCTTGCAAAGCAAATTTCTTCCACATTTTTTCTGTAAGTATTCTGTTAAATCGTTCAGCAACAGATGCTTTTAAGTCTGAAAAAGTAAAATTGTGATTAATGTAAAAATTTTTTAATTATTTTTTAAATTCTATATTGTAAATTTTTTTACCATTATCTGTTTGTAAATTATGTGGCTTTCGAACTATTAAATATTTTCAAATGGATCCACTATATTTTTAGCTGTTTTATGTTGGAACAGCAAACGCATTTTCAGAAAACAAGAATAACATTCAATAAATAGTTTTATCCGTTATTTATTTTAGAAATACCGTTTAAATTACCTGAATCCATTTCAACCAAGTCAGCCTGCTATAAATCATCTATATTAACAGAAATAACATTTCTTCTTAAAAAATTCTGTCTTGTGGGTTTATGTAGTTCATCTATTATATTTTCATGAATATTATTTGGGACTTCACCGGCACTTACAAAATTTTTTTAACAAATTTACTCTTTTTAGATTCACATATTCAATTCCTTTTCTTTAATTTTTAGTTGTTACTCTATGTGGATTATGTGTATTTTATGTTCACCACCCATCATAAAACTAAATTCAATTATTTCTTTATCATATACTTTTTCTTTAAGATTACTTAATTGTTCTAAGTATGGTGCTAAGAATGTTCATGAGAAATAATCTGAAAAAGTTTTTTCTACTTCCTTTTTTGTAAATAAATTCTTAAATGTTTTGTAGATATCTTGATAAATCTGACTAATTTTTCATTGAATTTTGTATTGGTGACATGGTTATTAGATTGTGTTATAATGCTCATGTATTCTGGTTTTGTAACACAATTTTTCATAAATATTTCTTGTTAACTACATGTTTTGCTTCAATTGGATCACCTATATTAGCAAGTCTGCTACATTTAAAACTAATATATTCTTTAGTTTCTTTAAAAATTGCATTTAATTCTTTTTGGAATTATTGCATTGCATTAGTTATCTTTGGAACTATTGATGATTGCGGTTGCTTAATAATATTTTCAATTTTTTCAATTTTTTCTATAATTCAATGTAGTTATGTTAAACACTTGTTCATTTCTTTGAATAAATCTATCTTATTTCCGAAAATGTCCTTGTATGAAATCCAAAATATCATTAAAATTATAATTTTCACAAAACAATTTTAAAACGAATAAGCATCAATGACCACATTTTACTTAATCAAAACTCTGTATTCTTTCTGTATTGTAATATAATTCTTCTATCCCTAAGTAATTAGGTAATTGTTTAGGTATATTACCACCAAATAATTTTAGAATTATTTTTATAATAAAAAATGCGATTTCTACCAGGATTATCAGATGTATCTAAATTTACTATACAACATTCAATGTTAAAGGCTAATTTGACAACTCATCAATCATATATACACCATGAAAGTTTTTAATTTTTAATTCTTCAGTAATATTTTCTATTTCAAAATTACTTAATGCATCAGGATATTTCTTAATTACTTTTTTGAATTTTTTGTTTTCTTTATTCCAGTTCCAGCTTTTTCTAAGTTATCTCTTTTTTGTTCTTCTAATTCTTTAACAGTTTCCTTCTTATTTATAACTGCATTTGAATTGCTGCAGATGCACCAGCTGAAGAACCAATAGTTGCTAAATAAGGTAATGTGGCTAATAATTAATGGTAAAAATTCTTATTCATCCTGTGTTAGTCCTTTAACATCTTTCTTTTTTGTTAAATATTCCATCACCTTTTTAACAACAGGAATACCTAATTATCAAGTAAATTTCCGCCAACTTTCTATTCTGTATTCTTTTTCTGAAAATCGGTTAAAAATGGTTCTGTTGCTTTTATTTGTGCATTATTTAAGTTTAATTTAACTGATTTTGGTTTAGTTTTGCCACTAGGTAGTGAAGTATAATCAATTGTAAAGTTATTCATTTATATAGTTAAAAATTTAATAATGATTTTTAAATTTATAATCCCCAACCATTTTCATCAACATTAATTCCCATCCCTAATTTTCGTTTTCCATTCATTATTTCTGTATCTGCTGTTGCTGCAATGTTTTCACCAAATGAAGCATGATCTGCATTCATTCTTTCTTTTACAGCTAATTGAAGTTCTCTATCATCTACTTCTCGTTTTTTAAAGAATTCCTTTTGGATTATCAATTATGAAATCACTAAATTTATTTGTTAACATTTTCACAATACTATTTCATTATGATAATTCGTATTTCAATTAATTCTTCACCATGAATTACTGCTAATCTATCAATTAATTGTCTAACATCATTTAATCAAATATATTCAATTTGGTTTTCTGTATAATTTTTTAATTAAACCTTCACCTATTTTCTCAGGAGAACTTGGTTCTGAATCATCTATAGTTTGCCTTCTTAAGTTTCGAAAATAATCATAAACAATTTCTTTTATTAAGTATTTATATTTATTACATTTAATTGGTCTTATTTTATTTGGATTATTATCAGAATTTAATGCTCCAGAATTATATAATATATCTGCATAATTTGAGAAATCAACAGAATTAAACTTGTCATTTAAATCATCTATAATAATATGTTTTTCAGTTTTAATGCCTCATTAATCCATCTGTACCTTCATACATTTTTCACCAATTTTTAATTTATCTCCACTGAATTCAGCAGTCAAATTACCAACATATTTAAACATACCAACATGTTTTAAACCAAAAGCCTTATCTTCACTATGGTTAATATACTTTATTATTCTTTCACTAACATTTATCTTTTTAGTAGCATTTTGGCGACTACTTGATTTTTTCTCCTTTGTATTTACTCAATATATCTTGAACTTCTGATTCACTTAATGTATAATCATATTTTCCAGGAATTTCATCAGACCAATCTGTTAATGGTTTATTGGTCATAAGCCTCCAAAATATTCCATATGTTGATGATATGGAATCATTTGTTTTTCATCTTCTCTGTTTTCTTCAATTGCTTTTAAAATATTATCACCTAATCTTTCGATTCCTTGTTTAACTTGATCAATTGCGTCAATAACAGGTTGTTCTTCGTTTTTATGTTTGTCATATATTGTTTATGGTTACTTTTTTCCCAACCACAAATAGTTCTTTCAATTCTCTAGCTTTCTTTCTATTTTGTTTACCTTTTTTAACTTCTTCTCCATCATACTTTGCAAACATTTATTAAGGAAGAAAAAATTAGTTATGTTTAACTTTAATGTTTATGTTTAATGTTTATGTTTAACATTTATGTTTTCGTTTATGTTTATGTTAATATTAAAGTTTATGTGTATGTTTAATGTTAATGCTGTTAAGAAATGATTTATTTTCTTTCTAGACTTTCTTTTGTTTGGTTCTATTGTGAAAAATCAAAATTAATCATTACAACATTTACCACATATTTCTTTAAAGTTATCAAACTTTAAATCTCCACCAACAAACTAATGGTAAATATGATTTAAATTTTTATCATCTTGATGAAATATATTTAAAAAATTTAAATTATCTCTAACTAACTGTTTTGGTATTTTTGAATAAGTTAGAGCTAAGTAAAAGTAATCTATACCTTTGTGTCTTTCTCTAGTGAAATATTCTCTTACGATATCTCAATTTCCTAAAATGAAGTCATCGAATACCACAACTGAATTATTTTCGCAATAATCTAATGGAATAATTTCATCATTATATTCAATAAAACTAACAATTTGTTTAATAATTTTATCTTCAATTTTTTTGCAATATTTTATAAACTATAGTTTTTGTATATATGTATAAATGTTTAAGATTACCATTTTTGCACTTTGAATTCTTTTCTGGAATTCTTACCTTCGGTTCCCAATCTGTTTTATTCATTTATTAATGTTTTCAGTAATAAATGAGTCACCTTTTTCAACTTAGTCATAAATCTAGTATACTTAGAAAAAGGTAACTGCTCCAATATGTGATAGTTATACTAATGTTTCATTAGTTGGTTTTTATTCAACTTCTTGAGAACCAAATATTACTAACAAAAAATAATAAACTTTATTGTGATGGTGAAACAATAGAAAATCCTGTATGTCAATATAGTTTTAAAAATACCTAATATACACATTAAAACAGACGAAATTGTAAACAGAGTAACTTCTAAAAGTGATGTAAAATTGTATACGGATATAGAAGATAGTATTGGAAGTTTACTTGGTTTTAATAATGAAGTTGTTTTACCTAATGAAAATAGTGTAGCTAAAGATGTTCCTAAAATAATTCCTTTTGAATTAATAAATATAAATTTTAATCTTGCTGATGGAATGTATGTAAAACATAGTGATCTTTTCATTAAGAAACTAATATTATTGTTTCATTTATACATAATGCAGAATTTTTTTCACCAATAATTTATGAACCAAAATATCCTGCAAATGTTCCTATTTTTAATACAATTGAAGATTTAGAAGTTACTATAACTAATGAAAATGATAATGTAATTGAATTTAATTGTGCTACTCTAGCAGTGGTTTCAGAAATATCTTCATAAACTTTTTCCTTAATAAATAAGCAATAGCTAAAGAAATCTTAGACTGTGTCATAAATAAAATTGAAAGTTATCAGATTTACTCATTTCCTGTAAATGAGAAAACTAAAAATAATTTAAATGTTCCTAACAAAGATACAGAAAATGAAATAAGTATTGGCGATGGTTTTCTTCATCCAAATCATGCACAATTCTATATGAATTTTAGTATTATTGGAAATGATGAAACAGATTTACCTAACCTATGATGGAAAATCAAATAAAAATTAATTAATAATTATGTAATTAAATTGTTTGACTTTATAACAATAAAGAAAGGAAGTAATATGTTATCTAGAATTGAGTGTCCCTTTATTTCTTCATCTGGTTTACCGTTACTGATCAAATAAGTTTAGAAGGACATATAATTAATACAGCAAAAATTAATAGTAATTGAAATGAATTACTTGATCCATTATCATTACTTGGCGGATTTTTTAAAGATTATAAGAAATTATATGTGATGGAGATTTAACTGTAAGTTTTACACTTAGTTCATTTTCTGGAGATGTAATTCTTCATTGAGCTGATGAAAATGATGCTGAAATAGAAATAAAATATACTCTTCCTAAAGAAGAAAGATTTGTTATAGAATCTATGAAAATTCTTGTGCCTGTTGTTAAATATGAACCAAATTATGAAAATGAAAAACGTGAAATTATTCTTATAAATCCGAAATTCCTATTTCTTTTTATGAGCTTCAAACACAAGAAGTTGCTGGATTATCTGGTAAAAACAGTTTTGAACTAGATAATACACATTTCTGTAACTGTACAGAATTTGATATGCCACACTTTGTATTTGTTACATTTCATTCAAAACATATAAATAACCAGTTAGTTGATTCATCATTACTTGATCATGTTAAAGTACAGAATAATTATTTAAGAAATGGTAGAAATGGAGTTTTTCCTCTAGAAATGTGCTTTTCTAAAAGCATATGATGCACTTTTATATTTTAAATGAACTATTTTACTAAAATCAGGTACTGCTATTAATCAATTAAGTTTTCTAAATAATTATGCAATTTATGTAATTAATATAACACATAGAAAGAATGTTGTAACTACACAGAAAACAATTATGAAACTTTGTGCAACTTTTAATGATAAAATTCCAAATGATACACTTGCTTGTGTAATTATGTATGGTAAACATAATCTTACATATGATGCACAAAATTTTTAATTATTAACATTTACTTCTATATAAATGAATGAAAAACTTTAAAAAATTATGTTAACTTCATGTTTATATACATTTCTGTAACATTTTAAGAAGGATAGGAAAAATAAAAACTAAAAATTTTCATTTAATTTACTTGTGTGAAACAATATATTTTAATTATTTACTTATGTTCAAAATGTAAAATTATTTTTCTCATTAATTTTGTTTAATTTAAATGGACAACACCAAGCCACAATTAAGACATTATAGCTAATGTATGATTGAAAAAGTATTGATGTATTTCATAAAGATAAATATCGAAGAGGTGGACATTATTATGTATGTAAAGAATATAAGAAAATTAAAGTCACTTGAGAATGTGGTAAAACTGTAAATAAGTGTTATCTCAAAAAGCATTTACAATCATCAACATATAATAATCTTATGGCTGCTAAGGCAGAAAGTGAATTATTTTATCTACTTATTCTTTAATATAATTTTAAAAAACACATTGTTCAAAGAAGTCAAATATAGGTCACTTTTTGGGGCTAAGAGAAAGTTGTAAAAACGCTTTTTTAAATATTTGTTTTAAAAATTATTTTAGAAAACGGTTTTTTTACAAAAGTCAAAAATAGAATAATTATTAGGTAAAAGGGATAGTACATTGTTTCTGTATGTTCTGGGAGATAGGACTTTTTGTGAAAAATAAGAAAATGGTGAGTGACGCAGTCACAAGAAGTTTTTATTTTTTATAAAATTGTCCTAATGTCCCAGGACATACAAAAACAATCTTCTAAGCCCTTTACCAGATTTTCTTGGCCAAAGAATGTAAGTATGTCACTGCCTTTTGCACGGACTGGAATCTGTAGAGTTTACTAGAGTGCCGTTCCATTCCAATTGGCAATGAAGCTACAATTTTTTCTCGTTTATTTGATCGTGTCTTGGGGATTTGAAATTTATGTCTGCTTACTACTGGCTTGAAGATGTCATTGGCTATAGGCATCCGGTCAAGGAATACGTTCATCACCTTGGTCAGGTATTGTCCAGACTTCATTCTGCTGAGTTAAGAATGAGGTTCTCCAAGATGACCCTCGCCTGGCGGCACATGTCATTTTTTGGTCACGTCGTTTCAGGGGATGACATTAGTGTCGATCAGGAATGAACAACAGACCTGAAGAAAATTTCACCATCTAGGAGTAGGAAGAAGGTGGTGTATTTATATGAATGGCTCATTTCGCGCAACTTGCTGCTCCCCTTAACAGTTTGCACAAGAAACTAGCGAGCTGTGTGTGGGATAAGGTCAGCACTGGGTAATTAACAGCACTTCGCTAATCCTCTGGTACTGGCTGGGCCTGATTTAGGCAAGAGTTTTATTGTCCAGACTGTCGTTTCAAATGTTGAGGTTGCCATGGTCCTTCTCCAGGAAGATCTGGGTGAATGACATCCTTCAGCTTTGGCCTCAAGGGGACTGATAGGTCCTAAAGCTAGTGTTCATTGTATGAGTGTTTGACTGTATGAGTGTGAGGACTTAGCCATTGTATTCACTCTCTAAAAGTTAAAATTTTATCTCTAACACAGAGAATTCGACTTAGAAACTACCCGGCATTGAGTGGGGTTCAGGCTAGCCCCAGGAAAACTGGTAGCATTGCGAGGTGGATTGTCTGCGTATCAGCCTTTTGTCTGACAACCAGGTAGCACACGTTCATACTCACATGCTTGAAGAGGAAGATTCGGGAACTGAAGGTGAATCTGGGGATCCTCAAGATATTGTGAGCGGTGTGTTAGCCGAAGTACCGCAATTGATTGGCAGCCTTAAGGCCAAGGATCAGGATCCGTTATGGGAACCTCTTAAGAGGCTATTGTTGTCCTGAGATATGTTCTAAAGTATCTGTGAAAGATTGACCCTAGTGAGCCGACGATTTGTGTCTGTGTTGAGTTAATTCGCTCCCTCTTACATTATCTCCATAACTCTTTGTCAGGTGGCAATTCAAGACTTTACAAGACTTTGGCGAAGGTGCATGTTCACCTCCTGTTCAGTGTTTGCTTACTGAGTACGAGAATTGTTAGAGGGATAAACGGAACACTGACTCGTTCTGAGAATTGCTGCAGTCCAAGTGAGAGCAGCATCTTAAGGATAACTCTTTACTGATTTGGAAGGACTTCTTCGCCGTACTAAGAAGGGAAACTGTTATATTGTGACTCTGGACACATCCTCTCAGTTTCTTTGTTTCTCTCTAGCCGACGGCTTACCGCTTCTATTACTATCCACCATGTAACCAATGTCTTTTTGTGGTTCAACCCCCCTCCTCCTCCCAAGACCATTGTTAGCTGTAACACTGCAGCCTTTGTCTCCAGGCAGCCTAGATAGTTCTGTTTCCACAATGCCATTAGACATATTACTACCATGCTATATTATCTAGAAGCCTCTTTTGTGGAGAGGGTCAATCATAACCTTAACGTGGCCTTAATCATATACCACTGTCCTTCCAAAGGGGATGGCACCCTCCCCTGGCTCAGCTTTGTGTTAGATTCACTCTCACTTCTACCACTCTGACTTGTTGTGAATTAATGACCTTTTATGCATATCAGTCACTCTGGATCTTCTCAAGAACAACTGGCAGAAAATTAAGCAGAATACTGAAATAGCTCACCAGTGGCAAGCGGCACTTTTGGGATGAGCAGTAGGATAAGGTGTTTATTAGAATGGTTCTGGGGTTGATAAGTTGCCCCCATGATTTGTGGGCCCGTGTTCTAGCATCAAGGTTTTATAATATGCTAGGTAAGGAGTTAGCCATGGGAAGACCTCTTGAGTTCATCTTCAGTTGAAGCTCTTTAATTAATGTACCTTTCCTTCTTGATTGTGGTGCGGGAGGGGGGGGGGAGGAATCTCTTGGTCTGAGCGCCGAGGTTGAACCATGGGGGCTTCTGTGAGGAAACCAGAGAAGTCCCACTACCGTCACTCCTGCATGCGTTCCATCGAGTCTAGTCCTCATGCATTCATCTTTGCTTGGTTACGTGTTCCCTCTGGAGCTTAGTGGTAGTGAGTGATGGGTGAGACACGGAGTGATGTGTGTGCCTGAATACTCAGCACCTTGGCGCCAGCAGCGATTTGAAACCGTTGATCTTTGGGTATGGTGGCCTGTGGTTTCCTGCAGCATTGACCATTGCTGCCAGCGAGTTTAGTGGTCAAGGAGTGGATCTCGTCACATAAAACCAGGTTATGAAGTCCATCAGTCAAATGTGAAGTGCTAAAAACGCCAAGATGTATTGAACAACTTGTTAGCAGCTATGAGCAAGAGGACAATATTATCGCATACCTCTTGGCCTATTTGACATTTATTTGAAATTATGTATATCGACTTACTGAATGTAAGTACTGTACTTAAAGACTAGTAATACTATGGTGATGTGAGCTGGCCAGGAATCCGTTTCCTTTGCACCTTTCAGTGACCTCTTCTAGGTCTTTGTCTTTGTGTGCGTGTGTGTGTGTGTGTGTGTGTGTGTGTGTGTGTGTGTGTCAGTTTGTCAGTTGAGAGATTTCTCTTAGTGCCAACGTTCTGTTTTGCAATTTTTCATCTGGTACTTGAAATCATTGCTGATATGATTAAGTATTTGATACTACTAGTTGTAATATCCTGGGACAAGATATATTTGGCCTGCAACTGAAGTTGTGTGTGCTCAGTCTAAAGGAATGCATGAGTGCTCATGTGTGTGTGAGTGGTTGTGTTTGCACACTTTCTTACTTCGTGTTGAGGACCCCTTCCTGTTATAGGTATATATTTTAACCTGTCATCTGCCATTTTGCCGCTGAGGTGTGCGCGCGGTCTGAGGCGCCTTTCCACTGTTCACTCGTCTCCCCCGGTCAGAGGATTGAGTCCTCCCTGAGACATGTGTATGTGTTGTGCTTAGCGAAAGTTAGATTAACTTAGATTAGGTAGTGTGTAAGCCTAGGGACTGATGACCGCACTAGTTTGATCCCATAGGAACTTACCACAAACTTCCAATTTTTTCCCTCTGCCATTTGATGCGTCTCATAATTACAGTGTCTCATGGTCCCTAAGTGGCTCCAGTAGAGGTACTGAGCGCCAAGACGAGCAATGGGATTAATTTAAGGCAAACACGTAGAACAGTGGCCCAGCTTGATTGATCATTTATCTTTCCCAAACAAATATTTTTATTTAGTAACAATTCTATCATCAGCCAGCTAACAGTTACCGAGTTTCTTACCAAATACATACAAATATTAAGGGTTTTTAAATTAAAATCGCAAGCATAAGGGCATTTGCATTATCAATAAAATTACGAATTGTACTTTAAGAACCTATCTGCTATGCAGTGCAATGGTGGCCTAATTACAAATCGTTAACTGATCAAATAAACCTGTGGCAGCACTGTGTCAGCAGCACTAGCATGCAAACTGTAGGCTAATCGCACAATGACTAGAACATAAGTTCAACAAACGTTAAATAAAAGACATTAAAAAGCATACATCTCATGAATCGAAACAAACAATAATAGTTCACTTATTTGACACTAGGCTGTTACACATAAATCAAATTTAGTACCTAAATAAACTAGTGGGCGTCTACAACGCTATTAAAATGATAATGACAAATAAATCTTAATTTTTTAACACTTCCCCCAAATCCCTAAACCAAGTCATATTCCAGCAACACACAATACGAAAAAAATTACAATAAACTATTGAACTTGAGTTTGAAACTGGGGATCCGAAGATTCGTATGTGACCTGCCAACATCTAGGCCTCATGAAATGAAGGGAAAGACGCCGAGGTAAAAGTAAAACACGTCCCTTGCCCAGAAGCAGCAGGACAGCAACACATCAACTGCTGCCGATTGGAGGCTGTCAACATATACTGAACAACAAACAGCAAACAAGTTTGATAGAAATTAACATACACAGCAATACTTAAATGGACAATAATAGATTATTTTAAAGGAAGCCACCCTTAAAACTTTAGTACAGAAGCGTCTGCCAATACAAGGCTGTAAACATAAATGAAACAAGAAGTAGCAAACAAGTTTGATGGAAATTAACACACACAGCAAATCTTAAATCGGCAATTAAGGAGCGTTTTAAGGAAGTCAACTATTAAAACTTCGGTATAGGAGCAGCTACCGATACAAGGCTGTCAACATAGTCCAAACAACAAACAGCATAACAAGTTTAGTAGAAATTAACATAGAGAATACTTATATGGCCAATTAAAGATTGTTCCCAAGGAAACCAACTGTAAAAAGTTCAGTATAGGGGTGGCACACTCATAAACAATAGAAGTTAACTTCCTGAGCAATAACAAGAAACAATGTACAAAGTCATTGAAACTTGCACGGCTCCTGTTCAGGCCGTTTATTGTTCGTCATCTTCAATTACGGTACTGCTGCCTTGTTGTCTTATTACATATACTGGCGTCTCTAACTTCCTACCTTACTTGCCCGTGAGCTGCAGCAGCAGCAGCCCATATAGATGACTCCACTGTCATACCATCTCTGGAGCAACTGACAGTATTTCCGGGTCGCCGTGTGTCTGGCAGTTCAGTTCGAGTCAGACCAGGAGTGCAGTCAGGGATGGTGCCCCAGCGAGGTCCACACAGCCAGTATCAGCGGGAAAGACCTTTGGTTGGTGGTTTGATCTGTCGTCTCATTGGCGACGTGTGTTTGGGTCAGTTCCTACCTCTGCAGAGATGTCACTTGTGTTACTTCTGCATGGTTGGCTCAGACCCTGAGTCTCAGGGACGTCTTCCATCTTAGGGAAGAAATTCAATGGGAGACGTTGTAACAATAATGTACCTATAATAATTTTTTTTCTTTATGCATTTAAATAAATGTTTCTTTCTGAATTTATGTGCAATAATGTAAATATTATTTTAGATTTTTTTCGTGTCATGTTAAAGAAACTGTACACAACTTTTGAAATGAATGTCATTACTTATGTTAGATTTTAAGCAATTTGATAACCAAAGGAAAATGTATTTAATGTTAAAACTATTGTAAAATGTGTAAATTGTAATTTAAACACTTGGTCCATACGTAGGTAATGCATTAGAATATGTGTAGTAGAAAACCTGTGGTGAATACCCTACCTGTAGGGGCGCGGGAAAAGGTGGATGCAAGCGAGTGCGGGAAAACGCACACTGGCGCGGATCGGCACAACGGGCTCAGTGAAACAGTCGGAGTTGAGTATCGGCCAGAGGAACATGTACTGTACCGAGGAGGCTATTTAGGAAAAGTGGATTCCATTGAGCCTCGGATGGGCCGATTCCGACGACTACTTGGCATGGCTATTTCCTCAGGCACAAAATTGGAAAGATTACGACGCTAAGAAGAATGAAAGTGCCGATACTTTGAGAGCCTTAGCCGTGCTTGTATGTGTGCTGTGCTGCCCGCTATCTCGCTGCCCGCCATCCGCCGCAACTACGTGCACAGGTCAAACATTTATTTCATCTTTAGAAATGTATCTGTGTGGACCAGTGTTGAGACTGTTCTAACTGTTCAATAATAACGTGACTTTTACCAGAATTGCCTTAGCCGTTACTTATCCTTATCACTGACCTAGACAGGGTCCTTACCATATATTGTGCAACCCGAGTATCCCGAACTGAAAGTCTACAGTTAGTATTAAATTATCTGCAGATCGATCTATGCTATAAAGCAGTTTGAAAGTTAGGAGTGCAAATGTAAATGTTAGTAAAGAACAACAGTGCGATTAAATTGAAAGATAAATTTTGAATTGGGCTAGCAATGTTATTTAGTTCATTTGAGACTGAAAGAATGTTAGTCAATTACTCCAGAAGCGTGACAAAAGAATAGTAATCCATAGGTTGATAATTTTGAGTGTTAATGTACCTTCAGGACTTACTAGTTTCAGCATAACGACCGTAACAGTTTCAGGGCCCCCCCCCCATTCTCTTGCCTATTCTTGCACATTTTGAAGTGTACTGATCAGAATTGAACAGTAAAATTAATCTATATTAAACCTAAGTATATTAGTGTTTTTTCCAATTTTAATAGTGACATTGTATGTGTGTTTTCAAAATTGCTGATTCTAGGGTAATCTATGCCCGATTTCATTCTGATCAATATACAAAGTGCAGCTCGTAGTAATCATTGCTGTGTGGTGTTGTGTAAGTTTAACTCATCCAAATTAGTACAAAAGAAGAAAACTTTAGCTCAGTAGATTTTTCCTATGCCAAACTCTGCCATATAACGCAGCAGTACTACGTGTTGTTATGCTTGTACATGCACACACTTATACAAGGAAAAACTCACTCAATGCCTAATTAGGCTGGCGACCGTATTATTAATCATTGGCAATATCTACTGTGTGTACTTCTTGTCCATGCGAACGCATAATTGTACTTTACATTTGCTTGACGCATCACTGTAGTTACTGACTGAATATAAGTCCGAATTGCTTCCATTAGGTACACGTGGTCAACTTATGTACTAAATCCTTGTTTACAAGGTGAAGCCCGTGAACTTATTACAGTACAGGCTTTATTGAGCTAACGCACGTCCGACAGGGCGGTAGTGTTACACGTGGCTTCCCGGTGACAGGACATCCAGTTGTTGTCGGTTATAAACTAACGTAAAGACCGAACAGTGGATGTTCAGTGGCACGAACAGTAATAAAGTTTAGCAAAGTAAACTGCAGTGTGAGTCAAGTATAATAGTAGTGTAATTGGCATTTAATATGGACAGGAACGGGGACAGGATAGATGTGCCGAGCGAAATGGAGAATTCAGCTTGCAGTATCAGGAGTTTACGCGGCCAGATAACAGATGGCGTTAGCGGAAGACAATTGGCGTACATACAATACCATGAACACGTCAATGAACAGCTTGAAATGTCGCGATCGCCTCGAACACAGCAAGGGACAAAACAGGAAGTAGAGGGTGACTTTGTAGATGATAGTGGGTACGTGAACGAATCCACTGACATATTTGATTCACCACAGATAAAGAAAGAACCGAAAGAAACTTATGAAGTAGGACCGGAACACACGGATTCCGTAGAACAAAACAGTGTAAAAATTTTGAGCATGAACGATCTATTTGAACAATTAACCAAGCAAATTGCAGGGCAGAATGAGCAACTTCAAAAACAAGTCGGCAATCAGGTTAAGCAGCTCAAAACACACGTTGACGAGCAGCTCAAAACACAGAACGAGCAGCTTAAAACACACGTTGATCAAATTAAAGCACAGGTCAAAGATCAAGGAATTAGAATTAGTAAACAAATAGAGCAGGTAGAACAAAAAGTGGGAAATTTAAGTTCTGTGATAAATAATATGAAATTTGAAATTGATACTATTAACAAAAATATGGATACTATGCAGGAGGAAATTGGTAACATTAACAGTAGATTCGATGTTGAAATTCTCAACATCCAAGAGAAAGTAGAACCTCTGGTTGAAACTAAGGTAGACGAAAAAGTTTTCGGTCTTAAAACTGAGATCGTAAACGAATGTCAACATGGGATATCACAGTTGAAAAAGGTAGTTCTAGACGCTGGAAAAGATTTAGGTGAAATAGTAACCGGCTGTATTCAAAATTGTGAACAAAATACTACGGAAATTCAAGGCAGAATTTTCGATCTGGAGAGCAAAATAAAAGATAGGCCTGGTGTTGTCTGTAATGGCACACCGATTACGAAGCTGTTAGAAGGCGAGGAACGCTTCGATCCAGCCAAGAAACATAACGGGTGGCATCCGTTAGACTTCATCAAAAATTGCGAGAGAGTATTTCCTGAGCACTTGTCTGATCAGGAAAAGATAAACGTTGTAATTAGCGCCTTAGCAGGTGACGCTAAGCGCTGGGGAATAAATTTAAATACCGAACGAATGACGTTCGAAGAATTTAGGCAAAAATTTACCGAAGAATATTGGTCAGAACAAAAACAGGACCATTTATGGCGCGAGTTTATCATGGCAAAACAGCATGATAGCAGGGGCAGGAATTCTTTGAAAGATTTCTGCGAGTATTGGTACCGGAAATTGACACATTTAAAAGGCCGAAGATCAGATTCAGAAATTATCTGGGAACTGTATAAAAAGCTCCCAGAAGATTCCAAGAGGTATGTAGGAAGCAACCATCGTAGCTTCCAAGCATTTCTGGAAAGGGTCGAAGACGAAGACCATTGGCGCGCAAGTCGTGCCAATTATCAAAATTTTGGTAACCATAATAACCGACACAATGACGAAAGAAATGACGGCGATGGATTTCGCGTCAATATGATACAGAGAGGAAGAGGCAGAGGAAGAGGCAGGGGAAATTATCAAGGTCGCGGTAGAGGGTATGCCGCGCAAAATAATAACGACGCGGGAAACTAATTTCCGCGAACGTTGCGGGCCAAACGGAAGCGGACAATACATACCGGCCCCGAATTAAGAACAGATACCGGACCGACCGTAATGTAATGAGACAGGTTAGAGACAGGCGTGAAACGAAGCAACGTGTTGTGGCAAGACAAGCGTCAGGTGCGAGCGAGCATGAGTCATCTATGCCGCACAGAAAGCTCCAGGTTAACGGGCGAGTGGAGTATCAGAGGGCAACGGCCCAGCCTAGCGGAACATCTGTTCAGAGAGAAGCCGCTAGCAATCCGGCAGCAGTAGGTGCGAACGTAGCCGTAAGAGATAATGAAAATTTTACGAGTGATAATTCCGTGGCAAAGGAAACAATAAATGAAACTGTGAGTACACAGAGAGGTGCGGTTAGCAGTGTTTGCAATGAGGAAAAGGGCGATAATGAATTAGCAGAAGTAACTGATTGGCGTGTGCAGATCGACGATCTGTACAAGGGCCTAAAGCAATTTGAGTGGGAGGATGTTAAGAAGGAATATGAGGCGAAGAAATTAGTTAGTAAAAAGGGAAATGATAGGGGCGTCAATATAGTGACGTGGCCCAAATTTGAAGAAGGGAGAATAAATAGCGCCGCGAAAAGTACGCGTGCTGCCGATAAGGGGAAGGTTAATGATAGGAAGGATTTGGAGGATGAAATCCTCAGCATTGACGAAGAAATAACTTCTGCTAACAATCCGCCAATAGTGCGAGCCGCTACCGAGAGGCACCGTGGAGAAGGGGCAGATGATTACATGAAAGTAATTAAAGTCCACGAGGATTACACCGAATATGAAGTCACAGTAGAGGTAAATAAAGCTGATGATGAGGCCGTTTCACCAAAAGAGGAGATTGAATTAAAATCTAAGCCTGATGACAATACCGAGGAAGAACTTAGTGCCTGTCTCAGAAAAGCCTTTATGTTAGAACCTGATAGCGATCCGGAATGGTCGGATTCCGACGATAGTTCAGATGATGAAATATACGTAAATACAGACAAAATTGAATATACTAACTTTCCCTGTTGTGCAAAAGTAGCGTACTTAAATGAATCTGATGTGGAGGAAGAGAGTAGTGATGACTCTAGTGAAGATAAATTTTTCGGGGTAAAAGAAAGTGAATATACTTTTACTGAAAGAGGGTATGAGAAAATCAGTGAAATCAAAGGGGATGCAGTTAAGTGCGATATTGTACCTAACAATGACGAAGTGTCAAAACAAAATCCAGATGTTGAGACCGAACAAAGAAAGAAAGAGCCGCCTGACGACTCAGTGTTTATTTTGCGAAGAGTTCAAGTGAGCAAAGACTTTGAACTCCAGAGGCCTAAGAAGCCACCAGACCTGAGTGACTGTTTTATGAACCACGAAAGACTGCCTTGTTAATAAAGAGACGAGCAGGGGCAGGATGCTGTATTTGTATAGATATTATTAATATTATGCATGACTTTATTGTTACTGTAACTCAGTATTAGCTGAAATTGAATTATTGTTTTGTTGAATTAGAGCTTGGGGCAGATTCATATCGGATTTTGAGAATGTCATGAACACATTACATCACGAAACTACAGGGTTCCCACCGGAAGAAATTTTGTTAGATAAAAGTAGTAAAAGTTTAACTGAAGAAAAATTAGAGTTTCCACCTTGTACAAGTTTGGAATTGAATCAAAAGAAAGAATTGGTAATAAAAAGGGCAAAGCAAAAAGCCGAATCTAGATCTAGAAGACACGATAAAAATCGAAAAGTTTCAAAATTTAAAATTGGAGATCATGTTCTTCTGAAAACCCACGAAAAGTCTAGTGAACTAAACCATGAAATTTCAAAATTTAAATATATCTATAATTGACCATATATAATACAGAACCTTCCACACGAAAATGCTTACTACCTAATCTACCCAAAACCCAAAAGACCTTTAGGTGTAAGAAATATAGTGGATCTGAAACTGTATGTTCCCAGAAACGAGTAATTGTGCTGTATTTTATGCTGAACCCGAGTTATTTGAAATGTAACTGATCTTTGTAAATGTCTGTATTCCATTGAAAGTGTACTAATGTAGTTATGTGAGTTTCAGATTACCAATTGTACTGTAACTATAAAAATGTACGGAGGAAAGGACTGAAAGGAAAGGATAAATGCTTTCAGACAGATAAAAGATGGAACTGTCTAAGATGAAAATGGGCAGTGTATGAACCATAATATGAAGGACTGCCAAATACCAATGAGGGCAGATAAATAGTCGATGGAAAATAGTAAATGTAATCCAGAGGAAGTGACAATATGAAGTGAAATGGACTGCCCAAATTCACATAATAGGCAGCAAATATGTGTAGTTAATTTTATGAAAATTTTGTGTGTGTGTTTTGTTTATTAAATTTAGGAAATGGACTGCTATTCAAAGCAAGCAGCGACAAATTATCCTATAGTGTATACGAAATATGCATTTGTTTTTGTAGTTAAATATTTGCATTCCAGAATTTTAAACTATTTCGTTAAGAAATTTGGGAAAAAATGATTAAATTGCTATTTTAGTAATGTTAGAATGGGAAGTTGGACTGTGCAAAAGGCACTTAAGTAAATAACAAGAATTTGGCCTTAAAATATTAAAATAGTATGAACCTATATACAGTGAGTGGAAGGAAATATGTAGTGTAAATCTTCTTGAACTTTTACGTAAAGATTCAGAACCAGTGTATCATTGTTAAATTTAGTGTTCCCTTAAAATTTGGACTTAAGAAAATTTTCTGGAAACAGGGGCATGTGTAACAATAATGTACCTATAATAATTTTTTTTCTTTATGCATTTAAATAAATGTTTCTTTCTGAATTTATGTGCAATAATGTAAATATTATTTTAGATTTTTTTCGTGTCATGTTAAAGAAACTGTACACAACTTTTGAAATGAATGTCATTACTTATGTTAGATTTTAAGCAATTTGATAACCAAAGGAAAATGTATTTAATGTTAAAACTATTGTAAAATGTGTAAATTGTAATTTAAACACTTGGTCCATACGTACGTAATGCATTAGAATATGTGTAGTAGAAAACCTGTGGTGAATACCCTACCTGTAGGGGCGCGGGAAAAGGTGGATGCAAGCGAGTGCGGGAAAACGCACACTGGCGCGGATCGGCACAACGGGCTCAGTGAAACAGTCGGAGTTGAGTATCGGCCAGAGGAACATGTACTGTACCGAGGAGGCTATTTAGGAAAAGTGGATTCCATTGAGCCTCGGATGGGCCGATTCCGACGACTACTTGGCATGGCTATTTCCTCAGGCACAAAATTGGAAAGATTACGACGCTAAGAAGAATGAAAGTGCCGATACTGTGAGAGCCTTAGCCGTGCTTGTATGTGTGCTGTGCTGCCCGCTATCTCGCTGCCCGCCATCCGCCGCAACTACGTGCACAGGTCAAACATTTATTTCATCTTTAGAAATGTATCTGTGTGGACCAGTGTTGAGACTGTTCTAACTGTTCAATAATAACGTGACTTTTACCAGAATTGCCTTAGCCGTTACTTATCCTTATCACTGACCTAGACAGGGTCCTTACCATATATTGTGCAACCCGAGTATCCCGAACTGAAAGTCTACAGTTAGTATTAAATTATCTGCAGATCGATCTATGCTATAAAGCAGTTTGAAAGTTAGGAGTGCAAATGTAAATGTTAGTAAAGAACAACAGTGCGATTAAATTGAAAGATAAATTTTGAATTGGGCTAGCAATGTTATTTAGTTCATTTGAGACTGAAAGAATGTTAGTCAATTACTCCAGAAGCGTGACAAAAGAATAGTAATCCATAGGTTGATAATTTTGAGTGTTAATGTACCTTCAGGACTTACTAGTTTCAGCATAACGACCGTAACAGTTTCAGGGCCCCCCCCCCATTCTCTTGCCTATTCTTGCACATTTTGAAGTGTACTGATCAGAATTGAACAGTAAAATTAATCTATATTAAACCTAAGTATATTAGTGTTTTTTCCAATTTTAATAGTGACATTGTATGTGTGTTTTCAAAATTGCTGATTCTAGGGTAATCTATGCCCGATTTCATTCTGATCAATATACAAAGTGCAGCTCGTAGTAATCATTGCTGTGTGGTGTTGTGTAAGTTTAACTCATCCAAATTAGTACAAAAGAAGAAAACTTTAGCTCAGTAGATTTTTCCTATGCCAAACTCTGCCATATAACGCAGCAGTACTACGTGTTGTTATGCTTGTACATGCACACACTTATACAAGGAAAAACTCACTCAATGCCTAATTAGGCTGGCGACCGTATTATTAATCATTGGCAATATCTACTGTGTGTACTTCTTGTCCATGCGAACGCATAATTGTACTTTACATTTGCTTGACGCATCACTGTAGTTACTGACTGAATATAAGTCCGAATTGCTTCCATTAGGTACACGCGGTCAACTTATGTACTAAATCCTTGTTTACAAGGTGAAGCCCGTGAACTTATTACAGTACAGGCTTTATTGAGCTAACGCACGTCCGACAGGGCGGTAGTGTTACAACGTCCAGCAGTGAAGCTGGAGACAGACCAGGTGAGTGGACTGAGCACAGCACCACTGGAGTCGGGGACCGAGCCCCAGAGAGGTCCGTACAGCCAGTATCAGTGGGGACGACCATTGGTTGGTCGTTCAGTCAGTTGTCTCATTGGCGACGTGTATTTGGTTTGGCTCCTTCTTGTGCAGAGATGTCGGTGGTGTTACCTCTGCATGGTTGGGTCAGAGCCACATTCTCTGGGATATTGTCCATCTGAAGGAAGAAAGTCAATGAGAGATATCGAGCAGTGCAGTTGGAGACAGACCAGGAGGGTGGTCTGGACACAGCAACAGTGCATATGGGGACGGAGCCCCAGAGAGGTCCTCACAGCCAGTATGAGTGGGGACGACTATTGGTTGGTCGGTCAGTCGGTCTTCTCATCGGCGACATGTATTTGGGTCGGTTCCTTCCTCTGCAGAGATGTCGTTGTGTTACCTCTACGTGGTTGGGTCAGAGACGGAGTGTCTGGAACGTCGTCCATCCGAAGGAAGAAAGTCAATTGGAGATGTCCAGCAGTGCAGTTGGAGACAGAAGAGGAGGGCGGTCTGGACGCAGTAGCAGTGCAGTTGGGGACAGAGACCCAGAGAGGTCTACAGAGCCGGTATCAGTGCGGACGACCGTTGGTTGGTCGTTCAGTCGGTCGTCTCATCTGCGACATGTGTTTTGTATAAGGATATACAGCCTACAGTTAATACAGCAAATATTAGTTGAAAGAACGGAGAACTTTACACGAAAAAATATAACCTCAATGCTGACGCATTTGACCTCCAATTATTTTTGTCTAAAACCTTTAGAGATAACTATAATTTTCAGAAGATGGTTTCTGGTTACATGTCAACTTATGGTTAGATTATCGTGAAATGGAAATTGCTCAACGACATGACAAAAAGTTAAAGAAATTAGTGAGTCGAGATAATTCTGGTGTATCCAAAAATGCGCTCAAAAGTGAGGCTGCACAATCTGTGTTTCATGAACACGCTGTAAATAAAACAGATATCATTTTCACAGAGGACGAAAATAAATTGTTAAGTAAAGGGTTATAATATAATATAGAACCTAGTTTGACCCCTCAAAATCTTCGGAAGTTGGTAGTGGATCTTAAGGTTGGCCTTGTTGGCGGTAAAATAGATAAAAGTATCCAAACGAGGCTTGCTTACGATGCTTGTAAAATAATACAAAAAGAGTGTCTAGGTGGTAATGTGTTCACGAATGATATGTGCAATGTTAAAAACATTAACGAAAAACTAACAAATAATGAACCCCCAATAACTAAACCCAGAAGGGGGAACACGATTGTAATTTCTACAAAAAAAGAAGATATTCAGAAAACGGAAATGTTCTTTGAGAACAATGGCGTTGTACCCCTAGAGGTTGACCCAACGCCCACTATACAGAGGGATATTAGAGCGAGTCTTAGCAATACTAAGAAGTTGATCGGAGAATTTATAAAAAAGGCATTGATAACCATGAACCCCAAGCCCCCGACGTTAAGGAGTCAATTTAAACTCCACAAAATTTCCCATCTGATCCACCCTATTGTGGATAGCACAAATAGTGCTTATCATAAATTAGCGAGACACTTACATTATTAAATTAAAGAATATTTCGTGTTTCAAAATAATTTTTCGATTAAAAATTCAGTGGACCTAGCCAACAGTCTTAAACCTTAACATGTTCCGAAAACATCAAATTGGTGTCATTTGACATCATTAGCTTGTACACAACCATACCAGTGGGTCAGACCTTGAACATTGTAGAACAAAACTTAAGGTACCACAAAAAATCATCCACCATAGAAATTCATGAGCTAATGTTACTTCTTAGAACGACTCTTAAATACAATTATTTTTCATTCAATAAAAAATTATAATCACAGCCTCGTGGCCTAGCTATGGGGAGTCCACTTGCATGTATCATGTCTCAAATTCGTATAAATTCTCTGGAATTGGTTTTTTTTTTTCGAAATTTTCTGGAATTAGTGAACATCATCATCTTTTATGCGAGATACGTGGATGACATTCTTCTACTGGTTAATAATTCTCCAGAAGTAGTAAATCAAATTTTCACAATGTTGAACACACTGCATGAAAAAAAAAAATTCACACAAGAATTGGAATCAGCTGATAGATCACTAAATTATCTTGATTTAACGTGGAATATTAAAGATGCTAAAATAGAGTTCAACAAATCCCGTAAGGAAACCTATTCAGACATCATCCCGGCTGATTCAACCCACCCCCAAGCGCATAAAATGGCATTTTTCTATTCTAGTATCCACCAGGCGATTTCTATTCCTTTGTCAGATGTCAACATCGAAAAACAATTACAAATTCTCGAGAGTATTGCACAGAATAATGGCTGTGATCCAAAGATAGTAAGGCAGTTATACACTCCTGGAAATGGAAAAAAGAACACATTGACACCGGTGTGTCAGACCCACCATACTTGCTCCGGACACTGCGAGAGGGCTGTACAAGCAATGATCACACGCACGGCACAGTGGGCACACCAGGAACCGCGGTGTTGCCCGTCGAATGGCGCTAGCTGCGCAGCATTTGTGCACCGCCGCCGTCAGTGTCAGCCAGTTTGCCGTGGCATACGGAGCCCCATCGCAGTCTTTAACACTGGTAGCATGCCGCGACAGCGTGGACGTGAACCGAATGTGCAGTTGACGGACTTTGAGCGAGGGCGTATAGTGGGCATGCGGGAGGCCGGATGGACGTACCGCCGAATTGCTCAAGACGTGGGGCGTGAGGTCTCCACAGTACATCGATGTTGTCCCAGTGGTCGGCGGAAGGTGCACGTGCCCGTCGACCTGGGACCGGACCGCAGCGACGCACGGATGCACGCCAAGACCGTAGGATCCTACGCAGTGCCGTAGGGGACCGCACCGCCACTTCCCAGCAAATTAGGGACACTGTTGCTCCTGGGGTATCGGCGAGGACCATTCGCAACCGTCTCCATGAAGCTGGGCTACGGTCCCGCACACCGTTAGGCCGTCTTCCGCTCACGCCCCAACATCGTGCAGCCCGCCTCCAGTGGTGTCGCGACAGGCGTGAATGGAGGGACGAATGGAGACGTGTCGTCTTCAGCGATGAGAGTCGCTTCTGCCTTGGTGCCAATGATGGTCGTATGCGTGTTTGGCGCCGTGCAGGTGAGCGCCACAGTCAGGACTGCATACGACCGAGGCACACAGGGCCAACACCCGGCATCATGGTGTGGGGAGCGATCTCCTACACTGGCCGTACACCACTGGTGATCGTCTACGGGACACTGAATAGTGCACGGTACATCCAAACCGTCATCGAACCTATCGTTCTACCATTCCTAGACCGGCAAGGGAACTTGCTGTTCCAACAGGACAATGCACGTCCGCATGTATCCCGTGCCACCCAACGTGCTCTAGAAGGTGTAAGTCAACTACCCTGGTTAGCAAGATCTCCGGATCTGTCCCCCATTGAGCATGTTTGGGACTGGATGAAGCATCGTCTCACGCGGTCTGCGCGTCCAGCACGAACGCTGGTCCAACTGAGGCGCCAGGTGGAAATGGCATGGCAAGCCGTTCCACAGGACTACATCCAGCATCTCTACGATCGTGTCCATGGGAGAATAGCAGCCTGCATTGCTGCGAAAGGTGGATATACACTGTACTAGTGCCGACATTGTGCATGCTCTGTTGCCTGTGTCTATGTGCCTGTGGTTCTGTCAGTGTGATCATGTGATGTATCTGACCCCAGGAATGTGTCAATAAAGTTTCCCCTTCCTGGGACAATGAATTCACGGTGTTCTTATTTCAATTTCCAGGAATGTATAATAAGAAAACGCGATATAGGACAACGACTTTAGTAAACACAAATACTCTGACCCAAGCTCAGACCAGGAAATGGTTGTCGGTTCCTTATATAGGTGATGTCTCCTACAAGATAGGGCGCCTGTTGAAAAATTCAGGTTTTAAAATTGCCTCCTCGACGAGTAATAGTTTAAAGCAAAATTTGGTTCATTCGCTTGAGAAAGACTGTGATAAAATGAGCGAAATCAGGTGTATATAAGATTATGTGTGATGATTACCCATGTTAGTACATAGGTCAAACAGGCAGAGATATAGCAGTAAGGTTTAAAGAACATCTTCCAAATAAGGGCGTAGGAACATGGGGGTCAGCCTTTGTGGAACATCTGGTGCAAATGGCTCATACACCTAAACCTTTACGTGTCATAGAGCTACTACATCACGAAGTTATGGGATGTGGACTCGACACGCTTGAGGAACTACAAATTTATGCACACCTAATTATAGATAGAGGCAATTTACTGAACGATCAACTGTATCTAAAATATGGCATACTTCGAAGGCTTCCAGTCTATATTAGGTTTACAATAATTCATAATGCATGTGACCACTACAGTTTCTGTAATAAAAGAACCTTTCCTACAGATGTTCATAAGAGATTTGTTGGTCAGTTTATAAGGCTCTGTAGTAGAATGTAAAACGTAGTCGTGCTGGATACTGTAATTAACTTACAATAGTAAAGTATATAATTAATTCATAGCAAAAATATTATCTGACGCGTTCGTAATAAGAGTTTGATTCTATACGTCTCGCACATGCGCGCCACCCTCTGTGAGGCAGACCACGAAGCCCTCGCGGTCCGCAGTCTCTAGTCACACGACGAGGCCCACACAACGGGCTTAAAGTGAATTTGATACAGCTTGTTTAATGAAAGTGACAAAAGCTTTAGGTTATGCATCAAGTTTTATAAAGTTGACTGAGGACATGGCTTGTTTTAGGCAAATATTTAAATAATATTTTATGTAAGTACTACACATTGCATCCTGTAGGATGACCATATCTAATATAATTTACTAGCACACTATAATATTAACTTTTTGCAGGTTCGGAAGAAGACATTATTACTAACGTTGAAACCTAGGTAAACGATAAAGTTAACCAGCAACTGTAGGATGTATATCCTTACACAAACAATATAGATACTGTCGCTGCATAAAAATGTTAAAAATTATGAAACATGTGTTATGGTCTCTTCATTCTTGAGCAGAGATGTCGGTTGTGTTACCTCTGCATGGTTGGGTCAGAGACGGAGTCTCTGGAACAATGTCCATCCGAATGAAGAAAGTCAATTGGAGATGTCTATCAGTGCAGTTGGAGATAGACCAGTAGGGTGGTCTGGACGCAGCAGCAGTGCAGTTGGTAATGGAGCAACAAACGTGTCTGCACAGCCAGTATCAGTGGGGATGACTGTTGGTTGGTTGTTCAGTCTGTCGACTTATTCTCGACATGATTTTGGGTCAGATGCTTCCTGTACAGAGGTGTCGGTTGTGTTACCTCTGCAAGCTTCTGTCAGTGGCAGAGTCTTTGGACCATCCTCCATCCGAAGGAAGAAAGTCGAGTGGAGACGTCCAGCAGTGCAGTTGGAGACAGACTAGGAGGGCGTTCTGGATGCAGCAGCAGTGCAGATTGTGTCGGAGCCCCAGAGAGGTCCGCACAGCCAGCATCAGTGGGGACGACCATTTGTTGGTCGTTCAGTCGGCTGTCTCATCGGCGACATGTTTTTGGGTCAGTTCCTTCCTGTGCAGAGATGTCTGTTGTGTTACCTCTGCATGGTTGGGTCAGAGATGGAGTGTCAGGAATGTCATCCATCCGAAGGAAGGAAATCAATTGAAGATGTCCAGCAGTGCAGTTGGAGACAGACTAGGAGGGCAGTCTGGACGCAGCAGCTTTGAAGTTGATGATGGAGCCTCAGATAGGTCCGCACAGCCAGTATCAGTGGGGACGACCGTTGGTAGGTCGTTCGGTCGGTCATATCATCGACGACGTGTATTTGGGTCAGTTTCTTCCTGTGCAGAGATGTCGGTTGTGTTCCCTCTGACGATTGATTCTGAGCTAGCATCTCCATGACATTGTCTGTTCGAAGGAAGTCAGTGAGTTGGAGACGCCTTAGCAGTGCATTCGTGACATAGCAGCAGTCACGGACGGACCTGATGTCCAGTTGGTCAGTTGGCGTGGAGCAACAAGCTAGTCCCCATCATGTTGAGTCGGGCTGGAGCCGCTGGCGGGGTGCTTGTGTGGTTTGACTGAGAGATGCTGCTTGTGAGTGCTAAGAAGTTCATCTTGGACATGAATGTTGAGTCCTCGCTTATCTAACTATCAAACCCTAACTGGTTACATTTGTTTGTTTGATTCTGTGTGTTGTTGTATTGTAACTTTGTGGTCGGTTTGCTGGTTGTGTCGAGCGGAACTTATTTGATTGATTGGTCAATCAGCTGCATGCCGTTTGGGTTGCCTTCCAATTAAGAGATTGAAGGTCAGGCTGCCTGTCTCGCCTCAACGGGCGTTAGTGTTACAACTCCAGGCCGACACTTGGAACTTCTGACCGCTGTACCCTGTCTGTTACATTGTAGCTTCCCTGTTTGAGTTTTAGTGTGGCTTTCAGCCGAGTTTTAATATCTCTTAAAGTAATGTTAATGTCTTGGCATTAAGGCATATGGTTGTGATGTTTTTGTATCGGGCTTTCATCCAAATTTGTTTCAGTTGTTTTAAGATTAGGCCTTCTGCCGTCGGATTGAAACACTTCTTATTACTTAATATGTGACCTTCAGCGGAGTTCCATTAAAATTAAAGTGCTAAGGCCTTCAGCCTGCTTAGAAAATATCTTTGGGTGACACCCCCAGAAGAACCTTATATGTCAATTTCATACTCAGGCCTTACATCTTGGATTCTGAATGTGGACTTCAGCTAATCTAAAGTTAAACAATGGAGATCCATTACAACTTTCAGAGTTTTACATTCTTGTGTAATATTGTGTGTGGGGAAATAAAACTTGTACGTTGAGTGCAACTGAAAGTAACCTCATTTTGGCCCCTTTACACAACCTAACCCACTCTGTCCTGCTAGCGCAAGTGTTTCAGTCGTTTAAAAGAATAGTCATATAAAAATCGAACAGGATTAAATAAGTCAAGGTATACCTTTAATGGGGCAATCAGGGACTAATAGAAACTGTAATAGGGATCCGAATCACATGGTAATTGAGAGAAGAGAGTGTGAAAATACAAGCACGCGCACACACACGATCCACACGTGCTAGATGGAAAGGTATATTAGCCGGCCACGGTGGCCGTGCGGTTCTAGGCGCTGCAATCCGGAACCGTGGGATTGCTACGGTCGCAGGTTCGAATCCTGCCTCGGACACGGATGTGTGTGATGTCCTTAGGTTAGTTAGGTTTAAGTAGTTCTAAGTTCTAGGGGACTGATGACCTAAGATGTTAAGTCCCATAGTTCTCAGAGCCATTTGAACCATTTTTTTGAAAGGTACATTAATTAACAAGCTTCATCTGACTATGATGAACTCATAGGGTCTTCTCAGTGGCGAACTCCTCGAGTAGTATATTAAAAAACCTTGATGGTAGAACACGGGCCCAGAAAGCACAGGGTCACCTTACCAACACCAGCACCATTTCAAACAAAAACCGTATCTCTCATTTTACCCCGAAAGGGTCGTCTGCCATGGTTATATCGCCTTGCCTAAAGGCAGTGAGTCAGCATTTTTACTCGTAGGTTGCGGAATCCTCTTCAGCTCCGTTGTTCACTCCTGGTCAATCCTGATGTCATCACCAGAAACGAGGCGATGAGAAAATGAGGTGCGGCGTCTGGCGAGGATGATTTTGGACAGCTTCATTGTTAAACCACCAGAATGAAGTCTGGACAACATCTGACACAGGTGAGGAAGGTGTTCCTCGAACAGATGGCTATAGACAACCAGAGCAGCTAGGTAGTTGTAAACACAAACAAATTGCAAATCCCCCAAGACACGATCCAATAAACGAGAAAGAATATCGGTTACATTAGCCAACGGGAATGGAACTTACTCTATTAAACTAATACAGAATCGAGTCCGCTTATTCATAAGGGGTAGGACCCCATTTACCTGTAACACAGCTGCCATTATTTTTGAAATATTGGGATATAGTGATTGTATAAACTCCAGTGCACTGTTACGCCACTCTTCGACCAGAGCCTCTTCTAACTCCTGTAGCGACGAGGAGGCGGAAATCTGCTCCGGACTCCAATACGGCCCATAACGGTTCGATAATGTTCAATTCCGGGGAATGTGCTGGCCAGGGAAGGCGCTGCAGTTCAGTTGCAAGTCCCTCATACCACGATTGTACTGTCCAGGCTGCGTGACTTGCTGCATTATTGTCCTGAAGTATGGGATCATTGTTGGGGAACCACATTTGTATATGGGGTTTACCTGATCATCTTAAATGTTCACATAATCGTTGGCCGTAACACGGCCTCTAAAGGTACTGATGGCACCAGCAGATTACCACGATATGGCTGTCCACACCATCACACTTCCACCTCCATGCTTAACCGTTGGAATCAAGCAATCAGGATTATAGGCTTCTTTTGACGTTCTCCTGACGTAACCCGGACCATTGTTGGAAATAACGAACACCTTGACTCGTCGGGCCATATGACATGTTTCAACTGATCAGCCGTCCCGGATTTATGCTCCTGACATCATGTTTTAGGCTCCTATGATTTGGTTGCCGACACTAACGGTTTCGGCATAGCAGCTCGTCCGTGAATATTCGCTTTATGGAGTTCTTGGTGGATAGTGATACGGGGTCTCAAAGATGGCTATTGAACTCTGCAGTAACTTTAGCCGCCGTAGTTTTGTGTTGTTTTGACACAATTCGTGTCAGCTTACGACGATCTCTGTCAGTCAGATTTGGTTTGCGCCCATTGTTACGTTTGTAACGCCGGAAATGCATATCCTCCTATTTGCATCTATTGTACTATTTTTTTTCCTTGCTTTGTTACCTCAAGATATGACATTTCTGTCTCTTTGTATATTGTAATTGTTTTACTGTTTGTATATATATATATTTATGCATTTATGTCGATGTATAATTGGTTTGTTTCGTAAATATTATTTGTATTTTTACGCTGGGTCTTGCCTAGGGAAAACTGCTATCGAACGAGTACGGCGATAGGTCGTGTGAACAATCAAAGTGTGTAGGATCTTGGGTAGTGTTAACTCTGCCGCGTGGAGCGCGGGCTGAGAGAAGGGTCTGGCGGGAGTAGCGAGTGGAGCAGGTGTGTTGTGTGACGCTCCCGCGAGTTGCCGCGCTTTCGGGGTTTGGCAGCATGTAATTGCGCTCGACTTGCGATGATAGTTTCTGACATGGTGTCGCGGACGGGAAACATTAACTAGCGCACATCAACAGCCCGTTTCGTCTGGTGACCGTGTCGAGAAGAAGGCGCGCCAACATCCAGCTTCTGCAACAGCGACGGCCGACAATGAGTGACTGTCGCCACCTCCTCGATCGACGGCTTCAAACCTTCAATCAACCTACAAGACTGGAAGCAAGTAAAGTTTTAGAACTGTATGGCAGACCTCAGCTTTTCAAACTGTACCATTTTCGTAACTATAATAACAGCAACTTAGCATGAACCTTTGTTGCTCATTGTCCCAATTGCATTACCAAGCAGGGTCCCTTCCTTTTCCGAAATGAACCCGAGTGTCGTTGAAATTTAAACGCCAGCACTAAAGTAATATAGCTAATTCTATTTCACTGCTTTAATTTCAAAGTTCAGTTAGCTGGCTACAATATTCAGATTACACAAGCACAAATTAAGAGTGCGAGTTTTGTTATCGTATTTTAGCTTACCTGTGACTGCAGCTCAGCTTGGTACGTACTAAATTTTACTATTGTTAATTGTTCAGAATCATTTAATTCAAGTTCAAAGTTAAATCTCTTATTTCCAAATTGCGTAGATTCAAGTAGTTTTTTGAAATGATTGTTGAGGTAGTCCAAGACTAATCGTATTTTACTGAATTTCGATGTGCTTCAGAAAGAAAGCTCACTATTAACTTCAGTCACTAAATTAACTTTCGATTTTCCGGTTTTATTAATTCTTTGCTAAATTAAGTGTAGCGAAATTTATTACTTCTGACAAACTTTCTGTTTTCACACTACACGTGTCAGCCTTCAGTTGCCACGCTTCTAGTGCTAATTATATGTGTAATAACCTTTCTTTTTCAGTTACTATAGTAATTGTCCTTAGGACTGGCGACTGTGATTTCCCCCAAATCTCAAATACCTAATTACCGCTAGTTAATTGTTAACGTAACGGCTGCACATTTACTTTCTTTATTAACTTTACCCCTTTTCAAAATTAATTTCCACCAGTTTCATTAGCACATTTCCTTTCATTTAGATGTAACCCTTTCCTCCCTCTTTACCGACAGCTTAACTTCGGTGACGATTGCTTTTCCAAAACTCCCATTAGGTACACGCGGTTTCATCTTTCACTGTCATTAAGGTCGGTAAGGGAGGGGGAGGTTACACGTGGCGACCTGGTGACAGGACAATCTTCAGATTAGAGGTTGTTCTGGACACGAATTTTGCATTGTGCAAATCTCGTAACAAAGTATTGGTTACGTACAGGCCGTTACGTCAGCGAGAATAAGTAGTGGGAGTAATCCTAATTATATTTGAGATTTGGCATTTATATTGAAAATTATTAAAATGAGTGAAGGCAACGATTGCCAAAATTTGGTAGACTTGGATACGGAACAATCGGTCGAACAGTGGGAAACGCGCACCGCGGTACCCATTGTTCAGGGGCAGGCGGCTAGCATGAAAGACGCGACCACCGAAACGCAACAAAGAGCAGAAATGGAATTCCAAACTTTAGAAAATGTTTCGGAATCGGAAGTGAAAATCAAACCTGAATCCCTTTATGACGAATACGGGGGGACAATTAAAGAGGAAGCCGCTACGGAAGTGGAACCGGTAGTTTCCGGGAATTTAACTGATTTATTGAATGTTTTGATTAACGAAATCAAGAGTCAATCGGCCAAGCTAGACAATCAGAACAAAGCTATTAACGTTGTTAACAACAATGTTGGAGTTGTTAATACAAAAGTTGATAAAATCAAAGAAGGTATTGTTGTAATTAATACCGAAATCGGTAATCTTAAACAGGAAATGATAGGCGTTCAGGCGGAAATTGCGAGCATTAATACTCGTTTTGATTCCGAAATTAGCAGAATCGAGAAAAGTGTAGGAGAAGCAGTTGCTCCGATCATCGAGAATAAGGTGACGGAACAAATTCAATTAGTGAAAAAAGAGGATCAACAGAAGGTGGCAACTCTAAAGGCTTTAGTGTCCGAAGTAGACACTAAAGTGAGGGAGCAGGCTAATACCTGCGAAGAGAAAAAGAGGGAAGTGGAAACGCTTGCGACAACCACTTGCCAAGTAATTACGAGAGTGTCGGAATTAGAAAAGAAACTTGACGAAAAACAGAGCTATGTGCCAATCTGTGCACATAGTTCGGAATTGTTGACGAAAGAGGAGCGGTTCGACCCCTTGAAAAAAGGCGGTATACACGCGACGGATTTCATTAAAAATTGTGAAAGAGTTTTACCCAGATCATGGACTAATGAGAGAAAAATTAATGCGGTTATTGATGTGCTGGCTGGTGATGCCAAGCGTTCGGGCTTAAACCTCAACATTACGAACCTGACTTTTGACGAGTTTAAAAATTTGTTTCTGGCTGAATACTGGTCAGAGCAAAAACAGCAAGGTGTTTGGCGCGAATTTGTCGTATCGAGGCCTTTCGATGCGAATTCGCGCGGCTCGATGAAGGAGTTTTGTGAGGGCTGGATCCGCAAGTTGGAATATTTGCGTGATCGCCGCACGGAATCCGAAATAGTCTGGGAACTCTACAAGAAGCTTCCAGATGATACAAAACGCTACGTAGGAAGCAATTATAGGACAGTGAATGATTTCCTGGAAAGAGTTGAGGACGAGGACAATTGGCGCAATAATCGCGACAGTGGTAGAGGCCATGGTAACAACAACGAGTACCACAGCAACCACAACAATGATAACCATGGGAATAATGCATACCGCAGCAATAACAATAATGGTTCGGACCGTAATAACAATCGGTACAATGCAAATAATAACAGGAATGACAGAAACCAGTATCATACTAACGTGATACGGGCTTCACAGAATAGTAATAACGCCAGAGGGTGTGATCAGCCGCCTCAGCAGCATCCGGGGAGCGTATCTGCTGGGACGAGACAGGGAAACCATTAGCCGCGCCGGTGAGGGGCCGAGCGGGCGTGGAGAAATTTTGGCGGCCCAATAACAAGAGAAAACCCAGGAGTCGCCGTTATGAATATTCCGTATGGAATAATCAACGGCGGGAGAGTGTGCCAGTGTTAAGAGAAAAGAGTGCGCCCACAAGTAGTAGATCAGCTGTATACACGGCAATAGAAAATACATTCGCTGTCAGTGAGAACAATTTAAGTAGTGTTCCGGAAATCGATCATAAAGTGGCAGCTGTAATACCCACAGCGGAACTGGAGATTGAGTTTAAGAATGATTCGCAATTGTTGAGAGAAGATCAGATGTCGGATAACACGTCCGTCATCGAGCGAGGGGATGCAGAGAGGGATGAGGTCTGGTTAAGGCAGTTCGGTCGCTTATACGACGAACTAAGAGATTATAGGGGTCTGTATGGGAGAAGTGTTTATGGGGAGAGCGTGCAGGATTTGCCGCGTCTCGTCCCGCAGGAAGATAGTGTTTGTGAAGTGATAGAAAGTTCTGGCCCTAACCGGCAGACTTTACCAGAAATAGTTGATGTTAATGGGGAGCACGAGCAAGATTCGTCGTGTTTCGTCCCGCAAGGGTTGGATGTTGAAGTAGTAACGGAAAGTTCTGGCCCTAACCGGCAGACCTTACCGAAAGTTGTAGTGGTAGAAGTAGCCGACCCATCCGACGCAAACCTCCAGTTTAAACATTGTGAAAGTATTAAGGAGAAAGATTACGATAATTTTAGTGGCAGCCGGACACGATTGGTAGAAAAGCACGTAGATTACAGCGTGTATGAGGTTAGAGCTGACGTTATACGGTCAGACGGTAGCAGTGTGGGTTGCGCAGATCCAGAGGAAGTAATTGCAGATAATACTGGGCACATTCCTCCAGGTAGATTGGCAGATGAGATTAATCTGACCAAAGTGAAATCAACGAAGGTGACGATTAATGAATTGATAGCAAAGCAACACTCACTAGTTGACGAGTTACAAGAAAAGGTGTCGGTATTGGAGGCGAAGCTACAGCCTCAGGACAAACGTGTGGAAATTAAAACTGTATGTGAACAGAGGCTGAAAAAGCCGCCAGATAAGCCGGATTTAGGATCAAAGCCGGATGGTTCTTTCTGGAATGACCTGGATATAGACGAGGATTTACTGTGGGAAAATAAAGAAACAGTCGAGGACAAGTGTAGACAGATAGTAGTGTCTGTTAATATGCACGACCTACAACTAAACGTGTTGATTGACACCGGTGCAGAATTGAGTGCTGTATCTGGGAAAATATTTGAGTTACTGAAAGACAGACCCGGCATCGTAGTTATGCCAGTAACAGGAGTGAAAATTATCGGTGCTACTGGGAAGGCCAGTAAACCGGTCACAAAACAGATTTTTGTCAACTTCGAGATAGGTGGGGCACGATTTGAACAAGAGTTTGTCGTCGTGCCAGACTTGACTACGGAAGTAATTATCGGGTTAGATTGGCTATTAAAGTACCGTGCAGTGATTAACTGCGAAAGCAAAACTTTGACATGTACGTCACAAGATAAAACGATAGTAGTTAGTTTTGACGAGGCAGGAGACGGTGTGCATAAGCAATACCAGCCTATACACATTGTTAACTGGCCGGATGACATTTACGTAGGAATGAATTTGAACTGCCGTAACGTGAGGAATCTCGGCATTGACAAAAGTGTAGAAAGTGAAATGGAAGAGATAATCAAATTCCCTCCACGGATTGACATTAGTATTGGTGTGAAAAAAGATCGTTTGCGAGAAGTAATGAAGCTAAAAGCCGATGCTCGCATACGTCGTCATGACGCTAAAACGCGTTTTGCTAAGTTTGCAATCGGAGACTTAGTACTTGTAAAAGCTCATGAGAAATCGAGCGAGATAGACAATGAAATCTCTAAATTTAAGTTTGTTTATAATGAACCATATAAAGTCATTGGTATACCTCACACAAATGCTTATTGCTTAGAGTATCCAAGCTCTGGAAAACGATTAGGTATACGGAATATTGTAGACTTGAAATTGTACCAACCTAGGATCGATTAATACCACACAACGGGTAATTTGTACAGTATGTAAATATAGAGTGTAAGATTTAAGGATGTGCCATGTTACGATGCTTTTGCCTGACCTAGAGGTCATTAAAGAAGTTGTAATTAATAAGTAATTAATTTTGACTAAATGATTTAAGAGTAACTGATTAGTAATCATCTGAAAAATCCAAGCTGCTAGTTTAAGTTTTCAGCTGAGTCACAGTAGATTAAGCAATGTAAATATGATTTTGTAACTTTTTGTAATATTTCATGAATGTGTGTTTTTATTAGTCATTGCCGATGTACTTAGACGCTGTTTTAAGTTTCAGGCTAGTACATGCGTGTGATGATGGACAGTGTTGAGTTATCCACTGTGATAGTATTAAGGGACTCCTTGAGATTACTCGGGAGTGAGTTTTTCCTAAAGAATTCAGTGAAACGGACGTTCTGGAAATGCCTTTACACAGGCGAGTGAGATGAAGTGTGCCGCACAGGCGGGCGCAACAATACCTGCGAGGCGAAGCCGCTGTCGGCTCTTGTGCCGCTGTCCGCTCTTGTGCCGCTGTCGGCATCCTTTGTACTTGCCAGTACGGAAGGCGGAATTGTTTTTCTTCCCGGGCAGCTGATGTGAAAGAATTCTGCTGTCAATATTTATGTTTTCTTCGATCTGCTGTATATTATTTTCTTGTTTAGCGTTAATTGGACATGACGAGAATATTAATTATGAAAAGGTTACATAAAAATGTGTATTCTATGTAATTAATTATTAGTTTGCGTATTTTGATATACCTGTTTTTTATGACCATGTACTCTGATCAATTTTGCAAATAGTATTCCATTTCTTATAGTGTTACGAATTTTAATGATTTTGGAATAGCTAAACCATTTTCTATCTTTTCTATGAATTTTGATATGTTGTCAACCTGTTTTATTTTGTGCAAGATGACAGAGTGGAATAAGATTAGGAGTGTCTCCACTCAATTATTATTGTCTAAAAACTGGGTTATGGTTAATTAGACGAATGCTAAATTTTTTTGATGTTTTGAGCATATGCATTTCCGCTGTTTCTTTTTTGGGACATTTTCTGAGTCTGTTTACGTTACACGAACATCCTCAGACAATTTGGGGCACGTGTAACGCCGGAAATGCATTTCCTCCTATTTCCATCTATTGTACTATTTTTTTTCCTTGCTTTGTTACCTCAAGATATGACATTTCTGTCTCTTTGTATATTGTAATTGTTTTACTGTTTGTATATACAGTATATATATTTATGCATTTATGTCGATGTATAATTGGTTTGTTTCGTAAATATTATTTGTATTTTTACGCTGGGTCTTGCCTAGGGAAAACTGCTATCGAACGATTACGGCGATAGGTCGTGTGAACAATCAAAGTGTGTAGGATCTTGGGTAGTGTTAACTCTGCCGCGTGGAGCGCGGGCTGAGAGAAGGGTCTGGCGGGAGTAGCGAGTGGAGCAGGTGTGTTGTGTGACGCTCCCGCGAGTTGCCGCGCTTTCGGGGTTTGGCAGCATGTAATTGCGCTCGACTTGCGATGATAGTTTCTGACATGGTGTCGCGGACGGGAAACATTAACTAGCGCACATCAACAGCCCGTTTCGTCTGGTGACCGTGTCGAGAAGAAGGCGCGCCAACATCCAGCTTCTGCAACAGCGACGGCCGACAATGAGTGACTGTCGCCACCTCCTCGATCGACGGCTTCAAACCTTCAATCAACCAACAAGACTGGAAGCAAGTAAAGTTTTAGAACTGTATGGCAGACCTCAGCTTTTCAAACTGTACCATTTTCGTAACTATAATAACAGCAACTTAGCATGAACCTTTGTTGCTCATTGTCCCAAATGCATTACCAAGCAGGGTCCCTTCCTTTTCCGAAATGAACCCGAGTGTCGTTGAAATTTAAACGCCAGCACTAAAGTAATATATCTAATTCTATTTCACTGCTTTAATTTCAAAGTTCAGTTAGCTGGCTACAATATTCAGATTACACAAGCACAAATTAAGAGTGCGAGTTTTGTTATCGTATTTTAGCTTACCTGTGACTGCAGCTCAGCTTGGTATGTACTAAATTTTACTATTGTTAATTGTTCAGAATCATTTAATTCAAGTTCAAAGTTAAATCTCTTATTTCCAAATTGCGTAGATTCAAGTAGTTTTTTGAAATGATTGTTGAGGTAGTCCAAGACTAATCGTATTTTACTGAATTTCGATGTGCTTCAGAAAGAAAGCTCACTATTAACTTCAGTCACTAAATTAACTTTCGATTTTCCGGTTTTATTAATTCTTTTTCTAAATTAAGTCAGGGTGTAGCGAAATTTATTACTTCTGACAAACTTTCTGTTTTCACACTACACGTGTCAACCTTCAGTTGCCACGCTTCTAGTGCTAATTATATGTGTAATAACCTTTCTTTTTCAGTTACTATAGTAATTGTCCTTAGGACTGGCGACCGTGATTTCCCCCAAATCTCAAATACCTAATTACCGCTAGTTAATTGTTAACGTAACGGCTGCACATTTACTTTCTTTATTAACTTTACCCCTTTTCAAAATTAATTTCCACCAGTTTCATTAGCACATTTCCTTTCATTTAGATGTAACCCTTTCCTCCGTCTTTACCGACAGCTTAACTTCGGTGACGATTGCTTTTCCAAAACTCCCATTAGGTACACGCGGTTTCATCTTTCACTGTCATTAAGGTCGGTAAGTGAGGGGGAGGTTACACGTTTACACGATGATGTGTTTCCATGTTTTGTGTGGGCTGTCATGACTATTAAAACTGCTGTTCTTGAAACATTCAATAAGTTGGCTGTCTTGCTTGCTGATGTTGCAGCTAATCGGGCCCCCATAATCTGCCTTCTTTGGAGCTCTGCACGTCGACCTCGGCCTCTGAGTGCAAATACTAAGTGTGCACGTCTCGTAAACAACCTGCACTGATGCCTGGCCAGTACTGAACACTCACAGTCCAGCGCGATACGTGCCTGGCCTCCGTTGTTGACCGTCAAACACGAGCATCCCATTACTACCACAGGTCACATTATTTTGCCTGTCCCCTGTTGTGTCTGTAGACCCTATTTAGTGAGTCGATGTCGTATATCAATGAACTCATGACCCAGTAATCACTTTTGTAACGCAGTCTGATTTTGAGAATAGAAGAAGAAATAGTCACCGTAGGACACATTTAGAATGAATAGCGCAACCAGTAACTAGCGGGCACAGTTTATACACTGAAGCGCCAAAGAAATTGGTATAGGCATACGTATTCAAATACAGAGATATGAATACAGCGATGCAGTCGACAACATCTATATTGTATGAGATAACAAGAGTCTGGCGCAGTTGTCAGATCGACTATTGCGGCTACAGTGACAGGTTATCTAGATTTACGTGAGTTTGAACGTGGTGTTATAGTCGGCGCACGACTGATGGAACACAGTATCTCCGAGGTAGTGAAAAGTGTGGATTTTCCCGCACAACCATTTCACGAGTGTACCGTGAATATCAGGAATCCAGTAAAAAATCAAATCTTGGACATCGCTGCGGCCGGAAAAAGATCCTGCAAAAACGGGACCAAGAACGACTGAAGAGAATCGTTCAATGTGACAGAAATTTAACCCTTCCGCAAACTGCTGCAGGTTTCAGTACTGGGCCATCAAGTGTCAGCGTACGAACCATAAAACGAAACATCATCGATATGGGCTTTCGGAGCCGAAGGCCCACTCGTTTACCGTCGATGACTGCACACCACAGAGCTTTACGCCTCGCCTGGGCGCGTGAACACCGACATGGGACTGTTGATGACTGGAAATGTATTTCCTGGTCGGACGAGTTCCGTTTCAAATTGTATCGAGCGGATGGACATGTACAGGTATGGAGACAACCTCATGAATTCATGCACCCTGCATGTTGTAGGGAAGCAGCCTACTCAAGCCATATAAAATTCACATCAGTTTTTCCACTGTGTGCCAGCCTAGTCCGCTGTAACTAGCTCTGACGTCATAAATGTTGCGCAATCCTTGAAAAATCAAGTAAATAACCTGAAACGATTCTAGCATGTCAGGAGTAATACTAAATCAATATGTGTTGAATATCAGTACAATAACTTTAACCATTTTCGAAATTTGTACGTTTTTCTGTAAAAATCATTGGCGCAACAGGAAAGAGCTAGAAACTTAAAAATTTATATTTAGATTCCTTTCTCACAATAATTTAGTAGAAACAGTATTCTGGATCTCACAAATTAAAATTTAAGTTGAAATTCATGATTTTCTGGTTTTTGTCTTAAAAATTAAGGAAGCAAGGTAGATTAAGTAGGCGAATAAATAAGGCTAGGATGTTTAAATTTAAGTAGAAGGGAGATCCGCTATAATCATAAAGATGTGAGAAGTTTCAAGTGAATAACTATAAAACTATAGCGATGGTGTATCTCCAAATGGCAAGTTCAGAGCTCGTCTACTGCGTGTAGTGTAATTAAATTAATTCTCTCGCCCAAAATATTTGACTTAGCCACATCAGACTTTAATTATGATTACTTACCTGTGTTTAATGCACATTTAAATTGAGAGCTTCATCGGCCATCAGCAAAGGAAGCGATGATTTATTCAATAAGTTAAAGTGGTGCATTACTAGCTTAGCGGCTAGTCGGGAGAGCGGAATTGATCAGGCGTTCCCTTAGCCGTCCGCACCGCGGCTTTATACTGTATATAAGAGAGAGGAAGGCCCCAGTTCTCTCCAGACGCTGAATAGCACACCACCTGTGCCGGGAGTCGCGTCGCGTCGGTATCATTGCTATAAACAGCCTCGGATGCCGTATTAAGTTACTCAGGATACGCGTAACCATGAAATCGTTTTCGAGTGAAGTGTTAATTCTGGGGTGACTTTAATGATCTATCTTCAGTTTGCGTTTGTCGTATTTCACGTGCCGTCGCGGGACAGACATTCTACCATTATTTAGCGTGGCGTTTGATGAACATTATCATCAAATTATGGCGAGCATTCACTTAAACATTTAATTTGAGCAGTTATAGTTGCATCAGCGCATTAGACTCTGAACTGCTCTGGTAGTTGGATTGGTCTGTGACTTTCAGAATATAGTGAACATTTTTAGAGAATCGTTTTTGATTATGAATCCCAGACAATCTCCTAACTCCTCAGAGCTATAAGCTGTAGCTATAAGTGTATTTCTCAGATGAAGTGGGCACTAGGAATTCTCATTACAGGCTTCACGTTTTGCTAATTACTTCCTGGTTGCCAATATTGTGGTTAGAGAGCCAATGTTGAGAGCGGCAAACCACAGCATAAATAAAAGGAACATTTTGTTGTTGTTGTTGTGGTCTTCAGTCCTGAGACTGGTTTGATGCAGCTCTCCATGCTACTCTATCCTGTGCAAGCTTCTTCATCTCCCAGTACCTACTGCAACCTACATCCTTCTGAATCTGCTTAGTGTATTCATCTCTTGGTCTCCCCCTACGATTTTTACCCTCCACACTGCCCTCCAATACTAAATTGGTGATCCCTTGATGCCTCAGAACATGTCCTACCAGCCGATCCCTTCTTCTGGTCAAGTTGTGCCACAAACTTCTCTTCTCCCCAATCCTATTCAATACTTCCTCATTAGTTATGTGATCTATCCATCTAATCTTCAGCATTCTTCTGTAGCACCACATTTCGAAAGCTTCTATTCTCTTCTTGTCCATACTAGTTATCGTTCATGTTTCACTTCCATACATGGCTACACTCCATACAAATACTTTCAGAAATGACTTCCTGACACTTAAATCTATACTCGATGTTAACAAATTTCTCTTCTTCAGAAACGCTTTCCTTGCCATTGCCAGTCTACATTTTATATCCTCTCTACTTCGACCATCATCAGTTATTTTGCTCCCCAAATAGCAAAACTCCTTTACTACTTTAAGTGTCTCATTACCTAATCTAATTCCCTCAGCATCACCCGACTTAATTCGACTACATTCCATTATCCTCGTTTTGCTTTTGTTGATGTTCATCTTATATCCTCCTTTCAAGACACTATCCATTCCATTCAATTGCTCTTCCAAGTCCTTTGCTGTCTCTGACAGAATTACAATGTCATCGGTGAATCTCAAAGTTTTTATTTCTTCTCCATGGATTTTAATACCTACTCCGAATTTTTCTTTTGTTTCCTTTACTGCTTGCTCAATATACAGATTGAATAACATCGGGGAGAGGCTACAACCCTGTCTTACTCCCTTCCCAACAACTGCTTCCCTTTCATGACCCTCGACTCTTATAACTGCCATCTGGTTTCTGTACAAATTGTAAATAGCCTTTCGCTCCCTGTATTTTACCCCTGCCACCCTTAGAATTTGAAAGAGAGTATTCCAGTGAACATTGTCAAAAGCTTTCTCTAAGTCTACAAATGCTAGAAACGTAGGTTTGCCTTTCCTTAATCTTTCTTCTAAGATAAGTCGTAAGGTCAGTATTGCCTCACGTGTTCCAGTATTTCTACGGAATCCAAACTGATCTTCCCCGAGGTCGGCTTCTACTAGTTTTTCCATTCGTCTGTAAAGAATACGTGTTAGGATTTTGCAGCTGTGGCTTATTAAACTGATTGTTCGGTAATTTTCACATCTGTCAACACCTGCTTTCTTTGGGATTGGAATTATTATATTCTTCTTGAAGTACTGAGGGTATTTCGCCTGTTTCATACATCTTGCTCACCAGATGGTAGAGTTTTGTCAGGACTGGCTCTCCCAAGGCCGTCAGTAGTTCCAATGGAATGTTGTCTACTCCGGGGGCCTTGTTTCGGCTCAGGTCTTTCAGCGCTCTGTCAAAAACTTCACGCAGTATCGAATCTCCCATTTCATCTTCATCCACATCCTCTTCCATTTCCATAACATTGTACTCAAGTACATCGCCCTAGTATAGACCCTCTATATACTCCTTCCACCTTTCTGCTTTCCCTTCTTTGCTTAGAACTGGCTTTCCATCTGAGCTCTTGATATTCATACAAGTGGTTCTCTTATCTCCAAAGGTCTCTTTAATTTTCCTGTAGGCAGTATCTATCTTACCCCTAGTGATATAAGCCTCTACATCCTTACATTTGTCCTCTAGCCATCCCTGCTTAACCATTTTGCACTTCCTGTCGATCTCATTTTTGAGACGTTTGTATTCCTTTTTGCCTACTTCATTTACTGCATTTTTATATTTTCTCCTTTCATCCATTAAATTCAATATTTCTTCTGTTACCCAAGGATTTCTACTAGCCCTCGTCTTTTTACCTACTTGATCCTCTGCTGCCTTCACTACTTCATCCCTCAAAGCTACCCATTCTTCTTCTACTGTATTTCTTTCCCCCATTCCTGGTAATTGTTCCCTTATGCTCTCCCTGAAACTCTGTACAACCTCTGGTTCTTTCAGTTTATCCAGGTCCCATCTCCTTAAATTCCCACCTTTTTGCAGTTTCTTCAGTTTTAATCTACAGGTCATAACCAATAGATTGTGGTCAGAGTCCACATCTGCCCCTGGAAACGCCTTACAATTTAAAACCTGGTTCCTAAATCTCTGTCTTACCATTATATAATCTATCTGATACCTTTTAGTACCTCCAGGGTTCTTCCATGTATACAACCTTCTATCATGATTCTTAAACCAAGTGTTAGCTATGATTAAGTTGTGCTCTGTGCAAAATTCTACCAGGCGGATTCCTCTTTCATTTCTTAGTCCCAATCCATATTCACCTACTACGTTTCCTTCTCTCCCTTTTCCTACACTCGAATTCCAGTCACCCATGACTATTAAATTTTCGTCTCGCTTCACTATCTGAATAATTTCTTTTATTTCATCATACATTTCTTCAATTTCTTCGTAATCTGCAGAGCTAGTTGGCATATAAACTTGTACTACTGTAGTAGGTGTGGGCTTCGTATCTATCTTGGCCACAATAATGCGTTCACTATGCTGTTTGTAGTAGCTTACCCGCATTCCTATTTTCCTATTCATTATTAAACCTACTCCGGCATTACCCTTATTTGACTTTGTGTTTATAACCCTGTAGTCACCTGACCAGAAGTCTTGTTCCTCCTGCCACCGAACTTCACTAATTCCCACTATATCTAACTTTAACCTATCCATTTCCCTTTTTAAATTTTCTAACCTACCTGCCCGATTAAGGGATCTGACATTCCACGCTCCGATCCGTAGAACGCCAGTTTTCTTTCTCCTGATAACGACATCCTCTTGAGTAGTCCCCGCCCGGAGATCCGAATGGGGGACTATTTTACCTCCGGAATATTTTACCCAAGAGGACGCCATCATCATTTAATCATACAGTAAAGCTGCATGCCCTCGGGAAAAATTACGGCCGTAGTTTCCCCTTGCTTTCAGCCGTTCGCAGTACCAGCACAGCAAGGCCGTATTGGTTATTGTTACAAGGCCAGATCAGTCAATCATCCAGACTGTTGCCCTTGCAACTACTGAAAAGGCTGCTGCCCCTCTTCAGGAACCACACGTTTGTCTGGCCTCTCAACAGATACCCCTCCGTTGTGGTTGTACCTACGGTACGGCTATCTGTATCGCTGAGGCACGCAAGCCTCCCCACCAACGGCAAGGTCTATGGTTCATGGGGGGGGGGGGAGGAACATTTAACAACATTAATTCCACCCGCCGCCCCACATATGGTTAATCGGCCGGGAAATGCATCTTTTCTACATAACATTTTAGATTTATAAACCAATTAATTCCACCCGCCGCCCCACAATGTCAGCATGGGAGTGTTCAAGCTGGTGTAGTCTCTGTAAAGTCGTGGGGCGTATGCAGCTGCAGTGATATGGGACCCCTGATACGTCTAGATACGACTCTGACAGGCGACACGTATGTAAGCACCCTGTATGATCACCTGCATCCATTCATGTCCGTTGTGCATTCCGACGGTCTTGCGACACCCCACAAGCCCAGAATTGCTACAGAGTGGCTCTTCTAAGTTTAAGCACTTCCGCTGGTCACCAAACTTCCCAGACATGAACATTGTTGAGCATATCTGGGATGCCTTGCAATGTGCTGCTCAGAAGGAATCCCTAGTCAAGTCCATGCCACGTCGTGTTGAGGCACTTCTGCGTGATGGAGGGGCCCTGCACTATATTAGGTAGGTGTACCAGTTTCTTTGGCTCTTCAGTGTGTAATGGGACACCAAATACTGTGAAAGACACTCATAAAATCCGATCTAAAAGTAGAATCTACAAATGAGCAGGTTATAGCCGAACATGGGCTATGGGAACGTTGCCCTTGGTGTGATCACACGACTTTAACATGAAAGACACTAACTATTGATAAAAGCTCTCTAAATCATTTAAAAAATTCATACTTCTCAATAAATAAAATTTTTGCGAACTGCTACTAAATGTTGAAATGTTCAGCAACGTGATCTGTGCTAGATATTTCGTGGAGAAATGAACACACACGCACTCACTCCATCACTCACTCACTCACACACACACACACACACACACACACACACACACACACACACACACACACACACACATAAACACACTGTAGAAAAACCTGCCACTGCAACGCTGCATTTCGGAACCAGCATAAACTCCTACCTCTACACCTGAAATTTGTTCATGCAGAAAACAGGATATTTATTAGTGCCAATATGGAAAAACGAAGTAATACGAACTGAATTATTTCGTCATTTGCACTTTTTGTAACATGTGAATAAGAAAGAGGGGAATGTTTTCAACAGGCCATACAATCAAATAACGCTTGACCATTTAGGACTCCCAACACACGTGAGAAAAAACTCGAAATTCTAGCAGTCATAAATATTCAAGTTTTGTGTACATCGTTTTCACCAAAGCAATGAAAAGTCAATAATGCAGGAGAGAACTTGGTTTAAAATACTTCGGGTTGAATGAATGCAACATGATTCAGTTAACCCGCTTTCAGCCAGTTCAAAGCACTATGATAATGAACCACTGTAATACCTCAGGTTAGCTACGTAATCAATGACATATTTAGCCCGTGAAATGATTTCGAAATATAAACAAATGAAAGAAAGTACGATAATAATACGAATGAAGTAACTAAAATTCATATTCGTTAGAAACCAGCGCGAACGACTGAAATGATCTCACAAATCGCTAAACTGCTTCCTCTGTCTTTGAGCTGCTATAACTCATTGCCTGACACCCTAAAAAGAAAGTGACTTTATATTACTCACATACATGGCTCGAACCTAATCGTCTGCTCTCCTATTAGCTGCAAGCGCTTGGAACTCATTACAAGCAAGCTAGACTACCCTGCAGTATTTCGATACGGAACGTTTTTGGGAAAGCTTACAAAGAGGCGAAATACCCTCAGACTTCAAGAAGAATATAATAATTCCAATCCCAAAGAAAGCAGGTGTTGACAGATGTGAAAATTACCGAACTATCAGTTTAATAAGTCACAGCTGCAAAATACTAACGCGAATTCTTTACAGACGAATGGAAAAACTGGTAGAAGCCGACCTCGGGGAAGATCAGTTTGGATTTCGTAGAAATGTTGGAACACGTGAGGCAATACTGACCTTACGACTTATCTTAGAAGAAAGATTAAGGAAAGGCAAACCTACGTTTCTAGCATTTGTAGACTTAGAGAAAGCTTTTGACAATGTTAACTGGAATACTCTCTTTCAAATTCTGAAGGTGGCAGGGGTAAAATACAGGGAGCGAAACGCTATTTACAATTTGTACAGAAACCAGATGGCAGTTATAAGAGTCGAGGGGCATGAAAGGGAAGCAGTGGTTGAGAAGGGAGTAAGACAGGGTTGTAGCCTGTCCCCGATGTTATTCAATCTGTATATTGAGCAAGCAGTAAAGGAAACAAAAGAAAAATTCGGAGTAGGTATTAAAATACATGGAGAAGAAGTAAAAACTTTGAGGTTCGCCGATGACATTGTAATTCTGTCAGAGACAGCAAAGGACTTGGAAGAGCAGTTGAACGGAATGGACAGTGTCTTGAAAGGAGGATATAAGATGAACATCAACAAAAGCAAAACGAGGATAATGGAATGTAGTCGAATTAAGTCGGGTGATGCTGAGGGAATTAGATTAGGAAATGAGACACTTAAAGTAGTAAAGGAGTTTTGCTATTTAGGGAGTAAAATAACCGATGATGGTCGAAGTAGAGAGGATATAAAATGTAGACTGGCAATGGCAAGAAAAGCGTTTCTCAAGAAGAGGAATTTGTTAACATCGAGTATAGATTTAAGTGTCAGGAAGTCGTTTCTGAAAGTATTTGTATGGAGTGTAGCCATGTATGGAAGTGAAACATGGACGATAACTAGTTTGGACAAGAAGAGAATAGAAGCTTTCGAAATGTGGTGCTACAGAAGAATGCTGAAGATAAGGTGGGTAGATCACGTAACTAATGAGGAGGTACTGAATAGGATTGGGGAGAAGAGAAGTTTGTGGCACAACTTGACTAGAAGAAGGGATCGGTTGGTAGGACATGTTTTGAGGCATCAAGGGATCACAAATTTAGCATTGGAGGGCAGTGTGGAGGGTAAAAATCGTAGAGGGAGACCAAGAGATGAATACACTAAGCAGATTCAGAAGGATGTAGGTTGCAGTAGATACTGGGAGATGAAGAAGCTTGCACAGGATAGAGTAGCATGGAGAGCTGCATCAAACCAGTCTCAGGACTGAAGACCACAACAACAACAACAACAAGGACGACAAACCTGCAGCAAAAATTGAAAGTACAGTTAGATAATAATCTAATGACCAACGCTGTTGCTGCGTGAGAGGTATTGTGTAGTTACCTGCGTGTACCGACAGAATCAAATTAGACGACATAATAAAACGTACCTAGAGACGACATAATACAACATACCTGGAGACGAAAGTGTAATACTGCTGGATAACAGTAGTTCTTAAGACTAAAAAAACAAGAGATTTTTAAGGATTACTTCCATTTATATATATATAAATCGAAGTAATCCTTAAAAATCTCTTGTTTTTTTAGTCTTAAGAACTACTGTTATCCAGTATATATATATATATATATATATATATATATATATATATATATATATATATATATATATATATATGAAGTCACATTGATGACCGTCTCACTGTGACGAAATACACCGAACAGCCAGAAATATTATGACCACCTATCTAGTAGCAAGTATGTCCTCCTTTTGACACGAATAACAGCGGCGACGCCTCATCGCATGGAAGAAATGAAGCTTTGGTACATGGCTGAAGGGACATGGCACCACATCTACACACTCAAGTCACCCAGTTCCCGTAAATTCCTGGAAGCAGGGCGATGAGCATTGGCACTACGTTCAGTCACATCCCAGATGGCTTCGATCGGGTTCACATCTGGCCAGTTGGGGGACCTGCACATCAACTGGAACTCTTCACTATGTTGCTCGAACCACTCTATCACATTCCGCCATCACATTCCTGGCCTTTGTGACATGACATAATATCCTGCTGAAAAATGCCACTGCCGTCGGAAAGCATGGTCTGCAACCACAGCACGATACTCCTTGGGCGTCGTGATTCCTTGCACGAGCTCCACTGGACCCATATATGCCCACGTGAATGTTCGCGAGAGCATAACTGAGCCGCCGCCATCTTGCCTCCGCCCCGCAGCAGAACAAATGTGAAGGAGCTGCTCCGCTGGAAGAAGTCGGATTCGCGCCCTCCCATTGGCATGATTTAAAGAACGTATCGGAGTTCGTCAGAGCACGCAACACTCTGACACTGCGCCAACGTCCAGTGCCAATGGCGACGTGCCCATTTCGGCAGTAGTCGGTGATGTCGTGATGTTAACATTGTTACATACAAGGATCGTCAGCTGCGGAGGTCCATCTACACTCCTGGAAATGGAAGAAAGAACTCATTGACACCGGTGTGTCAGACCCACCATACTTGCTCCGGACACTGCGAGAGGGCTGTACAAGCAATGATCACACGCACGGCACAGCGGACACACCAGGAACCGCGGTGTTGGCCGTCGAATGGCGCTAGCTGCGCAGCATTTGTGCACCGCCGCCGTCAGTGTCAGCCACTTTGCCGTGGCATACGGAGCTCCATCGCAGTCTTTAACACTGGTAGCATGCCGCGACAGCGTGGACGTGAACCGTATGTGCAGTTGACGGACTTTGAGCGAGGGCGTATAGTGGGCATGCGGGAGGCCGGGTGGACGTACCGCCGAATTGCTCAACACGTGGGGCGTGAGGTCTCCACAGTACATCGATGTTGTCGCCAGTGGCCGGCGGAAGGTGCACGTGCCCGTCGACCTGGGACCGGACCGCAGCGACGCACGGATGCACGCCAAGACCGTAGGATCCTACGCAGTGCCGTAGGGGACCGCACCGCCACTTCCCAGCAAATTAGGGACACTGTTGCTCCTGGGGTATCGGCGAGGACCATTCGCAACCGTCTCCATGAAGCTGGGCTACGGTCCCGCCCACCGTTAGGCCGTCTTCCGCTCACGCCCCAACATCGTGAAGCCCGCCTCCAGTGGTGTCGCGACAGGCGTGAATGGAGGGACGAATGGAGACGTGTCGTCTTCAGCGATGAGAGTAGCTTCTGCCTTGGTGCCAATGATGGTCGTATGCGTGTTTGGCGCCGTGCAGGTGAGCGCCACAATCAGGACTGCATACGACCGAGGCACACAGGGCCAACACCCGGCATCATGGTGTGGGGAGCGATCTCCTACACTGGCCGTACACCACTGGTGATCGTCGAGGGGACACTGAATAGTGCACGGTACATCCAAACCGTCATCGAACCCATCGTTCTACCATTCCTAGACCGGCAAGGGAACTTGCTGTTCCAACAGGACAATGCACGTCCGCATGTATCCCGTGCCACCCAACGTGCTCTAGAAGGTGTAAGTCAACTACCCTGGCCAGCAAGATCTCCGGATCTGTCCCCCATTGAGCATGTTTGGGACTGGATGAAGCGTCGTCTCACGCGGTCTGCACGTCCAGCACGAACGCTGGTCCAACTGAGGCGCCAGGTGGAAATGGCATGGCAAGCCGTTCCACAGGACTACATCCAGCATCTCTACGATCGTCTCCATGGGAGAATAGCAGCCTGCATTGCTGCGAAAGGTGGATATACACTGTACTAGTGCCGACATTGTGCATGCTCTGTTGCCTGTGTCTATGTGCCTGTGGTTCTGTCAGTGTGATCATGTGATGTATCTGACCCCAGGAATGTGTCAATAATGTTTCCCCTTCCTGGGACAATGAATTCACGGTGTTGTTATTTCAATTTCCAGGAGTGTATGTCAGTGTTCGGTGACCTGTGTTTTCAGACGCACTCGCGCCCTGCCCGGCATTGAAGTTTGTCGTTTGATGCGCCACAATTCGCCGCTTATCCTGTTTTACATTATGCCCAGCCTGCGACGTCTGGCATCTGTAACAAGGCGTAGCCGCCGAACCCCACGACGTCTGGAGGTGGTTTCACCTTGGTTTCGCCACTCACTACAGCATTCCTCGAACACCCGGCACATCATGGTGTTTCCGTGCCGAGCCTTTGAGCCATTGCAGTCTACGGTCAAACTCAGCTTGATAGTGTACCATCCCCTTTCTACACACGGACAGCTCACTAACTAATACTTCATGCACCGTGCTGGTGTCTAACTACCAGTCATTCGTCGTCAGGTGATGCTGCTATTGCCTGGATGGGTATATATCGATAGTAGGTTGCTGGTCATAATTTTCTGGCCGATCAGTATAATTATGATATACAACCTTGTAAATTTTCTTGCATACTCATACTTGTGTCATTTTGGTTTTCGTGCAGTATCGCTTTAACACAAAACAACCGGTAACAGAAGGTAGTAAGTAAGTCAAGGACTGGCAAATATTAATAATTTACTATCTTGGACGAAACGAACACTCCTTCCACAGTGGAAAAAGATACAAGTCAGGATTTTCTAACACTGCACAGCGTTAGCAATTTTATAGAATAAATATATTTTCTCAAAGTTACAGTTGCTAAAAGATAGGGTAGTAGCAGGGTCTAGGCCGTCTTGCCACGGTTCGTGCGGCTGCCCCCGTCGGAGGTTCGAGTCCTCCCACGGGCATGGGTGTTGTGTTGTCCTTAGCGTAAGTTGGCCTAAGCTAGTTTAAGTAGTGTGTAAGACTAGGGACCGATGACGTTAGCAGTTTGGTCCCTTAGCAATTCACACACATTTGAACATTTTTTTGCAAAAAGGTATCAGAACCTTTTTATGGTACCAAAATTTACATGTTTTGTATTGGACTCAGTAACACATTTAATTGCGCAAAAACGGTGTATGGAGTTGTCAAGAATGTGAAACACTAGGAGATTATTTCGAAAAGACTAACAGCTATTACAAGGTGTTGAAATAGAAGGTGATCAATTTTTGTAGAATTTACCAACTTTAAACAGAGTAACAATGCATTTAATTTTTTGTGAATTTTAGCAATAAAGATAAATGCAATTAGTGTGGTTAGCGAAATGTTAGCAAAATCAACAACTCTGACTGTTGCCTTGCCAACAGTTACGTCAAGAGTTAATTAAATTCCTGTCGCCTAGGCTGAGATCACGTACACACATACTGAATTGTTGGCTGCTCAGACAGAGATGTAAACTGAAATATTAAATAAATTAGAATGAGTCACACGCTAGCTGCTGGCAACTGCAATGCTTATTGCACTCTTCGCCTCGAAATATTTTACCACCGGATTCTGGTTCCACTAGCGGCGTGCTCTGATACTGTTGTGGTGGTTTTAGTGTGCAACAAACCGGCAGACACCCACATGCAAGAAAATAAAATAAAAAGAGGGAATTTATTTTTTGGAGGTGATTATTGCAACTTTATGACTAGCCTTCGTATCTCATTTCCGGTCACGTCCAGCAGTTCTCTTCTCGGAGTCTGTGACTGCCCATTTTCTTTAGTTAGTTTTCTCAGTTGCTCGCATCTTCCCAAATCTGTTAAGCACTGTCTCATTCTCGTGTGTACACCATCGCTCTTATACGATTTGACGCGTGATATATTGGATAATATAGGGATATATTGAATATGAACTGATAAATATTCTATACATTTATTTACCTGCAATTATCACGAAAAGGGAACCTTAATTATGTAGGTTTTGGCGGAAGAAGTAACCGTCGATGAATCTTATTCAGTGATAGAAGCGTTTTTTTTTAATTTTTTCAGAATTTAGATTACGATAAACATTATATTTATCAAACACGTCAGTAACTTTGTGAATTTTAAAATTTTCCTGGCGAATTGACTGTTCAAGCAAATTTGGGCTTGCAGCCGGTCGTCATAACGTCGAACATGTCAGTAACTTTGGCTGAGAAATACAGTGGTTCCCATTCACAATTAATTTTGTCACGTGTTATCGTGTGTAGTGTTAACAAAAGACACTTCAAATATGTCTATTCTCACTTCTCTTTCAGCTACAAGACAAAGGTACCGTAACTGAACCACTGCTGCCCTGTACCAAGAGACTTTCAGAGTTAAAATAAACTGGTTTTTCACATATTTCGCAACGTACATTTTCTGTCATTTATTCCAGTTTTGCAAGATATTTGTGAAAGTAAGGCTGTTGTATTTTCTAAATATTAATGTAATACGAAAATGAACCGTTTTATATTACAAGGCATTCCAGCGTATCACAGTTTTTTTTACATAGACAAAAATAAAAATTAAATTTTCTTCCAAAAATCGTTATTTACGTAATTTAAAATATTCCATAATATAACACTGCTTCCTTGTTCGCTAGAAGTGCAAAATTTAAATTATGATAGTAATTTTACAGTCCATTTGTCTCCAATCACACAAGACAAATAAGTACATTACAGTAACAGAAGTATCTACCTTTGTAAGATATGTTAGTAAAATTCTCCTACATGTTCATTACGAAATATCATATTTATGACTGAGTAATTAATGAATTTTAAAGAACAATTCATGTAGATGTAATATTTCATTTGGAAGATAATCTTAATCAGAATATGATTTTGATAATCAGCGTACTGTTATTACGAAGTTCACCTACCGTGTAGAATTTCAATATTATTTTCCACAAAACACTTATTATAATTAGCATACTGTATAAACACTCTGACGCACTTCTCGTGAGCAACACGACGTTCGAGTTCGGGAAGATAACAAGATTTCCTTAAGTAATTTACTAATGAATGTCGTATCTGTAAAAATACAGTAGATCTGGCATCTTTAATGTAATTAGTAATTTCTTTTTCAGCTGCACTGGATAGGGCATTTATTCATTCTTTTCGAATCAAGCGGCTATCGTACATTTGCCTATAGTTTGGTTTATTTATTAGATCGTCTAACACCAGCCGTACTTTGCGAGCAATCCGAAAATGGCTAAAAAGTCTATATGAGAGAGAGATATATAGAGGGAGAGAGAGAGAGAGAGAGAGAGAGGGAGAGAGAGGGGGGGAAGTAGAGGGGGATAATTGGAAAATCACACTCTGGAAAGTTTTTAGCCATTTTCGAATTTCTCGCAAAGTACGGCTGGTATTACACGATCTAATAAATAAACCAAACTACAGGCAGAAGTACGTTAGCCGCCTGATTCAGAAAGAATGAATGAATGTCCTATCCAGTGCAGCTGAAAACTAAATTATTAACGACATTAAAGATACCAAATCTACTGTATTTTTACAGATATGACATAGGAAATTACAAAAAGAGATTAATGAACTCAGATATTTAGATAAGTTGCAGCTTAACATGATGTCACTGCAAAGTCTTGAAGCGTGAAAATAAATGGAAGCTTTTTCGCCTTTCTAGAAACTAAATATTAAATTTTATTAAGAAAAGAAAAGGAAATGCTAATTTCACTAGAGGAAAAGGGGCTCTTGTTAACTAAATGCCGTGACTGGGGTTGTGACGGTTATGCCAATGTGTCAGGCAAATACAAAAGTGTTTATTAAGGACAAAACACTACAACATATGGGTATATTGCAGCACATAATTTAAATTTAGATCTTGATGATGCTGCACGTGGAATTCAAGAAGTCAGGTCCTTTTATGACATAGCAGAAACATTTTATCACTTCTTTAGCCATAGTATTAAAAGATAGCAATTTTTAGTATCTTGTTGTAACTGAAAAGCTTTGCGCAACACCTAGGTCATTGAGACAGCAGTGTCTTAAAGGCCTTCTCTATTCTTATGCCGCTATGCGCATAACGATTTGCCAAAAGCAGCACCGATATCTAGGAAAAGGAAAAAAGTGAACAGCTTGATGTTTTGAAAATACTAACTAGAGAAATCTGAATTTATTTTTCAGACTGTGGTGTAATCAAAGACTCTAGGATATAGTAATTTACCATCTGAAATGTTTCAGTCGGAAGATGTAGAACTTGACTTGACGAAGTATGTTCTCTTGTTCGCAATGAAACAATTGATTTATCTTTGTATATAGACAATTGTGGAGAATAATTCTCATAAGCTATGTTTCTGACCAAGTAATGGTGCATTTCACCACAATTTGAAACATAAAAGAATTCTAAAAGTGAAGAAAGGAAACATTCTGAAGAATTACATTCAGAGACAAAAAGAAAACGACGCACCGCGAAGGAATTATCCAGATGAGACGGAAATTGTTAGATGTGATGTACATAGCCTTGAATCTCACGGACAGGAATAGACAGTCTACAGTGATATGTCTCGCTTCGAACTGAGTGGCTAGACGCCTCGGTAAACCGTGGGATACCCACCTGAGTGTTGCCCGCTTTACAGCACGGCAGCCGGGAGTGGTGTTGTGGGGTGCCATTTCATAGCGGGACTCTTTGGTTGTCATCTGTGCAGCCCTTACAGCGGAGCGATACGTCGACGATATTCTACGCCCCGTTAGGTTGTCATTCATGGTAATCCATCCTGCGCTTATATTTCGGCAAAATCATGCCCGCCCGTACGCGGCCAGAGTTTCCACTGTTTGTTTTCGTGCTTGACAAGCGCTACCTTTCCAGCAAGATCCTCGGATCTCTCCCATACTGATAACGTTCGGAACATTATAAGCAGGGTTCTGAAGCCAGCTCGGGATTTTGTCGATCTAACGTGTCAGTCGGGCTGAATGTGGCATTATTTCTCTTAGGAGGTCACCCAACAACTCAATCAATCAAGCCGAATAACTGTTTCCACAAGGACGAGAAGTGGATCAACGCTTTATTTGTTAGCACAATTACGAAGCACTTTCTCTCGAATTAATCATCCAATATTTCCAAAACTGTAATCATTTGTCTTTACACGTACGTCACATCCACTGATTTTCGTCCCATTCTGATAAGTCCTCCATGTTCCATAGCTTTCTATGGATCAGAGTGTACGTCAGGACTCGCGGTTAGTGGATCAAAATGTGTATATCAGAATCACTCTTTTTGTTGTGGGTTGGCAGGAGAGCCAACACCGGGTACTAGAGGAAGCCGAAAGGCACGCGTTTTACCTCACGCAGTCTGGCGTGAGGTCTGTAACAGGACAAGGAATTTAGACTTTAGAAAAACGGACGTAGCTGGTGGAATACTTAACTTTAATCCATAAATGATGAGTGTCGCTCTTGACGGTACATGTTTTACAGTATCAATAGTAACTGGTACTGGCGCCTTGCTAGGTCGTAGCAAATGACGTAGCTGAAGGCTGTGCTAACTATCGTCTCGGCAAATGAGAGCGTATTTTGTCAGTCAACCATCGCTAGCAAAGTCGGTTGTACAACTGGGGCGAGTGCTAGGAAGTCTCTCTAGACCTGCCGTGTGGCGGCGCTCGGTCTGCAATCACTGATAGTGGTGACACGCGGGTCCGACGTATACTAACGGACCGCGGCCGATTTAAAGGTTACCACCTAGCAAGTGTGGTGTCTGGCCGTGACACCACACTTTTCATGGCTATTTAGCGATTATTGTAGTCTAGTTAAAAATCAGAATTGAGAGCAAGCGTGCTGTCAGCATTTAGCCATTATTGTAGCTTAGTTAAACATCGAATTGAGAGCAAGCACAATGTTAGCAGTTTCTGCAAAATTATTTTCCCAAAATTTTTAAATTCTGCTTTCAACGAAGACTTACACATTGCAGCAGTGTTCTTTAAAATGAATATGAGAATCTTTATTTTTCTTTTCTAGTTTATTTATTTTATTTTTATTCTTTTTATTTTTACCTCTGTACGCTGTCTTGTATTGCGTACGTTACGCTCCTGCGTAGCAGATGAAAGTAATTACGTCCTACACTAGGAGCTGCGTGTTTTCGTTAGTTGTGCAACTAGTATCCGGAGTTGATCATGCGAAAGTAAACGTAGATGTGTTCATGAAAGCACGTATAAGGAAGATCATTCTTGACAGCCACTGTGAGACCTACTGAGTGGGGCTACATAGATCCATTTAAATGCGTCGTAGTCAACTTACTAAGAACTAATATCTAGCAAAGGACTTGGAAGAGCAGTTGAATGGAATGGACAGTGTCTTGAAAGGAGGATATAAGATGAACATCAACAAAAGCAAAACGAGGATAATGGGATGTAGTCAAATTAAGTCGGGTGATGCTGAGGGAATTAGATTAGGAAATGAGACACTTAAAGTAGTAAAGGAGTTTTGCTATTTGCGGAGCAAAATAACTGATGATGTTCGGAGTAGAGAGGATATAAAATGTAGACTGATAATGGCAAGGAAAGCGTTTCTGATGAAGAGAAATTTGTTAACATTGAGTATAGATTTACGTGCCAGGAAGTCATTTCTGAAAGTATTTGTATGGAGTGTAGCCATGTATGGAAGTGAAACATGGACGATAAATAGTTTGGACAAGAAGAGAATAGAAGCTTTCGAAATGTGGTGCTACAGAAGAATGCTGAAGATTAGATGTGTAGATCACATAACTAATGAGGAAGAATTGAATAGGATTAGGGAGAAGAGAAGTTAATGGTACAACTTGACCAGAAGAAGGGATCCGTTGGCAGGACATGTTCTGAGGCATCAAGGGATCACCAATTTAGTATTGGAGGGCAGCGTGGAGGGTAAAAATCGTAGAGTGAGACCAAGAGATGAATAAACTAAGGAGATTCAGAAGGATGTAGGTTGCAGTAGGTACTGGGAGATGAAGAAGCTTGCACAGGATAGAGTAGCATGGAGAGCTGCATCAAACCAATCTCTGGACTGAAGACCACAACAATAACAACAATATCTATTATGACTGCAGGAATGTTCTGCAGAAGTGTGTTATTGTGTACAGTTTACAGGGTCTCTTACTGACGCCGCCCTGCTGCCTTGGACGGGCACAATATGTCGGCAAGCATTAACGTTGTGGTCGCCTGCTGAAACATTGTGTCCGTTGCGTACTGACCTCCGTCCGTTGACCCGTGAACAATTTTGTTATGAATTATGCCAGAGGAGGTTTAAGAGTCACACATATCGTCTGTTTTACAACTTAACTAAAACACTAAATATAAGCAGTCAATATGACAACTTACTTTGCAATACAATTTAATGTATATTGTGACACTCCACTTCTTTTCGGAAGCACTTAATTTGGGTGCGTTGCTGGTAGTAGCTTAAACATGATCCACAGAATAATACATCATCATCATCATCATCATCATTTAAGACTGATTATGCGTTTCAGCGTTCAGTCAGGAGCATAGCCCCCCTTATACAGTTCCTCCATGATCCCCTATTCAGTGCTAACATTGGTGCCTCTTCTGATGTTATACCTATTAATTCTAAATCATTCTTAACCGAATCCAGGTACCTTATCCTCGGTCTGCCCCGACTCCTCCTACCCTCTACTGCTGAATCCATGAGTCTCTTGGGTAACCTTGCTTCTCCCATGCGTGTAATATGACCCCACCATCTAAGCCTGTTCGCCCTGACTGCTACATCTATAGAGTTCATTCCCAGTTTTTCTTTGATTTCCTCATTGTGGACACCCTCCTGCCATTGTTCCCATCTACTAGTACCTGCAATCATCCTAGCTACTTTCATATCCGTAACCTCAACCTTGTTGATAAGGTAACCTGAATCCACCCAGCTTTCGCTCCCATACAACAAAGTTGGTCGAAAGATTGAACGGTGCACAGGTAACTTAGTCTTGGTACTGACTTCCTTCTTGCAGAAGAGAGTAGATCGTAGCTGAGCGCTCACTGCATTAGCTTTGCTACACCTCGCTTCCAGTTCTTTCACTATGTTGCCATCCTGTGAGAATATGCATCTAAGTACTTGAAACCGTCCATCTGTTCTTTGTTCCTCCTATTTGGCACTCAATCCGTTTATATTTCTTTCGCACTGACATTACTTTCGTTTTGGAGATGCTAATCTTCATACCATAGTCCTTACATTTCAGATCTAGCTCTGAAATATTACTTTGCAAACTTTCAATCGAATCTGCCATCACAACTAAGTCATCCGCGTTTGCAAGATTGCTTATTTTAATACAATAAATAAAAAAGCACAAACGCTCTACATGACAATTCTCGAAGAGCTCATTAATTGTAAGTGACCCAACTGTGATGAGGAATATCTAATATCACGGAGTGTCACGTCAGTTGCATCGCAAGACAGAAAACGTAGGGGGCTGACACTGTAGTGCATCCAGTTCCACAGGCCGCTATCTGCCTCAGTGGCCTTGGGCCAGCTGCATTGTGCATGAGAAGGAACAAGTGGAATGTAATGAGATTCCTTCAGTACGTGCTCCGGCGCGAATTCGTGACTTGCATGTGAAGCGGAATGCATCACAAAAGAGCAGTTAAAGCTGAAAAGGCAGAAGAGAACAGTGCACAAGTATATCTCGGAAAATACCGGAGTTCAAAGAGGGCGACCTTCAAAGGAACATATTCAGTGAGCTTAAAAATGGAACGTAATGAAAATAAGTTCGGTTCACTATACTGAGTGCAAAACTTTTGACCCGATGATTTCTACTTCCTTAAGATCGAAACAAGAGACTGAAACAAGACTGTGATTGAGGGCGCATCCTACAGTTCACTGCTTCCAGTGCAGTTACCGTCTCGCAGTGAATAAGCCTCATAATTCTTCTACATCCTCATCTTACGGTGTGTGGTGGAGGGCACTTTTGGTATGATTATCTTTTTCAATTTTCTGTTCCATTCGGGAATAGCGCATTGGAATACTGACAGTCGGTAAAGACCTGCATGACATCGAATTTCTCTGATTTTCTTTATTGTGTTGGCAGAAGAGCCAACACCGTGTTGCTAGAGGAGGCCGAAATGCACGCTTTTAAGCTCACGCAGGCTGGCGTGAGGTCTGGAAAATGACAAAGTAATTAATATAGCCAATAATGTACGTTGCTGCTGGAATACTTAACTTTAATCCATAATTGGTGTACATCGCTCTTGACTGTACAGGTTTTACAATCTCAATATTAACTCGTAATGGCGCGTTTTAGGTCGTAGCAATTGACGTAGCTGAAGGCTGTGCTAACTATCGTCTCGGCAAATGAGAGCGTATTTGTTAGTGTAGCATTGCTAGCAAAGTCGGCTGTACAACTGGGGCGAGTGCTAGGACGTCTCACTAGACCTGCCGTGTGGCGGCGCTCGGTCTGCAATCACTGACAGTGGCGACACGCGGGTCCGACGTATACTAGCGGACCGCGGCCGATTTAAAGGCTACCACCTAGCAAGTGTGATGTCTGGCGGTGACACCACATTCTTCTCTTTGTGATCATCGCGCGAGACGTATTTGGGAGCAAGTTCAAATGGTTCAAATGGCTCCAAGCACAATGGGACTGAACATCTGAGAACATCAGTCTCCTAGATATAGAACTACTTAAACCTAACTAACCTAAGGACATCACCCACATCCACGCCCGATGTGGGGTTCGAACCTGCGATCGTAGCAGCCGGGTGGTTCCGGACTGATGCGCCTAGAACCGCTCGGCAACAATGGCCGGCTGGGAGCAAATAATACGTTGCACGATACTTCTTGGAACGTAAGCTCTCCAAATTTCTTCAGTAAGCATCTCTTTGATCTACAACGCTTCTCTAATGGCGTCTACCTCCCCGCCAAGTATACGATATGTCAAAGCGGTACGTGGATCAAAACGAAATGTCCAGACACTATGTGACAAAAATTGTACTGAAACAGAAGATGATAGACTAAAGGTCGAAATACTAAATGTCTTTTTCAAAGCTGTTTCATAGAGGAAGACTGCACTGTAGTTCCTTCTCTAGACTGTCGCACAGATGACAAAATGACAGAGGGGTTGAAAACAATTAAAGTCGCTCAAAAGAGGAAAGGCCGCTGGACCTTATTGGATACCAGTTCGATTTTACAGAGAGTACGCGAAGGAACTTGCCCCCCTTCTTGCAGCGGTGCACCGTAGGTCTCTAGAGGAGCGTAGCGTTTTAAAGGATTGGAAAAGGGCACAGGTCATCCCCGTTTTCAAGAAGGGACGTCGAACATATGTGCAGAACTATAGACCTATATCTCTAACGTCTATCAGTTGTAGAATTTTGGAACACGTATTAAGTTCGAGTATAATGACTTTTCTGGAGACTAGAAATCTACGATGTAGGAATCAGCATGGGTTTCGAAAAAGACGATCGTGTGAAACCCAGCTCGCGCTATTCGTCCACGAGACTCAGAGGGCCGTAGACACGGGTTCCCAGGTAGATGCCGTGCTTCTTGATTTCCGCAAGGCGTTCGATACAGTTCCCCACAGTCGTATAATGAACAAAGTAAGAGCATACGGACTATCAGACCAATCGTGTGATTGGATTGAAGAGTTTCTAGATAACAGAACGCAGCATGTCATTCTCAATGGAGAGATGTCTTCCGAAGTAAGAGAGATTTCAGGTGTGCCGCAGGGGAGTATCGTAGGACCGTTGCTATTCACAATGTACAAATATGACCTTGTCGATAACATCGGAAGTTCACTGGGGCTCTTTGCGGATGATGCTATAGTATATCGAGAGGTTGTAACAATGGAAAATAGTACTGAAATGCAGGAGGATCTGCAGCGAATTGACGTATGGTGCAGGGAATGGCAATTGAATCTCAGTGTAGACAAGTAATGTGCTGCGGATACATAGAAAGAAAGATCCCTTATCATTTAGCTACAATATAGCAGGTCAGCAACTGGAAGCAGTTAATTCCATAAATTATCTGGGAGTAGGCATCAGGAGTGATTTAAAATGGAATGATCATACAAAGTTGATCGTCGGTAAAGCATATTCCAGACTGACATTCATTGGAAGAATCCTAAGGAAATGCAATCCGAAAAAGGGAAGTAGGTTACAGTACACTTTTTCGCGCGCTGCTTGAATACTGCTCACCATTGTGGGATCCGTACCAGATAGGGTTGATAGAAGAGATAGAGAGGATCCAACGAAGAGCACCGTGCTTCGTTACAGGATCATTTAGTAATCGCGAAAGCGTTACAGAGATGACAGATAAACTCCAGTGGAAGACTCTGCAGGAGAGACGCTCAGTAGCTCGGTACGGGCTTTTGTTGAAGTTTCGAGAACATACCTTCACCGAGGAGTCAAGCAGTATATTGCTCCCTCCTATGTATATCTCACGAAGAGACCATGAGGATAAAATCAGAGAGATTAGAGCCCACACAGAAGCATACCGACAATCTTTCTTTCCACGAACAATACGAGACTGGAATAGAATGGAGATCCGATAGCGGTACTCAAAGTACCCTCCGCCACACACCGTCAGGTGGCTTGTGGAGTATGGATGTAGATGTAGATGTAGATACGATCCTGTGCCGAAACGCGCCACTCTCCTTTGGATCTTATCTCTTACACTATTCTATTAGTCCTTTTTGGTAAGGGCAGCAGTACTCAAGATTAGGTAGAACGAGTAATATGTAAGCCACGTCTTTCGTGAAAGAATCACATTTCCTTACGATTCTTGGAATCAATCTCAATCTGGCATCTGAGTTTCCTACTATTTGTGTGATTTGTGTTATGAGGTTATTCCATTTAAGGTTGGCCCGAATGGTTACTACTAGGTATTTTTCGATAATCACCATTTCCAGTAACTGGTCACCAACAGTGTGTTCTCTCTTTAACTTGGTTTTTTTATCTTATTTTGATATAGATAATGTGAGTTTTCCATGATCTCTTCTTCTTTGTACCTGTAGGGCACTTACGGAAAAAATTGAAGAATTAAGTGAATCACGTAATCCAAACACAGCTGCTTAGAGTGTACCACGGAATTCATGTGTGTGAACTGCTTTATTGTTTGTCGAGTATCTTCCTTTTGTCATCATATACTTGACCACAAATTCCCTCCGTGGGAAGCTGCTGTGTGGCGTTGACTACGAGACTTCGAATGCCAGTGGTTGAAGATATTTGCATCAGCTGGGCGCAGACTAAGATTTGGTGGTATAGGGTTTTCAATCACCAGACAGCACATTAACGTCTTGCGTTGACTCTAGAACCTTTCTACAGGCACACTGTTATGGAACTGACCAATAGAGCTCGTTTGGTTACATATAGCAGTACATCATACTCGAAGTAGTGGGCCTCAAGATATTCGAAATATAAAACTTCACGATACAAAAGATATTTTTCTGACACTCTAATAATTCTTTGCTTTCTAATCACAGTAAAATCCTAACAAACTAGCTTATCCACATACAAACACTAAAACACTTTTAAATGAAATCTAAAACTTTTCCTAGTTTATCTCTGATATTTAAATGCCGTCTATATCGATGATCACTACCAGTAATGTTTTTTATTTCACCTTAAATCTTAAGGAGTGACGTAAAATATAAAATACAAAATTTACTTTTAAAACTTTTATAAATGTAGCTTTGATATTGTTATAATCTTTGTAATGCATTATCGTCTTTGAACTTACTGCTATCGCAGTTCTTTGTGAATCTGGCCAGAGAATCGCATGGCCCATTCTGTTGTGTGTTAGAATGAAAGGTGGGTGTATCGAGTTCTTTGTGCATTTACGTTGTTACTAACGAATGTGGATACACCAACTAGATAGTACTAACATAAGAAGAAAATTAAGTTTAAAAACGCAACTCACATCTCAAACAATTTTTGTGTGATTAGCATAGTACGAGAACGTAAAACATCACTTTCTTTCAGTCAGGCAAGCATCAACACGCTCTTCGACTAAACGAGGATAACATTCCACATGGAGGTGATCTACAAGATTCGACCACAAACAAGGTATGTGAACTTATTCTTTACTATGCAAATCCAATTTCTCTGATCAAAATTGGCGTACTACTCGATTTTGCATGAATATATTTAATCAACAAATTTAGTTGTAGTGGCGAATGTTGAAACATCGTGAATCTGACTAGATGCTACCTATTAGTAGCAAACGAAATAACCAGAAATAGAGAAGTACCCGATAAGAATTGGGGGCACGTCTTTGATTTTGAGATTATTTGTACATGCTCTAACACTAAATATATATGTTTCAGATATTGAAAAACGAAGTTGATATATTTCTGCGTGAAATAATTTATTCCAGACAGAAAAGTCAAAAGCAGCAACGTGTGGATGGAAACAATAACGATGACTTAGTCATCATTAACATCAGCAGCAGACCAAAAGGGCAACTCAGTTTCACCAACGAATATTAATGCCTTTATTTTTATTTTGTGTCTGTATGTGGATTTGACGAAAATGACGATCCTTGAACCGTTAGATAATGCACAACAGAAAAGGGTGGTGAGGAATTAATGGACATGGGGATTTAGACTCACATAAAACGATAAAAATGGAAGGTGAATCATTTGAAGCATCAGACAATGAGTGGTAAAGAGGACGAACTATCTGAACCCAGAAAATTCTGGTCAGAAACGTATGGCATAAGGAAACAATTTTGTAACGATCACATCAGTGAGTTGACATACCTAAGCAGACCATTACATGAACTCACACAAATAGATACCTTGAAAATGAGGTTGGCAGTTGATAGTCAATGGGCTTTAGAGTATGGGAGTGATGAAATAATAGAACAATTTTCTAATAATGTTGACAATGGTAACAATTTTCATTCATGGGAACACAACAGAAATAATAATAAATTAAATTTGAGGGTATAGCACGCAAAGTTTTGGAACAGAAATGAGAACAGAGGTTTTCACGCCAGAAACAGAAATTGGCATGGGTACAATGACACAGTAACACAAGACATTGTACATATTCACGAATTAAAAACTAATTGATCCCTCATTATCAGTGCACAAGGCGGTGGTGAAGGGCATGAGTAATAAATGGACCAGCTACCGCAATAACTTAAAAAAAAAGAGATTCTTGTGAAGTAAAGAGAAATTATTTGATGTCATGTTGTACAAATAGGGTGCCTGTAGAAAATTAAATTTGCTAACCAATCCATCAGAGAATTACTGGTAAGGAAACTAAACTCATATGCACCAGTAAAAAGCCCGGACACGTAATAAACTTAATAAAATCCTATAAATGGGTGAAAACTTGTAACTTGTGACAAAATGATCCTGGTAATTATGTGCATGATGACTTAGAGATTGAAGCACTTATGAAGGAACAAGGTGAACAAAAAGTGGACACAGTTACTGAAATGATTTAAGAATAATTGGGTACAAGAACAGCACTGCAAATGTTAAGGAGAATGATGTACAATATGTTCATGGTATTATGCGGGATAATGGTGGGGATGACTTAGTAGATGAGGAAATGTATTTTGTTGGTTTCAAAGGGAATGTCCAGAAATTAGTATCTGTGGATGAAAATGGTGAATACATGAATGGTGCAGAAATACCCAAAGGAATTAGTAATGATTAGGATAATGTTAATGACAGAGGCACAAAGATCATAAGTTCTATTATTTAACTGCTTCTGAAGAAATTGTACAAATTGTGTAAAAACTTTAATTACTAAACATGAAAATGAGAGTAGGCTTCTGGGATTAACGTAAGTGAATTCTTTCTGTAAAGCACGTGGCTAAATATTGATGCTATTGATCAAAATGAGAATTTTAGGAGAATGTATATTAATAGTACAAAACTTTATTTCATGACTGATGGCGTAGTTTTAAGTACTATAGCCTTGAACATCAAGGGTGTAAGTGAAATTGTGATAACAATTTACTGAGAAAAAGTTTTGATGAATTAAATTATTAGGTAAAGTAATTATGACAATATTTCCATTAATGTACTGAAAGTATGCAATAAAACTGGTAAAAGTAACTATAATTCAGGATGATTTATGACATAAGAATGTTAATTCTGAAAAAGCAGATGAAACATGCAGTCTACTTTCTAACGTAAATGTTGGTTCATGGGAAGGCAAGTGCCTTATAGACACAGGTAGTCAGGTCACAGTAATATCAGAAATATTAAGTAACAAACTGAAATGAGAAAAGGAGTAAAGTGAAATGTCTGTAATTGTGGTAAAGATAAAAGGTGCTACAGAAAAACCAGTAAAGTGATCAAGAATCAGGCTTTGGTAATTTTACTATCAAAAGGAGTGACTTTTACACAGGGTGTCTAATTGTACCCAACTTAGTGAAGAATTCGTACTGAGATTGTCTTGGATTAGACGTGTGGATGAAAGGTTTGACTGAGGAGGAGGACAGAAACTTATAATTTTTTTGTAATCAGTCTTCCGCCCATTTTCTTGTGGCCCACCACGGATTCCTCTGCTATGAAAACTTCTTCCTCTCAGAGTAGCACTTGCAACCTACTTTCTCAATTACGTGCTGGATGTATTCCGATCTGTCTTTCTCTACAGTTTGTGCCCTCTACAGCTCCCTCCAGCACCATGGGAGTCATTCCCTCATGTCTTAACATGTCAAATCATTCTGCCCTTCTCCTTATCAGTATTTTCCACATATTCTTTTCCTCTCCGATTCTCCGCAGAATCTCGTCATTCGTTACCTCATCAGCCCACCTAATTTTCAACATTCGTCTGTATCACCACATCTCAAATGCTTCGATTCCCTTCTGTTCTGGTTTTCCCACACTCTGTGTTTCACTACCATACAGTGCTGTACTCCAGACGTACGTTCTCAGAAATTTCTTCCTCAAATTAAGACCGATATTTGATATTAGTAGACTACCCTTCGCCAGGACTGCTCTTTTTGCCATTGCTAGTCTACTTTTGATGTCCTCCCTGCTCCATCAGTCATTGGTTATTTTATTGCCTAGGTAGCAGAATTCCTTAACTTCTTCTACATTGTGATCATCAATCCTGATGTTAAATTTTTTTGCTGTTCTCGTTTCTACTACTTCTCGTTACCGTCGTCTTTGATGGATGTTCTCTCAGATCATACTCTGTACGCATACGATTGTTCATTCCGTTCAGCAGATCATGTAATACTTCTTCACTTTCACTCAGGATAGCAATGTCATCAGCGAATCGTATTACTGATATCCTTTCACCTTGAATTTTAATTCCACCTCTGAACCATTCTTTTATTTCCAACATCGCTTCCTCGAATTATAGATTGAACAGTAGGGGCGAAAGGCTACAGCCTTGTCTTGCAACCTTTTTAATACGAGCACTTCGTTGTTGCTCGTCCATTCCCATTATTCTCTTTGTGTGTTGTACATATTGTATATGACCCGTCTCTCCCTTCACTTTATCCTTACTTTTCTCAGAATTTCGAACATATTGTGCCATTTTTCATTGTCGAACGCTTTTTCCAGGTCGACAAATCCTATCAACGTGTCTTGATTTTTCTTTAGTCTTGCTTCCATTATTAAACACAACGTCAGAATTGCCTCTCTCGTGCCTTTACCTTTCCTAAGCGCAAACTGTTCTTCATCTAGCGAATCCTCAATTATCTTTTCCATTCTTTTGTATATTATTCTCGTAATCAACTTGGATGCATAAGGTATGAAGCTGAATGTGCTGTGATCCTCACAATTGTCAGCCCTTGCTGTCTTCGTAATCGTGTAGATGATACTTTCCTGAAAGTCAGATGGTACGTCGCAAGACTCTTGTATTCTACACACCAGCGTAAACAGTCGTTTTGTTGCCACTTCCCAGAATGATTTTAGAAATTCTGATGCAATGTTTTCTATCCTTTCTGCCTTATTTGATCTTAAGTCATCCAAAGTTCTTTCAAATTCTGATTCTAATACTGGTTCCCCTCTCTCTTCTAAATCGACTCCTGTTTCTTCTTCTATTACATCAGAAAAATCTTCTCCCTCATAGAGGCTTTCCATCTATTCTTCCCACCTATCCGCTCTCTCCTCCGCATTTAACAGGGGAGTACCCGTTGCACACTTCATGGCATCACCCTTGCTTTTTTGTCACCGAAGGTTGTTTTGACTTTCTTGTATGCTGAGTCTGTCCTTCTGACAATCATGTCTTTTCGAAATGCACCTTTTTCCTGTAGCCATTTCGTCTTATCTTCCCTACACTTACTATTTATTTCATTTCTCAACGACTTTTATTTCTCTATTCCTGAGTTTCCTGGAACATTTTTAACTCCCTTTTTTTCATCGATCAATTGAAGTATTTCTTCTGTTACCCATGGTTTCACTTCAGTTACCATCTTTGTACCTATATTTTCGTTCCTAACTTCTGTGATGGCCCTTTTTAGAGATGTCCATTCCTCTTCAACTATACTGCCTACTGAGCTACTCCTTTTTGCTGTATATATAGCCTTAGAGAAATTCAACCTTATCTCGTCATTCCTTAATACTTTAGAATCCCACTTCCTTGCATATTGATCCTTCCTGACTAATGTTTTAAATTTCAGCCTATTCTTCATCACTACTATATTGTGATCTGAGTGTATGTCTTAAACTAGGTACACCTTACAATCCAGTATCTGATTTCGGAATCTCTGTCTGACCACAATGTAATCTAACTGAAATCTTCCCATATCACCCGGCCTTTTTCACGTTTACCTCTTCCTCTTGTGACTCTTGAACAGAATATTCGCTATTACTAACTCAAACTTGTTGCAGAACTCAATTATCCTTTCTTCCCTCTCATTCCTTGTCCCAGGCCAATATTTTCCTGTAATCTTTTCTTCTACTCCTTCTCCGACAACTGCATTTCTGTCTCCCAAGGGTATTAGATTTTTCGTATCCCTTTACACATATTATTACCCTTTCAGTATCTTCATATACTTTCTCTTCATCTTAAGCTTTCGACGTCGGCTTGTATACCCGAACTACCGTTGTCAGAGTTGGTTTGCTGTCGATTCTGATAAGAACAACCCTGTCGCTGAACTGTTTACTATAACACACTCTCTGCCCTACCTTCCTATTCATACCAAATCATACTACCGTTATACCTTTTTCTGCTGCTGTTGACATTACCCTATATTCATCAAACCAGAAATCCTTTTCTTCTTTCCACTCACCTTCACTGACCCCTACTACATCGAGGTTGAGCCTTCACATTTCCTTTTCAGATTATCTAGTTTCCCTACCACATACAAGCCTCCGACATTCCACAACGTGACTCTTAGAACTTTATCTTCCGCTGATTATTCAGTCTTTTCCTCATGGTAACCTCCCCCTTGGCAGTCCCCTCCCAGAAATCCAAATGGGGGACTATTGCAGAATGTTTTGCCAATGGAGAGATAATCATGACACTTCTGAAATTACATGTCACTTGTGATAACTGTACCAAATAGGAGTAGTATTTGTATCACTTTTATTAACTTAAACGTAGTTTGTTACAGTGATCAGATTAACAGCACTGATTGTTTAAAAGAGGAAAGACTGCTTGACAGAGGTTAGCCTAGGTTAGGCACAGGTAAACTATGGTTTAAGATACTATTACACACAAAAGCTTGTGAAACCAGTTCACTTACCTGCAGACTGAAACACGAATTCTGTTCTTTGTTGTGGGCATTCATGTGTTAACCCACATGTAATTGTTTCAATAAGAGATGGAGGAGTGAGAATTGTTCTTGATTCCAGTCTGTTAAATAAATTTTTTTATAGAGAAACGGATCACCCTGAGAATATTGATGAAGTCCTACACAAATTCATAAAGATATAGGTCATGTTAAATTAGAACCTAACTTCAGACCTTCATCTGGTACCTTCTCGCCAGACTTGAGAAAATACAGTGCTTTTATCTATTATGTACGATATTACCAACATCAGTTAGTACCTTTTAGCTTAAACTCATCTGTGTCTGAATTCATTTGGGCAGTAGATATCGTACTTGATCAGGAAATTCTATCAAAATCGCTAATTTATGCCGAAAATATTTTGATAAGTGGTTAGTACTGGAATTAACACTTTGGGCTTTTGAAACACACATGTGAAAACGTAGAAGATGTGGGATGATTTTGAAACTACAAAAAGGCAAATTTGTAGTACAAGAAGAAAAATTTGTAGGTTATGTGATTACTGAAAAAGGAAGTTTGACAGATCCACATAAAATTAAAGCTCTCCCAGTTTCCTGCTCCTTCTGACAGAAAATAATTGAAATCTCTCTATGGGTTATGTGGTTATTATAGAAAATTTGTGAGTAGACAAAACTTTAAGTAAACTCTGCCTAAGTAATTTATTTATGAGGAACACTGAATATGGAGTAAGGAATGCCAAGAGGTCTTTGAGAAAATTAAGAATCGAACCACCAGAACATGTTACACACAGCAGATTTTGTACTACCTTTCTGTTTACACACTAACAGTAGTGATTGTGGATTAGGAGCTTAATTATTTCAGAAGAACCAAATCAGTGAGAAATGGTCTGTTCCAGAGATGCTTTTGCAAGTAGAGTGTTACTGAAGTATGAACAATGGTACAATCACTGAGAAGAAGTTGATAGTGATGGACTGGTAATTCTCAATATTGATAATTTTTCTATTTGGACATTGGGTGATAGTATTCTCAAATCACAAGAATTTATATTATCTTCAGGAATGCAAACATCATAATAGTAGACACAATAAATGGCTATGGGATTTTATATATATATGTATATATATATATATATATATATATATATATATGTATGTATGTATGTATGTATGTATGTATGTATGTATGTATGTATATAATAGGAATAGACAATTTAGTTACTGATGCTATCTCTGGGTTACCATTATTGGGAGATAATTGCCCAGGATGAGGAAAATGAATTTGAACTAAGGTACACGAATGAGGTGAATGACGAAAAAGTTATTAGGTCATGTGTAACGAAGATACAAGAAGTCAAATTAGGATTTGAGCTCAAAATTTCTAAAAAGCTGTTTGGGTAAGGTGTATGAAAGTCAATGAGTTTTGCAAGGTGTTTAAGGGATCACTTTTTAGATAAATGAATGAAAGCTGTAATAACTGGGAACTGTGTTGGCCAGAGGAGGAAGCCAATAGATTGGTTAAGTACACACATGAGATTTATGGTCATTGTGGTATTCAAAAATGCGTGCCAAAATACATAATAATATCTGTATTTACTATATGGCCAAGAAAACAAGAAAAGAACTGTCAGCCTGTGAATAATTTCAGCAAGTCAAGATGGTAAGAGAATATGCCAATGTTAAAAGCAAAACATTGCTCCTGAGCATCCTATGGACTTGTTGGCTGTTGATTCTTATCATTTGTTATCAAAATGTAAAGGCAGGTATTCCTTTATTCTTTTCATGGAAAAGTTTTCGCTAAATAGATTAAGTTGTATCCAATCAATAAAGCCACAAGCAAAGAAATTAGCTCAAAAATTGAAAAGGACTATTTCAGGCATGTTGGATAACTAAAAGATATTTTACAGACATTGGCTCACAGTTTATATCTAAAAATTGGAATCATTTGTCGAAGGATCTGGGATCAAAAACATTCCAATCCATCATAAATTCCAACAGAGGATACATGCATGAAATAGTTCATTTATGTCACATATATTGTAGTCGTAAGCATATAGGTACTTCGAGACGAGAGGAACAGTCTCCAACATAGCTCTATAGGATTTTCATCTTTCGAGATTGGTGGAAAACGAATAGCAGTAAACATCGTACCTGAACTGGTAGAATTTCCACCATCCACAATTATATCACCACAAGAAAGCGAAATAATTGTGAAAGAACCCATGTAAAAGCAGGGACAGATGAAGAAGAGAAGGCATGATAGTAAGGTCAAAACAACAAAACGTGAAACTAGAGATTATGTAACCTCATGAAAAGTAAAAAAAGGTATTTGACAACTTTCTTTAATATATATTCCATCCAACACAGTGACATTCCCAAATATTATGTTGTAATATGATAAATGATGATTGCATAGGTACATTTTCTTGTAATTATTGGAAAAACTTTTTCATTTGAAAATTGAGTAGAACTCAGTATGTTATAGGGCTAGAGCACACATTTAAACTTTTTGAAAGAGTGATGAAATTTTATATGTACTGTCAAATGTTGAATATATACCATATAACACTATGTGATGAACGCTAAGTGTAAAAGTAAACTATTTTTCGCACTATTTAAGTGATAAAGATGTTTGGATTGTCTTAAACAAGAAAAGAAAATTATGAACTAATTAAACAACTGGTAGTAGTAATATTATGGGAAAGCAGTATAAGCAGGATCAGGTAATGAAAGATAGTAGTGGCTTAAAGACATGTTCTATAAATTGAGACAGATTTTGTGATGGGGTCCAAAATGCTAATGAGGTCACATTAATTTTTTTGACTGCCAGTTGTTAACATAGAAATTACTAAGCAAGATAATATAAAGAATTTTCAGATACCAATTTCATGATGTACTGACTTAAAATATTCCTCTAAATAAAATGATGACATTGATCTTTCAAATTTAAATTTAAAGCACATTACAGTACAATATTGGTAAGTCAATATTTGTGTTAATTATAGTGTCATTTGGACCAGTTCATGTCACTTGTTGAATATTACTCAGAAATATGACTAAACACTATCTTTGCCATTTTAAGTCAGACTTTTGAGATTACTATTGTAACATAAGTTTAGTCTGTGTATTTAATTTTATTTTTAGTTTTTGCACTGAAAACTATGTAATACCTAATCTGAAGGCATCATGGACTTCGTGTTGTGCAGCGTACAATATTGTACCATAAAACCAAGACAAGAGATGGACATACAAATGGATGAGAGAGAATAGTGTGATGTGCCACAGTAACCCAAACGAGGTGGGAAGAAAAAAACTTATTCAACAAAACGAAAAGGAAACCACATCTAGTGAAAGTAAGATGGACACACATACTACTATTTACATCTGTATTACGAAAGCTACACATATGAGAAAGGACTCTTGAAATTCTATGAATATAAACATCATTGAACCTAAATTAATGGTCAACAAGAGTGAAGAAACTACAATATTCATTGCTTAATAGTGGTAAGAACCTACTGTCTGACAACTTTGAGAACAAATTTCTATAGTTTATTAAGGTACATTTTGCCATGATGTTATTAACATATATTAGTGTAAGTAAATGTTTTGTTATTAATTTCTGTAAGTTAGATATTTCCTATTTGTTTAACATGAAGTAAATAATTAAGTCTTGTTGTACATTTTGTTTTGATCTGTTTTGCAAAGAGTTTGTTACAATGAAATGCAGGTCAAAGATTTCAAAATTCAGCTATTTTCAGAAAAAGTTGTAAAAGAACTTGGCTGCATACCTTTCAAAGTTCAGATCTTTTGACCAGCCCCACTGTTATAGTATCAGAATATTTCTCACTTGGCTGTGCTTTCAAAAGTCTTGGGGGACAATTGTAACCGTTCTGATCAATACATCTCATTTCTTTAGATGTAGAAGCACACGATATTCAAAGTAGTGGACTCTGTGATATTCGAAGCATAAGACTTCACAATATGGAAGACATTTTTGAGGAAATATACTAAGCCTTTGCTTTGTCATCAGAATTAAACCGTATCAAACTGTCTTATCATTGTATACACATTAAAACAATTTTAGTGAAAAAATTGATTCAAACTTTTGCTAATTTATATCTCATATTTAAATGTCGACTACTTTGACTATTTCAATAATCACTATCAGTAATGATATTTGTTTCCCACTTAAACCTGAAAGAGTGACATAAATAAATATAATATAAGGTTTACTTTGAAAAGTTTTGTAAGTGTAATTTCAATTTTTTTATAATCTTTGTTTAGCATTATCATCTTTGAATTTGCTGGTATCACAGGTCTTTGTGTACATGGGCAGAGAGTGACATGGCTCAGTCTGTTGTGTGTTAGGATGAAAGGTGGATAAGTCGAGTTCTTGTTCATTTGTGTTTTTACTAACGAATGTTCATATACCAACTATCTGTTACTAACAGAAAAATTACATGAAGTGTGAAAAGGCAACTTACATCTGAAACAATTTGTGTGATTATCATTGTAGAAGAACGTATGTGCATTAGTTACATCTGAAACAATATGTGTGATTATCATTGTACAAGAACATATATGCATTACCCTTTTGAACCCAAGCAAGAATTAACATGCTCTTAGATGAAATGTAGTCAACATTCTACATGGAGATGCTCTACAGGTATTGACCAGAAATAAGTTAAGTGGACAGATAATTTACTGTGCAAATATAATTACTGTGGTCAACATTCATGTACTATCAAATTTTGCACGAAATTTTTCAATCAACAATCTAGCTTTAATAGAGAATGTTGAAATTTCGTTAATCCGACTATCTTTCATACATTAGTAGCAAACGAAATAACCACAAAAAGAAAACGATCCAGTAAGAACACAACACAAGAAATACTGTCGCTTTCTTACAGGATTAGCCCAGAAATAAGCTAAGTGAACAGAAACTTTACTGTGCCAATGTAATTACCGTAGTCAACATTCGTGTACTATCAGATTTTGCACTAAATTGTTCTATCAACAATCTAGCTATAATAGCGAATGTTGAAATTTCGATAATCTGAATAGATTTCATACATTAGTAGCAAACGAAATAACCACAAAAAGAGAAGGATCCAGTAAGAACACAACACAAAAAATACTGTCGCTTTCAGGGGACTATCCAGCCTGACTCGTTGACAGCAGAATCTATTGTACAAGAATAATACACCGACAGAAACATCGTGTCACACAGCAGTTATCTAGAAAAATGTTCAAAATTGCTAAATTCGTACCTTGTCAGGCGGCTGGAAGGTTAACACCCCTATTGTAGCTGTAACAAAAAAAAAACAAAAAAAAATCATATGTGTGTGAAATCTTACAGGTTTTAACTGCTAAGGTCATCAGTCCCTGAACTTCCACACTACTTAACCTAAATTATCCTAAAGGCAAACACACACACCCATGCCCAATGGAGGACTCGAACCTCCGCCGGGATCATCCGCACAGTCCATGACTGCAGCGCCTGAGACCGCTCGGCTAATCCCGCGCAGCAGCTGCAACAGGCAGCACATGTGCAACACGATGGGTGCATATCATCGCTAGACGCTACATCGATAACAGATAATGTGGTACAAAGTCAATATTAGTTTCCGTTGCTAGTTCCTGTGACACAATAAATTGTTCACTGTTACTGTTCGCTAAAATTTGTAACTCATTTTGGAAGTAGGCCGTTTAGGTTTTCTTGTTGGTAACGCCACGTAGCGCTCTTTATGAAAATCACTGACTGTGCTGTGTGCAGTCTGAGGCTGGTTTGCATTGTTGGAATATTGTAGTGTTGGGCAGTTGGCTGTTAACAGCGCGTAGCATTGCGCAGTTGGAGGTGAGCCGCCAGCAGTGGTGGATGTGGGGAGAGAAATGGCGGAATTTTGAGAGCGGATGATCTGGACGTGTGTCTATCAGAAACAGTACATTTGTAAGTATGGATGTCACGAACTGCTATATATATTATGACTTTTGAACACTTTGAAGGTAAATACATTGTTTGTTCTCTATCAAAACCTTTCATTTGCTAACTATGCCTATCAGTAGTTAGTACCTTCAGTAGTCTGAATCTTTTATTTAGGTAGCAGTATTGGCGCTCGCTGTATTGCAGTAGTTTGAGTAATGAAGATTTTTTGTGAGGTGAGTGATTTGTGAAACGTATAGGTTAATTTAGTCAGGGCCATTCTCTTGTAGGGATTATTGAAAGTCAGATTGCGTTGCGCCCAAAAATGTTGTGTGTCAGTTAAGTGTTGATCAGAATAGTTGAAGAACGAAATGTCTGAGTACGTTCAGTTTTGCTCAGCTGTTTGAAAATCAAATAATGTAATAGATTTATCAGCACAGTAATTCAATAATTTTTCTAAGGGGACGTTTCAATTTAACATCTGTAATAATTAGCAGTGGCCTTTGCGGTATCGCTAAGTGTTAACAATGGAGGTAAAAATGAATTAATTTTCTTTTTGATTTTTTCATATATCCTTGCTAATAGCATCTATCTTTCTGCAGTAATGTGGAATTCAATTAATGTTTTCAGCCTTACAGAAACGAAATATGAAGAACGTGGTATACAACCGAAATTTCTTACTTGTCGTGAAGTATATATGTGTGTTATTTAATAGTTAATTTCTTGGAAACTCATTCGACTCCTGCGTACATTTCCTTAGAAGTTGTGGAAACATAAGAACAAACAGGAAATAACTCGGACATTTCCATGAATTTAAGGTCGAACGATGGACTGATAACTAGTGTCCAGAACAAAGAAGTGTACCTTTCAACCCGAACGAAAACATGTGGAAAAATAGATTTCATTAACAAAGAAATGACTGTAAACCTTTTGTTTGAACGCCAAAAGGAGAATACGCTTAAACATGAACAGTCTGCCAAGCTGGTTTCGTTTCGGAAGAAAATAGGTTGTATAAGTGGAACAAAGAATTACACGAAGTACGAAATATGCACCAAAATAGAACTCGCAAAAATGTTTAAAGGAAACTTTTCGAAAGATTTACAAGTACTCGTCAGATTCAGTAGATACCTGCCGAGGGAGATCTTTGAGAATTGGCGCCCTGAATTGCAAGCGATATGAACATCACTGATTTCCAGGCTTCTTCGACCTGGTTAAACAGATTCAGGAAATCACACGGAAATGAAAGGCGCAAAGTTATTAAGGTTACTTCAAGTAAACCCGTAGAGGAGACGTCGTACTATCTACAACATAAACATAATACTAAACAGAAATTCGTAGCTAAAATGAAGAACAATCTTCTTATTATCTCCTAAAATGGAGGGTGTAAAGCCAGTCGGTAAGGTTTCGTGTAAGATTACTGTTTCCGCAGACTTATATCAGTTTTCAGGAACATCAAGGCGAATTAGGACCAATTTTTTTTGTAAAGGACTGGTTATTGGCATAGCAAAATCTGGAATGTGAAAAAGAATTATTTTCATTGTTACACCCGAAACGTATTTGTACCATTTGCAGAGGACTGTTGGCCTGGGCATAATGACACCTCTGTCTATTGGAGAACAACAAAAGGAAATTCGGGTTCCATCCAGATTTAGTAGCGTGATTCAGCCTAGCAAAAAGAAATTCAACAGCGTAAGGAATTTTTCAGAAAACTGTCGGACAGTATAATGCCCAATAGCTTTTTGGCATTTCAGGTTTATCAGCGGAACAGTATTGTTAAACGTCAGTTATTTCTACATTATCAGTTTCCATCACCACATTTAAGAATTTGGTCAAGTATGCTTGGTATGCAGCACAATACGCAGGACAACGGCCACGACTGTTCCTTACTCAATTCCAGTTCTGTCAGTATGAAACCAGCAACGACTGTGAAGTGCCTGAAGGCATCAATTTTTCTTTTATCAACTATGCCTGGTGTAAGGTTTTCGTCATCCAGTAGATAATTCGCATTTTTGCAACAACTACAGTGAAAATACAACAAACCGTTTCATTGTTAGTAAAATATATGTAATACAAAAATTATCGTAAGAATATTGCAACAAGAAGTGTTACAAAATATTGAACGTTAACACAATTTAAGTCCCGAGTCACGGGACATCATACAGTGCCTTAATTTTCTTTCATCTGCAGTTACTTATGTAACACTTCTATCTGCAACAGTTTACCTGTCGACATGAGCTGCATGCTGTTCAGAAAATTGATGATCTGGACATTTTTGGTATGATTTTAGTGTCTGAACTTCGGGTTTCCCGCTACGCTGAGCTACGTGCTCTTGTTATGGCTGTGTGTGCTTAATCGCCGATTCGCGCACTTGGCAGGCCAAAAATGAGTAACTTCAGCATATTTTCTTTTTTTTCAATTTTTTTTAAATACTTGCAGTGCGCCTTAGCAGAGAACATTTAGACAGTACATTTCTTTCAGCGTATTTCACCAATGTGAAAAATTCAGGGTAGATTGGAGTAGGTTATGACTCGTCAGATTGAACTTTTCGTGAGTGTACCTTTGTGTGTGTGTGTGTGTGTGTGTGTGTGTGTGTGTGTGTGTGGGTGTTTGTGTGTGTGTGTGTGTGTGTGTGTATGCTGGTCTAGCAGGTGGGCGATTAGAAAAGTATATCAGGCTCTTTGCCTACAACAACAGTATTTCTGCTAGTCGTTGTCAATATGCGATAATCAGGTCTCTTAACGCGCTAAAGTGTCATGTGTTTCTTCCCTTCCTTTTCGAACTTTACAGGGACACCCACATGGTGTTGAAAGAATAGTACCTGAGAGAGAGCGGATGACTTTAGTTTTTCCGCCACCGCATTCTCTTATCATGTGTGCTACACTGAAGAGCCAACGAAACTGGTACACCTGCCTAATATCTGTAGGGTCGGAGTGAGCACGCAGAAGCGCCGCAACACGACGTGGCACAGACTCGTCTGATGTCTGAAATAGAGCTGGAATGAATTGACAACATGAATTCTGCAGGGCTGTCCATAAATCTGTAAGAGTACGAGGCGCTGGAGGTCTCTTCTCAACACCACGTTGCAAGGCATTCCGGATATGCTCAATAATGTTCATGCCTGGGGAATTTTGTGGCCAGCGGAAGTGTTTAAATTTAGAAGAACGTTCCTGGAGACACTCTGCAGCAATTCTGGACGTGTTGGATGTCGCATTGTCCTGTTGGAATTGCCCAAGTCCATCGGAATGCAAAATGAACATGAATGGATGGAGGTGATCAGACAGTAAGCTTGCGTACGTGTCACCTGTCCGAAACGTATCTAGACATATCACGGTGTAACGCCGGAATTGCATATCCTCCTATTTCCATCTATTGTACTATAAATTTGTTTTCCTTATTTTTGTTACCTGAATATATGACATTTCTGTGTCTTTACATATTGTAATTGTTTTACTATTTGTGTATATATATATATATATATATATATATATATATATATATATATATATATATATGTATATATATATATATATTTATGCATTTATGTCGATGTATAATTGGTTTGTTTCGTAAATATTATTTGTATTTTTACGCTGAGTCTTGCCTAGGGAAAACTGCTATCGAACGATTACATCGATAGGTAGTGTTAACTCTGCCGCGTGGAGCGCGGACAGAGAGAGTGTGGCTGGAGTAGCCAGTGGAGCAGGTGTGTTGTGTGAAGCTCCCGCGAGTTGCCGCGCTTTCGGGGTTTGGCAGCATGTAATTGCGCTCGACTTGCGATGATAGTTTCTGACATGGTGTCGCGGACGGGAAGCATTAGCTGGCGCACATCAAGAGCCCGTTTCGTCTGGTGACCGTGTCGAGAAGAAGGCGCGCCAACATCCAGCTTCTGCAACAGCGACGGCCGACAATGAATGACTGTCGCTAGCTCCTCGATCGACGGCTTCAAACCTTCAATCAACCAACAAGGAAGACTGGAGGCACGTAAAGTTTTAGAACTGTATGGCAGACCTCAGCTTTTCAAACTTTTAAAATTGTTGCATCACAAAATTACAGCAACTTAGCATGAACCTTTGTTGCTCATTGTCCCAATCGCATTACCAAGCAGGATCCCTTCCTTTTCCGAAACGAACCCGAGTGTCGTTGAAATTCAGACGCCAGCATTAAAGTACAAAAAAATGGCTCTGAGCACTATGGGACTCAACTGCTGTGGTCATAAGTCCCATAGAACTTAGAACTACTTAAACCTAACTAACCTAAGGACAGCACACAACACCCAGCCATCACGAGGCAGAGAAAATCCCTGACCCCGCCGGGAATCGAACCCGGGAACCCGGGCGTGGGAAGCGAGAACGCTACCGCACGACCACGAGCTGCGGGCTATTAAAGTACAATATAATACAGTACAATATAATACAATTTCGCTGCTTTAATTTCAAAGTTCAGTTAAAGTATTCATAGCTGGCTACAATAGTTAGATAACACTAGCACAAATTAAGAGTGCGAGTTTTGTTACCGTATTTTAGCTTACCTGTGACTGCAACTCAGCTTGGTACGTACTAAATTTTACTATTGTTAATTGTTCAGAATCATTTAATTCAAGTTCAAAGTTAAATCTCTTATTTCTAAATTGCGTACATTCAAGTAGCTTTTGAAATGATTGTTGAGGTAGTCCAAGACTAACCGTATTTTACTGAATTTCGATGTGCTTCAGAAAGAAAGCTCACGATTAACTTCAGTCACTAAATTAATTTTCGATTTCCCGGCTTTATTAATTCTTTTGCTAAATTAAGTCAGTGTGTAAAGAAATTTATTACTTCTGACAAACTTTCAGTTTTCACACTACACTTGTCAACCTTCAGTTGCCACGCTTCTAGTGCTAATTATATGTGTAATAATCTTTCTTTTTCAGTTACTATAGTAATTGTCCTTAGGACTGGCGACCGTAATTTCCCCCAAATCTCAAATATCTAATGACCGCTAGTTGATTGTTAACGTAACGGCCGCACATTTACTTTCTTTATTAACTTTACCCCTTTTTCAAAATTAATTTCCACCAGTTTCATTAGCATTTTTCCTTTCATTTAGATGTAACCCTTTCCTCCCTCTTGACCGACAAATTAACCTCGGTGACGATTGCTTTTCCAAAATTTCCATTAGGTACACGCGGTTAAATTTTTCACTGTCATTAAGGTCGATAAGTGAGGGGGAGGTTACAAAGGGTTCCATATCACTCCGACTGCACACGTCCTGCATCATCACAGAGCCTCCACCAGCTTCAACAGTCCACTACTGACATGCAGGATCCATGGATTCGTGAGGTTGTCTCCATACCAGTACAGGACCATCCGCTCAATACAATTTGAAACATGTTTCCATCCATTAACAGTCCACTGTCGGTGTTACGAGCCCAGGCGAGGCGTAAATCTTCTTGTTGTGCAGTCGTCGATGGTACACGAGTGAGTCTTCAGCTCCCAAAGCCTATATTGATGATGTTTCATTGAATGGTTTGCACGCTGACACATGATCGCCCAGCGTTCAAATCTGCAGCAGTTTGCAGAAGGGTTGCACTTCTGCCACGTTGAATGGTTCTGTTCAGTCGTCGTTGGTCCCGTCATTGCAGGATCTTTTTCTAGCAGCATCGACGTGGTAGATTTGATGTTTTACCGGATTCCTGATACTCACGGTACAATCATGTAATGATCGTACTGGAAAATCGCCTCTTGATCGCTACGTCCGAGATGCTGTGTCCCATCTCTCGTTCGCCGACTATGACACCAAGCTCAAGTTCACTTAAACCTTGATAATCTGCCATTGCAGCAGCAGTAACCGATCCACGAGTAACAACAGCAGCAGGTACTTCTTGTCTTATATCGGCGTTGCCAGCCGCAGCGACGTATTCTGCCTCTCTACATATCACTGTATTTGAAACCCCAGCTATGCCACTTTCTTTGGCGCTTCAGTGCTTGTTGGCTGAATGTGCCATCTGGAAATCAGGCTTTGAACTTGGACCGTTCGCTTGCGCAACCAGTAAATCCATTACGAGAATGGTTAACTTGGACATTCAAACTACAGATTGCCTCGGGCAGAGTTTATATCGGGAGTGTAGGAGTTCGTGGCAACTTGAATGTATGAAATGAGCCTTGTGATTTGCTTGGATATGTTAACGCAATGAACTGGGTTCCTATCCTGGCAAGCTTTAACCTGTCGCGTATAACAAAGGCATGGAGTAACAATTAATTCCAGGGCCCAGAACAATTCCCAGCTGTGTCTTTTTTTCTCTCTTCTTCTCAAGTACTTCTTCTCCTACTATCACTACTAATGACACTACCGCCACTAACGTTACTACTACAGAAGAGATGCAAATCCAGAGCATTCGATATGCATTGACTAAGCACTTCACAACGGTAATGCAAGTTGGACATCCGCGAGTACTGTTACACTCCTGGAAATGGAAAAAAGAACACATTGACACCGGTGTGTCAGACCCACCATACTTGCTCCGGACACTGCGAGAGGGCTGTACAGGCAATGATCACATGCACGGCACAGCGGACACACCAGGAACCGCGGTGTTGGCCGTCGAATGGCGCTAGCTGCGCAGCATTTGTGCACCGCCGCCGTCAGTGTCAGCCAGTTTGCCGTGGCATACGGAGCTCCATCGCAGTCTTTAACACTGGTAGCATGCCGCGACAGCGTGGACGTGAACCGTATGTGCAGGTGACGGACTTTGAGCGAGGGCGTATAGTGGGCATGCGGGAGGCCGGGTGGACGTACCGCCGAATTGCTCAACACGTGGGGCGTGAGGTCTCCACAGTACATCGATGTTGTCGCCAGTGGTCGGCGGAAGGTGCACGTGCCCGTCGACCTGGGACCGGACCGCAGCGACGCACGGATGCACGCCAAGACCGTAGGATCCTACGCAGTGCCGTAGGGGACCGCACCGCCACTTCCCAGCAAATTAGGGACACTGTTGCTCCTGGGGTATCGGCGAGGACCATTCGCAACCGTCTCCATGAAGCTGGGCTACGGTCCCGCACACCGTTAGGCCGTCTTCCGCTCACGCCCCAACATCGTGCAGCCCGCCTCCAGTGGTGTCGCGACAGGCGTGAATGGAGGGACGAATGGAGACGCGTCGTCTTCAGCGATGAGAGTCGCTTCTGCCTTGGTGCCAATGATGGTCGTATGCGTGTTTGGCGCCGTGCAGGTGAGCGCCACAATCAAGACTGCATACGACCGAGGCACACAGGGCCAACACCCGGCATCATGGTGTGAGGAGCGATCTCCTACACTGGCCGTACACCACTGGTGATCGTCGAGGGGCACTCAATAGTGCACGGTACATCCAAACCGTCATCGAACCCATCGTTCTACCATTCCTAGACCGGCAAGGGGACTTGCTGTTCCAACAGGACAATGCACGTCCGCATGTATCCCGTGCCACCCAACGTGTTCTAGAAGGTGTAAGTCAACTACCCTGGCCAGCAAGATCTCCGGATTTGTCCCCCATTGAGCTTGTTTGGGACTGGATGAAGCGTCGTCTCACGCGGTCTGCACGTCCAGCACGAACGCTGGCCCAACTGAGGCGCCAGGTGGAAATGGCATGGCAAGCCGTTCCACAGGACTACATCCAGCATCTCTACGATCGTCTCCATGGGAGAATAGCAGCCTGCATTGCTGCGAAAGGTGGATATACACTGTACTAGTGCCGACATTGTGCATGCTCTGTTGCCTGTGTCTATGTGCCTGTGGTTCTGTCAGTGTGATCATGTGATGTATCTCACCCCAGGAATGTGTCAATAAAGTTTCCCCTTCCTGGGACAATGAATTCACGGTGTTCTTATTTCAATTTCCAGGAGTGTACTTAGTAGTAGCAAAACGCGGTTGGCAACAACGAAGAACAGGGACTTTGAAATGTAAACAGTCTAACCATTTAGTATTCGTGGAACCCTGGAACGCTAAACAGCGTGATCAGCCATAGAACTGTTTTATAAAAGCATAAGTGGTTAGGAAAGCGCTTAGGAAAAAAAAAAGCCCACGACGTTCACTTCGTATGCAAACAGCTGCGGCTAGAGTGTCCCGAGGGAGGGTTCGTCGATCTGGTGGTGGTGGTTAGTGTTTAACGTCCCGTCGACAACGAGGTCATTAGAGACGGAGCGCAAGCTCGGGTTAAGGAAGGACTGGGAAGGAAATCGGCCGTGCCCTTTCAAAGGAACCATCCCGGCATTTGCCTGAAACGATTTAGGGAAATCACGGAAAACCTAAATCACGATGGCCGGAGACGGGATTGAACCGTCGTCCTCCCGAATGCGAGTCCAGTGTGCTAATGTTCGTCGATCTAGTTGTGCTTAGAATGTCTTCTCTACAGGCTGCAGATCTTGCAATAACTGAAAGAGAACAATTACCAGTTCCGATCAGATTTCTGTCAGCCAATTTTGACAAACATAAACCAGGACAACGGATTTTTGACAAGCTGCGTATCTCAGTGGAGGCCCAATTTCGTCTCACATGCTACGTGAATAAACATAGACACCGTTACTGGACACACAGCAACCCTAATGAAGTTCGTGAACGTCATATGCACGTCACCACGGTAACAATACGGTGTGCAGCGACGTCACACACGGTGATCGGACCTTACGAAAAAGAAGAGGAGCTCACAGTGATTGTCACTTCGGCTCGATATGTTGAGATGTTGCCATGTTTCGCTGCAGCTATATTAAACAACGTTACACAACTTTACGAAACTTGGTTTTAGTGGGATGGTGCGACATCGCTCAGTGTAATGAAATCAGTGACAGATGTGCGAGAATCGTTACGTAACTGTGTCATCTCAAGATTCGGTGACACTCCATGGCCTCGAAGAGTACTGAGTTTGCGCTTTAGTGGTTTTATTTCGTGGGGATACTTTAAGTGCCTGGCCTACATGCCTCGGCTGAGAACACAGGATTAAGCGAGACAAAGAACTGAGGAAGACTACAGTGGTGTCACAGCTAAGATGCTGCAGCAGATAATGAGAAACTTTAAGAGCAGACTGAAAGAACGTACAGGTACAGGAGGACACCATCTACAAGACGTAATTTTCTAACATTGAAATTTTAGATTACTATCTCTAAGAGGACAAATTATAGTGGCTCAATTTCTGTCAATAAAATGTTTTTGTTGTTTTTTCTATTTTTAGTTGGTGATTCAAAAGTTCCCGTTTTTCTTTGTCACCCTGCACAAAATTACCCCAACAACTGATTACCGAGTATCTTACATGCTACTGAGGTAATCATGATTTAATTATCGCCTCGAAAAATTCAACTTAGGTTAAAATTTATCTCTTTAGGGGCAGGTATATATCTGCAGGGGCGGTACATTCTACACTACTGGCCATTAAAATTGCTACACCTCTTAGATGACGTGCTGCAGACGCGAAATTTAACGGACAGGAAGAAGAGGCTGTGATATGCAAATGATTGGCTTTTCAGAGCATTCACACAAGTTTCGCGCCGGTAGCGACACTAACAACGTGTCGACATGAGGAAAGTTTCCAAACGATGTCTCATACACAAACAGCAGTTGACCGGCGTTGCCTGAGGAAACGTTGTTGTGATGCCTCGTGTGAGGAGGAGAAATGCGTACCATCACGTTTCCGACTTTTATAAAGGTCGGATTGTAGCCTATGGCGATTGCGGTTTATCGTATCTCGACATTGCTGCTCGCTTTGGTCGAGATCCAATGACTGTTAGCACAATATGGAATCGGTGGGTTCAGAGGGTAATACTGAACGCCGTGCTGGATCCCAACGGCCTCGTATTACTAGCAGTCGAGATGACAGGCATCGTATTCGCATGGCTGTGACGGATCGTGCAGCCACGTCTCGATCCCTGAGTCAACAGGTGGGGACGTTTGCAAGACAACAACAATCTGCACTAACTATCAGCTCGGAGAGCATGGCTGCGGTTACACTTGACGCTGCATCACAGACAGGAGCGCCTGCGATGGTAAACTCAACGACGAACCTGGGTGCACGAATGGCAAAACGATATTTTTTCGGATGAATCCAAGGTCTCTTTACAGCATCATGATGGTCGCATCCGTGTTTGGCGACATCAAGATGAACGCACATTGGAAGCGTGTATTCGTCATCGCCATACTGGCGTATCACGCGGCGTGATGGTATGGGGTGCAATTGGTTACACGTCTCGGTCACCTCTTGTTCGCATTGACGGCACTTTGAACAGAGGATGTTACATTTTAGATGTGTTACGACCGGTGGTTCTACCCTTCATACGATCCCTGCGAAACCCTACATTTCAGCAGGATAATGCACGACCGCGTGTTGCAGGTCCTGTACGGCTGTACGGGCCTTTTAGAATACAGAAAATGTTCGACTGCTGCCGTGGTCAGGACATTCCCCAGACCTCTCACCAATCGAAAACTTCTGTTCAATGGTGGCCGAGCAACTGGCTCGTCACAATACGCCAGACACTACTCTTGATGAACCGTGGTATCGTGTTGAAGCTGCATTGGCAGCTGTACCTGTACAGGCCATCCAAGCTCTGTTTGACGCAATGCCCATGAGTATCAAGGCCGTTATTACGGGCAGAGGTGGTTGTTCTGGGTACTGATTTCTAAAAACTTATGCACCCAAATTGCGTGAAAATGTAATCACATGACGGTTCTAGTACAATATATTTGTCCAATGAATACCCATTTATCATCTGCATTACTCCTTGGTGTAGCAATTTTAATGGCCAGTAGTGTAAAATCCCAGCGCCATCGTTCTGTAGCGCGTGCCTAGAATAGCCTAAACAGAACGGCGCAGTCTACTAAAGACTTGGAGTGCCTACGAGGGTCAGCCGTCAAGTTTAAGTCATCATTTTGAAAATTAAAGTTACATAATTAATTTCTTAATGCCACAGGACCGCAACATACGTCAGGGAAGTGACAAAAAAAAGGCATCTCATCCCCACTTTATTAGTGGGTGGCACCATTTTATTTTGACTGTTCTCTCAGCGATCACGTTGCGGTATGTGCCTGGACTGCAGACATCCTTTTGCGTCGTTAGTATTCTGACTGGTGTGGTGTAGCCCGGTAAGAATTCCTCTCCTGTGCCAACCTCTGCATCTCAGAGTAGCACCTGCGGCCGACATCATCAATTGTTTGTTGGGTGTATTCCAGTCTCTGTCTTCCCCTACACTTTGTACGCCAAGCAGCTGCCTTTAGTACCATCGAACTCATTCCCTGATGACTCGTCAGCTGTCCTGTGAACTTGTTCCCTCTTCTTGTCACTATCTTCTGCGTGTTCCTTTCCTCGCCGATTCTGCAGAGAACCTCTTCAATCCCTATCTGACCTTCCACCTAATTTTCAACATTAGTCTCCAGCAACATACTTCAAAAGCTTCGATTCCCTTCATTTCCCGTTTCGTACAACCCATGATTCACTGCCAGACATTGCTGGCACCAAACGTATATTCTCAGAAATTTCATCCTCAAAATAAGGTCCTATTTCACACCAGGAGACTTCGCACACCCGAAATGCTATCTTCATTTGTGATAGTTTATTTTTTATGTCCATCTTGCTTGTTCTGTCACGTGTTATTCTGCTATTAATCTAGCAGCATTCCTGAGCTTCATCGATTTCGTGGTCACCAACTTTTAAGTTTATCGCAGATCTCATTTCTGCAACTCCTCGTCATCTCTTTTCTTCGGTTTGTTCTCCTTCTCATTAGACTGTACATTCTATTCAACAGGTCCTGCAACTCTTCTTCACATTCACTGACGATAGCAATGTCATCAGCGAATATTACCATTAACATCCATTCACCCTGAACTTTAATACCATTTCTGAACTTTTTTTATTAATTACATCATTGCTTCTTCGACGTACAGATTTAATAGGAATGGTAAAAGACTCAATCCATTTCTTAACATCCTTTTCAAACTCAGTACTATATTTTTGGGTTTCTATTCTTATTCTTCGCTCTTCGTTCTTGTACACATTATAAATTATCGGCATTTCGCTATAGTTGACTCATGTTCTTCTCACAATTTCCAATACCTTGCAGCATTTTTAACTGTCGAAAGGTTGTCCTAGACCGACAAACTTTATGCCTCGATTATCAAGCGCAATGTCAGGACTCCCTCTCCGGTGCCTTCACCTTTCCTGAAGCAAAACTGAATGTCGTGTAACAGATCGTCAGTTTGCTGTTGCATTCTTCTGTGCATTATTATTGATAGCAAGTTGGATAAATGACTATTAAGCTGATTGTGCGATATATTCCTCAGTTGTGTGTCCTGCATATCTACGCCGTTGTGTAGATGTAATTTTTCCGAAAGGATTATGTTTAATAGCTTTCACAGACCAACTTGAACACTTATTTGGTTGTCACTTCGTCCAGTATGTGTAGAAACTCCGTATTGATGTTGTGCATCAACTCTGCCTTATGTGGTAGCAAATCTTCCAGATCTCAGTTTAAATTTGACTATAATACTGTATCTCCTTTGTCATTCACATTGACTCCCATTTCCTCTCGTATCACATCAAGCTGCTGCTTCCAGCCACAGATACCATCAGTGTACTCTTACTACCAATCCGCTCTCTCCTCAGCGTTCAATAGTGAAATTCCCGTTGCCTTCTTAGAATTGACATCGTTACTTTCACTTTCTCTCAAGGTTTTTTTTTAATTTCTTTCTTTTTTCACTTTTGTGTATGCTGAATCAGCGCTTCCAATAGTGTCCTAGCTTTAAATAATTTCACTGCAGGGTTTTTTGTCTTGGGACTACCTCCTACGACAATTTTTTTCGATTTCGTCACATATTTCCTCCTGCCATTTCACCTTGGCTTCCCAGCACTTCTATTTTATTTCATTTCTTCTTCATTTATAATTATGTCTTCTGTCTGTCCCTGAACATTTTTCTGCTACCTTCCTTCGTCGATCAATTGAAATAATACTTCCGTTACAAAAGATTCCATCGTAATTACCTCCCTGTCACCGTACTTCTTTAGCTAATTACTGTGATTGCCGTTTTTAGAAACGTCCACTTCTCTTTCAATGATTCTGATTAGAACAGCCGCATTACAGTTTACAGTAACTCACTATCTGCGTTACCTTCCTGTTCATAACGCCGGCCGCTGTGGTAGAGCGGTTCTAGGCGCTTCAGTGCGGAACCGCGCGACTTCTACGGTCGCAGGTTCGAATCCTTCCTCGAGCGTGGATGTGTGTGATGTCTTTAGGTTAATTAGGTTTAAGTAGTTCTAAGTCCCATAGTGCTCAGAGCCATTTGAACTATTTTTTTGTTCATAACGATTCGTATTTACGTATAAACCATTTTTTTGCTGCTGCTGATGTTTCACTATATTCGTGTGGAAATCTTTTGTTTTTCTTTCCAGTTCACTTCATTGACCATTACTGCTTTCTAGATTCAGGCACTGCATTTCTCTTGTCAGACTTCCAAATTTCCCTACCTTAAAACTATAGTCATTCTGGCTTTGTGTGTGTAATCCTTCCAATGGTTAGACAATTTTCTTCTTTTGGGTACCCTCATCTTGGCAGTTCCTTCGCAGAAGTCCGAATGGAGGGACTAATCCGGCATCTTTCACCATCTGGAGAGTACTGTATGTGAGTAGCCTTTACTTGAGTGTGTTTTATCTTAAATACAAACCTCAGGTTGCGAACTGCCAGCCTAAATGTGCTACTGAGCTCAAAGCTGTACCACTTACATGAAACTGAAAAAAATACTGTGTGTGTGAAAAAAGATCTCATTCATAAGCAACTAAATAAGCAAAACAAATAATTTCAGGCTCAATAGACTTTATCTGTGAGAGCTGGTATAAAAATGTAACTCTATATATAAAAACCAGTAATGTCAGCTTGTATAAGAACGTAACCTGAAACAGACAAAAATTTCTGCACTGTCATATGGTCCTGGTTGAATAAAGGAACAGACAGAACCTACACGAGCAAAGGAAACGAAACAATCAGGTACTGTGAATCTCACCTGCAAAATGAAGCACTGCCAGAAACAGCAACACAGCAAGACTCCACAACAGCTAAAACAATACTGCTAAAAACTAACTGCAGTTGGTCCAGGGAAACTGGGTTCATAATCTTGACACAGAATGCCAATCAAACTCATGAGTCAACGTTTAAGTTCTGAAATTTCAGATCGGAAAGAACTTATCAAAGAAAACAATTATAGACTGTAATATGAACTTCATTTAATCCAATAACTTCCATGGTATAGAAAATTAACTCAGAAGATCAATCAGTAGAACAATTATCAAAAGCTCGGCTGTGGACCAACAATACAAGTGTAAAATAATGAAAATAAAGATTTTTACCTTATGAAACAATAACTTTTTCTTCATTTTAAAAGACTCTGATATGAACTACATTTAATGTAATAACTTCCATGGTACAGTAAATTAACTCAGAAGATCAATCAGTAGAACAATAATCAAAAGCTCGGCTGTGGACCAACAATAAAAGTGTAAAAAAATGAAAATAAACATTTTACCTTATGAAACAATACTTTTTTCTTCACTATAAAACCTTTTTTCATGTCCGTATGGCCACCCGCTGTGGCCGAGCTCTTCTAGGCGCTTCGGTCTGGAACCGCGTTGCTACTGCGGTCGCAGGTTCGAATCGTGCTTCGGGCAAGGATGTATGTGATGTCTTAGGCTAGTTAGGTTTAAGTAGTTCTAAGTCTAGTGGACCTCAGATGTTAAGTCCCCTAGTGCTTGTAGCCATTTGAGCCATGTCCGTATGCTATCCAACCATTGTTCTCAGTCATCGTTCCTCCTCGTAATAAATCTGCAAGTCACACTGTTCCAAAAACTCATCCATATGCTCAGCGCAAAATCCGCTTCCTGCACACCGCAGCTATCCACTACTGACTCTCAAAGATTCCACGGCCCTACAGTGTTCCCACGACAGACACATATATTGTTGCCTAACAATGGTTTCTCTTAGCACAAATATGTCATTTTCCTTTACAAATATTCATAAGCAGCTAAGTAAGCAAACGAATAGTTTCAGGCATCTTACGGTGCTATTAAAGTTTTTCAATGCAGAACCACGATGACTCCTGGCACCAGAAGAATTCGGCCGCTGTCGCTGATCATTTATACTCGGAATCTGAGCTGCGCCTTAGTTCGACCACTGGTTCAAATGGCTCTGAGCACTATGGGACTTCACTTTTGAGGTCATCAGTCCCCTAGAACTTAGAACTACTGAAACCTAACTAACCTAAGGACATCACACACATCCATAACCGAGGCAGGATAAGAACCTGCGACCGTAACGGTCGCGCGGCTCCAGACTGTAGCACCTAGAATCGCTCGGCCACTCGACCACTGGATGCAGGACCTTTAGGTTACTTGTCAGGCATGTACCTGCAAATAAGTAAAAAATAACAATCAGGCACCTTTATTTTTTCGAGTTAGTGATTAAAGCCCTATGAATATCCTTCATAATAACCAGCCTAGAATATTGATTGCTTTCTGTTACTGTGAGGCTATCTCCAAGAAAAATTGAACAATGATATTGGAATCCAACACATCCCAGCTGCAATACACCAGTATTTAGAATACCGCATATAAATTTGCAGTAAGTACGACATAAACAACCACATCAAGTAAAAATGTACATAGCTACACTATAGATTCAAAGAAACTGGTACACCGGCTAATATCGTGTGGCACCGCCATGAGCACGCAGAAGTTGGGTAACAAGACGCGGCATGGACTCGATAATGTCTGAGGCAGCGGTGCAGGGAACAGAGACCACGAATCCTGCACGGCTGTCCATAAATCCGTAAGGGTACGAGGTGCCGGAGACCTCTTCTGGAAAGCATTGTTGCAATGCAATATTCTCAATAATGTTTGTGGCTGGGGAGTTTGGTGACCAGGGTAAGTACTTAAATTCAGAAGAGCGTTCCAGAGGACACTCTGAAGTACTTCTGGACGTGTGGGGCGTCGCACTGTTCTTCTGGAATTTCCCAAGTCCGCCAGAATGCACAATCGACACGAATGGATGCAAGTGATCAGACAGGATGCTTACGAACATGTCACCTGTCAGAGTCCTATCTAGACGTATCACGGGTCCCATATCATTCCAACTGCACACGTCCCACACCATTACAAGCCCCCACAGGCTTGAACAGTTACCTGCTGACATGCAGCGTCCATGGATTCATCAGGTTCTCCCCATACCCGAGCACTTCCATGCGCTTGATACAATTTGAGTCGAGACTCATCCGACCTGATAACATGTTTCCAGTCATTAACAGTCCAATGTCGGTGTTGACGGACCCAGGCTGGGCGTAAAGTGTTGTGATGTGCAGTCATCAAGGGTACACGAGTAGGCCTTCGGCTCCGAAAGCTCACATCGATGATGTTTCGTTGAACTGTTCGCACGCTGCCACTTGTTGATGGCCCAGCCTTGAAATCTTCAGCAGTTTGCGTAAGGGTTTCACTTCTGTCAGGTTGAACGATTCTCTTCAGTCGTCGTTGGCCCCCTTCTTGCAGGATCTTTTTCCGGCCGCAGCGATGTCGGAGATTTGAAGTTTCCTTGGTTCTTGATATTCAAGATACACTCGTGAAATGGTCGTACGGCAAAGTCCCCAGTTCATCGCTACCTCGGAGATGCTGTGTCCCATCGATCGTGGGCGAACTAACACGACGTTCAAAGTCACGTAAATCTTAATAACCTGCCACTGTAGCAGCAGTAACGGATCTAACAACGGCGCCAGACACTTGTTGTGTCATACAGCCATTTCCGACCGCAGCCCCGTATTCTGCCTGTTTCCATACCTCTGTATTTGACTACACATGCCTATACCAGTTTCTTTAGCGCATCAGTGTATTCCACTGTATTGATTTACCTACTCGGGTGGTGCAGGAAAGCAGCCCACTAACAGTAATGTTTTCACAGACCAAGATAAATTTAATCAAATAAAAACTTTTGTTGTTAAGAATGGTCTGTCTGACCATGACGCACAGCTACATTCATGCTCATAAATTGAGGATAATTGCAGAATGTGGTGCCACACAACGTGGCACTACACAAAACTAGCGCTAATAGCATAGGCACATAGGGAACCCACTCGACACAGATCTCTGAGTCCACGGTTTTTGTGATAAGTTTAGAAAACCGTCCCGAAACACATATGCTACAAAACGCCACTGTTTCCTGCGCATGTACCCTGACATCAATATGGGATATGACCACCATGCACACGTACACATGCCGCACAATGGGTTGGCATACTCTGGGTCAGGTGGTCGAGCAGCTGCTTGCTATAGCCTCCCTTTCTTGCGCAAATGCCTGTAGAAGCTGCTGAAGCGTCGTAGGAGTTTGAAGACGTGCAGCGATACGTCGACCGAGCGCAACCCAGACGTGTTGTATGGGGTTTAGGTCTGGAGAACATGCAGGCCACTCCATTCGCCTTATATCCTCTGTTTCAAGGAACTCCTCCACGATGGCAGCTCGGTGGGGCCGTGTGTTACCTTCCATCAGGAGGAAGGTGGGACCCACTGCTCTCCTGAATAGGCGGACATACTGGTGCAACATGATGTCCCGATACACCTGACCTGTTACAGTTCCTCTGTAACAGACATGCAGGGGTGTACGTGCACCAGTCATAATCCCACCCCACACCATCAAACCACAACCTCCATACAGGTCCCTTTCAAGGATATTAAGGGTTGGTATCTGGTTCCTGGTTCACGCCAGACGAAAATCCTGCGAGAATCACTGTTCAGGCTATACCTGGACTCCTCCGTGATTGTAACCTGGGACCACTGTTACAATGACAATGTACAGGGCTATTACAAATGATTGAAGCGATTTCATTAATTCACTGTAGCTCCATTCATTGACGTATGGTCACGACACACTATAGATACGTAGAAAAACTCATAAAGTTTAGTTTGGCTGAAGCCCCACTTCAGGTTTCGGCTGCCAGAGCGCTCGAGAGCGCAGTGAGACAAAATGGCGACAGGAGCCGAGAAAGCGTATGTCGTGCTTGAAATGCACTCACATCAGTCAGTCATAACAGTGCAACGACACTTCAGGACGAAGTTCAACAAAGATCCACCAACTGCTAACTCCATTCGGCGATGGTATGCGCAGTTTAAAGCTTCTGGATGCCTCTGTAAGGGGAAATCAACGGGTCGGCCTGCAGTGAGCGAAGAAACGGTTGAACGCGTGCGGGCAAGTTTCACGCGTAGCCCGTGGAAGTCGACGAATAAAGCAAGCAGGGAGCTAAACGTACAACAGCCGACGGTTTGGAAAATCTTACGGAAAAGTCTAAAGCAGAAGCCTTACCGTTTACAATTGCTACAAGCCCGACACCCGATGACAAAGTCAAACGCTTTGAATTTTCGGCGCGGTTGCAACAGCTCATGGAAGAGGATGCGTTCAGTGCGAAACTTGTTTTCAGTGATGAAGCAACATTTTTTCTTAATGGTGAAGTGAACAGACACAATGTGCGAATCTGGGCGGTAGAGAATCCTCACGCATTCGTGCAGCAAATTCGCAATTCACCAAAAGTTAACGTGGTTTGTGCAATCTCACGGTTTGAAGTTTACGGCCCCTTTTTCTTCTGCGAAAAACAGGACACGTATATCTGGATATGCTGGAAAATTGGCTCATGCCACAACTGGAGACCGACAGCGCCGAATTCATCTTTCAACAGGATGGTGCTCCACCGCACTTCCATCATGATGTTCGTCATTTCTTAAACAGGAGATTGGAAAACCGATGGATCGGTCGTAGTGGAGATCATGATCAGCAATTCATGTCATGGCCTCCAACCTCTCCGGACTTCACCCCATGGGATTTCTTTCTGTGGGGTATGTGAAAGATTCAGTGTTTAAACCTCCTCTACCAAGAAACTTGCCAGAACTGCGAGCTCGCATCAACGATGCTTTCGATCTCATTGATGGGGACATGCTGCGCCGAGTGTGGGAGGAACTCGATTATCGGCTTGATGTCTGCCGAATCACTAAAGGGGCACATATAGAACATTTGTGAATGCCTAAAAAAACTTTTTGAGTTTTTGTATGTGTGTGCAAAGCATTGTGAAAATATCTCAAATAATAAAGTTATTGTAGAGCTGTGAAATCGCTTCAATCATTTGTAATAACCCTGTACTGTGTTCTTGACAGCAGGCTTTACGGGCTCTCCTGCAACAGTACTCCGTGGCCGTCTGTGGGCACTGACGGTGAGGTATCGGTCTTCTTGTGGTGTTGTACACTATGGACGTCCCATACTGTAGCGCCTGGACACGTTTCATGTCTGCTGGTATCGTTGCCATAATCTTGAGATAACACTTTGTGGCACGTGGAGGGTCCTTGCTACGACCTGCTGTTTTCAACGAGCCTCCAGTCGCCCTAGTATTCTACCTCTCATCAATATGTGTTCTTTGAGTCATTTGCAACCCGCAGTCACCATTAGCACGTCTGAAAATGTCCGCTGCGTATGTGGACCGTGCGACAACCGCAGGTCAAATACACCGCATGGTCATACCGCGAGGTGATTTAAACCCGCAAAACCGCCCACCAGAGCGTTGTCTCACCACGTATCAGGATTATCCTTAATTTATGAGCATGAGTGTAGTTACAGCGTATGATATAGCCACATACAGCAATGCAAAACAGTCCTCCAAAACAGTGCGTTCAATTGACGATTTAACAATTCAGAATTTTAGCGAGAGCTTGCAACAGTTTGACTGGAATGAGGAGTACAGGGAACCTGATGCTAATTGAAATTTAACGTATTTCATCATACCTTTGTGAGTATATGTGAAAACAGTTTCCCTAATAAAACAGTGAAATATAATTGTAAGAAATCATGTAAAAACCATCGCTTACTAAAGGGATAAAAGTATCTTATAAACAGAAAAGGGAAATGTATCTTATACCTAGGAGGACTAATGATCCCGAAACACTGAAACATTATAAAAACTACTGCACTGTATTAAGAAAAATTATTAAAAAAGTCCAGAAGTATGTGCATTATGTCTGAGATTAGCACATTTGATGATAAAAATAAAACAATCTGGAATATTGTTAACAGGGAAACAGGCCAACTGAGGGCACAGGAAGACTGTATTTCTACGAAACTCAATGAAAAGTTCGTTAACAAGACGTCAGAAGTAGAAAACATTTTTAATAATGATTTTTTAACTGTTGTAGAGAAATAGGATCCAACTGTTCATTAGAAAATGCAAGGCATTTTAGGAAAGGGGCAATAATTATGCAAGCTGATAAAACTGAAATTGACCCAATGTCTTCCACTTAAATTAGGAAAATAATAAATTCACTCAAAAGTAAATGATCACATGGAATTGATGGCATTTCCTACAGAGAAGTTAAAGCTTGTTGCCAACAAACAAGTAGGATTCTCAGCCACATATGCAGCAGCTCACTGAAACAGGGCATTTTTCCAGAAGGTATGAAATACTCTATTGTTAAACCATTGTACAAAAAAGGGATAGGTCTGATGCTAACAACAACCGCCCAATATCACTTCTGAAAGCTTTATTTAAAATTCTTCAAAAATTAATGTATTCAAGAGTCGCATCACATATATGTAAAAATGAAGTACAAGCAAAATGTCAATTAAGTGTTCAGAAGGGCTTTTCAACAGAAAATGCTATATATGCTTTCACTGATCAAATATTAAATGCATTGTGTGACCAATCATCACCCACTGGAATATTTTGTGATTTCTCAAAGCTTTTTGATGATGTGATTCATGCAATTCTTCTTGATAAGCTTAAGTATTGTGGTATGAGTGAGACAGTGCACAAATGGTTTAATTCATATCTAACTGGAACAATGGGTTATTGTGGTCTTCAGACCTGAGACTGGTTTGATGCAGCTCTCCATGCTACTCTGTCCTGTCCAACCTTCTTCATCTCCCAGTACTTACTGCAACCTACATCCTTCTGAATCTGGTTAGAGGATTCACCTCTTGGTCTCCCTCTACGATTTTTACCCTCCACTCTCTCCTCCAATGCTAAATTTGTGATCCCATGATGCCTCAGAATATGTCCTATCAACCGGTCCCTTCTTCTTGTTAAGTTGTGCCACAAAATCCTCTTCTCCCCAATTCTATTCAGTACCTCCTCATTAGGTATGTGATCTACCCATCTAATCTTCAGCATTCTTCTGTAGCACCACATTTCGAAAGCTTCTGTTGTCTTCTTGTCCAAACTATTTATCATCCATGTTTCACTTCCATACGTGACTACACTCCATACAAATACTTCCTGACACTTAAATCTATACTCGATGTTAACGAATTTCTGTTCTTCAGGAACGCTTTCCTTGCCATTGCCAGTCTACATTTTATATCCTCTCTACTTCGACCATCATCAGTTATTTTGCTGCCCAAATAGCAAAACTCGTTTACTACTTTAAGTGTCTCATTTCCTAATCTAATTCCCTCAGCATCCCACGACTTAATTCGACTACATTCCGTTATCCTCGTTTTACTTTTGTTGATGTTCGTCTTATATCCTCCTTTCGAGACACTATCCATTCCATTCAACTGCTCTTCCAAGTCAAACATGGCTCTGAGCACTATGGGACTTAACATCTGAGGTCATCAGTCCCCTAGAACTTAGAAGTACTTAAACGTAACTAACCTAAGGACATCACACTTATCCACGCCCGAGGCAGGATTCGAACCTGCGACCGTAGCACTCGCGCGGTTTCAGACTGAAGCGCCTAGAACCGCTCGGTCACACTGGCCGGCTTCTTGCAAGTCCTTTGCTGTCTCTGACTGAATTACAATGTCACCGGGAAACCTCAAAGTTTTTATTTCTTCTCCATCGATTTTAATACCTACTCCGAATTTTTCTTTTGTTTATTTTAATGGTTGCTCAATGTACAGCTACAGGCTACAACTTTGTCTCTCTCCCTTCCCAACCACTGCTTCCCTTTTATGCCCCTCGGCTCTTATAACTGCCATCTGGTTTCTGTACAAATTGTAAATAGCCTTTCGCTCCCTGTTTTTTACCCCTGCCATCTTTACAATTTGAAAGAGAGTTTTCCAGTCAACATTGACAAAAGCTTTCTCTAAGTCTAACAAATGCTAGAAACGCAGGTTTGCCTTTCCTTAATCTTTCCTCTAAGATAACTCGTAAAGTCAGTATTTCCTCACGAGTTCCAACATTTCACGGAATCCAAACTGATCTTCCCCAAGGTCGGTTTGTAACAGTTTTTCCATTCGTCTGTAAAGAATTCACGTTAGTATTTTGCGGCTGTGACTTATTAAACTGATAGTTCGGTAATTTTCACATCTGTCAACACCTGCTTTCTTTGGGATTGGAATTATTATATTGTTCTTGAAGTCTGAGGGTATTTCGCCTGTCTGATACATCTTGCTCACCAGGTGGTAGAGTTTTGTCAGGGCTGGCTCTCCCAAGGCAGTCAGTAGTTCTAATGGAATGTTGTCTACTCCCGGGGCCTTGTTTCGACTCGGGTGTTTCAGTGCTCTGTCAAACTCTTCACGCAGTATCGTGTGTCGCATTTCATCTTCATCTACATCCTCTTCCATTTCCATAATATTGTCCTCAAGTACATCGCCCTTGTATAAACCCTCTATATACTCCTTCCACCTTTCTGCCTTCCCCTCTTTGCTTAGAACTGGGTTTCCATCTGAGCTCTTGATATTCATACAAGTGGCTCTCTTTTCTTCAAGGCTGTCTTTAATTTTCCTGTAGGCTGTATCTATCTCACCCCTAATGAGATAAGCCTCTACATCCTTACATTTGTCCTCTAGCCATGCCTGCTTAGCCATTCTGCACTTCCTGTCGATCTCATTTTTGAGACGTTTGTATTCCTTTTTGCCTGCTTCATTATTGCATTTTTGTATTTTCTCCTTTCATCAATTAAAGTCAGTATTTCGTCTCTTACCAAAGGATTTCTACTAGCCCTCGTCTTTTTACCTACTTAATCCTCTGCTGCCTTCACTACTTCATCCCTCAGAGCTAACCATTCTTCTTCTACTGTATTTCTTTCTCCCATTCCTGTCAATTTTTCCCTTATGCTCTCCCTGAAACTCTGTACAACCTCTGGTTTAGTCACTTCATCCAGGTCCCATCTCCTTAAATTCCCACCTTTTTGCAGTTTATTCAGTTTTAATCTGTAGAAGGTTGAAACGAACGGTACAGATAGTCAGCAAAAATTAGCAGTGTCCTCTATCTGGGAAGGTATCAAGAACAGTGTCTGACAGGGTTCAGTCTTGGATCCCTTATGGATCTCAATGTATATTAATGACTTGCCACTCTATATTCATGAAGATGCTAAGCTAGTTATTTTACTGATGATACAAGTATAGTACTTACACCCAACAAGCAAGAATTAGCTGAAAAAATTTTAAACAATGTCTTTCAGAAAATTATGAATTGGTTCTCTGCAAATGGACCCTCACTAAATTTTGAGAAAACACAGTTTACACAATTCTGTACAGTAAATGGCGTGACACCACTGATAAATATAGACTGTGAACAGATGACTGTTGCTAAGGACAATATTCAAAATTTCTGAGTGTGTGTATTGATGAGATATTGAACTGGAAGAAACACAGCAATGATCTGCTGAAACGGTTAGTTCAGCTACTTATGCTATTCGGGTTATTGCAAATTTTGGTGATAAACATATCAGTAAATTAGCCTACTGTGCCAATTTTCATTCACTGCATTCATATGGCATCGTATTTTGGTGAAATTCGTCATTAAGAGAGAAAATATTCATTGCACAAAAGCATGTAATCAGAATAACGAATGGAGGCAAGCGCAAGATCACCTTGCAGACGTTTATTTAAGAAGTTCGTGATATTCACAGTACCTTTGCAATACATGTATTCACTTATGAAATTCATCATTAATAACCTATCCCAGTTCAAAAATAAAAGCGAGTTGCACAGCTATAATACCAGAAGAAAAGATGATCTTCAGTATTTTGGATTAAATCTCACTTCAACCCAGAAAGGAGTGAATGATGTTGCCACAAAAATCTTTGATCATTTAGAAAATAGCATTAAAAGTCTGACAGATAGCGAACTAACATTTAAAAGCAAATTAAAAGAATTCCTCAATGACAACTCCTAATCAATAGATGAATTTTTAGATATCAAGTAGTAACTAAAAAGATCAATTAATTACTTTGTGTAAAGAAACCTCAGTTTAAAGTGACACGTTTCATATCATTGCGAAATGTCGTATTAATGACCTATGGAACAAGGATTAATTTATGTGTGTATGTATTTATGTTGGTATTACACTTCTGAGTCGCAATTTTGGAAGTCGCAAAAAGAGGCCTACTCCTCTACAGCAGTGTAACATCATCACCGGCTGGTAGGGGACGTGTGGTCATGGCCGCTCATTATTATCAATAAGAACTGTCCTTCAAAGAATACTACAGAAAGGAGACACGAAGTCTGAGTGGCAAAAACCCACGAAAAAGGCTTGGAAATTAGAGATGAGTTTTTGGTTAGTTGTATCAGTCTTTCTAGGTGGACTGAAAGGTTCCCGTTTCTTCGTAATCGGTATATTATTGAGTAATTTAGCTGACAAGTGATTAATCATTCTCATAATTCTGTTAGATATGGACAACAATAAAGATTACGTTATAGCACCTTAACCTTAATAACACGTTGTCTAATGGTAACAAATATATTAAACTATTGCTCGGTGACTTGGCTATGAGACTCTGTAAGATGGCATCGATCTACTTCTTATGAATTTTGATCACTGTATTCAACAAATATGTTACTAACCACATGAGAAGATTATTTTGTCACTTAGAATATAGTATTGTTTTACGAGATTCATCACATGCTCTACAAACCCTTTTACTCGCTAACATTTCATTTGATACTGTAGTGAATATCTTGAGAGGTGTTTTGATCACTTTTTGAGAAGATGAGGATATTAGTTTTTAACGTCCCGTCGACAACGAGGTCATTAAAGATGGAGTACAAGTTCAGATTAGGGAAGGACGGAGAAGGAAATCGGCTGTGCTCTTTCGAAGGGACCATTCTGGCACTTGCCTTAAGCGATTTAGGGAAATCGCGAAAAGCTAAATCAGGGCGGCCGGACCCGGTTTTGAATTGTCGTCCTCCCGAATGCGAGTCCAGTTTACTAACCAATGCACCACACCGCTCGGTTTCTGAGAAAAACGGTCATGGAAATCCCACATTTATGCAATGAACAATGCACATCACGAACGCAGATTCTATGGAAGTTGCGCGAGCTGTGAATGATAATGGTTAGAATTTCGCATCATATTTTGACAGTTGCTGAAGAAGACTGTTGTCTCTGCTTTGGCGTTGAAGACTGATAGTAATTAATACAACGCGGATAGCGCCCAGCGAGTTACATCGTGATGAAGTCCAATGTCGGGATCATACTTCTCGTATGTGGTGAAACAAGATTATGGCAATCAATGAAATTTTAGCCCATGTCTAAACACGTATCCACTTTTACACCGATATGATATGTTTCTGTTTTACATTAATATATAGTGTTTTCGAAATATTTTCCCAGAAAAATGGCGAAGATTGATCGTAAGGCATAAAACGAGGAAAAGGAAATAACGAATGTGATTGAAATTTAAACGTGTTTGTGGGCGTTTAGTGTTGAGAACTGATTTGCTATCATGAGAAGTTAGACAAAGCCATGATGAATGAAGGTATGATCTATTATATGTCTGTAAACGCCACAATACTCAATTTTTAAACAGAGTATGGCTACAGGTAAGTGAAGGTATTTATCACAATAAATTACCACGCATTCTTACGTAAATCTGTGCAATGGAAAATGGGTATGCATAGCGTAAGTATTAGGTCGACGTATAAGTTGCTAACATTTTTGTATTGCATGTTGGTGTTCCGGTTGCTAATGGTTTATTTACCGATTGTCATCTTTTATTTGTGGTTCACTCTTACTATATGAGTTGACAAATTATTATATTGTCATTTGGATTTAGTTAGTGGAGCCGTGTACGGAAGAAAATTGTGTGCCAAGCGTAGAAATCGGAACATTTCCGACATATTCTTCTATTTGTGTTCGGTAGAAGGGTGACAGCTACGTAGGCAGCCAGAAACATTTGGCCCGTGTACGGGGTTAGCACCATTGGACAGAGTACGGCAACAATATGGTTTTCGCGTTTTAAGGAGCATAGTTTTGACGTTAGTGACTCTCCACGTTCAGGAAGAACTTCGGGGTTTGATGAAGATCGTTTAAACGCATTACTCCACAAATATTCTCGACAGTGTACTCGAGAACTGGCCAATGTGATGGACTGTAATCATTCCACCATAGTGCCACGTTTGCATACAGGGGGGAATGTTCAGAAATTGTGTGTGTAGGTTCCGCATGCTCTAATCCCAAATTACAAAAACCAGCTGGTCACCAGGTATGCATATCTGTTTGCTTGTCATCAATCGGCTCGTGAACAACATCGATCATTCATGTCCTGCATCGTCACCGGCCACGAGAAGTGGTGTCTTTGTGATAACATACCGACCTCACTCACCTGATATGGCGCCCTCAGATTTTCACTTTTCCCGCTCTCTATTGGACAACCTTCAAAGAACTTCCTATCGAAATGAAAATGAGCCCCGAACATGGCTCTACGGGGTCTTGGCCTCAAACCCACATGATTTCTACGGCAGCGGAATCACATAGTTACAGCTGCGTTGGCAGACTGTTGTAGTTAGTGAAGGAGAATATATTATGATAACTAGAGTCTCTTACGTGTATCTGTTGTGTTTATTAAACTTATGGAAAACGCAGTGAACTTAACCATCAACCCAATAACCGGATTTTCAACATCCATAAAATCCTACCAAACTCATGTAACTTGGATATGTGCAGTCTACAGGTAAATCTTCTGCATTTAAAATGGCTCCTCTTGACTGTAATTACGAAAACAGGATTCGAAAATATTTATTACTGCATTACTTTTAGCCAAAGCAACTGAGTCTGAACATAGTTCAAAAAGCAAATGTGGGGAAAGCATCACAATAGATGGTACAAAAAATATCTATTGACTTATGAATGTATGAGTACACATTGCAAAGTCTGTCAGAACAATCTGCATCTGTAAACAGCATCCTAACTCACCTTTCTCTGCTTGGGATTTTTCTTGCAAAGAGTGAGATTTTTATTATTAATGAAGTGGGACAGCTGTATGCGACTGAAGTGTTCAATTAAAGGTACAATAAATAATCATTGAAGAGACAAAGGGGGAGTTTAGCAACAGGTTACCACATAATGCCGTCACATAATAGGTACATCTACTTTACGTGCAACAATTACATGGCTTAGGGAGAGCAAAACTAAGTAACAGTAATAGACTAAATTATGATCCTATGTTTATTTCAAATTTGTTAGACATATAACATAAACCGCATGGTTCTCAGTACATGAAGCATTAATCGACCCTCCAGTATTGTCAAGAATTACATGTTACACACTCACTCACTCACACACACACACACACACACACACACACACACATATACACACACACACACACACACTCTCTCACACGTCTTCCAGTAAACCAATATATTATTTAAATTGGATGAGAGGATGATAAGACTGAATGCACAATACATCCGATTGATGACTATGGCTATATCACGTAATCAGCTTTCAGGTTACCAAGAGCGAGCGCCCTCTGAACCCTTATAATGCAAAGCACGTGAATACCTCAACAACTTGCAATTCCTTACTAGTAAAGCAATCGGAAAGATTGCTGAATACAGTGATGAGAACAAACGTTGTAACTACCTGCTTAATAGTTTGTTTGCCCGTATTTTGAACTGAATACATAACACACTCTGCGTATCAGGGATTTGACAGTCTGTTGGTAGGTTTGTGGAGGTGTGTCGCTTTAGGTGCCTACGCACAGGTCACATAATACGAGTAATAACTGGCCGCTGATTTGCGTACAAGGTGATGGCGCCCGATAGCGACCCACATAGTTTCAAATGGTTCAAATGGCTCTGAGCACTAAGGGAGTTAACATCTCAGGTCATCAGTCCCCTAGAACTTAGAACTACTTAAACCTACCTAACCTAAAGACATCACACACATCCATGCCCGACGCAGGATTCGAACCTGCGACCGTAGCGGTCGCGCGGTTCCAGACTGTAATGCCTAGAACCGCTCGGCCACAACGGCCGGCCCAGATAGGTTCCATGGGATTTACATCAGGCGAGTATGGTTCCCGAGACATCAACGTGAGTTCACTATAATTCTCTTCAAATCACAGTAGCACGATTCTGGCTTCGAGACACGGACAATTACAAAGCTGAAAGATGACACAGCCGTCGGGGAATACATCGAGCAAGAAGGATTGCAGGTGGTTCCCAGCTGTTAGAGTGCCTTCGATTACCACCACAGGTTCCACGAAAGATCTGGCGAACGTCTCCCATAGCATAATACTGCTCCCATTAGCCTGCATCTGTAACTCGCTGCACATTTCGAGCTGCCATTCACCTTAATGGCGACGTTTGTGGCGAGCCATTTAGAGTAAGAAAAATGTGTTTCACCCGAAGATTTGTTACGTTTCCACTGGTCGAGAGTCGAATCCTTATGGTGTGAGCCCACTGCAGTTGTAACTGACGATGCCGTTTCGTCTGAAACGTCCCCTTAGAAAAATTAGTGAATTACTGTGCTGGTAAATCCCTTACGTTATTTGATTTTCAAACAGCTGAGCAGAACTGAACGTACTCAGACATTTCTCTCTTTACCTATTCTGGTCAACACTAAACTGACAAACAAAATTTTTTGCGCAACGCAATCTGACTTTCAAAAATCCCTACAAAAGAATGGCCCTGACTAACATTAACCTATACCTTTCACAAATCACTTACCTCACAAAAATCTTCGTCACTCGAACTACTGCTATACAGCGAGCGCCACTACTACCTGCTAAAGAAAGGACTCAAACTACTGAAGGCACTAACTACTGATAGGCATAGTTAGCAAATGAAAGATTTTGATAGAGAACAAACAATGTATTTACCTTAATAGTGTTCAAAAGTCATAATATATATAGTAGTTCATGACATCCATTCTTACAAATGTACTGTTTCTGATGGATACACGTCCAGATCATCCGCTCTCAAAAATCAGCCATCTCAATTCCCCACATCCACCACTGCTGGCGGCTCACCTCCAACTGCCCAACACCACAATAGCGACTATTGCAACAATACCGAGCAGCCTCAGACTGCACACAGCACAGTCAGTGATTTTCATATAGAGCGCTACGTGGCGCTACCAATATAAAAACCTAAACAGCCTACTTACACGTCAACATGTGAACACTGCGAAGCTCAATGTTCAACAATGCATCATGAACAGTGTGCTCCGGAACACTTGTGCGTGCAGCATCGTTGTGGTCTTTCGGCCGACATGCCAGAGATCATCATTTACTTCACGTAGCCTCCGAACCCCATGTCTGTAAGGAATTGTGGATGTCCAACCATTTAGAGCCTAGTGGTAGTTTCACTGCCGTCTACTTATTTCCATAGATGGTCACGACAGTAGCACGTGAACAATCTACCAAGTTCGCCGTTTTCGAGATATTCGTTCACAGAATCTGCGTAATAACAGTGATAGGGCCCATCCTGGGGTATAAAGAAATATTTAGTTTGATGGTAATAGGAAGTCTGTGTGGGTGGAGGACGGCGTGTAAAAGTAGTTTTCAGTATTTATACAGTGATAAAGACACTTTCACAGAACAGGTTGGTTTGGAGAACTGATAGGACAACTACTACAAAACTTACAACAACATCATCAACAACAACATTTACAACTAAGCACAGTACTGAAGCATACACATAAAATAGGTATCTCAGTAGCTAAAAATGTGGATTCCAGGTTCCTAATGTTTCTTTTTATTTAAACAGTTTTAAGTCTAAAAATTTTTTCCAGGATGGTGATAAAGATGATTCAACTGTAGTTTTCAAGGATTTACTTAAAAGCCTTTCCTACAAAAGCCACCACTAGAAGCTTAACTGAAGTTACACAGTGTACCAGAGCCGTTATTCCCACTATATGTGTTGTGTCGGCAGATTAGCCAACACAACGCACTAATTTAGAGAGGAGGGCGAAATGCACGCGTCAACTCACGCTGGCTTGCTTAGGTCTGAAACAGGATACGTAATGAATGCTATAAAGAAAAGTACGTAGCTGCTGGAATACTTAACTTTAATCCATCATTTGGATACAGCATACTTGATGATACAAGTGAGACTCTCTCCAGAAATGGTTAATGGCGCCTTGCTAGGTCGTAGCCATGGACTTAGCTGAAGGCTATTCTAACTATCTCTCGGCAAATGAGAGAAAGGCTTCGTCAGTGTAGTCGCTAGCAAAGTCGTCCGTACGACTGGGGCGAGTGCTAGTACGTCTCTCTAGACCTGCCGTGTGGTGGCGCTCGGTCTGCAATTACTGAGAGTGGCGACACGCGGGTCCGACATGTACTAATGGACCGCGGCCGATTTAAAGCTACCACCCAGAAAGTGTGGTGTCTGGCGGTGACACCACATTCCTCCCCCGCAAATCGGCGAACGGTCGTGTTATAAGGCTTCCGCCCGCCGTGGGGAGGGCCCCATGTTGACGTATGCGATGAGGTGGGGAGCCTAACAACAGGCGAGGCTGTGCCACCCGCACCCGGCCATTCGGTCCGAGGGGAGCCAGGAAACGCCTGAAAACCTAGTCCAGGGTGCACGTCAACATGCGGTGTATGCGCCCGTAATGAGACAGGAGGGGCCGAAGGGTCGACCTCCATTGCGTCAGGGTATCCGACGCGCGATGACGCCATGTGGTCCGGAGCGGGCAAGAGTTCCATGGCGGAGGACAGCTGGTCACGGGAAGCGATCGGCGGCGCGTGACCCAGGGAGGCGCTTGGCGGCTGCAGCGAAGCGTCCACTGCGGGCGGCGCCGGCGGGAGAACAGGCGGCGGAAGCGGCGGCGGCGCGTCGCCATGGGGCAAAATGGAAGGCATCGTCGGTAACACCTGGGGATGAGGCGAGCCAGTAGATGGGTCCCCAGGGCGCTGACCGGACAGCACCGTCTCCGAAAGCAGACGGGGAGCAGCAGAATCCGGGCGACGACAGAGGCGCAGCTGATTGAGGTGCTGACGCACCTCACCAGAGGCCTCCAAAACCAAATACATCGCGCGGCCGAGGCAGCGAAGAATGCGCCCTGCGAGCCAACGCCGTGAACCGCGATAGTTGCAATAGAATACAACGTCGCCTGGAGCAAAAGTATGAGTCTGCCGCTGCACAGGAACCTGATGCGGCGGATGCAGCAAAGACATCAAGGTTCGATGAGGACGACCATGGAGCAACTCAGCCGGCGAGCGACCATCCCGGGGCTGAGAGCGATACGAGGACAAAAAGAGCAACAACGCGTCCTCCCGAGAATGCGACTCTTTCAACTTCAACATCTGTGACTTGAAAGTCCGGATCAAACGTTCAGCGGCACCGTTTGACTGAGGCGAAAACGTCGCGGATGTCAGATGTTGAATACCATTGGCCTTGCAGAATGACTGAAATTCTGCGGACATGAATTGTGGGCCATTGTCGGAATCAATAGTCTGTGGATGACCTTCAATGCAAAAGATAGCAGAACGCGCTTGGATGGTGGCAGATGACGTCGTGGAGGACATCCGGACAACAAATGGAAAATTACTGAATGAATCGACCAGAACCAACCATCGAGCATTCCAGAATGGACCAGCAAAATCGATATGTAAGCGTTGCCAAGGGGAAGTGGCTTTCGGCCATGCAAAGAATTTCTGCGGTGGTGCGGATTGTTGTTCGGCACATGCCATGCAAGAAGAGCACATATTCGTAATCGCAGCATCGATTCCGAACCAAGTACAGTGCCGACGAGCAAGTTGTTTCGTAGGCACTATACCCCAATGTCCTTGGTGGAGAAGCGCTAAGACAGAGGACTGTAACGAACGTGGGACCACGACCCTGGACTGATCATTATCAGAACGCAACAACAAAACACCACGTCGAACAAAAAGTCTCTCCTTGTGAGCAAAAAATCGGCGAACCAACGGATCCTCGATCCGTGACTTTGACAAGGGCCATTGCGTAGCAACAAAACGCAAAACGGTAGCAAGGACAGGGTCGGCAGCTGTGGCTGCAGCTACACGACGAAAATCAATCGGAAACGATTCGACCACGTCATCAGTTTCCGCATCAATGAACACGCAAGCAAGCTCGGAAGAATCGAATGCTCTATCCTCGGCAACAGGCAAACGGGACAACGCATCGGCGTTTCCGTGCTTAGCAGTGGACCGATACAAGATATTGTAGCGGTACTGCGAGAGGAAAATAGACCAGCGAATGAATTTCTGCGCTGTACGTGGAGGTACAGGCTTGGTCGGATGAAAAAGCGACGTCAAAGGTTTGTGGTCTGTGATGATGGTAAAGTGACGACCATACAAGAAATCATGAAACTTGGTAACACCAAATACGAGAGCCAAAGCTTCTTTCTCTATCTGTGAATAATTTCTTTGCGCTGACGAGAGCAATTTGGACACAAAGGCAATAGGGCGATCATGCGAACCATCTTTGTGCGCAAGCACAGCACCGATCCCGAAATCCGATGCATCTACCATCAACAAAAGGGGTTTCTTCGTCCACCGGTATTTGCAAGTACGTACCTGCTAGGTCCAACTTTGAAAAATACATTTTCCCGGGCACAGTCAAAAAGATCTTCTGGGCTGGGTAAAGGAAAAGTAGCAGTCACTAGTTGGAGATTCACTGTTGCCTTGAAGTCCACGCAAAGTCTCACTATTCCGGGAGGATTTTGCAAAATTACTAAGGATGATGCCCAGAGAGAAGCCTGCACACGCTCAATTACACCTTGTGATTCTAAATCATTTAATCCTCTTGCGACCCCATCACGCAATGCGTGGGGAACATTGCGCGCTCTGAAAAATTTTGGTTGCACGTTGACTATCAGTTCCAAATGTGCTGCATAGTTCTTAGCGCAACCAAGGCCCGGTGCGAAAATGTCTGCAAATTCTTCACATAGACGAGAAACACTGGCGGAAGGCACAGTCTGGTTCACTGATAGGACCTGATTTACGATAGACAAGTTAAACAACTGAAATAAATCTAAACCAAACAAGTTCACTGCAGAAGAAGAACGAAGAACATAAAATGACACAAGTTTTGTTTGTCCCTGGTATGTTGCAAGAAGGCTGCACTGTCCTAACACAGAGATCTCGTGTCCTGAATAACTAGTGAGCTGAATATTTGCAGCACGCAACGGAGGTGCACCCAGTTGTTTGTACGTGGCGTGATTGAGTAGTGAAACTGCAGCTCCGGTATCAAGCTGGAATGGTAACCCGTTGCCATGAATTTCCAAGTCTACAAAAAGTGTATTGTCCTACAAGAGTGACTGTCTTGTGCAACGTGAACTGTTTCTGGGACAGAAGCACTGGCGATTTGACGGGATTTCCGTCGACGTCGACGCACGCTTTTTGTGGGACGAACACAGTCACTGTTAGAGAGAGTAGCACTGGACGGTGTGGAATTAACTACATGAATGTCCATGGGCGAAGGTTCACGAGCCTGAGTGTCCGTGGTTCGATTCCGGCGCGAAGCAAAGGGCCTGGAATGGTTGTCAGCGTCCGATCTAAGCTTTTTCTGGCAACACTTTGAACATGACCTTTTTTATTACAGAAAAAGCAAATAGCTTGGCGTGACGGACAATTCTCACGCCAATGTCTAGTTGCACACCGCGGGCATGATTTCACTGCATTTGCGTGCTTGCGCGGCACACGTGGCTGTGCGGAAGGGCGCGAGGGCTGTTTACAGTTCCGTGCAGCTCGCCCGGCGGGCCGGTTAATGTGACACACAGCTGGCGAAGTTTCAAACGATTCCTGAGCAAAGTCAAGTGTGTCTTGCCTATCCAATATGCCTATCACTTGTTGAAGGGAGGGATTGACTAGTTTCAAAATCTGTTCCTTTATGCGAACATCAGAAACGTTCTGTGCAATTGCATCACGCACCATAGTATCTGAATAAGGGAGTCCATGTTCACATTCAAAAGCACAATCCCTTGTAAGGCCTTGCATTGTTGTAACCCACTCCCGATTAGATTGACCGGCCGTACGTTTTGTATGAAAGAATGTATACCTTTTTGCAACTACATTGAGTGTGCCTTTGAAATAGGCATCCAATGCAGACAAAATTTCTTCGTAGGACCGAGTTGCTACGTCGCATCGGGGAAACAATTTCACTATCACACGGTACGTCTGCACCCCGACGGATGCTAACAAAAACGGCTGCCGCTCGTTACCTTGAATTCTGTAGGCGGCGAGATAGAATCCAAATTGGCGTGACCACTCCGTCCATATTTTCACGTCTGGCTGAAAATTACGGAATGGTGGTGCAACTGCGTGTTGTGGCTGCGGTAGTGATGAAGCGGCGGCCGCATCGTTTTGCAGTGCACATTGACCCTGGACGAACTGTCCAAGGGCATCCAATAAGGCCTGCATCTGCTGATTCTGCAAGCGATAAAATTCGGACAGTACACATGGAGAATGTGGCGAAGCCATGACACAAATAAATCAGAGCAATACGAACGCGAAAGCCTCTTTTAAGACTCGTCGCCAAAATATTTGTTGTGTCGGCAGAGTAGCCAACACAACACACCAATTAAGAGAGGAGGCCGAAATGCACGCGTCAACTCACGCCGGCTTGCTTAGGTTTGAAACAGGAAATGTAATGAATGCTATAAAGAAAAGTACGTAGCTGCTGGAATACTTAACTTTAATCCATCATTTGGATACAGCATACTTGATGATACAAGTGAGACTCTCTCCAGAAATGGTTAATGGCGCCTTGGTAGGTCGTAGCCATGGATTTAGCTGATGGCTATTCTAACTATCTCTCGGCAAATGAGAGAAAGGCTTCGTCAGTGTAGTCGCTAGCAAAGTCGTTCTTACGACTGGGGCGAGTGCTAGTACGTCTCTCTAGACCTGCCGTGTGGTGGCGCTCGGTCTGCAATTACTGAGAGTGGCGACACGTGGGTCCGACATGTACTGATGTACCGCGGCCGATTTAAAGCTACCACCTAGAAAGTGTGGTGTCTGGCGGTGACACCACAATATGTTCCACAGGATGAATGCTGTCCGAATGTAGTGAGATTTTGTATTGTGCCTGTAGTTATGTCTTCCCTTTGCATGCAACGCTGTATCGTTCTTTAGCGAATACACGAGTGAGGAACAGATGCTGTTCATGAACAAAGAATTGAGGTAGTAATTTATTATACATCCAACACGAAATAGTAAAAATAATACGTAACCTTACGGATTTATTTTCAGTTCACTTGCTAACAGTAGAGCCGTATGTAGAAATATGTTCAGATAGAAAAGATTTCTGAATCTCTTACTCTTCAGTACAATGTCTATTCAGAGGATGTCGAGCCTCAGCCACTATGAAAGTCTGTAAATATTATTCAACTGGAAAACACATGAAATGGACTTAGTGCATAAATATTCGCACTCAAGCACACCCGCCTCTGGAGCTCCGGAGAGGTGATGCATGCATCTCATTGGCAGCAGTGTAATCGTTCGTGGCAGCTCCTTCGTGTCACGGTAACGTTGCAGGAAACGCGGCTGTGTAACTGGCGGCGTGCCTGTTCTAAAGTGGAGCAGACCACATGGGAGCCGATGATTCACCTGTTAGGAGTTTTTCTGAATTTGTTCATGGACTGTCAAAAGTAAGAAATTCGTCTTGAAAATCGCGTTTGTTTTACTGAGTCCAGCCGGATGTTTAACTCTCTCACTCTGGTTAATCACTTCTCAGTTACTGCAGTTCTATTGTGGTGATTGTGTCATTTCTAAATCTCATTTGGTAAGGAACCCATTCAGGGGAACAGTACTGAGAGCATTGTGGGTGAATAATGTTTCGTACATTACTGGCCATTAAAATTGCTACACCACGAAGATGACGTGCTACAGACGCGAAATTTAACCGACAGGAAGAAGATGCTGTGATATGCAAATGATTAGCTTTTCAGAGCATTGACACAAGGTTGGCGCCGGTGGCGACACCTACAACGTGCTGACATGAGGAAAGTTTCCAACCGATTTCTCATACACAAACAAGAGTTGATCGGCGTTGCCTCGTGAAACGTTGTTGTAATGCATCGTGTAAGGAGGAGAAATGTGTACCATCACGTTTCCGACTTTGTAGCCTTGTACCGATTGCGGTTTATCGTATCTCGACATTGCTGCTCGCGTTGGTCGAGATCCAATGACTGTTAGCATCATATGGAATCGGTGGGTTCAAGAGGGTAATACGGAACGCCGTGCTGGATCCCAACGGCCTCGTATCACTAGTAGTCAAGATGACAGGCATCTTATCCTCATGGCTGTAACGGATCGTGCAGCCACGTCTCGATCCATGAGTCAACAGATGACATTTTCAAGACAACAATCATCTGCACGAAGAGTTCGACGACGTTTGCAGCGGCGTCGACTATCAGCTCGGAGACAATGGCTGCGGTTACCCTTGACGCTGCATCACACACAGGAGCGCCTGCGAGGGTTTACTCAATACGGACCTGGGTGCAAGAAGGGCAAAACGTAATTTTTTCGGATGAATCCGGGTTCTGGATTGGAAGCGTGTATTCGTCATCGCCATACTGGTGTATCACCCGGCGTGATGGTGTGGGGTACCATTGCTTACACGTCTCGGTCACCTCTTGGTCGCATTGACGGCACTTGGAACAGTGGACGTTGCAATTCAGATGTGTTACGACCCGTGGCTCAACCCTTCATTCGATTCTTGTGAATCCCTACATTTCAGAAGGATAATGCACGACCGCATGTTGCAGGTCCTGTACGGGTCTTTCTGGATACAGAAAATGTTCAACTGCTTGCCTGGCCAGCACATTTTCCAGATCTCTCACCAATTGAAAACGTCTGGTCAATGGTGGCGGAGCAACTGGCTCGTCACAATACGCCAGTCACTACTCTTTATGAACTGCGGTATCGTGTTGAAGCTGAATGGGCAGCTGTACCTGTACACTCCAGCTAAGCTCTGTTTGAGTCAATGCCCAGGCGTATCGAGGCCGTTATTACGGCCAGAGGTAGTTGTTCTGGGTACTGATTTCTCAGTATCAATGAACTCAAATTGCGTGAAAATGGCCAGTAATGTATGTATAATGGTCATGAGAAAATTTGCTTTTGCTATTTCCGCTTCCCATAAATGCGAGGCACATGTAACTGCCACGGTAACTACGTTTATGTGAACGTTCCGTCTTATGCAACTGTAAGAAGTACTTACAAAGCGTGTAACTGAATTTAATGATTTGAGGAGTTATCAGGCAGCTGCTTGTTTCACTTGTCATGTTCATTACGTCCGTCTCCACGGTGAATCAAACAGTATCACAGGGATTTACCCTCACGTTGTACTTAATCTGTGTTTACATTGTTCAACTGAAATAAATACACACAATCATAGGCACGCACAAGTTTATCATTTATTAAACAGACGATGTTGTTGTTGTTGTTGTGGTCTTCAGTCCTGAGACTGGTTTGATGCAGCTCTCCATGCTACTCTATCCTGTGCAATATTCTTCATCTCCCAGTACATACTGCAACCTACATCCTTCTGAATCTGCTTAGTGTATTCATCTCTTGGTCTCCCCCTACGATTTTTACCCTCCACACTGCCCTCCAATACTAAATTGGTGATCCCTTGATGCCTCAGAACATGTCCTATCAACCGATCCCTTCTTCTGGTCAAGTTGTGCCACAAACTTCTCTTCTCCCCAATCCTATTCAATACTTCCTCATTAGTTATGTGATCTACCCATCTAATCTTCAACATTCTTCTGTACACCACATTTAGAAAGCTTCTATTCTCTTCTTGTCCAAACTATTTACCGTCCAGGTTTCACTTCCATACATGGCTACACTCCATACAAATACTTTCAGAAATGACTTCCTGACACTTAAATCGATACTCAATGTTAACAAATTTCTCTTCTTCAGAAACGCTTTCCTTGCCATTGCCAGTCTACATTTTATATCCTCTCTACTTCGATCATCATCAGTTATTTTGCTCCCCAAATAGCAAAACTCCTTTACTACTTTAAGTGTCTCATTTCCTAATCTAATACCCTCAACATCACCCGACTTAATTTCACTACATTCCATTATCCTCGTTTTGCTTTTGTTGATGTTCATCCTACATCCTCCCTTCAAGACACCATCCATTCCGTTCAACTGCTCTTCCAAGTCCTTTGCTGTCTCTGACAGAATTACAATGTCATCAGCGAACCTCAAAGTTTTTATTTCTTCTCCATTGATTTTAATACCTATTCCGAATTTTTCTTTTGTTTCCTTTACTGCTTGCTCAATACTTTACTGAAAATATTACACGTTTATGTATCAGATAGTGCTATACGTATTTTTTGTCTTTAGCGTAAGCCCTCCAGACCTGAATTATTTCTGGAGTAAGAGAACTTTTATTTTATGCCGTAAGGCCCTTAGGTGATTTTTTGATGATTTTAAATGCAAGATTCGTACAAAAAATGTGTACCCGTTTTCAAATACACTTTGTATACTTGGCTTCTTTTTATGGAATAAAATAACTAATTCTGATGTATTCACCGTTGTAAATAATGAACTGGTCATTCAATAATTACCATACGGTAAAACAATAATAGTGATATTCACTTATTCAGTGGAATATAGGTAGCCAATCACTTCCGTTCATCCTACCAGTCACAAGCTGCTATTTATTTGCTACGTTGACCGGTTGATATTTTTATAGCGAAATCCAACAGTTGGCAGAAAAAGTACATATTAAAAAAACTGAACGTTAGAAATACGTACATGAGGCTTCCTGTTTTCTGGAAATTCTCATAAAAGATTAATTATGTCATTTTATTCTCCTAACATCCTCTTTTTCCTCTTGAATTTCAGTACTCTTTTTTAAATTTGTAAACGAAATTCAAACAATTTTAACGAGCGCTAAAACGCTCCATTCGAGTGAAGTCTGTGACGTCACTGGCAAGCTCGCTGTTCCTACTGTCATAATGTTTACAAATGTTGTGTAGTACCATACTGTATAAATACACGTACAAAAACTCTTGAAAAGGTTTTTTAATTTTCCAGTGAATGATACGATGCGTAAAATGTGGTTCCGTTGTACGACAAATTGCCACCGCGTAGACGCACACGTTAACTAACTTAATTAAAAATGTGTTGCACTGTGAAGTTAACATTAACTAGCCTCCGAGAAATGCTCCTCCACTCTTACGAGGACCAGGGTCATTCAACGAAATTAAACTTGTAGTGAAAATTTTCGTTTTATGTAAGTATACCTCAATTTTTGGGAGCTGTGTTGTTAGAGCGGCAACCGTCTAATTTTATAAGACGATGGACATAGATCACCGGTTCGAATCTAATTTTATAATAATCTCATTTTATAAGACGATGTCCATAGATCGCTGGTTCGAATCTAACATGTTAATTTATTTTTGAAACGGCTCAACAGTCCTGTCATATGAAAAGTCAAATCACAACTACAAAAATTCGGAGAGGTTTTGGGATCGCAGCCGGTCGTCGTAAACTTCACTCCACGATGTTTCAAATGGGCGCCTGCCGTAATCTTCAGGTGAACCATTGAAGATCAGAAACGGAATATAGTTGTGTTATCCTTGCTGTTTTCTTGCGCTTTGATTTGCAATCGCTGTTCTCACTTGTCACGTTCAAAAATTTATTTTCTAGTTACTGAGACCATGTACTTTTTACTATTCTGGAAACTAAGATTTTTATCTTCGTACTGTCTAGCTAGAATCCTTATTGTTAAAACTTATGGTTTCATCCTCTTAAATAAAGGTAAAATGAGTCTGCTTCACACAATAGAGTTAGTTTACACTCACAAACATAACAGCCTTTACCTTTGCGTCACCTGAATATTGTACACGCTTCATATCTCTGCGCATAATCTCATCCTCCTACAGTTCGTTCAACTGTGGACATATGGCGATATCTTCATAACTAGAAATGCTGCCCAAAAAGGTGAGCTGTTTGTATCCAAAATAAATGCATTTATTCTCTGTTGTCCGTTACTAAGAGTAATGTAAAGTTATTTATAATACATCGTGAAACCCGGTAGTCAAGGGAAGGCAGGATTCGGTTACGATTGTGGACGAGGCCGTAATCAGTTACTATTGGTTGCCTTTTATAGTTACACACAATTTATTTTGAACCAGTAATTCCAGAATAAACTATAAATAAGAATACCACACGTTATTAATGGAAGAATAAACAACTGTGTAAGTAATAGTGATTTCACTAACTTACAAATGAGAAAATCAACATTAAATATAGATGCAGCAGATAATGTTTTAAAAGCAAGCCACTGTGATCTGGGCAGAGGGCCTTGCACGCCAGTAATGGCAATAAATTATGAATTGCTTAAAAGTCGCTGCAATTTACAACTTACAGGTATTGAAATATTAAAGGTAAGTCGCCACAAACACAGCAGAAGGCATCAGACGCTCGGAATGGCACTAAATAAGGTTTTAAGGTTACTGCAAAAATTCAAATACCAAACTAAAGTATTAAGGCAAATGACCACAAGGACGGCTGAAGGCCTTATACACCAGGAACGGCAATAATATAAAAAAATTTAGACACCTGTTATAAAACAGCAAATACAATAGCAAAGGTTAATTAAAAGACAAGCAACTGATCACCAAACGGGTGAAATAAGATGATAGTGAACTTTGTAACACAAACGTTCACATCGACTGAACGCTACTCTCTAGATTTATTCCAGAAGGCGACCGGATCTATTAACTAGACATTTATAACCTTTTATGTAGGAATTACAAGGTATTGTAATAAATAATACAATAATAATAGCCGGCCGAAGTGGCCGTGCGGTTAAAGGCGCTGCAGTCTGGAACCGCAAGACCGCTACGGTCGCAGGTTCGAATCCTGCCTCGGGCATGGATGTTTATGATGTACTTAGGTTAGTTAGGTTTAACTAGTTCTAAGTTCTAGGGGACTAATGACCTCAGCAGTTGAGTCCCATAGTGCTCAGAGCCATTTGTTCCATTTGAACAATAATAATAAACAAGAAGCAGTATATAAGCTCCTTAAAGGGTACGGAGGCAGAAGCCGTGGGCTGAAGGAGCGTTACACTGAACTACTGGCCATGAAACGTCATTTTAGAACAGACATGTCTTACAAGAACCAGAGGGCCACAGACGGTGCTCCAGGAATCGATCACTGACAAGGTCCGGCAACAAACAGTTTCGCAAGCGATGAGATAGGCTGCCAAGAGTTGCATTCACTTCACAAGACTAGTCGCAGTCTAAGGAATAACTAATGATAATCTTGCTGAAGCTACCTGACGTCCGATAAACCAAATGCAACGATGGAACAATAGGCCAAAGCCGGATTCAGCGATATCCACCACGTCCCCAGAATAATGTGTTTAGAGGACCCGGAACGAGAAAGGAATCACTATCACGAGAGTAGAAGAATCACCAACCGGCCTACAATCAAGCAAGCTGTCAAAAGCACACTCCTTACCGGACAGCAATGGCAAGGCGAGGTAACGTATCCTACCGTTCCATACACTTACCCCAGGGCAGGTAACTGGGGCGTTAGCGGCCACCAGGCTAGAAAAATTACCGCTGGTTGAACTTAACAAATTGTAGCAAGTTGAATGCAGTAAATAGTAATGAGAAGTCGAGGAAAGCTAATCAGAAACGTCTTCCCCAAACACTCCACTCGCTGCTCTTCGCCTCGGCGACACTATGAGCAGCAACACGAACCCAAGTCACTGGATAATCGCGAGATATCAGAATGGTGGAGGTTTCTCCACTTGGATTGAAATGCACTCATCTTAAAGCTTGCTGGATCCGGTTTACGAAGAGGTCGTGCACCCTCGTGACCACAGCCCTTCCATCCAGCAGTCCATGCGTGCCCACCGAGCGAGGTGGCGCAGTGGTTCGACACTGGACTCGCATTCGGGAGGACGACGGTTCAATCCCGCGTCCGGCCATCCTGATTTAGATTTTCCGTGATTTCCCTAAATCGCTCCAGGCAAATGCCGGGATGGTTCCTTTCAAAGGGCACGGCCGACTTCCCTACCTGTCCTTCCCTAATCCGATGAGATCGATGACCTCGCTGTCTGGTCTTCCCCAAAACAACCAACCAACCATGCGTGTCACCCACGGTCCCGGAGTCTTCTGGCACTGCCCGGACCTGGCTCTTCCTGAGTCCCCAAGTCCCCAACCGAAGTGGCACACTCACACGACGCGGAAAAACAACGACGTTGCCCCAAAGATAGGGCAACAGTTACTACACATCGATAACCGCCGTTGCTGTCACTAGCGTACGGGCAACGCTTACGAAACCGAGTGGCGCCATTCAACGAGAAGAAGACAAAAAACCGCAAGCATGCCAACTAAACGATATGGTCTGGCCTCGAAGAGAGGGCGGAAACCTACAAACAGCACCCAAGCGAGCCGCAGCACGGCTCACATCCCACAATTGAAACAACTACTACAATCAGTTGCTGTTAACGCTATTTTCATATTTCGTGTAAAACTTAAAAAAAAAAGATTCTTTCGGGATTCTAACATGTGTCCTCTTACATTCAATCGAGAGTGATGTCAGTCGCTCCACGGAGCGCCAGGCGGACGCAGTATTTCTGCTGAGTGTCTTCTACACAGGAAATCATCTCTAAGTTTTGTCAAGAATAATTTTGTGTTTTGGGTCGACAATACGGACTCATTTGCAAAAGTTCTAAAATTCCTTAGTTTTGAGCGAGTTTAATGATGTTACAGGGAGCAGGGAAAATAAGTCCGTCGTTGCACATATCGCCGCTGTATATGTGTGGAGCATAAACGCATCAACTTTCGCAGGGCTTCCATTATCAGGGTTGACAAAATTCCTTTCTGATGTTACTTAAAAGTTGTAATTCTGCACCATCATTAAATAGCTAAATTGTTTGCAGTAAGAGTACCTAAAAACATCGTAGCTTCGGCCAACCCTACTATAACACGAGGATAGTTTCGCCTTGCTCCTACCCTGTGACGCCATCAGAGCATCAGCCAATAGCAGAGCGATTTTGATCACGTTACCAGATCTTCATATTTAGTAATTTTTAAGCTTTGACTACACAAAAATAACAGATATCTTGTGAGAATATAGAGCATAATTGCTATTTAAGTTTTATAATCAATCAGAAGAACAACAACCAGAACGATATCTTTAACTTGGGAATATAGCCTATTATAGCCAGTTGGTCTGAAAGGGTTACATTCACCCCATTGGAGCACTGTTTGCATGTATGATTTGACACTTATTGAAAATAAAAACTACCAATATTTGCAACATGCATTAATCGATACTATGTCTTCTAGCATTCGACGGCTACACAACAAACTTCCTTACTGATTCATCTGTCTATACAGAAAAATATCCACAAACAGTCTCAGAGAGATACAAGTTGCATCTGTATAGAACTTTTTATTGAAGATTCTTGCAGTACGTTCAAATGGTTGAAATGGCTCTGAGCACTATGGGACTGAACATCTGAGGTCATCAGTCCCCTAGAACTTAGAACTACTTAAACCTAAATAACCTAAGGACATCACACACATCCATGCCCGAGGCAGGATTCGAACCTGCGACCGTAGCGGTCACGTGGTTCCAGACTGAAGCGCCTAGAACCGCACGGCCACACCGGCCGGCTGCAGTACGTCTCTGACTACGTCCTACCTCAGTTATATATATCGTGACCCAGTCTAATAGCTGGTATACTTTGCGTAAGCTCGTTTGTTATTTACTAAAAAAATGTTTGCACCGCTATCAAAGTCTTTCCAGAAGAATAACAACAACAGTCGAAGGTCTGGTAACAACAGTCCGCTGGACAAGCAGAGCGAATAGAGCGAGCTGAGCAGAAAGAAAACAAAACACAGAAGAAAACTGCCAAAGAACGAGCTGCAGTAGGATCTGAGTGCGAATGGAGACATTGTGGTCTACTGGCGGAGCTGAGATGTCCCTCAGGGAGACGCAAGTTTATGAGGGCATCTCCTCAGGCACCACTCTGACTCTGGTGCGTATCTGGGTCACGCAGCTGGCCTCTGTGCCGTGAAGGAGGAGCTTCGCCACGCACATGCGTCCTAGAATACCTCGGCAGTCCCGCAGGCGCCTTAAACACTGTGCGCTATGCGCTTGGCCTGAGCGCGAGTTGTGTGCTGCGGGTAGTACGCCACAGGGGCCATCATTCACCTGCCACTGAAGCTCGCTTATAGTTGCGGGGCTAGGCAGTGGTAGGAGGGCGGTGAACAAGCAGCAGCCTCTGCAGAGCCAGACGCAGCGAGATCAGGCTTAGCTATACATACAGGCACAATAAGAGCTCGTGACGTATCATTAATTAAAAGGTTAAGAATCTATGAAAAGTTCACATTCAAAATGTAGCATAAAAGGTAGCATTCATAATGGTGTAGGTTGTGAGGTAGCTCTTAATATTTTTTCATTATTGTGCTCCTTCATCTATTTCATATTGACGAAGTAGAATCGCGTTTAATCAATTATTACAACAATCTTTCATACTACTTTACATTAATTTCCCTAATTTTAAAATTTAAGTTTTATTTACAGTCTTTGTTCTTATGTTGAGCTATTTCTGACGACGTTCATGCATGCCCCGAATAACTCATGAACCTCTTTCCTTTCTTATTGTCTTTCAATTTTCCTTGCGCTCCCGATAGCGCACACTTATATATATATATATATATATATATATATATATATATATATAAACTCCGCTGTACCGGTCCCAAGCCCGGGGCCTCATTATGCAAGTGATGAGGAAGGAGGAGGGGGAGGAGTAACAACCTCGTTTAAAAAACCAGAGTTCACCTGGCCCGGGTGATAGTACTCTGTCAGGGCCCCTTTGCTAGGGTTACAGCGAGGACCTCAACGGTAGTGAAGGCGGAGAGAACGAATCTCGGTACGGTGGAACTAGCGGAAGAGGCACATAATACAATAAATCCACCTTGCGTCTGACTTGTAACAAGCGGCACTGTGGTCGGCGTCTGTTCACCAGAGGTGCGGCCGTAATACAAATTCTGGAACTAACCACTCCAGTGTTAACCACTGAGCTTTTCTGAGCTCAACCCTTTGATTCTAAGTACTATTATGGAGCGTTTTAGTAATTACAAAATTACCCCAGGTGGTAACAAATCCTCCGCCATCAACGGCGCAACTAGTCTATCGGATTCTGGGGAGACTAGGCTGAAACGCTATATCCCAAACCAGAGGAAATCGAAGTCTTTTGACCGACTCATGCCCAAGGTCGAAACATTTTTTGGAACTATCAATATTAACTCTCTCTTGACACCAGGAAAACTCTATAAATTAGGAGACACACTAAAAGAACAAAATATCAAAATTTTAGCCTGTAACGCAGGAAATGCATAGCCTCCTATTTCCATCTATTGTACTATTTATTTTTCCTTGCTTTGTTACCTCAAGATATGACAATTCTGTCTCTTTGTATATTGTAATTGTTTTACTGTTTGTATATATATATTTATACATTTATGTCGATGTATAATTGGTTTGTTTCGTAAATATTATTTGTATTTTTACGCTGGGTCTTGCCTAGGGAAGACTGCTATCGAACGATTACGTCGATAGGTCGTGTGAAGAATCAAAGTGTGTAGGATCTTTGGTAGTGTTAACTCTGCCGCGTGGAGCGCGGGCTGAGCGGAAGGAGTGTGGCGGGAGTAGCGAGTGGAGCAGGTGTGTTGTGTGACGCTCCCGCGAGTTGCCGCGCTTTCGGGGTTTGGCAGCATGTAATTGCGCTCGACTTGCGATGATAGTTTCTGACATGGTGTCGCGGACGGGAAACATTAACTAGCGCACATCAAGAGCCCGTTTCGTCTGGTGACCGTGTCGAGAAGAAGGCGCGCCAACATCCAGCTTCCGCAACAGCGACGGCCGACAATGAGTGACTGTCGCCACCTCCTCGATCGACGGCTTCAAACCTTCAATCAACCAACAAGGAAGACTGGACGCACGTGAAGTTCTATAACTGTATGGCAGACATCAGCATTTCAAACTGTACCATTTTAATAACTATAATTACAGCAATTTAGCATGAACCTTTGTTGCTCATTGTCCCAGTTGCATTACCAAGCAGGGTCCCTTCCTTTTCCGGAATGAATCCGAGTGTCGTTGAAATTCAAACGCCAGCATCAATTTATTTCACTGCTTTAATTTCTAAGTTCAGTCATAGCTGGCTACAGTATTTAGATTGCACAAGCACGAATTAAGAGTGCGAGCTTTGTTACCGTATTTTAGCTTACCTGTGACTGCAGCTCAGCTTGGTACGTACTAAATTTTACTATTGTTAATTGTTCAGAATCATTTAATTCAAGTTCAAAGTTAAATCTCTTCTTTCTAAATTGCGTAGATTCAAGTAGCTTGTGAAATGATTGTTGAGGTAGTCCAAGACTAACCGTAATTTACTGAATTTCGATGTGCTTCAGAAAGAAAGCTCACTATTAACTTCAGTCACTAAATTAACTTTCGATTTTCCGGTTTTATTAATTCTTTTGCTAAATTAAGTCAGGGTGTAGCGAAATTTATTACTTCTGACAAACTTTCAGTTTTCACACTACACGTGTCAACCTTCAGTTGCCACGCTTCTAGTGCTAATTATATGTGTAATAACCCTTCTTTTTCAGTTACTATAGTAATTGTCCTTAGGACTGGCGACCGTGATTTCCCCCAAATCTCAAATACCTAATTACCGCTAGTTAATTGTTAACGTAACGGCTGCACATTTACTTTCTTTATTAACTTTACCCCTTTTCAAAATTAATTTCCACCAGTTTCATTAGCACACTTCCTTTCATTTTGATGTAACCCTTTCCTCCCTCTTTACCGACAGGTTAACTTCGGTGACGATTGCTTTTCCAAAACTCCCATTAGGTACACGCGGTTTCATTTTTCACTGTCATTAAGGTCGGTAAGTGAGGGGGAGGTTACACGTGGCGACCTGGTTACAGGACAATCTTCGGATTTGAGGTTGTTCTGGACACGAATTTTGCATTGTGCAAATCTCGTAACAAAGTACTGGTTACGTACAGGCCGTTACGTCAGCGAGAATAAGTAGTGGAAGTAATCCTAATTATATTTGAGATTTGTCATTTATATTGAAAATTATTAAAATGAGTGAAGGCAACAATTACCAAAATTTGGTAGACTTGGATTCGGAACAATCGGTCGAACAGTGGGAAACGCGCACGGCGGTTCCCATTGTTCAGGGGCAGGCGGCTAGCATGAAAGACGCGACCGCCGAAACGCAACAAAGAGCAGAAATGGAATTCCAAACTTCAGAAAATGTTTCGGAATCGGAAGCGAAAATCAAATCTGTACCCCTTGATGATGAGTACGGGGGAACATATATAGAGGAACCAGCTACGGAAGTAAAACCGGTAGTTTCCGGGAATTTAACTGGTTTATTGAATGTTTTGATTTTTGAAATCAAGAGTCAATCGGCAGAAATTAAAGCTCTGTCTGCCAAGCAAGAAGCTCAGGCTGCCAAGCAAGAAGCTCAGGCTGCCAAGCAAGAAGCTCAGTCTGAAAAAATTGAACGAAAGCTAGACAATCAGAACAAATCTATTAATGTTGTTAACAACAATGTTGGAGTTGTTAATACAAAAGTTGATAAAATCAAAGAAGATATTGTTGTAATTAATACCGAAATCGGTAATCTTAAACAGGAAATGATAGGCGTTCAGGCGGAAATTGCGAGCATAAATACTCCTTTTGATTCCGAAATTAGCAGAATCGAGAAAAGTGTAGGAGAAGCAGTTGCTCCGATCATCGAGAATAAGGTGACGGAACAAATTCAATTAGTGAAAAAAGAGGATCAACAGAAGGTGGAAACTTTAAAGGCTTTAGTGTCCGAAGTAGACACTAAAGTGAGGGAGCAGGCTAATACCTGCGAAGAGAAAAAGAGGGAAGTGGAAACGCTTGCGACAACCACTTGCCAAGTAATTACGAGAGTGTCGGAATTAGAAAAGAAACTTGATGAAAAACAGAGCTATGTGCCAATCTGTGCACATAGTTCGGAATTGTTGACGAAAGAGGAGCGGTTCGACCCCTTGAAAAAAGGCGGTATACACGCGACGGATTTCATTAAAAATTGTGAAAGAGTTTTACCCAGATCATGGACTAATGAGAGAAAAATTAATGCGGTTATTGATGTGCTGGCTGGTGATGCCAAGCGTTGGGGCTTAAACTTCAACATTACGAACCTGACTTTTGACGAGTTTAAAAATTTGTTTCTGGCTGAATACTGGTCAGAGCAAAAACAGCAAAGTGTCTGGCGCGAATTTGTCGTATCGAGGCCTTTCGATGCGAATTCGCGCGGTTCGATGAGGGAGTTTTGTGAGGGCTGGATCCGCAAATTGGAATATTTGCGTGATCGCCGCACGGAATCCGAAATAGTCTGGGAACTCTACAGGAAGCTTCCAGATGATACAAGACGCTACGTAGGAAGCAATCACAGGACAATCAATGATTTCCTGGAAAGAGTTGAGGACGAGGACAATTGGCGCAATAATCGCGACAGTGGTAGAGGCTTTGGTAACAACAACGGGTACCACAGCAACCACAACAACGATAACCATGGGAATAATGCATACCGCAACCATGGCAGCAATAACAATAATGGTTCGGACCGTAATAACAATCGGTACAATGCAAATAATAACAGGAATGACGGAAACCAGTATCATACTAGCGTGATACGGGTTTCGCAGAATAGTAATAACGCCAGAGAGTGTGATCAGCCGCCTCAGCAGCATCCGGGGAGCGTATCTGCTGGGACGAGACAGGGAAACCATTAGCCGCGCCGGTGAGGGGCCGAGCGGGCGTGGAGAAATTTTGGCGGCCCAATAACAAGAGAAAACCCAGGTGTCGCCGTTATGGAATAATCAACGGCGGGAGAGTGTGCCAGTGTTAAGAGAAAAGAGTGCGCCCACAAGTAGTAGATCAGCTGTATACACGGCAGTAGAAAATACATTCGCTGTCAGTGAGAACAATTTAAGTAGTGTTCCGGAAATCGATTATAAAGTGGTAGCTGTAATACCCACAGCGGAACTGGAGATTGAGTTTAAGAATGATTCGCAATTGTTGAGAGAAGATCAGATGTCGGATAACACGTCCGTCATCGAGCGAGGGGATGCAGAGAGGGATGAGGTCTTGTTAAGGCAGTTCGGTCGCTTATACGACGAACTAAGAGATTATAGGGGTCTGTATGGGAGAAGTGTTTATGGGGAGCGCGTGCAGGATTTTCCGCGTCTCGTCCCGCAGGAAGATAGTGTTTGTGAAATGATAGAATGTTCTGGCCCTAACCGGCAGACTTTACTAGAAATAGTTGGCGTTAATGGGGAGCACGAGCAAGATTCGTCGTGTTTCGTCCCGCAAGAGTTGGATGTTGAAGTAGTAACGGAAAGTTCTGGCCCTAACTGGCAGACCTTACCGAAAGTTGTAGTGGTAGAAGTAGCCGACCCATCCGACGCAAACCTCCAGTTTAAACATTGTGAAAGTATTAAGGAGAAAGATTACGAGAATTTTAGTGGCAGCCGGACACGATTGGTAGAAAAGCACGCAGATTACAGCGTGTATGAGGTTAGAGCTGACGTTATACGGTCGGACGGTAGCAGTGTGGGTTGCGCAGATCCAGAGGAAGTAATTGCAGATACTACTGGGCACATTCCTCCAGGTAGATTGGCAGATGAGATCAATCTGGCCAAAGATGAATCAACGAAGGTGACAATTAGTAAATTGATAGCAAAGCGACACTCAATAGTTGACGAGTTACAGGAAAAGGTTTCGGTATTGGAGGCGAAGCTACAGACTAAGCCTCAGGACAAACGTGTTGAAATTAAAACTGTAAGTGAACAGAGGCTGAAAAAAAAGCCGCCAGATAAGCCGGATTTAGGATCAAAGCCGGATGGTTTTTTCTGGAATGACCTGGATATAGACGAGGATTTACTGTGGGAAAATAAAGAAACAGTCGAGGACAAGTGTAGACAGATAGTAGTGTCTGTTAATATACATGACCTACAACTAAACGTGTTGATTGACACCGGTGCAGAATTGAGTGCTGTATCTGGGAAAATATTTGAGTTACTGAAAGACAGACCTGGCATCGTAGTTATGCCAGTAACAGGAGTGAAAATTATCGGTGCTACTGGGAAGGCCAGTAAACCGGTCACAAAACAGATTTTTGTCAACTTCGAGATATGTGGGGCTCGATTTCAACAAGAGTTTGTCGTCGTGCCAGACTTGACTACGGAAGTAATTATCGGGTTAGATTGGCTATTAAAGTACCGTGCAGTGATTAATTGCGAAAGCAAAACTTTGACATGTACGTCACAAGATAAAACAATAGTAGTTAGTTTTGACGAGGCAGGAGACGGTGTGCATAGGCAATACCAGCCTATACACATTGTTAACTGGCCGGGTGCTATTGACGTAGGTATGAATTTGAACTACTGTAATGTGAGGAATCTCGGCATTGACAATAGTGTAGAAAGTGAATTGGAAAGTATTGTAGACGGTGTGTCAAACGTAACACTCGAACAAAGACGAGGCCTGTATGAAGTGATAATGAGGAATAAGAGTGTGTTTTCAGACAAACCGGGACTTGTGGAAGGATATAAATGCAAGTTGCATGTAATTCCGCACGAACCATTCTTCGTGAGACCGTATGCTATACCGCTGTCCAAAAAGGAAGCAGTGCAACGGGAGATAGATAAGATGATCGAATGGGGAGTGATTGAAAGAAGTACGAGTCCATACAATAACGGTTTTGTCATTGTAGCAAAACGGGATGGTAATGTGCGTATTGTGATTGACGCACGCACGTTGAATAGGGTCGTTCAACGCGAAACAGACAGACCAGAGAGTATGGAGGAGATTTTGCAACGTTTTCATGACGTTAAGTTCATGACTAGCCTCGATCTGACGGCTAGTTACTGGCAAATAGAACTCGAAGAAGAATCTAGGCCATACACCGTCTTCTTGTTTGCGGGCAGGTGTTATCAGTATACTTCCTTTCATTTTGATGTAACCCTTTCCTCCCTCTTTACCGACAGGTTAACTTCGGTGACGATTGCTTTTCCAAAACTCCCATTAGGTACACGCGGTTTCATTTTTCACTGTCATTAAGGTCGGTAAGTGAGGGGGAGGTTACAAGCCCTGCAAGAAACAAGGTTGCCTGATGAGAATACCATGGATTTTGGAAACTACCGATTGTTTAAAAGTAAAACAGACAAAAGAATTCTTAAAAACACTCCGCATCTGGGTGTTGCATTCGCAATTTCGCAAGACATTCTTGGCTCCGTAATCGAAGTAAATCCAGTAAACAACAGACTAATGACAATTTCCATGAAATGTGCAAATAAAATGTACTGTTTAATTAACGCACACATGCCTATCAACCAGGAGAATAAAACAAATCCAGAAAAAGTAAATAAGTCATGGGAAGTGTTAGAGAATACAGTCTCCAAAAATTCCTCAAAATTATGTAAAGATTTTAATGGGTGATTTTAATGCACAGTTAGGGAAAGAGAGAAAATTTAGAAAAACGGTCGGTGAATTCCCTGCACATAAATGGACCAATCAAAATGGAAAGAGGCTGGTAGAATTTTGCAGAAATTTCAATCTCAAAATTATGTCAAGTCATTTTAAGAAAAAACCTTCAAAACAAAAGACATGGCGATCACCTAACAAGGACATAGGTGAATTCCAAATTGACCATATTGCAATCTCGTATCAATGTCACAAAGAAATTTTAAATGTTCAAGTTCGTAAAGGTGCCAATATTGACTCAGATAATTACTTAACCCGTGTGAAACTAAAGCTAAAACCCCAAAATTTCAACAAAAGGACACCATTAATCCCCAAATTTGACACCAGTAAAATCCAACCATCACTATTAGCAGACGAATTTGACAAAACAAGTGCACAAAATTGGGAACAACTCAAACACAAGATTATCAAAACAGCTCAAGATCAAATTCCTTTACGAAAACACAAGAAACATGTTTGGTGGAATGAAAACTGTGATCATGCAATCAAAGCCAGACAAGAGACATTTAAAGCATGGAATAGCAACAAGACAGAAGACACATATGATACATTCCTGACAACTAGAAAAGACACTTCAAAACTAATTAGACAAACAAAAAGACAATATGAGAATAGTCAACTCTTAGAAATTGAAGAAGATTTTCAGAAATACAATACCAGAAATTTTTATAAAACTTTTAAAACCAAAATGAAGGGGTACCAACCCCAGAATCTTTGCTTCAAGAAGGAAAATGGACAATTGGCTCATAACAACCAAGAAAATTGCAAAGAACTTTCTAAATATTTTAAGAATCTTCTAAATTGCCCCGAGCCCACAGAAAGATTTCCACCAAAAATTCCCCAACAATGCAATCCAGTTTCACTTGCACCAAATGAAGAGGAAATCATTAAAGAAATTCATAGGTTGAAAAACAACAAAGCATCTGGTGAAGATGGAATTGTTGCAGAACTTTTAAAGGCAGCTGGTCCAAAAACCGTTAAAGAAATTACTTCAATCATGCAAAACATTTGGCAAACTGAAAAAATTCCTGATGAATGGAAAACCGCCTTGATTCACCCACTTCATAAGAAGGGAGACAAAACTGATGTTAATAATTACAGAGGAATTTCTCTTCTTCCAGTCACATACAAAATCCTCTCTCAATGTCTTCTGAACCGAGCACAACAACAACTTGAATGGAAAATTGGCGAATATCAAGCAGGTTTCAGGCCAAATAGATCTTGCCCAGAACAGATTTTAGTCCTCAAACTAATTCTCAGACATCAAAAAATTTACAATAAAAAACTAGTTTGTACCTTTGTAGATTTTAGAAAGGCTTATGACTCAGTGGATCGTGAATCTCTTTTCCAAATTGTGAAAGAACAAGGCCTGGATCCTAAAACCACGGCAATTATCAGAGACACGCTAACTGGTAGAAAATCAAAAGTAAAGTTCAGAGGAGAAATTTCAGAACCCTTTGAAATAAAAACAGGCGTGAGGCAAGGTGATGGACTCTCTCCATTGCTATTTAACTGCGTTCTAGAAAAAGTAATACAAGAGTGGCGCGAACGAAAATTGGAGTTCAAAATTGACCAACCAGTGAAATTAGGACGAACAAATATTCGAATAGACTGTTTGGCCTTTGCAGACGACTTGGTTATTCTAACGCAGGACATCCAAATTGCTCAGAAACAAATAGAAATTCTTAAAGAAACAGCAGAAAGAGTAGGTCTCCAAATCTCATTTGAAAAAACACAGTATATGACTAGCAACAAACTGGCACCCAAACTTTTGGAAACTAAGTATGGAAAAATCAAAAGAGTTTCGCAATTCAAATATTTAGGTGAAACAATCTCAGAGACTGGTCTAGAAAAAATTGGAAATGAAATTCGTTGTCAAAAGATGGAGACAGCTTTTAGACTTACAAAAGACATCTACAACAAAAAATGTCTCTCGAGGTACTCTAAATTGAGACATTACAACACGGTCATAAAACCAGAGTGCCTTTATGGGGCTGAAACGCTAATTTTAAACAGAAAAAAGGACATTCAAGAAATCCAAAAAAGAGAAAGAAAAGTAATCAGAAAAATTCTAGGTCCAAAATATACTGAAGAAGGAACATACAGGCTAAGAGCAAATAGTGAAATTCAACAATACACCAGCATATATTCGGATATGAAAAAACGCAGATTAAAATTTTATGGGCATATTAAAAGAATGGATGCTACCAGACTAACTAAACAAGTAGTGGAATTCTACGAAAATCGAAGTAAAGCTAAATTTGAGACAATAAAATGGATTGCTGCTATAAAAGAGGACATGAAAGAGGCAGATATAAAACAAGATGAAATTCAAGACAGAAAATTATTTAGGCAAAAAATTCATGACTGGGTAGTTGGTCAAGCTGAAAAACCAAAGAAAACTGGAACCACATGGTCTGATGAAAGGAAAAGAGCTCATTCCGAGAGAATGAAAACAATTTGGGCAGAGAGAAAGTCTAAAAGAAAATAACTGAATGCCCCGTGATTGTACTTCGCGTGGTCCAGTAGGGCCCAAACGTGAATAATATATATATATATATATATATATATATATATATATATATATATATATATGTGTGTGTGTGTGTGTGTGTGTGTGTGTGTGTGTGTGTGTGTGTGTGTGTGTGTGTGTATGTGTGTGTGTGTGTGTGTACGTAATGGGATCATGTAGTAGACGAATTGAAGGGAGTCTGCTACACTATAAACAAACTAAAATGTGATGGACTAGTAAAGGAGAACGGAAGATACAGAGAAAGCGAGAATTCCTCTCCAAAACAAGGTACTGTATTAAAAGTAGTCGTAAACAGAGACTGTGGTATTGTACGGAATTCGCGATGACACAATGCAGTAAGGAGTAAGTTGTGATCCACAACAGCCAAAGAAGCTCTCCAGATTATCACATCTCTCTTTCAGCATACTTAGCATAGCAGCGCCGTTAAGCTGAGGTCAACATAATGTTCTGTGTTCAAGAACTCAGCCTAGTTCTTGACCTCAGCTACAGCAGCTGGCATAATAGTGTAGGACCATGGGTTGTTGAAGTTTCAGATGAACTTGTGCTGTTGTAAATGTCGAGCATTATATTTCAAGAGAACAATATCTCATTTCGTGTATCAAGCAATGCTTTCACAGTCAATTACTACTATAAATTATCAGCGAGTCCTGGTGAAACGAAGTATGTAAAAATTAGGTAAATATTTTATTCACTTAAGTAATGAAGTGAATTAAGTCACAAAAGGAAGAGCCACATCAAATTCAATGCTTATCAGAATTCGTGGAGTCGCTCATCACATACCGGATATTAGATGATTAAACATCCCACTCGTATCTGATGTTCATTTCATTGTGATGTGTGACCTCGGCTGTCACATTCCTCTGCCGTGAGCCACATTTAGCCTTCGTTTCTAAAGCATCTTGGACACAGCATACAACAAATATTGACATTAGCAGTATATTAGTGTTTGACAGTGAATGTTGGAGGGGAAAGGAGAGGACTGAAGTTTTTGAATGTGATGTTATCGAAGGATGATACAAATTGAGTGAACTGATGAAAAATCTGGAGACCCTTCGAAGAAGGAGGTATATGAGAACACTATAAGAGCCGATACGGTGCTAAGATATTCTTCCAGACACGGGATAATAACCTATAAAGTACTAGAGGTCGAAGACTACAGGGGAAACTATCCATAAAAAAATTATATTCGTTTATTTTTTTCTTAAATATTGATTACTCTTTTTCTTACGAAATTCCTTTTGCCGTTGCTGTTCTCGTTTTAATTTCTCTTCTACTCCTCTAGTCACTTTCTATCCTGTTTGCTAGGTATTTAAAGATATACACGACTACTAATACGTCTCCGTCTGACAGCATCTTTAACTTGTTATTTCTGTCTAGTGTCACTACTTCTGTCTTCTTCGAATTCATTTTCATTACATAAATTACAGGCCGTTCGCTATTTAACTAACAACCATGAAGGAAATGGGAATGAAGCGCAAAACCAAAGAAGCCATAAACTCGTTGTAATTCAATTAAAAAGCGACAGTATATGTGAGAGGAGGAAGTACCAACTGTACAGTAGCAGACATGTCTTCGTTTTTCTCAAATATTGTTAACTCTTTTTCTTAGGAAATTCCTTTTGCCGTTGCTGTTCTCGATTTAATTTCTGTTCTACTCTTCTAGTCACTTTCCGTCCTTTTTTCTAGGTATTTAAAGATACACACGAGTTCTAATACTTCTCCATTTGACAGTATTTTTAACTTGTTCTTTCTGTCTAGTGTCACTACATCTGTCTTCTTTGAACTCATTTTCATTACATAAGTCTTTCCTTTTTGTTCAGTCATATGCACTATATCCTTTCATTCCTTTACCGGTAGATCTGTTGCTGGAAGGACCATGTCGTCTGAAAATCTCAAACACCATGTTCTTCTTTCTCTAGTTTTTACCCCCTCGTCATGTAGTGAGCAATCGTCAATCACTTTTCATAGGTGCAGACTGAAGATGATAACAGACAAACAGTAGTCCTGTCTTCCTCTTGTTCCCAATTCTGTACAGATGGTACTTTCTCCTCTCACGTATACTGTCGCTTTTAAATTTAATTTAATGGAGGATGTTGATTTAGAAACCAGGCAACGAATGCGGTTCCAACAGGATGGAGCAGCTCCCCGCTAAAAGTGTGTGGAACGTTTTAAATTTATGGTACCCTGGTCGGTTGATGGGACGCAGCGGACCAGTTCAGTGGCCTCGACGTGCACCAGACCTAGCATCTCCTGATATTTTCTTGTGGCGTTATTTAAAAAATATTGTTTATGAAAGACAGCCCACAATCCGAAACGATATGGAGCAACGCATTCGAAGAGTGTGTGCAGCCATACCATGGGTTGTGCTGCTCAAAACTGTAGACTACTTTCGCAGACGATTGCCTTTGCCCATTGAAGCAAATGGGGATGATTTTGTACAATTTCTTCATGGCTAATTTCATTAGTTAAGCATCCCAAATTGTGAGAGGCATTGGGACTCATACTAATGAAGCACCCCAACATGTGAGAGGCAAGGGGACTCACACGAATGAAGCACCACAAATTGAGAGAGGCCAGGGGACTCACATTAAAGAAGCACCCCAACATATGAGAGGCAAGGGGACGCACACTAATGAAGCAGCCTAACATGTGAGAGGCAACGGGACTCACACTAATGAAGCACCCCAGGGGAATATTATTCTACTACGTCCATGTCGTTGTTCCTGGGTAACGCTAAAAGTAGGATACATTTTACAAAAACAGCTTAATTTGGTGTAACGAATGAACTGGTTGACATTTTTTATCGATTTGATGCGTCTTTCTCGGATAACTCTAAACAATATCACAGGTCTTTTCTCTCGATTTCAGCGCCATCTGTCAATGGTTAAAAAAATGTTTCAGACAAAATTTGATTAATTTTTTAATGGAGAATTCGAATCTGCAATAAAAAATGGGTGTTTCCATTTAAGATTGAAAAGTTGCCCCCGCTCCACCCAAGGGGTCGGGGGCTGGAGGTCACCTTTAGTATCATTTGATGTCCCCCTTTGAGCTTATGAACTTGTCTTACCCACTATTTCTTGCCTGATGTATAGTTTTCGAGATAATCTCAACCGAAACTTCAGATGGTTCAAATGGCTCTGAGCACTATGCGACTTAACTTCTGAGGTCATCAGTCGGCTAGAACTTAGAACTAATTAAACCTAACCAACCTAAGAACATCACACACATCCATGCCCGAGGCAGGATTCGAACCTGTGACCGTAGCGGTCGCTCGGTTCCAGACTGTAGCGTCATAACCACACGGCCACTCCAGCTGGCAAACTTCACATGGACCACCCTGTTTATCTACGAGATCCACACAGGCCCTCCGCAAGCCACAGTATGATTCGTAGTGGAGGATACCGTGTATCACTAGCAGTCATCTCCTTTCCTGCTCCGTTTGCCCTAAAGTTTCGAATCTTATCTTCGTGGTGGTTACGAGAAGTATTTGATGGCAGCAGTAGAATCGTTCGGCAGTCAGCTTCAAATGGCGGTACTCTAAATTTTCTCAATAGTGTTTTTCGTAAAAACTTCGCGTTCCCTCCAGGTAATCCCATTTGAGTTCCCAAAGCATCTCTGTAACACACGTTGTTCTAGCATGTTGTTGTTGTTGTGGTCTTCAGTCCTGAGACTGGTTTAATGCAGCTCTCCATGCTACTCTATCCTGTGCAAGCTTCTTCATCTCCCAGTAGCTACTGCAACCTACATCCTTCTGAATCTGCTTAGTGTATTCATCTCTTGGTCTCCCTCTACGATTTTTACCCTCCACGCTGCCCTCGAATACTAAATTGGTGATCCCTTGATGCCTCAGAACATGTCCTACCAACCGAACCCTTCTTCTGGTCTAGTTGTGCCACAAACTTCTCTTCTCCCCAATCCTATTCAATACTTCCTCATTAGTTATGTGATCTACCCATCTAATCTTCAGCATTCTTCTGTAGCACCACATTTCGAGAGCTTCTATTCTCTTCTTGTCCAAACTATTTATCGTCCATGTTTCACTTCCATACATTGCTACACACCATACAAATACTTTCAGAAATGATTTCCTGACACTTAAATCTATACTCGCTGTTAACAAATTTCTCTTCTTCAGAAACGCTTTCCTTGCCATTGCCAGTCTACATTTTATATCCTCTCTACTTCGACCATCATCAGTTATTTTGCTCCCCAAATAGCAAAACTCCTTTACTACTTTAAGCGTCTCATTTCCTAATCTAATTCACTCAGCATCACCCGACTTAATTCGACTACATACCATTATCCTCGTTTTGCTTTTGTTGATGTTCGTCTTATATCCTCCTTTCAAGACACTATCCATTCCATTGAACTGCTCTTCCAAGTCCTTTGCTGTCTCTGACAGAATTACAATGTCATCGGCAATCGTCAAAGTTTTTATTTCTTCTCCATTGATTTTATTACCTACTCCGAATTTTTCTTTTGTTTCCTTCACTGCTTGCTCAACATACAGATTGAATAACATCGGGGAGAGGCTATAACCTTGTCTTACTCCCTTCCCAACCACTGCTTCCCTTTCATGTCCCTCGACTCTTATAACTGCCATCTGGTTTCTGTACAAATTGTAAATTGCCTTTCGCTCCCTGTATTTTACCCATGCCACCTTTAGAATTTGAAAGAGTGTATTCCAGTCAACATTGTCAAAAGCTTTCTCTAAGTCTACAAATGCTAGAAACGTAGGTTTGCCTTTCCTTAATCTTTCTTCTAAGATAAGTTGTAAGGTCGGTATTACCTCACGTGTTCCAGTGTTTGTACGGAATCCAAACTGATCTTCCCCGAGGTCGGCTTCTACTAGTTTTTCTGTAAGGTATTCGTGTTAGTATCTTGCAGCTGTGGATTATTAAACTGATTGTTCGGTAATTTTCACGTCTGTCAACACCTGCTTCCCTTGGGATTGGAATTATTATATTCTTCTTAAAGTCTGAGGGTATTTCGCCTGTTTGATACATCTTGCTCTCCAGATGGTAGAGTTTTGACAGGACTGGCTCTCCCAAGGCCTTCAGTAGTTCCAATGGAATGACGTCTACTCCGGGGGCCTTGTTCCGACTCAGGTCTTTGTTCTAGCATACCGGTAACAAAAGTAGCAGCCCGCCTCTGAATTGCTTCGATGTCTTTCTTCAATCTGGCCCTATACAGATCCCAATCACTCGTTCAGTACACAAGAGTAGGTCGCAGCAGCAACCTTTATGCGGTCTGCTTCACATGTGAAACGACTATCACTCTTCCCTGGGCACTCCTGACGGTACGCTTGTCTGTGATGAACACGACAACGCACTGCGTTCTGCTACTCAAGAAGTCTTCAAGCCACTCACAAATATGTTAACCTATTTTATGTGCTCCTAACTTCTTTAACAGCCCCCAGGGGTGCACCGTGTCAGATGATTTCCGGAAATTTAGAAACACAGAATCAACCTGTTGCCCTTCAACCACAGTTCACAATACATCAATTGAGAAAAGGGCTAGCTAAGCTTCACACGAGCGGTCCTTCCGACAATCGGGCTGGTTCGTGGACGTTAGCTTCTTAGTCTCAAGAAAGTTTATTGTATTCGAACTGAGAATATGTTCAAGGATTCTGCAGCAAACCGAAGTTAGGGATCTTGGTCTGCAATTTGGCGGCACCGTTCCTTTACCCTTCTTACATACTAGAGTCACCTGCGTTATTTTCCAGTCGCTTTGGACTTTGTGCTGTGCGGGAGATTCACGATAAATGAAGCCAGGTAAGGGGCCAGTGCCATAGAGATGTTTGTAAAACTGAATAGGCAGTCCATCCGGACAAGGCGATTTATTTGCCTTCAAGTCTCTCAGTTGTTTCTCTACGCCTCGTATGTTTATTACTGTGTCGTCCATACGGGAGTCTGTCGGATGGTCAAATGACGGTATATTTGTAAGATTCTCCTCTGTGAAGCGTTGCTTCAACGTGAAATTGAAAACTTCGGCTTTCGTTTTGATATATTTAACTGCTACACCAGACTGGTCAACAAAGGACTGAATGGAAGCGTCAGACACGCTTAACGATTTTACATACGACTAGAATTTTCTCGTGCTCTCTGCCAGATCTTTTACTAAGGTGTGATGGTGGTAGCTGCTTATGGTTCGCGCATAGCTCTTTCCACAGACACTACTAACCTTCGCTTGTCATCATTTGTGCGGCCTCTTTTGAACCAAGAGTGCAACTGCCTCTGTTTCCTCGTCATATTCAAATTTTCGTTATTAAACCATTGTGAGTCTTTTCCATTCCATATCCACTTACTAGTCATATAACTCTTTAGACCGCGGTTTGCAAACCGATCAAACTTTGCCCAAATTTTTCTGTGTCCATATCACTGGAACTAAGTGATATGCTAACAACTCAGTGATATGCTAACAACTACTTGTCTGTTCCATATATCAGAAACACTCCCCTAGCCTTCTTGACTGATTTATGAACTTTCGTAACCATAGTTGCAATAATGACATCATGATCGCCAATCCCTGGTTCCATACTGACATAGCTGGTAAGGTCCAACTTATTTGTAGCAGCAAGATCTAAGATATTTCCACTGTGTCGGTTGCCGAGGTAGCTACTCAAGACAATTTTCAGAAAACGTGTTCAGAAATATTTGTCTGTCAGTAACCTCCCCCCCCCCCCCACAATGAATCCATAGATATCCTAGTCTACAATCGGTAGGTTAAAGCAATCTGTATGAATTTCGGATGGCCTCAGAAGCCATGCGTTGGTGCTGATGTGAACCACAATTTGCGGACGACTTCACCCTGCGCGCTCGATAGCCGCAAGTAAGACCGGCTTCACATCTATAAAGGCATACTGAGTGCACATTGGCTTTCTTTCCAGCACCAAACGCTCCACAACATGCCTACCTTTGGAGGTCCCAATAACATAGATCCCCCTTCCCCCCCCCCACCCCCCGCGTGCCTGCTCGGACCCTGCTGAATGAGCGGACTCCTGTTCACTCTCAGAATGAATGGGCGAAGCCAGGCGGCCACTCTCCACACAGGTCCTCCGCTTCAAGCGACCCGAGCGCATTGCCACCCACCACTCACCCCTCTGTGAGGTTAGGTCCACAGTATCAGGTACATTAGGAAGTGCCTCGGGAGCAGAGCTCATGGGCAAAACAAGCGACACAGGAGGTGTCCCATGTGACACGACTGAATCTCCGTCACCGCTACATCCCGAGGCAGTTGTCTAAAGCTAGCGAAAAGCGCATTCAGCTGTTCGCGAACTGCGGTCAGTTCCTCCAGTCCCTGCACGCAGCCTAACGATCCTAGCAAGGCTAAATGAAGAAATAAACTATAAAAGTAGACAAAATCCTAGCTAAGCAACTTGCTGTTATCCTGAAGAGACATCAATAGACGCTGATGCGTTATAAGATATGTAACTGGTTGGTCAGTGAAGAGCTATTGTGCTACATACTGAATGAACTGAACGCTACAGAAGCACGAGATTGAACCTCTTAAACAGAGAAACATACACGAAATTTAATAAATACACTGCGAGGAAAACACAGAAAAAGATAAATACTTAACTAGCCGCCCTGTAATGGTATATCAGCCCAGACTGCAGCCTGACTGACTGGCTTGCTGAGGGAACCGATGGTTGCTTAAAAAAAAAAAAAAAAAAAAAAAAGAGACCCAAAGGACCCGCTAACATAGTAGGAAACTGATGATGATGAGTTCACTGGCTTTAGGTGCTACTCGGAGCTGAAGATATGGACACAGGAGAGGAAAACATGGGGGACGCCTCAAACTGCTCAGTAGATTCATCCCAAAGTCTCACATCAGTATGTTATACGTCAAAATAAAGGATTGTAATACTGTTTTTGGTTTAGGCATAAATGCAGATTTTTATTATTTTTAATTATTTATTATTTTTATTTATTTTCTATTTCCTAATTCAATATACAGAGGCAACTCACTACATGTTATCATTTGCTGTAACTACACGACTACGTTAAATAATTAAATTATTTTTCATTTTCATTGTCTTCCAATTGCCAAACTACAAACTGATAAAACATTCTTTCTGTTATACTGTTGGTTATATTTAATCATAGTTTCATACCCGAATAAACAAAATAATAGTATTCACATATTGCTGTTGACAATGCTTTTGTCATTATATTTTGAGACTGACAACATCAAACAAAGCTGCAAAGACAAATTTCTTTGTATGATTCATTCTATAATTACAGATTTTCTGCTCTGTTAATGTAGTCTGCTTGAAGCTGCAATGCTGCAACATCGATGGATATGCAAAGTGTTACAGCATGATGTAAAAGTCCTATATTTGTCTAACTTTTCGGATATACCCATTACATAACAAATATTAAATTATTAAACTTTCTTTCCATTGACCGGCTGAAGTGGCCGAGCGGTTGTAGGCGCTACAGTCTGGAACCGCATGACCTCTACGGTCGCAGGTTCGAATCCTGCCTGTGGTATGGATGTGTGTGATGTGCGTAGGTTAGTTAGGTTTAAGTAGTTCTACGTTCTAGGGGACTGATGACCTCAGAAGTTAAGTCCCATAATGCTCAGAGCCATTTGAGCAATTTTTTTTTGTTTCCATTCCTGCCTGTTGTCTGTCTTCATTAGTATGAAGCATGCCCTGAGCACTGACTTGTTCTTGTATTCGCTAAGACATGGGCGCAAACAGCCTCCAAATGACATCTTGAAGAACTTCTTGCTACTCCGGAAACACATGCTGTATCAGTTGAAGTAGGTTGCTGGTTGGAAGCTAGTACGAAAATATACCTCTTCTTGTCGCATCAATGACATGTTCGACCGGCGACAGATCGGGTGATAGGTCCGGTAACTCAAAGATTCACACACTCCTAAGGTGCGACGTGCCGTCTGGGTTCTGGCATTATCCTGCTGGAATATGTCTTATGGTACCATGATCACGTAAGGCGGGACAACTATGTTGATCATTCTTGCCACTTACCGAGTTTTATGCCTCCCTCCAAGAATGACCAAGTTTTTCCTATTATTATATCCAACACCCCCCAAACAACATAGTCCCAGGAAGTGTATGGAATTCGAGAGTCGATTTTTCCTATGACCTTTCACAAGGTTTTCTATTGTCTACTGGACCCACTGCGTATCTTTGACTGGCACAAACAGAAGAGAGAACCATCTCTAAATAGCGCAGATTGAGTCTGAATGTCCCACTTGACTGTTGTTCTGTATTATGTTGCCAGTAATATGTTATCCGAAACGACGCACAACTCGATATCTCAACTGAGATTTCAATGATCTGATCTAAGCCGTTCGTAGTAACATTCTGCCCGCAACGTCAGCCCGGGTGTCAGCTGATGCCATCTGATTATACTGAAAACAAGCTCGGATAATGACGAAATATCAGTCAACATCTACTCGTACAAGAGGACTGGATCTATTGAAGCATCCCTTTTGTAGCATTCTGTCAAGCCATTCATGCTACAACAATTTCTACTTCTGTCAGAGCGCTTTGTGACTGACATGTCCGCAAGAGCACATGGAGGAGAGAAGCAGTGTTTCTACATTCATCGCATGTATTCTCACATTCTGTTCACCTTGCTCTAACTCATGAACTGTTCTCAAGGAGAGACTGGTATCAGGTTTGTCAGTCAGACCAATACTACACTTTCAGTTAAGTTTTATTTACGGTAACCCGATTTTAAAATTGAAGACTACGAAGCGGTTTCTCCTGATAACGTGACCTACTCTTCTACAAGCGGGGAACGTTAACGTTATTGAACTTATCAGATCATGTTTCACCAACGAAATCTTTCGCCTAAGTCATATTTTCACTTGCTTCAAACTGCAACTCTCTTGGAGATAACCAACACGAGACAATTTCAGTTACATTTGACGTACAAACATGTGTTCGCACGTTAAGAGTCATTACGAGAAATAAACCACTTCGTTTGTAAGTAATTTGTTATTTTATTTACTGACAGTCAACCTTATTTCTGACAGAATAAAAAATTAAGACTTATACTTTATCATCTGGTTTAGCAAAATTAATTTAAATATGCCAGCCAGTAACGGTATGAAGGAAAATATCGGTAAAAAGAATGAGCTACTCTGACACGACATGAGACATTTTTTACCACAGATAATGTGAATATTTGCCCAGTCTGGCACTAAATATCCAGCGTACACTTTGCTCTTTGCTTCAGTTACATCTCTGCGGCTGGAGTTAACAACATGCATCAAATTTGAGCGGAGTAAACAAACACACACTCACTCACTCACTCACACACACACACACACACACACACACACACACACACACACGGTTACATGTATGCACACACTCGGTAAGGGACGTCTTGAAACAATATGTACCACGTATTTATAGCACTGAGAATTTTACTTGAGGCAGATTTTATGCAGGGATTTAACAATAGCTGTAAATTGGCGAATCCTCCTGTTCCTGTTTCCCTTTCTAGTATGGAGGCTCTTCCCAAATCTGAATGTTTCTTTCCAGGAGTATAGCCGGCCTCGGTGGCCGTGCGGTTCTAGGCGCTTCAGTCCGGAACCTCGGGACTGCTACGGTCGCAGGTTCGAATCCGGCGTCGGGTATGGATGTGTGTGATGTCCTTAGGTTAGTTAGGTTTAAGCAGTTCTAAGTTCTAGGGGACTTATGACGTAAGATGTTGAGTCCCATAGTGCTCAGAGCGATTTTTGATTATAAGCCAAATGGGAGACAGCAATACCGGGTGTATATTGTTTTCGCTGAAACTGGAAAGATGGGTAGGACCAAAATGAACAGGAAGAAATTGTTGGAAGCAGAGTTCGCAAATTTATATATTTTGATGATATCTATAAAACTCTTATCACAGAAGAAATATATATTAATGAGCACTGAAAATGGTAGCAAAAATTAAAAGAAGAGTATCTTTTTATTTTAGTTCACTTAACTGCTGGAGTTTGTTGGGAAATTGTAAGCTCCTCATTCGTACCAAAGTTACAGGGGAAGATTCCGATTTTCTTTGTTTAGAACAAGAGGCAGAAACAAAGATAATATAGATAGTACACTAAACATATTTTCCGAAAATTGTTTGGAGATGCTTGTGATACAGCCCATCCGTGAGGAGAACTTACAGAATGCGGTATTAGTTGTGATCGCAACGATTAGACCCAAAGCTCAGGATTGAGTGGTTCACTGGACACAGGGAGAGGAACCAGTGACGACGACGTTATTATAGCATCGTTGTATACTTTTTATCGAGTGAAAATTTAGAGAAGCTTGAAATATACCAGTAAACCTGCATAACGAGTGTGATAGATAAATGATTAGTTGAAACGTCCCCTTTGAACATTTATACATGACTGTGCTTAAACTGACACACAATATCTTTTAGCGCAACGCAATCTGACTTTCAAAAATCTCTACTAAAGAATGGCCCTGACTAACATTAACCTATACCTTTCACAAATAACTTACCTCACAAAAATCTTCGTTACTCGAACTACTGCAATACAGCGAGCGCCACTACTGCCAGCTAAATAAAATATTCAAACTACGGAAGGCACTAACTACTGATTATGAAACGTCTCCTTTGAAAAATTATACAAGACTGTGCTTAAACTGACACACAATATTTTTTAGCGCAACGCAATCTGACTTTCAAAAATCTCTACTAAAGAATGGCCCTGACTAACATTAACCTATACCTTTCACAAATCAGTTACCTCACAAAAATCTTCGTTACTCGAACTACTGCAATACAGCGAGCGCCACTACTGCCAGCTAAATAAAATATTCAAACTACGGAAGGCACTAACTACTGATAGGCATAGTTAGCAAATGAAAGATTTTAATAGAGAACAAACAATGTATTTACCTTAATATTCATCAAAAGTCATAATATATACAGCAGTTCATGACATCCATTTTTACAAATTTCAAAACTCCGCCATTTCTCTCCCCACATCCACCACTGCTGGCGGCTCACCTCCAACTGCGCAACGCTACGCGCTGTTCACATCCAGCTGCCCAACACTACAATGGCAGACAACAATGCAAACTAGCCACAGACTGCACACAGCACAGCCAGTGATTTTCATACAGAGCGCTACGTAACGTTGCCAATAAGAAAACATAAACAGCCTACTTACATAGTAAGTGCGTGAGCTGTTGGCAGCGAACGTTCTCTGGGAAATAGAATGTTAACGAACCTCTGGAAGAAATTCGGATGTATTGTAAGATACACTGAGGTGACAGAAGTCATGGGATACCTCGTAATATCGTGTCTGACTTCTTTTTGCCCGGATTAGTACTGCCATTGGAGGTGGGATGGATTCAGCTAGTAGCTGGAATTCCCCTGCATAAATATTAAGCCATACGGCCTTCGTAGAACTCCATAGCTGCGGAAGCGTCGCTGGTGCACGATTTTGTGTACGAACTGCCTTCTCGATTGTGTTCCATAACTGTTCAGCGGGATGCATGTAGGGCAACCTGAGCAGGCAAATCATTCACTCGAATTGTCGAAAAAGTTCTTCAAACATCGCGAACAGTTGCGGTCCGGTGACATGGCGCACTGTCATCCATAAGAATTCCATCGTTGTCTGGGAACCAGTAGCCAGAGGAGTCCATTACATGTAAACACAGCCCACATCACGATGAAGCCATCACCAACTGGCACAGCGCCTTGTTAACAACTTCAGCCCACGGCTTCGTGTGCTATGCGTCACATTGGAATCCTGACATAAGCGTTTACCAACCGAAATCTGGACTCATCTGACCAGACCATGGTTTTCCAGTCGTCTACGGTCCAACCTATTGGTCATGAGCCCAGAAGCGGCATTGTAGGCGATACCGCGCTGTTAGGAACGGTATTCGCTTCGGTCGTCCGCTGTCACAGCCCATTTCACGCAGTGCTGCTTGCCTGCTAGCGCTGAAAATTCTAAGCAAACTCCACTGCTCTCGGTCGTTAAGTGAAGGCCGTGGGCCATTGCGTATAACACTCTTGACACTGTGTAACTCTGAATATTGAAATTTCCAACAATTTTTAAAATGGTATGTCCCATGCATCTAGCTTCAACTACTCTGTTAATACTCGTCGTTCTACCATAAAATGACAGCTCCGCCAATGCAACGCCCTTTCATATGTTTTGCATGGGACACTACTGCCATCTTTATATGTACATATCGCTATCCCAAGACTTTTGTCACCTCAGTCTATGTATTAGCCAACTTGGTGATAGCAACGACACCAGGGTAGATTTGTACTGTTAGGAAGTCAATAAAAATATGAAAACATAATAATCTCAAATGAGGGCGAATCTTTGATGACAAACAAAATCTAAACAGAGTGAAAACAAGCTTAAAGACCTCGTAATTGCAACTGTGTCAGGAAGAAACAGTTAACGTTGGATCCGTTAGAGTGTTGCTATGTAGCTAAGATAAATACGACAGATGTTTACCTTTATCTACATGGTCGGTTATGTAACATTTAAGGAAACCTGATACGTTGTGTTCTAAAACTAAAGGCAACACTTAAGTTATTTACTTATCTTGGCAGCTTTTACTCAGTTTGTAGCGAATCACTGGCCAATAACTACTACTACTACTTCTACTAGTACTAGTAGTAGTTTTATTCATTTCTAGATCTCTTTTTACAGGGATATAAGACATGTCGAAGTATTTATAAGTTTAGACCAATTTAAAATAAGCTAATTGGTATACACATAAATTTACAGATTTCTAGTTAGAGACAAACATTATATTTAATCCTTTTTTAATCCTTTTTTACAAATAACTTATTACATAATGTAATGCCACAATGTTCACTCGTACCCCACTATCAGTCACTGCACACACTACACATACATTGTTTCATAACACTTCACTCACTACAAACAAAAACACACACACACTGGTGATCTCTGGGCCACAACTTCCCATTTGCTATCCTGAAAAGCTGGTTCAGCATCCCTCTATAATGAGTGAGATGTTGAGCTCAGAAAGAGGAAAAGGTGTTAGTGGGGGTAGGTTTTTCTAGAAAAGGAGAAAAGAACGAAAAAGACTGTGAAGGTGTTATGTGGAATGTACGACTTTTTATAATCATTATTATTATTTATTTTTATAACATATTTTTACCAAAACCTTACACTGTTTTATCTATTAATCCTTCAATGTATAAAATGTATTGCATAACATGTAATTTTTAGCTGCCCTTTTAAATAAGTGTATTTTTCCAGTTTCTTTTATCTGTTTTGGTAATTTGTTGTACAGCTTTAGTCCTTGGTAGGAAATGCTGTTTTGAGTTTTATGTTTATTTTTTCATGCAAAATGTAAGTTGAGTCTGGCTCTTGTTCCATGGCCATGGACAGAACTGTTTGGGCAGTAGTTACCAATGTTATTTTTTATGTGTACAACTTTCAACGCTACTTTCGCGTTCTCGTCAATACGGTACCAGAACGTTTAAGTTCTACCATTGTAAAGACGGAAGATCCGCGATTCGGAATGTCAGAACTGTGTAGTAAGTAGCGGCAGGAACACAACCACAAAATCACGCAGCACTAACACTCCAAACCATTTCATTTCTTTAGTACTGTTATTTGTTTACTAACACCAATATTTGTCTGGCTTTCTTTGACATGGAGAAGCAACACGAACAATTACTGTTAAGATTGTTGCTGTTGAACAATTATGTTACTTTACTTTCGGAAATGCTATTGAAAACTTATACTCTTGGTCACGCAAAGCGGTGACTCTTAAACTGATACGTGCAAATTTTAGTATTTAATAATGATTTTCAGAATTTACTACCCAAACAATACTATTTCCAGTAATTTACTATTATTGAAGCTTCAATAAACACCAGGATACTCGGAATAAATTCGTTTAGGTAAGGACCCTACTGAGGTAAATGAGATAGGAAAATTATGGTCAAACACAAAGGTACATTTAACACCTATATTCCACTGATTGAAGAAGGATGGTTCATACTGTGATACACTTCTAAATAAAGTACTTTGCCTGCTACTCATATCGAAGGTGGCGTGAGGCAGTGCTGCATAGTAACATTGTGCCGGTATGGCTCTTGATGTACATAGCTCTGTCTTCTTCTTGGTGGCGATGATAAAATTGCAAATTTCTGAGCTATTAATTTATTGCCTTACTGCGCTAATCATGTAGAACACGTCCGAGGCCAAAACCCAGTCTTGCACGTACATTCGGGGCCTCTAGTGCTTGACCAACGTAATGCGTGTTCTCCACTTGCAGGGCAGCTACCGACTGTGTCAGCCACTTGCGCACCAATTCTCACTCCCGCGCCGCACCACCTTTTCCATTCCACCACAGAGCGGAGTTCCGTTCTACCGATGATCCCTACACCTTTTCAATTTACACTTCTGCTTACAAAAACCTTAACCTATGAACCATCTACCATTGCATGACAGCATATACATACAAAATTGACATAATTAATTACAGTTGTACTTGAAATATTACATGTTTACAAAATAGGTTTTAATATATTTGTTCCACCTGCGTCAAAGAGGTTATTTTAAACAGATAAACTATACTTAACAAAAGCTTACTCTCATCATAGTATTTGCTTAATTTTTCAAATTTATTATGGAACAAAAAATTTTTTAAATATACAGATTAATGGCAGTATTATATTTACAATAGCATTAAAAACTGAATGGTGAATGTACTCACATGGAGCAGTTATAATCCCCATTGTTTTGAATAGATCTTTACAATGAGCTCGACTACCATATTTGGTTATTATTCTTATGGCTTTTTTTCTGGAGTTTGAAAATTGTGTTCATATTTTATGCATTTGTTCCCCAAAATAAAATGCCATAGCTAAGAATTGAGTGTACATATAAATAATATGTAACTAAAAGACATGGTAAGTTACACACTGAAGACAGGATTCTAAGGGAATAACATGCTGATGACACTCTGTTTGCAAGTACCTCTGTGTTCACACCACTTCAACTGAGAATCAATATTCATTCGTAGAAATTTTGCATTTGTTACACAGTATATAGAGGTGCCATCTACATTTAATTTTACATTTTCATTTCACCTTCTCAAACTGAAATTCATGGCATTAGTTTTCTTTATGTTCAATGTCACTTTATTGCTTATTAACCAGTCGTAAACTTCCTTGAGAGCTTCATTAGCTTTCTCTGCAAGGATTTATCTTGTTTTCTCAGTGAGTATAATATTGCTGTTACCAGCGAAGATAATTTTTTCTCCATGGGTAACGTAACTGAGAAAGTTAATGATGTGTAGCAGGTATAGTATTGGTCCTAGTATGCTACCTTGTGGAACCCCTATATTAATGTATTTCGGATTCTAAATGTTTAGATCTATTTGAAGTATGTGTTATCTCTACTCTTTGCACTCTGTCTACCAGGTATGAGCGAAACCAGTCATTTGCTACCCATCTTATTCCTAATTCTTCTAATTTACACTCCTGGAAATTGAAATAAGAACACCGTGAATTCATTGTCCCAGGAAGGGGAAACTTTATTGACACATTCCTGGGGTCAGATACATCACATGATCACACTGACAGAACCACAGGCACATAGACACAGGCAACAGAGCATGCACAATGTCGGCACTAGTACAGTGTATATCCACCTTTCGCAGCAATGCAGGCTGCTATTCTTCCATGGAGACGATCGTAGAGATGCTGGATGTAGTCCTGTGGAACGGCTTGCCATGCCATTTCCACCTGGCGCCTCAGTTGGACCAGGGTTCGTGCTGGACGTGCAGACCGCGTGAGACGACGCTTCATCCAGTCCCAAACATGCTCAATGGGGGACAGATCCGGAGATCTTGCTGGCCAGGGTAGTTGACTTACACCTTCTAGAGCACGTTGGGTGGCACGGGATACATGCGGACGTGCATTGTCCTGTTGGAACAGCAAGTTCTCTTGCCGGTCTAGGAATGGTAGAACGATGGGTTCGATGACGGTTTGGATGTACCGTGCACTATTCAGTGTCCCCTCGACGATCACCAGTGGTGTACGGCCAGTGTAGGAGATCGCTCCCCACACCATGATGTCGGGTGTTGGCCCTGTGTGCCTCGGTCGTATGCAGTCCTGATTGTGGCGCTCACCTGCACGGCGCCAAACACGCATACGACCATCATTGGCACCAAGGCAGACGCGACTCTCATCGCTGAAGACGACACGTCTCCATTCGTCCCTCCATTCACGCCTGTCGCGACACCACTGGAGGCGGGCTGCACGATGTTGGGGCGTGAGCGGAAGACGGCCTAACGGTGTGCGGGACCGTAGCCCAGCTTCATGGAGACGGTTGCGAATGGTCCTCGTCGATACCCCAGGAGCAACAGTGTCCCTAATTTGCTGGGAAGTGGCGGTGCGGTCCCCTACGGCACTGCGTAGGATCCTACGATCTTGGCGTGCATCCGTGCGTCGCTGCGGTCCGGTCCCAGGTCGACGGGCACGTGCACCTTCCGCCGACCACTGGCAACCACATCGATGTACTGTGGAGACCTCACGCCCCACGTGTTGAGCAATTCGGCGGTATGTCCACCCGGCCTCCCGCATGCCCACTATACGCCCTCGCTCAAAGTCCGTCAACTGCACATACGGTTCACGTCCACGCTGTCGCGGCATGCTACCAAAGTTAAAGACTGCGATGGAGCTCCGTTTGCCACGACAAACTGGCTGACACTGACGGCGGCGGTGCACAAATGCTGCGCAGCTAGCGCCATTCGACGGCCAACACCGCGGTTCCTGGTGTGTCCGCTGTGCCGTGCGTGTGATCATTGCTTGTACAGCCCTCTCGCAGTGTCCGGAGCAAGTATGGTGGGTCTGACACACCGGTGTCAATGTGTTCTTTTTTCCATTTCCGGGAGTGTATTTAATAGAATCATGTAGCCAACTTTATGAAAGGCCTTAGAAAGATCAAAAAATATACCTGTGACACAATCATCTTTTCAACATTGATGTTCAAATGTTTCTGTGTGGTATACACGTGATGTACTGGAAACGATACTGCTTGTGGAATAGTAAATGTCGAATGCTGTTTTAATAAAGTTTCAATTGACTGGCGGACTGTAAGCAATCCCGTTTGAGCAGTAATGACTCGTGGTATGATACTACAATCACGGAAAGTTACTACGTACATCGAATCAATAAGTTATGTTTGTATCAAGAAGTTACGTTTCTTAGGCCAGTCGATGAGGCTATACAGGAACAAAGCAAGAAGAAGCAGACTTTGGAGGTTGCACGCACGCTAGTCGACTACTCTTGGTGAAATTTCTCGCGGGAGCCGTGAATGTGGGATGGCCGGCCGCCGCAACGGCTTGGCCAGAGCAGGGAAATGTGCCCAATGCAAGCAAGATAAGCTCAAGCCTGCGCACCAGCCCCAGCCGGCGCTACAGGGCCAAGGCACTCCTCCTCCAGTGCGAGCCAGAAACCACGGCAGGCAGGACACGTTCAGACAAGTGGAAACACCTTTGTCTAATGAAGTTCAGATACATTCGTTTCAAGGTTGTCAAGGAAGAATGCTATGCAACTTTGGCAGCTCTCAGTATGAAATCAGATGTCTATCATTCAACACTAGGCAGACCTCGAGATCTTAACATTCTATCGCGTATACCGGGTGATCAAAAAGACAGTATAAATTTAAAAACTTAATAAACCATGGAATAATGTAGATAGAGAGGTGAAAATTGACACACATGCTTGGAATGACAAGGGGTTTTATTAGAACCGAAGAAACACCCCATATTGCTAGACGTGTGAAAGATCTTTTGCGCGCGTCGTTTGGTGATGATGGTGTGCTCTGCCGCCACTTTCGTCATGCTTGGCCTCCCAGGTTCCCAGACCTCAGTCCGTGCGATGGTTGGCTTTGGGGTTACCTAAAGTCGCAAGTGTATCGTGATCGACCGACATCTCTAGGGATGCTGAAAGACAACATCCGATGCCAATGCCTCACCATAACTCTGGACATGCTTTACAGTGCTGTTCACAACATTATTCCTCGACTACAGCTATAGTTGAGGAATGATGGTGGACATATTGAGCATTTCCTGCAAAGAACATCATTTTTGCTTTGTCTTACTTTGTTATCCTAATTATTGCTATTCTGATCAGATGGAGCGCCAACCGTTCTGATAAAACCCCATGTCATTCTAAGTATGTGTGTCAATTTGTACCTCTCTATCTACATTATTTCGCGATTTATTCTGCTTCAAATATATACTGACTTTTTGATCACCCGGTATATCTGTCGTGTATCAACTTGATCCGAGGAATGCTTATGGTTATAAGAACTTTGGTGGCTGTGGTTCTGGACTGACAGGGAGTACTGTAGGAAGAAAGGAAAAGAAACACGAGATGGTGCAATAAATACTGGTTCTCACGAGAGAGAGAAATAAATATATGGAAACATTTGAACAAAAAAGAGCAATCAAAAACTACAAGGTCCATTAAAACTGCAGCACGATGAAAACACCGTACAACAAGCGCCAAATTGGCACAGAGTGTAGCACACCCTTTGAGACGCAAATGATGTACCATTTCCGAGCGCAAAGCAGGTAGGAACGCAGTCTTCAGTTTGTGTACGAGGCGATTCTGCTATCCCTATCGATGTCGTATTATGCAATCCACCTTCAGAATCCACGCATGAGATTTTCATATTCCCTCGCTCACTACGCGCACCGACAATACCACAATCAGCCCCTCCTACCACAGTTAAAAATTTTGCTACTGCAAAATTATTTCCCACATCTGACCACTTTTAGTCTTCACTGACTGGCCCTGTAAGACCGCCGGCTTAGTCGATCACTTACAAATTGTAAAATTGACGTTTGTGTATATTTTATCTAACAATTTTGAGATTTTTAAGAGCATAAAATAAACATTCGCATCGTTGAATTCGTCAAGCCTTCTGACTACGAAGGTACCTTGCTTGTAAGGGTTAAGTTTTGATCGAATTGTGAACATAATTAGTTTTAGCGTAACATTTACAGAAGTCGTTTTTCTTTAATTTCCCTCACGGGCTCGCTTAATAATGTTAACGAAATAGCTGCCCATATTAGTGGCATAGCAGCCTATTCTATAGAGAACGTGGAAGGTCGAATATCGGGAACAATTCGTGTATCGGAAATTTTGTGCAGGGTTTTGAGGGAGTGCCACGAACAACGTACTAGATATCCTGACTGGTAAGTGATGAATGTGGGGTGGAGGTACATTTGGAGGACACTTTTGTATGTTTTTCCCAAATTGCCTGAAAACCATGGTCTCCAGCGGAAACGTACTTCAGTACAAAGTTTAGATACTTCCAATTTACTTCTGCTCATTATTTCTGTAGGACTCGTAGTGTACGAGTAGCGAGCGAGACAAAATGAAAATCTCGCGCGCGTTTTATGGAGGCCAAATATAAAATTACGGGTAGCATAAAACGAAATCGGTAGGTGCAGCCCTATCACCGTTCACAATGAAAGATGATGCACCTAGTTTCTCATTCTGAAATTGCGTTTGACTGTAAGTTGATTGTGAGAAGATCGCAGGATCCCTTTTGTTTCTTCAGTCATATTGGATCCTTCAGCCCCACTACGAACATCGAGTAAGGGAATAACTTAGTTTGCAGTAAGACAAGTATTTAGACGGCCGTAGCGACGAAGCTCGGAGCACTAAGGACGTCTGCACTGCACAGCATAGAGATTTCCCACGGAACAGCAGCAGAAGCAGCAGGTAGGCGAGCCGATAGTGATCAGCCAGACTACAACACAGGGATACGGGAGTGGCATCACTTGTTTGAGAAGACCACGGGAAACCCAAATCAGAAAGACCGTCATGTGATCGGAGTCTCCATCCTTCATAATAGAAGTCAGTCTGCTTAAAACAGCGCCACCTCATCCTCTTAATTCCTGATATACAATGGTCTTTGTAAATTTCAGTATTGCAAAACTGCTAGAGTACACTGTTCATTCATTTATCAATGCCGATCACCGCACACAGTATGCACATATAGTTTCGTATTGTAACATTACACAGGCTGTCAGCTGACATCAGTATCAATAAGGCGATTATTTGGTTCCCTTCCTTATTCTGCACCACAGTTTTCAGTTTATTTGACTGAATATGTCTGTCAACATATAATTAGTGAGATATTCAGATCAGACAATGAATAAGATATTAATATTATTCCATTACAGCAGGGACGGCTAAGATTCCGGCTCGCGATCCATGCCCTGTCACGAGTTCCATTGCCCCCAGCCTCGCTGCGCATTTCTACCACTGCCATGCCACACTGTTTAGGTGCCTGGAGAGAAGAATGGGGGAACTGGGAATGAGTTGGATTTAAACAAAAGTGCATACGAACTGCATATTACTAGCTTTTATATTTCAGATTTCTCAACAACATAGATCAAAAACAAAAAAATTTTCATTGTTATTTAATTATTTCTGCCGTGCTGTAGATATATATTTTATCTGATAGAAACTGTCAATTTACGGACAAATTTTTGCATTCAAGTTGCTATGTAATGATGACCTTCACCTTCACCAACTGAAGAGAGATGTGCTGACCGAAAGATGCCCAACAGCAATAGTAAATAGAATGTCATGATGAACCGAATACTTCCGCGAAGGAAGGAGTAAAGCCGAGACAGACCGAGCTGGGACCAACCCACTCGCCCCATGTGACGTTTGCCACGCAGTGGCTGGCCGTACAATACAAAGATTTGATAAAAGTTTTCCAGACGAGAAAAGACAATAGAATACTCCGAATGCACATTGTGATATGACAGAAATGTCGTATAACTATTAAAAAAGAACGACTCTACTCTAGAGATAACTGAGGAGAAATGTAGCAAAATTGAGGATAAATAGATTAGGTTTTAACGTCGCGTCGACTACGTGGATTAATAGATACGGAGCCTAGTTCCTGCTGACGAACTATGGGGAAGGAAATCGATATTTTCGATGAGACAATCCCAGTATTTGTCTTTAGCAATATAAGGGAACCCGAGAAAAACCTAATTCCGGATGCTCAGAGGAAACTTTGAGCCGTTGTCCATCCGAATTCAAATCCATTGTTGTAAACTGAGGCACATCACTCACTAGGAAGAGGCCTCTTACATGGGTAACCGATTAGGCTCTTATTTGGCTGGTCACTTGTGTAGAACATAAAATGAAAGACTCTGAAGTACTTTGGCTTAGCACCCCTACCCCGTCCACTGTCCTAGCCTTTATTCAGAAAACTACCCCTGAAGATTACGACACACAATCGACTCAAATTGAGGGGATGGATAGATAACTGACTTTGAGCATTAATCCAGAGAAGAAACTGTTTCACTGCCCCCTATGTACCCACAAAGCAAACGTTGAGCGACGAATGCAGCGCTAACGTAACGATCAAAGTATCCGTCTCGGGAACAGAGAACCTGTGTTCGATTGTTAAGTGAATTTGATTTTACTTTGTATTTTACTTCCTACCAAAATTGTTAGGAACGGGAGGGATAATAAGGTAGGTAAACCAATAAGGAAAACATCAAAGCAAGCGAATAAATCTCTAAATGATTTGGTGTAATAAAAAATTAATAATTTAATCCAGGTTGCCCTACAATGTCACATAAAGACACATAGTTACAGGTTCTCCATTTCTTTCGAAAAACTAGATGGATGGTACTGTTGTTGTTGTTGTTGTTGTGGTCTTCAGTCCTGAGACTGGTTTGATGCAGCTCTGCATGCTACTCGATACTGTGCAAGCTTCTTCATCTCCCAGTACTTACTGCAACCTACATCCTTCTGAATCTGCTTAGCGTATTCATCTCTTGGTCTCCCTCTACGATTTTTACCCTCCGCGCTGACTTCCAATGTTAAATTTGTGATCCCCTGATGCCTCAGAACATTTCCTACCAACAGGTCCCTTCTTCTTGTCAAGCTGTGCCACAAACTCTTCTTTTCTCCAATTCTATTCAATACCTCCTCATCAGTTATGTGATCTACCCATCTAATCTTCAGCATTCTTCTGTAGTACCACATTTCCAAACCTTCAATTCTCTTCATGTCAAAACTATTTATCGTACATATTTCACTTCCATACATGCCTACACTCCATACAAATACTTTCAGAAACGACATCCTGACACTTAAATCTATACTCGATCTTAACAAATTTCTCTTCTTCAGATACGCTTTTCTTGCCACTGCCAGTCTACATTTTATATCCTCTTTACTTCGACCATCATCTGTTAGTTTGATCCCCAAATAGCAAAACTCCTTTACTACTTTAAGTGTCTCATTTCCTAATCTAATTCCCTCAGCATCACCAGACTTGAAACTTCCTGGCAGATTAAAACTGTGTGCCCGAAAGAGACTCGAACTCGGGACCTTTGCCTTTCACGGGCAAGTGCTCTACCACTTGCCCGCGAAAGGCAAAGGTCCCGAGTTCGAGACTCGGTGGGCACACAGTTTTAATCTGCCAGGAAGTTTCATATCAGCGCACACTCCGCTGCAGAGTGAAAATCTCATTCTGGAAACATCCCCCAGGCTGTGGCTAAGCCATGTCTCCGCAATATCCTTTCTTTCAGGAGTGCTAGTTCTGCAAGGTTCGCAGGAGAGATTCTGTAAAGTTTGGAAGGTAGGAGACGAGGTACTGGCAGAAGTAAAGCTGTGAGTACCGGGCCTGAGTCGTGCTTCGGTAGCTCAACTGGTAGAGCACTTGCCCGCGGAAGGCAAAGGTCCCGAGTTCGAGTCTCGGTCGGGCACACAGTTTTAATCTGCCAGGAAGTTTCATATCAGCGCACACTCCGCTGCAGAGTGAAAATCTCAGAGTGAAAATCTCAGACTTAATTCGACTACATTCCATTACCCTCGTTTGCTTTTGTTGGTGTTCATCTTGTATCCTCCTTTCAAGACACTGTCCATTCCGTTCAACTGCTCTTGCAAGTCCTTTGCTGTCTCTGACAGAATTACAACGTCATCGGCTAACCTCACAGTTTTTTTATTTCTACTCCGTAAATTTTAATACCTGCTCCGAATTTTTCTTTTGTTTCCTTTACTGCTTGCTCAATTTACAGATTGAATAACATCGCGGACTGGCTACAACCCTGTCTCACTCCCTTCCCAACCACTGCATCTCTTTCATGCCCCTCGACTCTTATAACTGCCATCTGGTTTCTGTACAAATTGTAATTAGCCTTTTGCTCCCTGAATTTTACCCCTGCCACCTTTAGAATTCGAAAGAGAGTGTTCCAGTCAACATTGTCAATAGCTTTCTCTAAGTCTACAAATACAAGAAACGTAGGTTTGCCTTTCCTTAATCTTTCTTCTAAGGTAAGTCGTAGGGTCAGTATTGCCTCACTTCCAACATTTCTACGGAATCCAAACTGATCTCCCCCAGGGTCGGCTTCTACCAGTTTTTCCATTCGGCTGTAAAGAATTCGAGTTAGTATTTTGCAGCTGTGACTTATCATACTGATAGTTCGGTAATTGTCGCATCTGACAACACCTGCTTACTTTGCGATTGTAATTATTATATTCTTCTTGAGGTCTGAGGGTATTTCGCTTGTCTCATACATCTTGCTCACCAGATGGTAGAGTTTTGTTAGGACCGGCTCTCCCCAGGCCGTCAGTAATTCTAATGGAATGTTGTGTACTCCTGGGGACTTGTTTCGACTCAGGTGTTTCAGTGCTCTGTCAAATTCTTCACGCAATATCGTATCTCCCATTTCATCTTCATCTACATCCTGTTCCATTTCAATAATACTGTCCTCAAGTACATCGCCCTTGTATAGACCCTCTATATACTCCTTCCACCTTTCTGCTTTCCCTTCTTTGCTTGGAACTGGGTTTCCATATGATCTCTTGATATTCGTTCAAATGTCTCTCTTTTCTCCAAAATTCTCTTTAATTTTCCTGTAGGCAATATCTATCTTGCCCTAGTGCGATAAGCCTCTACATTCTTACATTTGTCCTCTAGCCATCCCTGCTTAGACATTTTGCACTTTCTGTCGATGTCTAGTTTGACACGTTTGTATTCCTTATTGCCTGCTTCATTTACTGTATTTTTATATTTTCTCCTTTCTTCAATTAAATTCAGTATTGCTTCTGTTACCCAAGGATTTCTAACAGCCCTCATCTTTTTACCTACTTGATCCTCTGCGGCCTTCACTACTTCATCGCTCAGAGCTACCCGTTCTTCTTTTACTGTATTTCTTTCCCCCATTCCTGTCAATCGTTCCCTTACGCTTTCCCCGAAATTATTGTCAGTTTATCCATGTCGCATCTCCTTAAATTCCCACCTTTCTGGAGTTTCTTCAGTTTCAATCCACAGTTCATAACCAATAGATTGTGGTCAGAGTACACATCTAACCCTGGAAATGTCTTATAATTTAAAACCTGGTTCCTAAATCTCTGTCTTACTGTTATATAATCTATCTGATACCTTCTAGTACCCCCAGGATTTTTCCATGTATACAACCTTTTATGATTCTTGAACCAAGTCTTAGCTATGATTATGTTATGCTCTGTGCAAAATTCTACCACACGACTTCCTCTTTCATTTCTTATCCCCAATCCATAATCTCCTACTACGTTTCCTTCTCTCCCGTTTCCTCCTACTCTCGAATTCCAGTCACCCATGACTATTAAATTTTCGTCTCCCTTCACTATCTGAATAATTTCTGTTATTTCATCATACATTTCTTCAATTTCTTCGTCATCTGCAGAGCTAGTTGGTATATAAACCTGTATTACTGTAGTAGGCGTCTATCTTGGCCACAATAATGCGTTCACTATGTTGTTTGTAGTAGCTTACCCGCATTCCTATTTTTTTATTCATTATTAAACCTACTCCTGCATTACCCCTATTTGACTTTGTATTTATAACCCTGTAGTCACCTGACCAGAAGTCTTGTCCCTCCTGCCACCGAACATCACTAATTCCCACTATTTATAACTTTAACCTAGCCTTTTCCCTTTTTAAATTTTTAACCTACCTGCCCGATTAAGGGATCTGACATCCACGCTCCGATCCGTAGAACGCCAGTTTTCTTTTTCCTGATAACTGGTACTAGTCATATAAATATTACAAGTAAATATGCTCGTGACACGAAGAACATATCATGAATGCAGTCTTCGCGCAGCTACATCGTTCCTCTCGAAGATTCAGTGGAAACGAGACTTGGTTTTAATTTCAAAATATTTCGTTTTATGGAATTCACGTTTATGCATATCACACTCACGATAAAACGGTCTGAAAATTGACACTGCAAGCAAACAATTCATTATTTTGTGAATCGTTGTTACATCCTCGCAACTGCGCAATTCCTGCTGGATTTCCAGAAACAGACTGCAATTCTGAAGTCTCGAAATAGAGTTTTTAACTTTGCGACAAATATAAATATTACATGGCTGGCACACAAGTGTTGAGTTTGGGGGCATTACGTGTGTCGTACACGGTGGTTTATCCTTGTCATCTATAAACATGTTATCAAAGGAACTCCGTGTGAGCAGGCCTTGAAGGCGCAATAGTACCAGTCGGCCGCCGTGTCACCCTCAGCCCATTGGATACAGATATGGAGGAGCATGTGGTCAGCAAATCACTCTCCCGGCTGTTGTCAGTTTTCATGAGCAGAGCCGCTAGCTCTCAGTAAAGTAGCTCCTCAATATGCCTCAAAAGGATTGAGTGCACCTCGATTGCCACCCAAAGTTCTAAAATGCGATGACCTGGTGGGAACTGGTATTACCACTGCAGCAAGACTGTTGGCAAACTTGGGATCATACAAGACGGCATTAGTTGGTCCATCCAGGAAACTACAATAGGCAAAACTTGTTATCAGCAAATTGTGGGATTAAAATCTATCACACTTAGTCGATCATGATTCTGTTGTGTTGATGTGTCTATCTCGTCGGCCCTGCTATGGTTTAACCTCGTCGGACGTTACAGAAAAAGTTATTCAATTGAGCCTAACTAATAAATGTTCTAAAACGATCTTGTGAGGGTCAGTGGGGTAAAGATTAATCCTAGCTAAATAAGAATAGTTGGATGCTGTCAAGATATTTGTTACAAAATATCAATGAAACTGCAAATCAGAGTCTGTACAATTGCAACATACAATTAATTCTCCAAGTTAGACTAATTTTAAGATCGGCACAAAGCCTATCTTCTTTGCAAAACTCGCTCCCCCCCATTTTCGTGACAAGAACACTTAAATAGTTGATACTGTCCAACCTCTTTATTAGCAAAAACCTCTACCCTCACTGGCGTTTACAACAGACAGCTCAGTGAACAATCCAGTGGAGATGAAAATATGTACCGTTATGGTCCCCTATTCCTCAAGCTATGGTGAGTAAGTAATCGAGTGGAGAGCCTGTCTGCCGTGTCGATATGCAGAACGCTGTGGTCACTGTGGAGACAAAGTATGATATGCACATGTAAACTCACCTACACAGGACATGTGATTGGGACCATGAAGTCGTATGTTCGAGGTTTCTCATGTACACAGTCCGTTCAGTAGTCACGACAATCTCCTTACACACTTGCCTAGAACAGACACTTGTTTGAAGTGTTCAGTCGTAAGTGAATATATTGGAATATGTAAAGCTCCACAGGGAAGCACAGATTTGTTCCTCTGCTGACAAGTGGTGGTGTACATACAATAATGCATTTGTACAAGCTGCAATATTCTGCCAAACTTCTATGTAACTGTTGCCTAAACTTCCTGTGCTTATAATGACCTACTCATTAATTTCATCAAGGTGCAGAAGCGGCCAAACGTTCAACCAACTTGTTAAAGGAATTTCTATGTCACTATTCCTTGACTACTAAACCAATGGGACATCCACTGCACGGTGTTTACCTTATCTAATCTACAAATTAATCTGTAAAACTGCCCGCCAGCCAGAGTGGTCGAGCGGTTCTAGGCGCTACAGTCTGGAACCGCGCGACCGCTACGGTCGCAGGTTCGAATCCTGCCTCGGGCATGGGTGTGTGTGATGTCCTTAGCTTAGTTAGGTTTAAGTAGTTCTAAGTCTAGGGGACTGATGACCTCAGATGTTAAGTCCCATAGTGCTCAGAGCCATATGATCCATCTTGTCTGTCTGCATGTTTGAACACACCGGTTTCCAAACCTACTAGACGAATTTTCTTGGAATATTCACAGGTGGCTTGAGCATAGGGATACAGTATAGGTTTTGTTTTATGAAAATCAGATCACAGAAAAATATGTCGTGATTTAGAGCTTTATTTAAATCCGTATAATGTCTCTGTTTATCTGCTAGAAAACATTTATTACTGTCATGGTGTTTTCACGGGTGACTCGAGAAGAGCTTGGATCACCATATCGCTACGCACACAACAATATGCACTACCAAATGTTCCTGATCACTGCGCATAAGAATGGTATTTTTCTGGGGCTCATTCTTTTGGTTGTATTGGTGATGGAAAGGTGGGGTTAGGTGTTTTGGACAGCCTTGGACTAGGCACCATTTGTACACAAAACGCAAGGATCGTCTTACTATAACTATCCTACAGTATAATATCAATTTTTTAACATTACGCGTTTTCTCCAGCAGAGGCAAATGTAGAAAATCGGTAAGTTGTTTTTGCACCAGATGTGATACACAGTGCGCCTTCAGGAGCTCATGGATGTACCATTTAGTTCTCCGGCGGTTCCTGAGAAACCGGAAAAAAGCGTTTCTCACCACTTTTCTGCTGCTATTTGCTCAAATTCTTTGGCAGTTACGTAGTAGTATCGTCGCCCCGTTTTCAAGAGGCTTTATCCGTAACAATACATTCTTAAGCTTCCAATCTCTTCCAATCTTGAAAAATTTCTTAGTATCTTTATCAATCCCCCGGAACAAAGGTTCAAAGTTCCATTACTTGTACACGTAAAATACGCAAGTAAATTCCGATGTGAGACCAAGTTTAAATAATGAATATTCGCAGCACATTGCTCAAATCTTAACGGTATATTCTCTATGGATTCATCTGGAAGTGCCATATCAAAGTTCTTAAAAATCGGTATTCGTTGTCGAGGAACACCACAAAAACACATAACTCGGATGCGGATTCCAAGTCTGGTATGCATAGCAAATGGCTGTCATTTTTTCGGTATATTTCTAAGGTCCAGGTCTGGAACTACCTTGAAAACTTTCGTGATATTTTCATCCGTTTCATAGATACAGCGATTCAAATTTACTCTACTTTTAGACATCCAGCACACACGTAAAATCCGATGTGAGGTGAAAACGCAGGTCATAAAGTGACATAGCATGGTCAAATACGCTGTAAAGTATCTCTGTTGTTATCAGGAGAGTTCTGGGAATCCCATGCTGCAGTACTGAAGTACGTGTAACATTTTTGTGCACAGTAGATCCGATCTGTTTTGCGTTACTTTCAATTTAACGTAAGCAAACTGTCAACTTTATACTGACCCGTTAAGTTCCTTTCATTTGAGTGACATACTCCTATTGCAGCACAGAGAGAGGAATATATTCCTGTTTAAAAGACTCTGACTGAAAAGTATGGTGTTAGCTGCCTTTTTCTACCTGCCTCAGCACCTTTAAACAGTTTACATGTTGAAATAACAATCTGGCACGCTGTATCCAGTTAATCCTAGTATGTGACGCTATGCATTCAAGGTCAATGACCAACTGTACGGCTGGCAGATTCTACATTGGTGGAAGTAAGCCAGAACGTTCATACCTACACTATCACTGTCAAACATAGTACATGAAACAGGTCACTACATCAGCTATTCTGTGCATACCATTTTGAGAATCATCTTGCACCTTTTGCAGCATTCGCTCCTCTACTACTGTTGTGAGCACTTGAGGAAATCTAATACAATCGGTTTTCTTTGATGTGAACGATTCCATACCTATAACTCACAGTAAAAACATGCTGAATAGTTTTTCAGACAGTAAGCGGCCATGAAAATATCGTTCGGCACATGTGCCAGTTGATAAACGCTCTTGGTTGAGCTATACCAGAACTCCATATCTTCCACTTCCTGCTTGGGATATTTGAACAAAATTTCTTTATCTACAGAATTACTATTCTTTCTCTGAGGCCAGCAAAACCTCGATACAATATGTGGGCAATGCCTAATGTAGGAGACGTTTTTAAGAGCATTGTCTGATAGACAAATAAATCAATAAAATATTATCAATAAAAGTCAACAGGACGACAGCTTTAACTAGTGAGTACCAGCCGTACTCAGCACAAGTAAAATGGTAAAATGGCTCATTTGTCGACAAGTGTTTGTTTCTGCACATATGTTTGTAGGACTTTTTCTAGTTTTCACCAGAAGCATTCCCTGTAAGAATTTAGGACAAACTTTTTTTTTTAATACACCAATAGCTACATCATAACATGACCTACCTTGACATAAGGAAATTAACTCTTCATATTTTTTCTCCTCTTTAACGTCACCACGCTCAGTCCCATTTCGTTGGATGTTCAACAGCATATCTCCTCAAATATTTCATTTGCAACTATAGATGACGTCGCAGAAGGCTTTCTGGTAGTCAATAAATACTGCAAGTCGAGCTACGATTCAAACACCTTTCTGGATGTCATGAATGGTCGGAAATAGGGTTTTACATGGCTGGCGGTTACGGAAAGCACCTGACAGATGCATAGAATTCGTATGGTTTCCATAAATCGTAAGTGTGCGAAATATATGTTCTATGACTCTACAAGGAATTAAATCGATTTACAATTCTCGGTTTTCGTCGTACTACCAATCTTGAAGGATGGAACAACTTGAACTTTCATGTGTCAGGTGGGAAGCTCTGTTGTTCCTGCGACCTATGGTAATAATAGAAGGAGAAGAAGTTGTTTTGCATGTTTAATAAAGGCTCTGGTTGGCACCCTAATAAGACAGTAACATTTGTTCTTTATAGCACCTTTAGTTGATTTAAAATTTCGTGTTAATCTATTTCTGCATCTTTAATACTCACACCTTTATGAACGCTGATCGTGGGAACTGCGTCATAATCTTCGTTGAGACATTTTCAGAATAGTAATGTTAGTACTTAATCCATCTTTTTATCACTTTCTTTAAGGTATACCAAAGTTGAAAGTCAACACAATGTAACGTAAATATACAGGGTGTAACACAAGGTATGGCCAGACTTTCGGAAAATGTTCATCACACATAGAGGAATAAAATGTATTGTATGGACATGGATACAGAACAGCTTTATTGTCGAGTTAGACCTCATTTTATACTTTTCTTTATAATCATATTAATCAAGGAGAACAAAATTGTCTTGAATCTTACTTAACAAATGGAATGGAAAAGTGATTCTAATAATTCAAACAATATTGTAAACAGAAAAAAATTTAGTGACAAAGATGAAATCACGAAGAGAGTTATATAAGGTTCAGTTTTGGGTCCACTTCTACTCATCGTAATGCGCTGTTGAGATGACGTGAACGACATTTTCTGTCAGTGCTGAAGATTGTTCGCTCTTCCACCAAAGCTCCACGGTGAAACGTACCATTCATAATGGCTACAAACTAATTATGCCTTTACAAGTGCATCGGTACATGTATACCGTACACGTTCGAGCTCCTCCTCATTTCAGCCTTAATTTTCGCAGGTTTTTAAATAACTGATACTGTGAGAGGTGGATAGATGGAGCTGGACCACTTCCAAGGCCTCTATACTCTTTAGGTCTAAACCAACTAAACTTTTATTTCTCATGCGTTTCAAAAGTATTGAGTATGGAAATGGAGTACAATATATACAGACTCTGTGCTATTAATGTGAAAGGATGTGAAACCAAATGCAGTTCTCCATGGATGCAACAGCACAACTCTGATTCGATGCGAGAGCGGATTGATGCATGTATCCTTGCAAATGGAGAGTGTTTTGAACATTTCATACTGTGCTGTTAAGTATTTTCCTGTGTGGTTCCCATGGTTAATGAATTGAAAAGTTGTAGAAACTGAAATATATCATGGAAATATAGTGTCTCTTGACCCATATCTATCAAGTATTTTTTTCCTCAACGTGTGAGGAATGTTTCCTGAATGTTTAGCGATACCTATTTGTTAAGAGCAAAAGCAGCTCTATACGTTGAAATGACGAAGAAAATCTGTTTCATCAAATATTTTACTTTAAAAGAAACGTCCAGTTGCTTAACATTATTCAAAACTGAAACTGGCATTAGCATATTCCTGGTTGAAAAAAGATATTTACTTAACTCTTTTCCGCAGTCAGTGTTATTAATTCGTCTAGTCGCAAAGGGTGGAAATTTTATACAATTTGAAAGATAAGGGCACAGATATGACACTTCATCATCTGAAAGGGAATGGCTCACCTACTGCTCTGCCTTCGGGTGCACAAGAATGTAGAAGGAACAACAGAGAGTTTCTAGTAACGGCTGTTAAACTTAAGTTGACCAATGTTAAAATATCTACCGAGTAGCTTGTTGTATAGACATAATGCGGCAGCCGTTTAAAGATCATGAAAGAAGTCTCAAACCTATGTTGTCGATGTTCTTGAACCTTCATTTTTTATGGATATGGGCCAGAGTATTCGAACTTAGAAATACTGTATCATAAATTTAAAGTAGATGATAAAATGTAAACCGTGTGCTATAAGGTTGTGAATATATTGCAAACAATATCTAAGTCTGCTGTAAAATAATTCATTGACGTCTTCTTTCTGACCATTATCACAAATCACGTTTTTACACTGTTAGTGAATTTAAGGCACACTAAGAAATTAATCTGATTAACTTTTATGTGCATCAAATAGAATTTGGATTGATTTGGCTGGACAAACGTTTACTACTACTTCCAGTGTTAATTACGAAGAGTAATCATGACGAGATTTCAGAATTTTACATCAACCACACTGCCTGAGGTAAGCAAAATCATCAGTTACACATGTCCATTACCACTTCAAATTTTTAACTTTTGACCTAGGTTTAACGCTGTTTCCTAATTATGACATGATTTTAGCTGATGCAGATAACAATAATTAACATAGATTGTACTTACTTATGAAAGTAGCATGTGAGTACAGTTTGAATATTAGTGTGTCGTTCGAACAGATCATCCTACCTGGGTTAAAGTAGTTCACACCAAATAATATAACATACTTGCAGTCGGTAGTGTCATAGAGCAAACAAAACAGGCACAGACTTGCCAATATACTTGCGAACCATTGTAAATCGATTACAATGGATTGGATGTTGAACAGAAACTGAAGAGGCAGAAATTATCAAAGGAGAACATCAAAAATTTTAAGTTATTGTTAAAATATAAAAAATTGGCAAGAAGAGTGAATGGCACAAACGAACTGTGCATGTCAAACAGTGGAGAAAGAAATGCTGGGGGACTGAAAACAGTGTCATTGGATCCTAAATTCAGGCTGTGGGAAAGACCACAAGTATACTGATATTTGATCTGAAGAAGATATCATCGTGCTTTCCCATCTGTGTGGAACATATTTCAACGACGAGAACCTCTGACAAACATAAAGGGAAGCATGCGATACTTCTAAGTGCGAGAAACTACTGATGAAACTACCGTCTCTTTATGTATTTTTATCATTTCAATACTGACCTACAGAATTTTCCAGACACAGACCACTCAAACTTAGCATATTCATTTATTACCCACAATACACAAGCTCAACGCAATCTGACCATTATACAGTGACAACAAGGCTTCCGATAATTAACAGAAAAGAATGGCCCCGAAGTGCAAGAAATCCTAAAATAACACATATTTTTTCATAAGTCACTTACCTCACAGAAAATCTTCCTAACACGAACCACAACAATTACAACAAGGAGCAACTTCAGCCAGCTCAATAAAAAGAATCTAATTACCATCGACTCTAGCTACTAGGAGGCATATGGTTAGCAAAAGAAAGATTTTCTTAAAGAACAAACAATGTATTTAGTAGATTTCACCATATTCATATTGAAAGTAACCCTAGTGGGGACTACTTAAATGATGCTGCATAATTTTAGTGTTCTAACAGCATCTATTTTAAAAGAAACAAGACATAAGTTATGCTAAGCAAGTTAATGATTTAATACCGTAATTAACTAACAAGTGATTTAAGACTACACTGGACCACGATCCTGGATGGCAGAGACAGTTTAACTAGAGGAGTGAGTCAAGTACTTTGGCCCAAAAAATGTGGATAACGCAATCTGAACTGATCTGACGCTGAGCAGACTTTGATTGATCAAATCTACTGAAGTTTCTCCACACAGGTGGAGCTGAGAGCAAGTGGCGATTGAGATCTGTACCCCATGACAATGCCAGAGCAGAAGTATGTTACCCTGTTGTAACTTGCACATGGTGAGATGTGTGCGATTGAGGTGAGACTTGGATGCCGCGATCGCGGCCACGGAAGAAATGCTAAAAATCTCATGGTCTAGCGATCAGGCAGACAGATCGCACTTTACTAACTACCAGAGCCGTGAAATCACGGTAGATTTCAGTGTGTGATACACCCGTTTTCTGATCGTACCAAGGACCAATTTGGCTCAGTTATAAGACAGAGCGCACAAGGATACGAAACGTCAAGACTGGTAAACCAGAAACGAATATGTGTGCCCTCGGCAAATACGTAGTCCGAGACGTTTGAAGACACACTGTCTGTGCAGTAAAAACTTCACCACAGGCTACCCAGGCTAAGGTACTCGCAAATGAAGTCAGTCTGTAACGTCCACGCTCTCGCGTACGTTAACTCTTTAAAGCCTGTACTATGGTAAGTCGACGGGCTTCACCTTATAAGAAAGGATTTTAGTAAATATGTTGACCGCGTGTACCTGAATGGAGGCAAAATCAGACTTACACCCACTCAGTAACAACAATGATACATCAAGCAAGTCTAAAGTGCAACTACACGTTAGGATGGACAAGAAACACACACAGCAGATGCTACCAATTGTTAATAATACAGTCGCCAGCCTAATTAGGCATTAAGTGAGTTTTTTTTCCTGTATAAGTTGATGTACGTGCAAGCATAATAACACGTAGTAATACTGCATTATATGGTAAATTTTAGAACCAGAAAAATCTACTGAACTAATATTTTCACTTTCTGTACTAATTTGGACAAGCTATAAATACACAACATTACACTATAATGATTACTACAAACTGCGTTTTGGCTATTGATCCGACTGAAATCGGGCATAGGTTACCCTAGAAATAGCACTTTTGAAACACACATACAATGTCAATTTTAAAAAGGTAAAACACTGATAAATTTAGGTTTCATATTGACTTTAACTTTAGTGGTCAAATCAGTTCAGTACACTTCAGAATTCAAATGAATAGAAAAGAGAAAAAGGGGGGGGGGAGACCCTGAAACTATTATGATCACTGTAGTGAAAGTTTGATTTTTGAGAGCATTAAGTATTCAAGATTTCCAAAATATGATTTACCGCTCTAGTTTGTCTTATTTCCTGCTCATTTGACTGCCGTTATTTTTGTCTCAATTTAAATAAACTTCATTACTAAACCAATTTCAACATTATTTTACAACTTTGTTGTACCTATATTATTCGTCCAGTATTCATTAACAACAAAGTTCTTTAAACATCATTCTAACATTGATAGGTCTGCAGGTAATTATTATTAATATAAACTTTAAATCTTCATCTTGGGACACTCGGATTGCACAACATGTGAAATGGACCCTGTCTAGGTTAGTTGTGAGGATAATTAATTGATAGGACAGTTCTGGTAAAATTTAAGTTGTTATTGAACAGTATGTAGCAAAAATAACACTGGTCCACACGAATACAGTACTAAAAGTTTCAACCTGTTCGTATCGATGAGGCGGTCGGCAGGTGGCGAGATGGCGAGGCACAAAGCACACATGCAATTACAGCAATGGCTCTTGAAATATTGGCACTTCACTTCTTCATAGCGTCGCAATATTTTTCCATTTAGTGCCTATAGAATATTGCCATGCTGTATAGGCGTCGGAAATAGCGCATCCGAGGCTCAACGAAACCACTTTTTCCAGGAGAGCCTCCTCGATCCAGCACGTGTTTCTCAGATCGATGCCCAACTCCGACTACTACTGCTGAGCCCGTTGTGCCGTACCGTGCCCGTGTGCATTTTCCCGCACTCGCCTGCCTCCACCTTTTACCGCTCCCCTACAGACAGGGTATTCACCAAAGGTTTTACATTCTATTTATCCTAATACATTACCTACGTATGGACCAGGCATACCATTATATCTTTCACATCTTACAATATTTCCAACATTAGTTCCACTTCCCTATGATTACAACATTACTTGAAATTTGACATAAATATTAAAATTTACATCGAAAATTGTTTATAGCTTCTTCAACATAATGGCATGAAACAAAAAAGAAATGAAATCAGAACATCGATTATACTAATTTATTGAAATTCAGAAGAAAAAAAATTATTACATATACAGTAGGATAACGTTAGTGTTGTTACAAGTCTTAGGACAGGTCCAAAGTACCAACCACACATGCCAGAGCTTTGACCAGAAGTGCTCCCAGACCGAAGTCCCGCACCTGAGGGCTTCACACCATTCCTGAAAAAAAAAAAAATCCGTTTTCCTGCAAAGTGCACGAACGACATCTCCTTCACCCGATCTTGAGTCAATCACAGGGCTCTAGAGGCGCTAAATCTCCGCTCCCACACGACAGCACAAACTCATGTCGAACCAGGGCAAGAGTTAAGCAACCTGCATCTCTGGAAGAAAAGAAACCGCCAATTACTGGCTTTTTTTAGGTTTTTGCAGGGGAGGAAGAGCTGATTTTCTCCGAAGTTGTGTCACTTCCCACAGCAACAAGCGGACTGTTACAATTTCAAAGATCTGTATCTAAATTGCCTGTGTCTCGAAGCTTCTAATTATGAGATGTAATGAAGATTCTATCTCCAAATGTTTCTCAAACGACGGATTTTTCTTATACAACCAAGACGGCTGGGGAAGTGGTTCACTGGCCTCTTTGCACCAACTGCTGACATGAAAAAAGGTAAATGATTACTATGCATGGCTTTGCACATAATGCTCGGTTTATGACTTCACTGTGTAGATGTATTCCTTCAGACTGTCACCCCAGACCAGACTTCTGCTGGCGCCATGGCAGGTGGCTTGGCATTGTTCTGCTGGGGACCTGTCTCAACGAGAGGCTACCGTGTCTGTCCAGTACAGCTGTGGACCTGTCCGGCAAGATTTACTAAGGGAAGGGCTCACCGCCAATTGCTTTCGACTCCCAACATGTTGTTTCTACCAGCTATTGACCATAAAAATACCTCATGCTTTTAGTGGTCTACCAGGCTCCATCAATGTCTGCTCCGGCTGTTAACTTTCTAGAGTCTCGCTCAAGGTCTCTCAGGTTGTAACAAAATCTTTAATAATTTTCTGTATACGAAAAATAGGTGATAGAAAACTTCTCCTCTCTCAATGTGACTTCCAGTTCCAAAAATCATATAGTTGTCAATAATTTCAGTATCCTAACATTACCAAACACAACCATCCTCATATTTACAATGCATGTCCTACTAACACTGAGTCGCTACTAAGAAAATCATGTCCAAACTCTTCTCTATCCGCTCACTAACTGCCACTGAGTCTCCAGTAAGAAAATCATCTCCGAACCCTTCTCTGTCCGCTCGCTAACTGCCAGTCCGTCCAACCACAGAATCTCTTGACGAGGGCGCAGAGCTCTGTCAGCGATATTAATACAGTCTATAGCGCTGCCAACATACAAACACACAAACAGACTACTTACATAACCCCCCTCCTCCCCTCAAAAAATTTTACATAGTGTTGTGGGCAGTGGCCAAGACGAAGTTGCTAAATTATTTGTATATTAACAATATCAAATAGATCAGTTGCACACAAAGGTTAAGGAATAAGCTGTTGGTCAATAAAGTAAAAATTCTCCTCAAAATCCCTGAAGACAGTCCTAATAGTTCACCAGAAGAGAAGTCTACGCCAGTTTTACGCACAAAGGCTGAGCAGTATGTGAAAATGCAGAAGTAAGTAGTGTAAAACCATACAGTCTTGATGATGTAGTGTTGTCCTCTCCATGGAAACACAGTGCTGACTGTTGAAATGAAGATCTCAGTTGGAATCGTACGATTGGTAATATGCCACAACAAAGCAGACCAGTAGTAGTAACAGTCGAATTATTTACGATTATTGGTAGTACTTGTGGGTCAGCACAGAGCAGGCCCATTCTAGTTCTTGTAGAGATTATGATAGAAGTATGCCATAAAAGGCGCAGACGGACAGTAGTCCCTGTAGAGATGGCTAGCAACCATCTGTTGTGAATGTGTGGGTGCACAATCACAACTGAAGAGTCTTGAGGATAATACAGGAAGTTCATAAACCACCATTGTGTAGTTAGTATTGATGCATATTACAAGTCTCTGAGCCACCACTAGTGCACTAACTAATCATGTTTTTTTTTCCTTGTTCTTACAATCAGCAATGCTTTTAACCAGTTACTTGATGAATTATCAACACAGATGCAAGCACTAACACAGTCTTATAGGCTCTGAGATCCATTTAGTATGACCAACAGACAAATGTGTACAGTAAACTGAATCACTACTGTTTATCCAACGCGAAGAACAGTTGTCTATACAATTACATTGTAACAGCACATGAATACAATTACAAATGTAAAGAAAACATCATTATACTAAAGAATATGATAATACAAATAACAATTTCTAGTAATACAAGTTTTACAAAAAAGATAGAAATAAGCTTATATAAAAGGATTACAGGAATTATGACATAAGTAAATAAATGAAAAATGAAAATATCAGTAGAAGCATACCAGAATAAGTAATGTGTGAACATATTCCTATCATACAGAACATGGTACAAAAAAAGAGATTAGATCTGAGGATAACGTATAACTCATCACAGTGAATACAACTAGTATTAGAAGGCAAAAAAATTCTACTAAATTTATCTTATCAGGTAAACACAAAGGTATAGGATGAACACAGATACACAAGGGTACACATAAACATAGCGGAATAACACAAAAGGAGAGGACCGGATCTGTTTTCAAGTGTAGATGTGTCAAAGTGTAAGTGTAACATTTGATACTGCAGTACTTGTGGTGAACATTTTATACCTTTGTTTCACTTTTGTCCTTTCTTTTCCACTATGCTTCATGCTCATACCTGCTTTACTTTCAACCATAACTACTTAATTTCCAACTGAAACTTCATTTAATCCTCACAGACCTCTCTTACTTCGAGATTTGTTTCCACAAAAAATCCTATCTATCTGTATTACTACTTTCAACCAGAGCTTATACTTCCATATTTACCTTACCTCGTCACTCGTTTCCAAGAAAATCCTACCTAAACCTGTTGTCTCTGCACCCTACTTATATCTGTTCATTTCCTCTTTCCAGATAATTGTTCCTCATTATACAATACTTTTTGGTCAGACCTTTTCCTTATAGCTTCTCAATGCATTTCTTCCCAATTCATCATACCGAATTTTCTTACATAGCGTACCCCATCTTAAGCTAACTTAAATCTACTGAGATCAGATACATAAACTAGAGAATGAGGCAAAGCTGAAGCACAAAAAAATTAACAACAATGACAAAAATGCAGAGTGGCAAAGCAAACAACAGAATAGTTAAATGAGAAAAACAAATGCAACATTACGACCAATATAAGGCAATATGCAGCAAACAAGAAAAATACATCATTCGTAAAACTGACTTAGCACAGTAATATACAATAAAATTCCGTAGGATATTAGCTGACAAACAGCAGCAGCAAATGCAGTAACTCATACCTAAACATGACAAAGCACAAGCACAAGCACAAAAATATAAGACTAAAGAGAGCAATGCAGATAAGGAAAATATACGTGTAAGCTCGCAATAGCATGTGTGCATCTGTGATCATCAAAACTATGCACAGCGCCAACACAAGGAACAAGATCTATACTATCTGGCATGTGAAATGCAGTGGTTCCATGTCCCATCTCAACAGTAAAGTAGTACACCACAACAACTTATTCTCCAAAAAGAATTACCAAGTCCTTGAAAAGAAAATTATGTATGCAGTTCCTGTTACTAGTTAGCTCTCCTTCTTATACTTCTCTCCTTTCCCTGTGCTCTTTTTTAGGAATGTGAATAATAAAATTATTATTTGGTGGTTCTGTTAACAGAAAGTGTTCACATTAGCACTTGCATTGAATTTTATTTTATAAAACCAATGCTGCAGCGCCGCTAGAAACCTGATATAAAATGAAATAAACGAATATGTACCAAGCAAAACATAAAATTAACATTTAACAGCCATTTGGCTGTTCGTAAGTCCATAGAAATCCTTTCAACCCTCGCAGAGAGGTACTAGTCATAATCATATGTGTAAATGTAAGAATATTTCACATCAATTCACAAGCATTTCAGTAAGTAGCACTAAGTACAACCTCCAAAGGGTAATCATATGTTTACAAGTAATAGTGTATGTCGTGTTTTTGGTGTGTTCTGCAAAGAAATGTCAACAGCGAGGTTAATGGCCTCTGTTTTCTACAGCTATGCAAGCACATGTGGGAGTTTGGCGTGCATATAAAGTGGCTGAAGTGGCACCAACACAATGTTGACAGGTAACACAACAACTGATATACGCCTAGGAGGCTAGCACACAGCCCAGCACAGCAGAGCATTACGTGAAGGCCACATACAAAATAAGTCACTCAAAGCTCTCCCAGTATCACAATGGTTCCCAGAGAGTATGTGAACAGCTCACAAAATGCATAAAAAGTACAATTTCATAAATTCAAAGTAATCCAACTGTGTAACGACCTAGACATATGTCAGAGACATATTAATACTCGTCTGTCTCTGTTCAATGACCAGATACCTGTGTAATTCTGTGTTAGAAAAATATGGTATGGATGTATAAAATTGTATCAGCAAATACTATATTAGCTAGGGCTCCTTGCACTGTAATGTAATTATACCTCTGATCTTACAGATTAAAACTGCGGAATGAAATGTATAACCGAAAACCTCCTCTATGTCAGTATGGTTCAAAAATATTTCTAATAATGTTTCAAGCATAACAAGTAATGACTCCAATGTGTGTAATGTAGGGCTGAACTGTACTTCTTGCTGTAAGAAAATTTATCTCACTGCTTAACGGCAAAAATGAGCCAGGTGTCTTAGTTATCGTCGTTCATAAGTAAAGTTCTCCAAAGGTCGATGTACTCAACTTGTTATACAAAAAAGTAAAGTGTTATGCACGTAATGTCGTAGTTATTACTTTCATTGCCATGACCTTGAAAGGACAGTACTGTAACGTATTGATGTGAGACTGTGCAGATATAAAACAGAAACAGCATAAGAGCAATAAAGAAAATTGTGTTACTCATAAGTATCGCCGTAATATAATCGTGGATCTGTCAAACAAACAAAATACTGTGTCATCTGTGACCACTCAGAAAGTACTTTAAACAGAAAATGTTTTTTCAAGTAAACCAAAATGTTGCAGTAAAACCACATTAGCATTATATGTTCCATGAACGAGAGCATTACAGACGTGACGTAATCGCGCAATTAACAAGCGAAAATGCACACACAATAAGACTGTTTCGTCAGTTCCCTATGAAAACGAACCCGTAAAATTACTGTCTTAATATGTTCCTTAAGTTCTGGACTGGATAGATGACTTCAAAACCTCGCTGCATGATAACAGTTTCTAAATGTGACTAAGCGTAATAGTAACTTGAAGAGAAAAATTTTATAGCAAAGACTAAGTTAGAAAGCAAATTATTTCTCAATAAACGGTTTTACATGAGACGTGTGGCGCAATCCTTTACTCATCTTAGTACGCAGAGTTTCAACTTCAACGCAATTATTATTTGGTATAAGTCGGATACTGTAAGATCGACTGTAAATCAGTAAGAATTTGTGACTCAGATATTTCTTCTTATGGGCTTTAATGAGAACTTTTTGCTCAATGTGTAGTTTCTTTGCATTTGTCTTACCATGTAGTTTTCTCCTTTTGTCTGAAGCAGAACTTATGCTCAATGTGTAGTTTCTTTGCATTTGTCTTACCATGTAGTTTTCTCCTTTTGTCTGAGGCAGAACTTATATTACTACCAGCCAAAACAATTATGTCTCTTATGTCGAATTTTACGTGTACTCGGAAAGGTACAAGCTCTCTGATTCTGTTTGGTGGTTCCTCACTCTTCAGTACAAGAAATGGTGGTGAAGCAGTGGATTCATGAGACATTTCATATAGTATGTTTCGAAATAAGTGTAAGTTTCTGTCTCAATACTGATGCTTCCTGTGACAATAAAGTCTGCAAATCTTTTTAATTTCTTCCATATTGCGTTCAGACAGGTTACAATGTCGAGAGTACAATGAAATAAAAACAGGTTTGATTTTACGATTCCGAAGCATGCGTGACCAAACAGCAGATCTGAATTGTGGTCCGTTATCGGAAATGATATTGTCAATGTGTCCAACTTCACGTAAGAAATTTTAAACGAAGGCGCTGGATACAGAACGTGTAGCGACTTTGGGTAACGGTGTGAAAGAAAGAAATTTGAAGGAAGTTCAACAGCGACGAGAACGTGCGAAAGTCCATTCAATGTTTTAACAAAGCGTCCAAGAAGATCAACAGCAGCTAATTCTTTTTATCTAGTAGTAATATTAGGAAACAACAGAGCACGATGCGAGATGGTAGACGGTTTTGCTTCTTGACAATGTTTACAAATAAACAAAACTCTCCTAATTCTCTTTTCCATGTCGTTAAAATAACAAGTCGTCCAAAGAATATGATAACATTTCTGTGGACCAAAAAGTGCGTAGCTGAAACGAAGGTAACAGATAAGCTTATTAACAAAATCGTCAGGAATACAAAGTACTCATAGCTTTTCATCAACAGTGCACCATTTGAAGAGAATGCTATTTCTAACCACATAATAATGACGAATCTCTGTATGTATCTTTCCATGCAATTTCCTTTTAACATCTTTCCAAATCGGACCCATGTCCTGCTCATGAGCAATGTCCCTTAAAGATACAATGACGAAGTTTTCAAATGCTACTTTTTGAATGTAAAGAATACTGAAATTTTTCTCTAGGTGAGCTTTTGAGTTGCTTTCCTCAAGGCCAGCCGGTGCACGTGACAGTGCGTCCGCAACAATGTTTCTCGTGCTAGACATGTAGATTATTGTAAAGCAGAATTCTGGCAGAAACAGTGCCCAACTTTTCAACCTGTCATGATTTAATTTTGAAGACATAAGAAACATTAACGCTCGATAATCACTGTCAACTTTCACATGTTGCCAGAAAGAAAGAAACGAATTTGTCAGATTCCCAAATGATAGCTAAAGCTTCAAATTCATTGATGGAATAATTTTTCTCAGATTTTGTAAGCACACGGCTAGCAAAAGCGATGGTTTTCTGAACAGTAAAGTCATTTTCTGTAGCTTCTTGTAATAAATGTGCCACAATACCAACTTTAGAGCAATCCGTGTAAGACAGAAATATTATAACAGATCTGGGTGAGCTAAGATTGGCGCGTTATGTAGCGCTTCTTTCAAAGAATCAAATTCCAACTGTGCCTGCTCGTCCCAGTTCCAAATGGTGTTTTTACTAGTGAGAAAACAAAGTTTTGGAGTTACTAGAATTTGCATATTCAGGAAACGACTGAAGAAATTTACGAGACCTAGAAAACTGCAAACTTGTCTTTTTGTGGATGGAACGGGAGTGGTTCTGATTGCTTCCACTTTTTCAGGATCCGGCTGAATGCCATCAGAAGAAATAACGCGGCCCAAAATCTTAACCTTTGTCCTACCGAATTCATATTAACTGTAATTCCAGATTCGGCAAAAGTCCCTAACAAATTGTTGAGGATATGATTATGTTGTTTCCAAGAGGCTTCTGCTATTAAAATATCGTCTATGTACGAGGTGACGTCGTTTTAAAAACTCAGTTAATATAGAACTTAGCCCACGAATGAATGTTGTCGAAGAAATGGTCAAACCAAAAGGAAGTTTCCGAAATTGATAACAAACGCCAAAACAAAGTAAAGCAACATATTTTCTAGATTCTGGATGAAATCCTTTAATTGTTCCAGTTTTGTGAGCAAAATCTGTGGAATGTGCTTGTAAGATGTCAAAAAGGTTCTGCCTATCAGTGTCATTACAGTACTCAATTCTATGAATTTTTTAAATTCAAACATTATCATCTAATATGTCGTTAGTATCAACCCTGTCAGTACTTTCAAAATGATTATTAGTGTCAAACTCCGCAGAAAGTTCCAAACTGTGATCTGATAAACGGTAAAGCCGATTGATTCCCTTGTCAAGGTATGAAAGCCAATCTTCAAATTTCAAATCTATTGACCAACTCTCTTTCTCTAATCCTGTTTCAGCGTCGTGAAAGTCTGAAATTGCTTTATAGTCACAAAAAAAATCTACACCTAATATAATATCCGTAGACTGTAACGGAACAATACGAAAATTTGTAATAAATGTTTGGCTTTGACAAAAGAATTCTCAGTTTGTTTGTTGGCGTACATCTACACTTTTCCAAAATTGCACCATGAAATTTAATCTTACGTAAAGCAAGTGTATGGCAACCGTCCGGTTTGTTACATTTACTGAAAGCTGTTTCACTAATTACCGAAATAGGACTGCCGAAGTCAAGTATTGGTGTAAACCTTATGTCAGTTGTTGTGATGTGAATTACAGAATATCTCGTCTTCTCGGTAATTTCTTTCTTGTCGTGAAGTGGTGGAGAACTGCTCCCAGAATCGTAATTACGAGGTGAACTGTTGCATCTGAAGTCATTTTGTTTCCCTTACTAATTATTCTGGTTCCCATATTGTTTATGTCTACGGTTGTCACTGCCATAGTCAATACCATGGAAATATGGTCTTTCTCTGTAATTATTGTTATTCTGGCAATGGTTGTCATACAGGGAGAGTCTGTTTTGCTCACTACTAGCGTTCTAACAGTAGACTTGTCGTCTACGATTATTATTTCCGTCGTCACGAAATTGTCATGGATATAACCTGTAATTGTTGTTTTCCTATCTTCGTATCATGCGATTATCCATGTCGATTTTGTAATGGTCGCCTGGTCGTAGATATTGCTAATTGCTATAATCGCACTATTTCACTCCCATTTACGGAGCTTGTTAGCACTTGATGTTAGGTTGGCGCCATTAAAATGCATTGTGTTGTAGTAATCGCTGCTACTTGCTGGATCGCTGCTGTCTCTCGATGCTGATGCTGGCTCTACATCTGGTTGTCTAGGGTTAAAAACATGAGGTCCCGTGTTTTTTTATGTGCTTTTGATGATAAAGAACGAGCGAAACCAAGAAATATGTAAACTTCAAATATTTATTACTCTGGTGGCCATCTTAATTCCACCGTCCACCAAAGACCATGACTCAACACAAAGTAGTACTTCCGTTACATGTTCTTTGCATTGTTTATCCACCTCAAACAATAACAGACAAACACACTTTGCCAAAGTGACATTCCGACTGCCTCTCGACCCTTCTTGCTGCTCGTATTTATAACATTGTCAAAGAACTACTAAAAAGAGATATAGTTTGTAAGTCACATGTACATCTGTTATCATAATTTGTACGGAAAAGTTATTAATTTGCATCGAGTGACATAATTTAACATGTTATTAAAATGGCAGACAGATTTGTTGACTTGACAGAATAATTCTTTGTTACAAACGGCTGTTTTTTAGAAGTTTATCAATTGACTTCTCTAATTTGCATAAATAAGTAAATAACATGAATGATTAAGAATTACATTGGTTTTCGTCTAAAATATGATTGATTTCGTGAATACTGAGTGAAAACGCTCCTAGTGAACAAATAGGTTTCACTGGGTGATTTTTATTTAAGGAGATCCAAAATACCTAAGTTGTCCACTATTTTTCGTACTTCATATTAATTATTTAAGACGAACTCAGTGTTTTTACATGATGACATTTGCTGTATCAGTGATCAAGTGATATTAACTTTTGTGTGGGTCAGTTATTCAGTATAATTTAATGGGTTGACTGTTTATGGAGACATGTTATGCAATCATTGTTAACATACACAATACCTTTGCTATAATCATAAATACTCCTGAAACTGGTTGAATTTGGAGGGTATCGCATACTCCGGTAAAGTAAAGCCTTTAATATGTTACGTTACAATACCCTCCTCGGGTAATATCATTTACAGAACGTTAATGATATTAGCCGACTAGGACAAATGTGTCAAATGGTTAAAATTTGGAAAAGTGCTACTTTAGTAATTTTTTGTTTTACTATGCATAATGTGTATGTATGCAAAGACCGTTACACCGTTTCAAAATGACTTTTTCCTGCAAATATTTTAGTTGTGTTGTTTCAAAGGCACTTTGTGTTATGGCTCTCAGTATGACAGCATAATAGAAATATTTAGTAATATATGAAAGTAAAAAAAAATTTAATCTTTGCTCCCAGTGAGCCACTAGGAAAATGATCAAAAACAGACACAAATTTATAACATGCGATTTTAAGATATATAAAAAATATATGTAAATTATTTCAAAGTCAGTTCTCATTGAGTCACGGATTAATCAACATAATAGAAGGAACATAAATATATTACGTAGATGGACAGGTCATATGTCCATAGGAAAATATTGCAACTGTCTGCTCTTTTTGAGCCACATAAAAGAAATGAAAACAAAGAACAGAATTATAAGTATGGACATGATATATAAACACAAACACGAGAGAAGTCACATGTATGAATATAATATGCATTTGCAAAAAAAAGAAGAGTTTTTTAAATATTGTCTCCCATTGAGACACAGTCACAATAGTACAAGAACATATTATTACTAAAATTGGACACTTAAATCGGTCACAACATAACACAAACATCAAACTTGGTGAACATCTGATTAGCTGTAGAAAACTGTATACAAATCTTATGCCTAAGAACACAATAGTCACAAAATGATGGGTCTTGCACAACAATTTTTACATTGTCTTTTATTTGGTGCAAGTATGTCCCATATTCAACAATACAAAAGGAAAGTAACAAATGTGTGTCACCTTCTTGCCCGTTGCAAGTAAAGAAGATGTCTCAAAATTTAATATTCAATAGTGACAATAAAAATATAAAAACATTCTCTCAGAGATCTGGAACTTGTCCATGGTCTGTAGGATGAGTTGTTGCTATTTGACACACCAAGTAAAAATCTTTCCTGATAACATGCTTTATGGAAAATGGGTAAGTAACTGTATTCAAACAGGGAAATGTGCTTAATCATGTTTATATGGTTTCAATTCAGTGATGTTTCTTAATCCAAATAACCTTCTTGATCTGGGAAAGATAAGTCTATACGCATTAGGATGTGGGCTTTCTTTTATTTCAAATGGACTAATGTCAATGTTTACTTTAACATATGGACAACCTAGATCAACATCTTTGTCTATTTCAGTATTTTCAAACAATAGATCATTTTTAATTTCTTTAGTTCCTAAGTCTAATGTCTCTTTCCTACACTTAGACACATCCCTCTCTGTTTGCAAAGCATTGACATTTAAACATAAACCTTTGTTTTCATCTGTTCCTTTTAACACTGTGTTGTCACTTAACAAACTACTGTTTTCACCCCCTTTTTTATAAAGTCCTCTATGGGTTCTTGTCCACCATGTAGGATACAAGGTTGCACTTACCTTTGCTAATTCTTTCCAAAAGGCATCTTTGTTTATACAGTTTCCATAGTTGTTCCACAAAACTTCTAAAAACTTTTCCCCTTTTTCTTGAAAACACGTATTTACATTCCATCCCTTTATATTTTCTTTAATATTATTATTACCATTCTCATAGATTAGTGTTTCATAGTTCCCAATCGGCAATAGCTTGTCCTCAGATACACATTCCCTAGTCTGCATTTCACTTAAATTAACCTCATTATTACCCATGTTTGTCACATCACTTACCTTTACCACATAATCACTTTTCAATTCTATAAATGCTTTTATTGCTTCCTCCACATCACTTACCTTTACCACATAATCACTTTTCAATTCTATAAATGCTTTTATTGCTTCCTCCACACTCTCATCAATAACATCACTTGATTTAGGATCATTATTTGAATGTCCCTCTATTACTTCTTCCTCCTCCTCCACAACAACCCCATCTTCAGTTTCCCCCCTATGTATCTGAATCTCAGCAATTGAGTTTTTGGCTCCATTAAACACTTCGTCATCCCCCTTCTTATCAAATAAACCCCCCAAAATAGATTCTATTTGTGGTGTGTCTGACTTGTTATTAACACCAGTATCTTTTTCAGCCCAACTATGGAACTCTGCAATACCTTCAACTTCTGCACTTTCACTAACTACCTGTGCTTGAACACTGTTTTTATTAACTGTATCACTATTACTCATAGTATCCCAAAACCTTTTATTAAATTATAATTAATTCATTCTAACAACATCAGTATTTTCATGGTACTTACTCTTTACATTGTATCCTCTCGTTTTCCAGTTTCGGTTATGTGTTGTCCTGTCATAATATTGTCTAGCCCCAAAACTACGGACATCTAGTGGGACTGTCCACTGTTTCCCGGCTGGTTCCCTCGGTCTGTCCGTTTGCAGTTGTCGTTATGTTCACAAGTTTCAGCAAACCCCCTTCTATCTTGTTCTCTTCCCCAATACCTATTTCTATCATTCCTGTTATCTCTCCTCCATCCTCCCTCATGTGTATTGTTTCTGAAATCATTTTCATATCTCCTATCTCCCCTATTTGGAGCATTGTTTCCAGAATTTTCAAAGTCTCTCCTCCCATAATAATCTCTATTTACATTCCTGTTCCACCCCCCATACTGGTTGTTGCCAGAGCCAAATCTTTGGTTATTTTCTCTTTCCACGGCCCTATCTAATTTATCTACAAATTTCAGGAACTCTTCCATTGAATCGTCTGGTCCATGGACGAATTCCCACTGCAGTCTCTCTGGTAACCTTCTTTTTAAAACATCAATTTGTGTCATAATATCAAAAGAATTATTCAAATGAGCAAGCTTTTTCAATTGATATCTGCAAAATTTTGACATTCCCCCTACTTTCCCTCTATACACTGGTCCATTTAGAAATTCTGACTTTAATCTGGCTTGTATGGATTGTGACCAAAATTTGCAAATAAATTTAGCTTCAAACTCTTCAAAAGTATTCCAAGAATCATTATTCTCATTTGCCCAGGATAGGGCCTCCCCTTCTAGAAACCGTTTAATTAACTTAATTTTTATGTTGTCTGACATTCCTACAACAAACATATCCTTACATTGGTGAATAAAGTCCATAGGGTGCAGATTTTCACCAGGAAAGCATTTCACTTGGATGTGCCCATACATTGTATTTTGATTGTAAAACATTTGTTTTGACATCAATGCATCTTCCAATTGTGTATATTTTGTGTGTATATTTTCTACTTTTGTATCTACATTAGTGGTATACAGGTTGTATTCTTGTTTAGGGTTTTCTGATGTTTTGTCTATTCTCTGATCTAATCTTTCAGCTTCAGTATCTACTCTGTTATAGATGACAGCAATGCTGTCTGTGTTAGCTTGTATGTTTTCATTTAAACTTTCAACTTCAACTTGAAATTCTTTTCTGAAGTGTATCAACTGTTCTCTAGTGTCCTTACTGAGGGTAGTTTTAATTTCCTCACACTTCTCATTGAGATGAGTATTTAATAGATCAAAATTCAAACTTAACTTATCCAGTCTATCTGTGTTTTCTTTAAGTTTCAAACTTACTTGTTCACTTGATTGTTTAAGTTGTGAGCTAATTTGAGTTGCAAACTCTGCTAGCCACTCAGTTAAGTTTAATTGTTCACCATCCCCTGGTTCAATTTTTACATTTCCTACGATCTCATCCCTCTCGCGTAGAGACATGTTAACTATTAATTATTTTAAATGAGAACAACAACAAAATACCTTGCTTTATGTAGCTATGCTATGATGTCGTGATCGGTGTTCTTGTTGGCTTTCTTCACTTCTATTCGGTTTTATCGAAGCTGAAGTCTTGATTGATGAATTCCATTGACATAATCCAGACGTTAATCTTCCGAGCGGTGTGACGATAGTTTTTCGTAGTCGCACTAACACACTGTATTTATTTATTTATTTTTGACATATTTTCACTGTTGCCACACTGCACAAATAAACTTTTTTGGAATGCTAAGCACTTACGAAATTTATCGCTGCACTACTATCATCGATGCACTTAAAGATCCCAGCTGAGCCCCCACTTTTGTAATAGTCACCTGGTCATAGATATTGCTATTTGCTATAATCGCACTATTTCACTCCCATTTACGGAGCTTGTTAGGACTTGATGTTAGGTTGGCACCATTAAAATGCATTGTGTTGTAGTAATCGCTGCTACTTGCTGGATCGCTGCTGTCTCTCGATGCTGATGCTGGCTCTACATCTGGTTGTCTAGGGTTAAAAACATGAGGTCCCGTGTTTTTTATGTGCTTTTGATGATAAAGAACGAGCGAAACCAACAAATATGTAAACTTCAAATATTTATTACACTGGTTGCCATCTTAATTCCACCGTCCACCAAAGACCATGACTCAACACAAAGAAGTACTTCCGTTACATGTTCTTTGCATTGTTTATCCACCTCAAACAATAACAGACAAACACACTTTACCAAAGTGACATTCCGACTGCCTCTCGACCCTTCTTGCTGCTCGTATTTATAACATTGTCAAAGAACTACTAAAAAGAGATATAGTTTGTAAGTCACATGTACATCTGTTATCATAATTTGTACGGAAAAGTTATTAATTTGCATCGAGTGACATAATTTAACATGTTATTAAAATGGCAGACAGATTTGTTGACTTGACAGAATAATTCTTTGTTACAAACGGCTGTTTTTTAGAAGTTTATCAATTGACTTCTCTAATTTGCATAAATAAGTAAATAACATGAATGATTAAGAATTACATTGGTTTTCGTCTAAAATATGATTGATTTCGTGAATACTGAGTGAAAACGCTCCTAGTGAACAAATAGGTTTCACTGGGTGATTTTTATTTAAGGAGATCCAAAATAACTAAGTTGTCCACTATTTTTCGTACTTCATATTAATTATTTAAGATGAACTCAGTGTTTTACATGATAACATTTGCTGTATCAGTGATCAAGTGATATTAACTTTTGTGTGGGTCAGTTATTCAGTATAATTTAATGGGTTGACTGTTTATGGAGACATGTTATGCAATCATTGTTAACATACACAATACCTTTGCTATAATCATAAATACTCCTGAAACTGGTTGAATTTGGAGGGTATCGCATACTTCGGTAAAGTAAAGCCTTTAAAATGTTCCGTTACAATTTCCAGTTCTTGCAAAAGTCCCTGAAAAGCTACGATATTATGTTTACAACATTCAGCCAAAGTAATATGACTTAAGTGTTCAGGCAATTTAATTAAGCAAATGTGAATACGTTACGAGGGGTCGTATAGTTTAGACAAATACTGACTCTTGTGTAAAATATCTCAAAAATATTTTACAGATCTCGAAAATTCAGACTGTTCGGAATGCTCCATCATTATAATACTGTGTTTTACTCGATCTTTAGAAGCCTGAGGCCACTATACAGAAAGGAAGGCACGATTAAACTCTCTTTCACTGTGACAAAAAATCTCCCTTACTGTGACAGTTGGGAATAACCGATCGCATTCTGTCAGCTGGCTCATTTTCTAAAAAGCCAGGCATATGTTCTAATACATGCTCTAACGACCAATTAGAAGGAAACCAAAGAGAAAATTGATGAAGCAAACTTGTGGATGTATTTCATTACTAGAATTCTCGAATGTTTTAAATTTACACGTTATGATGAAGATCTTATAGTGAAAGTCATCTTGTCGCCAAGTCGCAAATCGGTCATTCTTACGTCGTGTCGGTGGTTCCATCTCAAGGCTAGGTGCATCTTGCCGACTCCTTTCAAAATCTCTGTAATACCGTCTATTATTACTTTGTGACTTTTCCGTATTTCTAAATCTCTCTTCCCATGTCGGAGCGCGAATGCCCTGTGAAATATGTAGTTGTTTTATCATCTTTGCCACTGGTCTTGTACTTCTCGTATATCTCTTTTGTGTTGCTTATTAATTTGTTTCTGACTTTGTTTAAATTGCCGAATTTCCTCGTCCTCCTCTGTGTCAGTAAAGGCTACGGGTCTTGTGTCACTCAAATCATCATCTGCCTTCATGGATAAATTTTTTAACTGATCCTAAAGTTCGGCTTCTTTTCTCGATAATGTACTGATGTCCCCGGTGTTTTTCTTAACCAAGTTTTAGTGTCCATTTTTGTCGTAATCGTATTTACTGTGTCCTTTAAGGTTTACTGATTTTTTACAAGGTACTCGACCGTATCGGTAGATACAACACATTCAGTTTTAGCCTGCAAGGTGTCGCGATTTTCGTGTACAAGTGTCTGCAGTTCTTTTATTGCTGCTTCAGGAATCTGTAATGTGTCTTCATGTCACAAAAAAATAGGCTGAAAATGCTCACAAGCGTTTTGATACTTCGATTCGATTTTGTGTGTCTCAGCGGTTAAGTCTCCAGGTGTTTATTCAAGTATTTGTTTAATTTCGTCAATTATGTCTAACTTTCCAAGTTGTTGGTGTGTTCGTTTCTGATTTTTTCTGTTGTGTCTAACTTTTGAAGCTTTTGCTCTGTTTGATCAAATTTTTAAATTAATTGCTATAACAATGCATTAGTGACCGAAACATGTTTCTTTCTGTTTTTCGTCAGTGCATTTGGACCAGCAGTAACCGTATTTTCAAAAGGAGAGAGTGTGTTTCGACTAAATTGAGAAAAGTGTATACATGCATAACCGCAATCTACGGTATTTGCAAGATTTTGTTCTGTTACTTCGTATTACTGAGGCCTACTGTTAGCGACCAATCGATCGACAATAATTCCCTATTCACTTGACCGTTTAGCAACAAATAATCCTGGACAAATAGTAAGTAATGTGAAGAATACAGGGATTAGCGACCACAAGGCAGTTGCTGCTATTCTGAATACCGTTAACACCTACAACCATCAAAAAGTAATGCAAAGTATATCTATTTAAAAAAAAGCTGATAAAAAAGCTCTTAACGCCTTTTTAAGAGACAGTCTTCTCTCCTTCCCATCTGATGATTTAAGTGTAGAAATGTCTTCAAAGAGATAGTATCGACAGCAGTCGAGAGATATATACCACATCAAATAATAAGTGATGGTACTGATCCCCCATGGTACACAAAACGGGTCAGATCGTTGTAGCAGAAGCAACGAAAATAGCATGCCAAATTTTAAAGAACGCAAAATCCCCAATATTGGCAACGTTTTACAGAAGTTTGAAATATAGCACGTGCTTCAATACGAGATGCTTTTAATAATTTCCACAACGAAATTTTGTCTCTAAATCTGGCAGAAAACCCAAAGAGATTCTACATAAAGCACATACATAAAGCACACCAGTGGCAAGACGCAGTCAATACCTTCACGATAACAACAGTGAATACACTGATGACAGTGATACTAAAGTATAGTTATTAAACACGGTTTTCCGAAACTCCATCAGCAAAGAAGACGAAGTAAATATTCCAGAATTCCAATCAGGACAACTGCCCAGATGAGAAACATAGAAGTAGATACCCTCGGTGTAACAAAGCAGCTTAAATCACTTAATAAATGCAAGGCCTCCAGTCCAGATTGTATAGCACTCAGGTTTCTATTAGAGTATGCTGATAAAATAGCTACATATTTAGCAATTAGATACAACCACTCGCTCACAGAAAGATCCGTACCTAAAGATTGCTCAAGTCACACCAATACCCAAAAGAGGAAGTAGGAGTAATCGCTAAGGTCGATTTGCAGTTGGGTTTTGGAACATATACTGTATTCGAAGAAAACGACTTATTGATACATAGTCAGCACGTGTTCAGAAAATATTGTTCTTGTCAAACACAACTAGCTCTTTATACTCATGAAGTAATGAGTTCTATCGACAGGGGATGTCAAATTGATTCCATATTTTTAGATTTCCAGAAAGTTTTCGACACCTTTCTGCACAAGCGCCTTCTAACCAAACTGCGTGTCTACGGAGTATCGCCTCAGTTGTGCGACTGGATTCGTGATTTCCTGTCAGAAAGGTCACAGTTCGTAGCAATGGACGGAAAGTCATCGAGTAAAACAGAAGTAAAATCAGTTCCCCAAGGAAGCGTTATAGGCCCTTTATTGTTCCTGATCTATATTAACGACGTAAGACACAATCTGAGTAGCCGTCTTAGATTGTTTGCAGATAACGCTGTGTCTTAGATTGTTTGCAGATAACGCTGTCAGTTAACGTCTTGTAAACTCATCAGTAGATAAAAACGACTTGCAAAATGATTTAGATAAGAAATCTGTATGGTGCGACAATTGGCAATTGATCCTAAACAAAGAAAAGTGTGAAATTATTGACATGAGTACTAAAAGAAATCAGCTAAATTTCGATTACACGATAAGTAACACAAACCTAAAGGCTGTATATTCAGCTAAATACTTAGGGATTACATTTACATATAACCTAAATTGGAACGATCACATAGATAATATTGTGGGTAGAGAAAACCAAAGACTGCGATTCATAGGCAGAACACTTAGAAGGTGCAAAAGGTCTACTAAAGAGACTGCTTACACCATGCTTGTCCGCCCTATTCTGGAGTATTCGTGTGCTGTGTGGGATCCGCATCAGGTGGGACTGACGGATGATATCGAAAAAGTACAAAGAAGGGCAGCTCGTTCAGTATTATCGCGAAATGGGCGAGATAGTGTCACAGACATTATACGTGAATTGGAGTGGCAATCATTAAAACAAAGGCGTTCTTCGTTGCGACGGGATCTTCTCATGATATTTCAATCACCAGTTTTCTCCTCCGATTGCGAAAACATTCTGTTGGAACCCACCTACATAGGGAGAAATAATCATCACGATAAAATAAGAGATATCAGGGCTCGCACAGAAAAATTTAAGTGCTTGTTTTTCCCGCGAGCCGTTGGAGAGTGGAACGGTAGAGAGACAGCTTGAAGGTGGTTCATTGAACCCTCTATCAGGCAATTTATTGTGAATAGCAAAGTAATTACGTAGATATAGATGTAGACCGATTGTTTCAATGGCTACCCTGATATTTACTGTCTGTTCCATGCACTATGCACTATTACTGGACTATTGTCTTAAACATTTGTCAATTCTTTACTAGGTGGCCCTAACAAGCTACGCTCGTCATCACCGACATTTCTCAATTTGCTTCGCAGCCTAGTTTTACAATTTTCACGCTCGATGATTGTCACACTGTTTTGCACAATAACATACAAAAAATATTTGAAAAACACAAATGGGGAGAAAAACTAAAATAGACAGTCTCTAATTAGTTGCAAAAGCGAATGCGACATACTTAGTGCAAATTCACATGCATACCACCACTACTTTACTTTGCTCATGACAATACAGTACAACAGTAAGGAACTACAACTACAAAGAAAATTTCATGCATAGAATTATGCGATAATTTTTCAAAGTTCAAGAAAATCAGAACGTTCCTGGTTCGAATCTGGGAAGTATGGCCAGGTGGAACTTCAAAGTGGGTGAAACTACTGATGAAACTTTTTACTTATTCTTATCGTTTCAACACTGACCTACAGAATTTTCGCTGACAAAGAGAACTCAAACTTAACCTATTCATTTACACTACTGGTCATTAAAGATGCAGATGATAAACGGGTATTCATTGGAAAAATGTATTATACTAGAACCGACATGTGATTATATTTTCACGCAATTTGGGTGCATAGATCCTGAGAAATCAGTACCCAGAACAACCACCTCAGGCCGTAATAACGAACTTGGTACGCCTGGGCATTGAGTCAAACAGAGCTTGGATGGCGAGTACAGGTAAAGATGCCCATGCAGCTTCAACACGATACCACAGTTCATCAAGACTAGTGATTGGCGTATTGTGATGAGCCAGTTGCACGGCCAGCATTGACCAGACGTTTCCAATTGGTGAGACATCTGGGGAATGTGTTGGCCAGGGCAGCAGTCGAACATTTTCTGTATCCAGAAAGTCCCGTACAGGACCTGCAACATGCAGTCGTGCATTATCCTGCTGAAATGCAGGGTTTTGCAGGGATCGAATGAAGGATAGAGCCACGGGTCGTATCACATCTGAAATGTAACGTCCACTGTTCAAAGTGCCGTCATTGCGAACAAGAGGTGCCCGAGACGTGTAACCAATGGCACCACATACCATCGCGCCGGGTGATAACGCCTGTATGGCGATGACGAATACACGCTTCCAATGTGCGTTCACTGCGATGTCGCCAAACACGGATGCGTCCATCATGATGCTGTAAACAGAATCTGGATTCATCCGAAAAAATTACGTTTTGCCATTCATGCAACCAGGTTCGTCGTGGAGTACACCCTCGCAGTTGCTCCTGTCTTTGATGCAGCATCAAGGGTAACCGCAGCCATGGTCTCCGAGCTGATAGTCCATGCTGCTGCAAACGTCGTCGAACTGTTCGTGCAGATGGTTGTTGTCTTGGAAACGTCCCCATCTGTTGATTCAGGGATCGCGACATGGCTGCACGATCCGTTACAGCCATGCGGATAAGATGCCTGTCATCTCGACTGCTAGTGATACGAGGCCGTTGGGATCCAGCACGGCGTTCCGTATTACCCTCCTGAACCCATCGATTCCATATTCTGCTAACAGTCATTGGATCTCGACCAACGCGAGCAGCAGTGTCGCGATACGATAAAACGCAATCGAGATAGGCTACAATGCGGCCTTTAGCAAAGTCGGAAACGTGATGGTACGCATATCTCGTCCTTACACGAGGCATAACAACGTTTCACCAGGCAACGTCGGTCAACTGCTGTTTGTGTATGAGAAGTCTGTTGGAAACTTTCCTCATGTCAGCACGTTGTAGGTGTCGCTACCGGTGCCCACCTAATGTGAATGCTCTGAAATGCTAATCGTTTGCATATCAGAGCATCTTCTTACTGTCGGGTGAATTTCGCGTCTGTAGCACGTCATCTTCGTGGTGTAGCAATTTTAATGGCCAGTAGTGTATTACCCACAACACACAAGCCCACAGCAATCTGACTATTATACAGTGACAACATGCCTTCCAACAATTAACAGAAAAAATTGCCTTGAATTGCAAGAAATCCTCACAATAACCCATACTTTTTCATAAGTCATTTACCTCACAGAAAATCTTCATAACACGAACTACAGCAATTACAGCAAGCAGCAACTACAGCCAGTTAAATAAAAAGATTCCAACTACTATAGACTCTAACTACTACGAGTCAGATGGTCATGCAAAAGAAAGATTTTGTTGAAGAGCAAACAATGTATTTAGAAGATTTACCTTATTCTGTGACATCCAGTTCCAAAAATAATATGGTTGTCAGTAATTTCACTACTCAAACATTACCAACTACATCCATTCTCATATTTACAATGCTTGTCGTACCAAAACTGAGTCTTCATTTAGAAAATCATGTCCAAACCCTTCTCTGTCTGCTAGCTAACTGCCACTGAGTCTCGATTAAGAAAATCATGTTCGAACCCTTCTCTCTCCTCTCGATAACTGCAAGTCCGTCTAATGACAGAATCATTTGCCTAAGGTGCAGAGAGCTGTCAACGATATTAATACAGTCTATAGCACTGCCAGCATACAAAGAATCAAACAGACCACTTACACACGTATTGTCTCTGGTAGTGCAAGCTCACTGTGATCTGTATGCATCTACCAATGTTTATTTTTCGCGAAAAGGTGATGATAAACTGTCTCCTGAGCCAGAAGTTCCAGAGAGTCCCTACATTTCGGCGGAAATACCACTACTGCGTCATAGGGTCAGACTAGAAAAAGAGGTGAAAAGAAGAAGATTTCCTGTAATGGCACGGAAAGTTCTAGTCGTCAGGAAGGTGATAGGCGTCGACTGAGCTACTGACACACATTTCAGTTGTCACTATGATTCTCTTCGGATTTACGGCCCAAGAGATAGACTACTCACCACCGACTGAAATGCGGTACTGAAAACAATGGTAAGTGAATAACGGTATGAAAAAAGGGGGTCCCTAACTAATGAGTCCTTCGCGTTTGTCCTCTCATTCAAATATTTCAGAAAAGATAATTGGAACGGGTATCATCCAACTAATAAAATGAATTTAAATGGTGATTTCCACGGCCATTGTCACTGTCTATATTGGTTCCCCTCTGTCGGCTATTCCAGCAGATATCTTCGAGGAGGCGCCGTAACATCCAGCTCTCAAGTCCTCCCCGTTACGCCCAGAATGCTGATTCCGGTAAGCTGATGATACGTTCGTCATGTTTCCACACGGAGAAGAAGAACTACAGAACTTCCAGCTACACTTCAGTCACCAGCGCATCGAAACCCAGTTTAACATGGAGGTAGAAAAGAAACGGTTGCTGCCGTTTCTCTAAGTGGAAGTTTAGCCATAGCCTGATCGTAAAATTGGTGTCAGATTGTATAGAAAACCTATCAGAACGAACATGTCCATATATACCTCCTCCCACTATCACCGTATGCAAAAGAAACCCGACCTGCTAACTTTAACCAAGAAGGCCCACAGGATCGGAGATGAAGACATTTTTAGACGGAACTACAAAACCTCAAGTCCACCTTTGAAGCCAGTGGGATGAAGATGATGGACAAAACAATAGTGACAAAGATGGAGGCAACAGAGAAAAGCAAAAGGAAGCACCAAACACTACCCTGTTACAAAATGTGCAAGAGGTCACTGCATGTGCGTGTAAAACTCTCAGCCGACAAGCCAATTTTCCGAAATAACAAGACAGTAAGAGATGTTCTGGGATCATTTTTTTTAAGAGGTGGAGCCCCTCCACGCCCACACCGGCATGATGGCCAACACAAAAGGTCTACTGCCTGCCATCTCTGCATAAGGGCTAGTATTCACTAAAGTGAGGTGTCGCTGGATGTGGGTACTGCGATGTTTGCGTACGTCTGGTTAGGATTAACCATTAATACGCGCTCATCTGCAGATAGATTGGTCGAAATCTGACGAAGGGTAGCGGTTTGAAGGGCAGAGGAAAGAAAGTGCCAAGGCAAGAGCCAAGGGAAAAAAACCTCTGCGAAAGTTAGGTCGGGTGGTAAGAGCAGTAGTGGTAGTCTTGCTGCCTGCGATAGGTCGTGCAAGGATAGACTTTGTTAGTAGTGGGTATCATGCATGTCGATACCTTGACGTTGTGCGTTTGTGCTGCTCGGCGGCTGGCGCTGGGTGCTGGTGCAGAGTCCTCGTTCAGCGTCAGCAACCTGCAACAGTTAGGTTTGTTATCGATCTTGTGTCCGATAGGTCATATACCGGAAGCACAGTGTGAGGGAATGTTGACAGATTGTTTGTGCGTCTGTGGGCGAGCTCGTCGGTGTCCCTGCTGTGGCCTGTTGGTCGGTTCTAATAGCTGCTGGTAGTTGCCAGTCAGTGTTGCTGATATGCAGGGGCTTACCGACGTTTGTCGCTGTTTACGTATGTTAGTTTACCATAGGTGGCTATGCCCTAGCTAGCAGTGTCTTTGGCCGCTTGTGCTTCCACCTGTGGTTGTGATCGTAGTTTCTCAGAGTGAGGATGAAAGGATTGTTCGAGTGTCTCGAGTTCATGTATAGTCGTGTGGTGTGTTTTTTGAATACTTCCTTGAGTGTATCAAGGCGGTATTCATGGTGAAGATCCACGGTGCGTGTGTAGCGTGGAGCATTGCTAATGATTCGTAGCACCTTGTTCTGTATGATCTGCAGGCGGCGCAGTCGTGTAGGAGCTGCATATCCCCAGACGGGAGCTGCGTATGTCATCAGAGGGCTAATCAGTGTCATGTATATGAACCTCGACACCCTCCTATTCAGTGTGCTTTCCCTGTTGAGCATTGGGTAGAGCTGTTTGAGCCTCGCGTGCGCTCGGTTGGCAACGTATTCGATGTGGTCCCCCCATGTAAGTTTCTGGTCCAGCCAGACACCAAGGTACCTGACTTTCTCTCGGGAACGTATTGGGCGTGTATGTAGTGTTATTGGCCTACAGTGTTGGTGTTTGGGCAGTAGTTTCGGTCTGCGTGTGAACAGAACTGTTTCGCTCTTGTCGACGTTTACTTTAATACGCCATCGGTCCAATCAAGGCTCAGCTGTTCTGAGTGCTGTTTGTATTCGTGAATTGACGTTCGACGGTTTCCAGTCTTGCGCGAGGATGGCTGTGTCATCCGCGTAGACGGCTAACGTCGTGTTTTGTGTCGCTGGGAAGTCATTAATGTACTAGGATGCTTCCTTGGGGTACTCCAGCTTGGATGTCGTGTTGTGTTGATTGTTTATCCTGCACGTTAGTGTTGAAACATCTGTTCGTGGGATATGAGTGTATGAGACGTACGAGTCCGTCCGGGAAACCAGCTTCGCTTAGTTTGCGTATGAGTCCGTTGTGCCAGAGACTATCGAAAGCCTTTTACATGTCTAGGAACACGGCCCCTGTGGCTTTGTTCATGTTGTAGCCGTGTGTTATATGTTCGGAAAGATGCATGCACTTGTAGAGATGAAAACTGCTGGAGTTTACGAAATTTGCTACGAGAATTGACTAGTGTATGTAGGAGAGACGGGCCGATGAATTAGCACACGGGTATCGGAGGAAGAGAGATACGTCTAAGATAACGCACGAAATCTGTGGTGCCTGAACACCAAGAAGAGTGCAGCAAACAGATAGTGTTTCGAGACGTCCGCGTAATGGCGGAACGGCCACTTACATTTAGGCTACAGAAATTGTCAAGCGACCCGCCGACATGAAAAGTGAAGATTGGTACAGACCTCCAACTTCTTGGCTGCCAGACGTAATGGCGCTAGGGGACAATAGCTTTCGCAAGGCAACCCATACAGGCGCACTGGAGGCCACAGCTGCCGTAGGTAAACAGGATATTGGCACGCCTCAGCCGGCACGAGGCAGCAAGTAAATTGCGCTATGCCAGGACTACCACACATTTATCATTCTCAGTCCCAATCAAGTTACGAAAACAGCGTCTTCCACTGAGCAGTAAGCAAAATATCCCGAGGAAAATCATTTGCCACAGTGCCCGAATAGTCGGAGGAATTTTTGATATTGACAATGCGGTCCCACACCCTGAAGAATTTAATTCATAACGATAAGTTTTATGGTTCCAGAATCGACTCCAATTTATTATAATGCTAGCTAAATACCCAGCGTTGCCTGGGTGTGCTTTTATTCCAATCTTCTATTAGTACATCTCCTTTGGCCCTTCTCTCTGTCCATCCACTCGCCCTCCTTTGTCCATTTTCTCCTCCCCCTCTTTCTCCCCTTCACTCAGTCGCAACCACTTCCTCCTTCCCTGTGTTGGCCCACCTCCTCTCCAACCTTTCCGTGTCTTTACCTTCCCACTCCCCGTCCATCTCCTCTTTCCTGTCTCGACACATTGCCCCTTCCCCTCTATCTGCCCATCTTCGCCTCCCTCTCACTCTGTCCATCTCGTCCTACCCCCTCTACCTGTCTACCTCCTGCAGCATTCTTTTTGTCAACTCCTCCTTCCCTCTGTGTCCATCTCTTTCTCTGCTCTGTTTCTCTCCATCTCCTCCTACATCCTTTCTCTTTCCACCTGCTCCTCTGCACTCTGTACATCCGCTCCACCCCTCTCAGTCAATCTCATCATCCCTCCTCTAAGCCCAACCTCTCCTCCATTCTCAAAGCCCATCTCGCCCCAGTAGGAAATCACGAAGTGTTCTCATTCTCAAATACTAGATTAATGTAGTCTGGCGAATTTCGCGTCGTAAGCTACGCTCCTTTCTCATCCCCATCCCATTGAGAGGTAGATATTTCTTACAGTGGTTCTTTGTACACTGACCAGCCAGAACATTATGACCGCCGACCTACTATCGATATAAGCCCTTCCAGGCGATAGCAGCGCCACCTATCGAGGAACGAATGCTGGTCGGATACACGAGCGTAGCAAGTAGTATATGTAATCGTGCTGCCTGTGTGTAGAAAGAGGAAGGCGCACGATCTATCTGATTTTGACGGACGGGTCGAGGGCTCGGCGCGGGCATTTCGGAAACTGCAAGACTTGTCGGGCGTTCGAGGAGTGTTTTGGTGAATGTCTTCAGCACCTGGCGAAATCAAGTTGAAATCATTTCCAGAGGTCGTGAGGTGGGGCAGCCACCTCGCCCCCCTCCCTCCCAATTGCAGATGTCGGACGTCGTAGGCTGGTATTCTGGGCAGAGTGGTACAACAGGATAGGGTGGGTAGAGTACGTGTCTGAACACACAGTGAGCCGAACACCTCCGAGGATGGGCCTCAGCAACCAACGACCCCTGCATGTGCCAACGTTAACACCACGGAATCGGCAACGACGACTAAAGAAGCCACGTGACCATCGGCACCGGAAGTTGGTGCAGTGGCAGAGCGTTACATGGTCTGTCGAATCCCGATACCTACTTCATCATGCCTATGGGTAGGCGCGAATCCGTCGCCTTCCAGGAGAACAGCTCCTTGACACATTCACTGCGGGAGACAGAAAAGTTGGCGGCGGCTCAATTAAGCTCTGGTGAACAGTAACGTGGACATCCGCTGGGTCCAGCGCATCACGTGAAAGGCACCATGACGGCCAAGGGATATTGTGCATTGGTTGTGGGCCACGTACACAGCTGCATGAGGATCTTGTTCCCCAAAGACAATGGCATTTTTCAGCAATATAATGCACCATATCACAAGACCCGGCGTGTGATGAAGTGGTTCGAGGAACAGTTGATAATCTGGCCCCCATCTCACCAGATCTGAACCCGATCGAATACATCTGGGATGTGACTGAACGTGGCGACAGACTTCATCACCCCCACGCACGACATAACTACCTTGGTCATGAAAGAGGCCTCAATCACTTAAGCAAGAAATGGAAATCGAGCAACCGAATTGAAGCAACATACCATGCCGACAAATAGTTAATGCCTCCAGTTCTTCACTGGTTTATGCTGCAAGTCCTCACCATACTTTGCATGCTTGAAAGTGGAATGCAGCAAGTAACGCCAGCCACACATTAACCGCTGGACGTTGTATTGTCCTTCAGGGTAAAGGCTTTCTTGCACCGTTCGTCCATGACAGAGTTGAAAATAGAAGTCTGTCTCCTCGTTCCGAATTCGAAATACCAGTGTTCTCCATTCGTCGTCGAAAGACCAAGTGTGTGCCTCCCAAGCTGATGACCCACTCTTCATTGTCCCTTAAATCAAGTCCACATAATTCTTCTTTTCATATGCGAAAGCTCTCCCAAACGCTGGCCAATGATTTTAACATCCCAACAAATTCAGGGTCTGGAAATGTTATATAGCGTTAGCCAGTTGACTGTCTTCCCGTGTGCCCAACTCTTCAGTAAATTTTTTATTACCGCCAATATGTTGAACTCCCAAGTCTGAAATTCTCAGAACATGACGTCATGACTGCCAATGACAGTTGCTTCTTTTAAGATTACCCACTGAAATTTCTTCTCGGTATTTTCTAGATGTGGTGCTGTTCACTCCATATGGAGCTGTGCCGGGATGTTTGTACGTAGCTCTTACGAAGAGAGGACAGAATTTGTAAACGAAACACAACTGCATCTCTACCCACGGGACAACAGGGTATTGTATCTGGGACCGTTCTCTCACACCACTGACTTCTAGGAATCTGCCAGTCGGTGAAAAATACAGTCCTTAGAACTGCGTTTTCATTGCGTTTCTCGGCTTGTAAAACGACAATACTCTGCAGAAGACCAGGTTTTTATAAGGGTTTGTTGTACAACTTCTTCAGTTAGACAATCCGAACACACAGCGCACAGAGCCACAGCTAGTGGTAAACATTCCCATCCGTCTTTTACCAGACACCTTTCTTGACAATACACGGCAGTATCTGCCTTTCTGCAGCGATCGAATGGAACGTATCTCCAAATACCATCGTACCTTCTCCAATGCAAGCCATGCCATGTTCTCCAATGAACGGGTTTCCATGTTACTGCCCGGCAATTCCGTTCTTCCTTCAACCCATCATAACCCAACTAAAAGCACAAGAACAGAAAAATTCGAAATGCAAACTTTCCATTAGATGAGACAAAATTTTAAGACAGAGAATTGTCGGTTCAATTCTTGCAATCATTGCTATTACCCATCCGTAGATAGCATTAAGTGTTAGTTAATCGGCTCAGTACTGCTCAGATTAAAATGGTTAATTTTAAGGTAATTAAATACAAGACGTGCCTGTCTAACAGTGGAACTACACGTTTTAAAAGCTATACCCAGTGGTTAAAGCAGTACGTTGTTCATCGTCCTTTAATGTTCTTGGAGTCAACTGCAATCCATCCATTTGCCAGTTTACTTTTACGCTTTCCTAGTGTTCTTTGAAAATTTCGCTTGGGCTGACTAAAGTATCCAGATATTTTACACTCGTAGTCATGATATCTTGACAATATTCCGTGATCCCTTTTCTAGTGTCCTCTTCCTATTTCATGGCGGAGATAATACTTTTCCTGGACTTGCGTTCCAAGTTGTCAATGGAGCAAGGAGTACATAGAAAGCAGACTAGAACAAGAAAAGAGAGATAAGTTGCTGTCAATTACAGCTAGATAGTGAATTACAGGGAGGTCACAAAACATTAAATCTACATTGGGTGGGCCACGATTTTTCAATAAGTCAGAAAAGTTAAACAGACAAATGCTCTGCCTACATCTGTGTGTATATGAAACGTTTAATACCATTCCATTTTTATACGTGCAGAATACATCTAATGCTCTGAACAGTATTTATCACTTCAGTAATATACTTTGTAACCTCCATTGCAATGCTACGTTGCTGCAGAAAATTTCACGTTAAGCAAACAGACTAAGTACTCCATATAGTGAAATTTGGAAGGAGGACTATGTCACAAAGTGGAATAAATGCATCTCAAAATAACTATAAAATTGATTTTATCTTATCTGTTCACAGAAATAGCTTCTGATGAATGCTGTTCTTCATATTCATTGCCCGTGGTGAAGCTTCTCCTATAGACATAGTCCTATTACTGTCGTTTTCCATTAGCTGATACGTTGTATCTAATTGCAGGATCCTGAGATACAAATAAGTTTAGAGGTGTTTGTACTACTCGAAACATGAAACAAAATAAGATGCTTCGCTATAAAAAGAGCCGAATGGTGTTCCGAGACTTCATTGTAATCACTTGCATTTATTTCGAATTTAATGAGACCGTAACGACTGCAGGAGAGTTAATAACAACTGTTTCAAGCAAGTTGTTAACGGCTGTGCTCCGACTAAAGGCGAGCGTTGCCCTCCGAATACTCGAAATGTTAAAAGTAAATATAGTCTATACTAAGGATGTATACCATAGTAACATTTGGCTACCATTTATCATATATCTTACGTATATGTTGTACTCAGACTCTCAGTTGAGGGATAGACACATCGGGGCTATATATAATACATCTTACTAATATTGTTGGAAAAAAAACTACGAAAACATTATGACTCTAAAGAATTGATGTAAGAAAACCACGTCATTGTGCGTGAATAATAAAAGAGTAAAAGAAATGGGTCTGTTGTGCGCTGTCTGAACACTGAATAGGTACATAACGCCGTAAAAAGTTTGCTAATACAGAGAACAGTGTTTACGTCAAGGCGGCATCGCCATTTCGTACAATGAATTGGATGTCGGAAAGACGGTATTGTGATACATCGTCATCCTGAAGACTTCCTCATCACATTGTACATGAGTTGTTGGATGCATATCATTGCTATCTCCGGTGACCTGTGTTTGAGACATATGATAGGTGTTCGGATTCCCAGTGTCAGACACACAATGAGTCACACTTGTATCACCACGTCTCTGAAGCAACCATCCAACGGCTACCGCAGAACTTTATAAACAGCAGGCATAAACCTTGTGTTCCACAATTCATCATCAAATAGCCAGCGTCCCATGGTGCAGTGAAATCTCCAGGTGGTCAAGCGGTCGCATCGTGGAATAACCAAATTTTTGGCACATTAGAATGTTACACTGGCCCGATGTTGGACTTCATAGAAACATGAGGACAGGTAGACTCATCAAGTTCCGGCTTACCACGTCTGAAGACTAAAATCGAGGATCAGCCGTACTGTGCACATGGCACATCGTAATCTGTTCACGCCTATTTCAGTCTCTCAAGAAAATGGACTCACAGCAGTAATTCCGTGACATACCGCACTGCTGGTTATAGAGCAGGTGCAATCTAACTTGGAAATCACTGTCCCGTGCATATACTGCCGTCAACATCACAACACGGAAAGTGGCGTTTGGGGTGGTGCTGTGACTGGGAAGCATGGCCTGCTGACGAATGGCGTGGTACTGTGTTCTGGGTTGAGCCTTGGCTCTAAACAGCCATGGATGACGATCGTTGCCGAATATGGCGGTGACTTCGGGAGAGGTTCGGTTCTTCCAATGTTTGGAGAAGTTCAGCGGTGTTACTCGGGGCGTCATAATGTGAGGAGACATCCTGACAGCTCAACGACACGTCATGAAAATTCAATATTCTTATGTATTATCTCTCATTCGACATTATCTAGGTGCCCTTTTTCAATAGGACAATGCTCGTCCACAGGTGGTACGTGTTTCTATGAACTGTCTGCCAGATGTTGAGGTATTCTAGTGGCTAGGGATATTCCTAGAATTATCCACAATAAAACGTGTGTGCGACCGACTTGGACGTAAACTCTGTCCCAGTTGCAAAATGCAGGACGTCAAGAAGCAGCTATAGCAGTTTGAAACGTCCCCTTAGAACAATTTATACAAGACTGTGCTTAAACTGACACACAATATTTTTAGCGCAAAGCAATCTGACTATCAAAGATCCCTGCAAAAGAATGGCCCTGAGTAACATTAAACTATACCTTTCACAAATCACTTAGCTCACAAAAATCTTCGTTACTCGAACTACTGCAATGCAGCGAGCGCCACTACTGCCAGCTAAATAAAAGATTCAAACTACGGAAGGCACTAACTACTGATAGGGATAGTTAGCAAATGAAAGATTTTAATAGAGAACAAACAATGTATTTACCTTAATATCATCAAAAGTCATAATATATGTAATTTCAAAACTCCGCCATTTCCTTCCACACATCCACCACTGCTGGCGGCTCACCTCTAACTGTGCAACGCTACGCGCTGTTCACATCCAGGTGCCGCTGCCCAACACTACAATGGCAGACAACAATGCAAACTAGCCACAAGCTGCACACAGCACAGCCAGAGATTTTCATACAGAGCGCTACGTAACGTTGCCAATAAGAAAATATAAACAGCCTACTTACAAGTTGTGGGCTACCTTTCTTCAGATGTCTTTATGACATCATTCCCAAACGAATCAGTACATCCATCAAGACCACAGTGGGTAAATGTCTTGCCGATAAATATGCTCATACTGCCAAGTTCTTTGTAAATCTGACTTAGTTTTGTAAATACAGAAATAAAATCACATACACCCCCGTCCCCGACCCGTGAAGTTTCGTTTCATTTCAGCCTCCCATTCTCGGTGCTTCACTTATTTTGTCAGGTAGTATACGTATTCATGTATTCATTGGTTGATAAACTACATGATCAGAAGTATCGAGACATGTGTCAGAGGACATGAATATGGTATGTGTCCACCCTCCATCTAACGACGGCTTAGGTTCTGCTGCGGACTTTTTCAGTGAGATGTATGAACATCTGTGGAGGAATGTCAGCCCATTATTCTTCAAGAGCTGAGACCACAGAAGGAAGCTGGGACCTGGACCAAAACTGACGGTATGACTAATGTCAAATGTGTGCTGTTGGTTTCAAGAAGGGACACTGTGCAGGCCATTCTATTTCAGGAATGTCATTGCCCACAAAACATTGCCTCATAGCTATTACTTTATTCCACGGTGCATACTGATACAGAACAGTCATCACCTCCAAACAGCTTCTTTAATGCATACAGTATACGATGTTGTTAAATGTGTTCATATCGTTACGCATTAGGTGTCTTCATATGTGCAGTATAGGTACCAAGTACTAAGTACGAGAAAGATCCCATTACCATACCACCACTTCGCTGTTGGCATTATACAAGTACCATTCTCCGGACATTCACCAAACCCAAAGCCGTCCATCGCTTTGCTGCGGAGTGAAGAGTGATTCAGCATTCCAAATACCTGGCCATCCGCTGTCCTGTGACGTCACTCTTTAGACCAACTAAAGCATCACGTAGCACACGATGAGGTGCACTCAAGTTCTAAGGCCTCCGATTTTTTTTTCCTAATTAACTACTCACCCGAAATCGATGAAACTGGTGTTACATCTCAACGTAATCGCCCTGCAGACGTACACATTTTTCACAACGATGACGCCATGAATCCATGGCAGCGGCGAAGGCTTCTTTAGAAGTCTGTTTTGACCAATGGAAAATCGCTGAGGCAATAGCAGCATGGCTGGTAAATGTTCGGCCACGGAGAGTGTCTTCCATTGTTGGAAAAAGCCAAAAGCCACTAGGAGCCAGGTCAGATGAGTAGGGAGCATGAGGAATCACTTAAAAGTTGTTATCACAAAGAAACTGTTGCGTAACGTTAGCTCGATGTGCGGTTGCGTTGTCTTGGTGAAACAGCACACGCGCAGCCCTTCCCGGACGTTTTTGTTGCAGTGCAGGAAGGAATTTGTTCTTCAAAACATGTTCGTAGGATGCACCTGTTACCGTAGTGCCCTTTGGAACTCAATGGGTAAGGATTACGCCCTCGCTATCCCAGAAGATGGACACCATCATATTTTCAGCACTGGCGGTTACCCGAAATTTTTTTGGTGGTGGTGAATCTTTGTATTTCCATTGAGCTGACTGGCGCTTGGTTTCTGGATTGAAAAATGGCATCCACGTCTCATCCATTGTCACAACCGACGAAAAGAAAGTCCCATTCATGCAGTCGTTGCGCGTCAACATTGCTTGGCAACATGGCACACGGGCAGCCATGTGGTCGTCCGTCAGCATTCGTGGCACCCACCTGGATGACACTTTTCGCATTTTCAGGTCTTCATGCAGGATTGTGTGCACAGAACGCACAGAAATGCCAACTCTGGAGGCGATCTGTTCAACAGTCATTCGGCGATCCCCCAAAACAATTCTCTCCACTTTCTCGATCATATCGTCAGACCGGCTTGTGCGAGCCCGAGGTTGTTTCGGTTTGTTGTCACATGATTTTCTGCCTTCATTAAATTGTCGCACCCACGAACGCACTTTCGACACATCCATAACTCCATCACCACATATCTCCTTCAACTGTCGATGAATTTCAATTGGTTTCACAACACGCAAATTCAGAAAACGAATGATTGCACACTGTTCAAGTAAGGAAAACGTCGCCATTTTAAGTATTTAAAACAGTTCTCATTCTCGCCGCTGGTGGTAAAATTCCATCTGCTGCACGGTGCTGCCATCTCTGGGACGTATTGACAATGAACGCGGCCTCATTTTAAAACAATGCGCATGTTTCTATCTCTTTCCAGTCCGGAGAAAAGAAATTGGTGGCCTTAGAACTTGAATGCACCTCGTATAGGAATGTTTATCTTATGAAGAGTTCGGCCACTGTACCCCATTCCTTTTGACTCCCTACGCACAGTCATTGAGCGACTGGAGTGTCGGTATCACTCCGAAACTCACGAATAATTCTTTTCATTTAGGTGTATTTCATTCGATTATTTCCAACTAGCTTTCCCAGTGGTCGACGGTCCCTGTTGGCCAGTATATAAGATCTGCCTGGTACTTATTTAGCTCTGGTTGCCCCTATGTGTTTCGCCGGCCGCGGTGCTCTCGCGGTTCTAGGCGCTCAGTCCGGAACCGCGCGACTGCTACGGTCGCAGGTTCGAATCCTGCCTCGAGCATGGATGTGTGTGATGTCCTTAGGTTAGTTAGGTTTAAGTAGTTCTAAGTTCTAGGTTACTGATGACCACAGATGTTAAGTCCCATACTGCTCAGGGCCATTTGAACCATTTGAACCCTATGTGTTTCCGATTAACAGTCAGAAAGCCAGCAGTTGTCGTGAGGAACTTCAGAAGTGTTTAAATGTTCTTGTTGGATTACTTGCTCAGATGACATTTAATGATCAGTCTAAGTTTGGAGTCACTCAGTTCTCCCGGCCGATCCTTTGAGCAGTTACTGTTTCCCTACTGAAAACACGAAACTCCTGGTCTCCTTTTATATTGGCGGGTGCGCCTCACGTAACATTTAGTGGTCAACTCCCCATTACGAAGGCGTCTCAGGATATAGCGTATTTCTGTAAATGTCGCCTCTGTATTTACACACATACATACTCCGCAAGCCACAATACGAATTGTGGCGAAGGATTCTCTTGTAACATCCCTTCTTGAAACATTATTCCTTTTTACGTAAAATTTTGTGTAAAGATATTGTGACCAATACTTGATGGTCATATTTGAGGCATCTATACAAATAAATGAAGACTGAGGCCTTCACTTGTTTAGAGAGCAGCTAGGACAAGCCTGGCTATTCTCAGTTGTCGTCCTTCTTCGAGTCATCACAATGTAAACTTCGTGGGCTGTAGTTGTAAATGATTTCTAATATACGAAGTGACTGAGTTCACAACGTGTTGCATCTGTCTCTTGAAACTCAGTACCGCCAGTAGACTTGTTTATTTACAGTGTTACATTTACACTGACACAATCATGGGTTCAAATGGCTCTGTGCTCAATGGGACTTAACTTCTGAGGTCATCAGTCCCCTAGAACTTAGAACTACTTAAACCTAAGTAACCTAAGGACATCACACACATCCATGCCCGAGGCAGGATTCGAAGCTGCGACCGTACTGACACAATCATGATTTCGGCTTCAAAGTGCCATTATCAAGTGTTTTAAGTGTTATAAATTGCCTAAGATGGCATACTCTCGTATTAAAATACACTATTAGACACATATCGACTCTTACACAATGTGTCTAGTAGTGTATTTCAATACGAGAGTATACCATCTCAGGAAATTTATAACACTTAAAACACCTGATAATGGCACTTTGAAACCGAAATCATGATTGTGTCAGTGTAAACGTAACACTGTAAATAAAGAGCAGTTTAATGGGGATACTAACTTTAAAGAAATATATTGTGACTGTCGCCCCGCATTATGAAAAACATATTGTTGTATCTGTATTAATTCACCAAGTTACATGTCTATGGCGTTATTTATAGTGTTACAAATTTCTATTTTTCAGCTATTCTCGCGCAGAAGACTCAACACTTCTATCTGGCTCCGATCCTCCATTGGCGTGATTTTATTACTAATTTTCAGTGTTCAGTTTGGCATATCGTACGACCAGAGCCTGCAGTCATTCAGGGAAGAAGTCCGAGATTGTTTTAATCAATCATACAACATAGAGCTGTTACCAATTCGTGATATGCAATTTACGTTCTCTAAAATTCCATCCATTCACATGCTCAGTTGCGTTCGCCCAACATCAATTTGGAACGCAGACTTCATTCTGATAAAATTTTGGAATATCTTCCTACATGGAGGAGCAAGCCAGCTCCCACCCTGTACCAGTACTGGTCATTTCCTTTTCTGTTGCGCGTACAAGTAGAGGGAGGAAGAAGGCATAATTTCACTTATATTCGCGGTCTTTACTGCGAAATATATCTTGGTGGCGGTAGAATAGTCCGACAATCAACTTCAAATGCAAGTCCTCTAAATTGTTTCAGTAACGTTCCTTGAAAAGAATGCCGCCTTCCGTCCAGGAATACTCATTTTAGTTCCCGAAGCATCCCCATAATACTTGCGTGTTGTTCGTCCCCGTCGGTAGCGAATCTAGCAGCCAGCCTCTGAATTCCTTTGATGCCTTCCTCCAGATCTGGTGCGGATCCAGAACACACAAGTAGCGAGCGAAATGCGTGGTCTAGTGACTAATGGTGCTGCCTCTTGATCACGGGGTCCTGGGTTCGATTCACAGACGAATTGGGGATTCTCTCTGCCCGGGCACTAGGTGTTTGTGTTGTCCTCATCATTTCATCATCATCATGATCATCGTCATCATCATCATCCGTGACAGTGGCTAGATTGGACTGCGAAAAAAAGAATTGAAACTTCGTAAGCAGTACTAATGAATAGGTCGCACTAGCGCAGTATATGCGATCTCTTTTACAAATAACACACTTTTTGAAACTTCCTGGCAGATTAAAACTGTGTGCCCGACCGAGACTCGAACTCGGGACCTTTGCCTTTCGCGGGCAAGTGCTCTACCATCTGAGCTACCGAAGCACGACTCACGCCCGGTACTCACAGCCTTACTTCTGCCAGGTAGGAGACGAGATACTGGCAGAAGTAAGTCTGTGAGTACCGGGCGTGAGTCGTGCTTCGGTAGCAGAGATGGTAGAGCACTTGCCCGCGAAAGGCAAAGGTCCCGAGTTCGAGTCTCGGTCGGGCACACAGTTTTAATCTGCCAGGAAGTTTCATATCAGCGCACACTCCGCTGCAGAGTGAAAATCTCATTCTGGGAACACACTTTTTCCTAAAAGTCTCCCGACTAGTCGAAGTCAACCATTCGCGCCCTCTCTACGGCTAACGTCAAATGCTAGTTCAATTCATATCACTTTGCAACATACCGCTCAGATAATTAGACAACGTGACTGTGTCAAACAGGACACTACTAACACTGTATCCGAAAATTAAGGATTTGTTCTACCTACTCATCCACATTTACTCACATTTTTTCTTCATTTAGAGTTAACTACAAATAGTATTAAAATGTCAGCGAAAGCTACCCTTAGCCACGTGTGAGTTGTGATGGAATACAGCTTAATATTCACCTTCACCAGCTTTTGTCATCTGACCACGTACCAGAATCTCCTGAGTAGCTGACAGCCTTATAAGCAGGGACGAAACCGTTTGCGATCTGTGGTCGAGGATGACTAAGACATCAAGTCAGTGTTTTGCAGCTCTTCGAAAGGAAGGGATATGGATGTACTATGGAATGAAGAGATATCTTTGAAATTCGCTATGGCTATAGATACTGTGATAAGGAATAGCTCAGTAGGCACTTCAGTAGAACTGCGAAGGTAACTGCGAAGAAACCAAGGATAAGAGAATACATTGTTCAGTTGATCGATGAAAAAGGGAAGTACAAAAATGTTCAGGGAAATTCGAGACACAGAAATACAATGCACTTAACAATGAGATAAGTAGGAAATCCAGGGCAGCTAAGGATAAATGGCTGCATGAAGAATGTGAAGAAATAGAAACGGAAATTATTGTTGGAACGATATACTCAGCGTATAGAAAAAACAACCGTCGCTGAAATTAAAAGCAAGGGAGGTAACATTAACAGTGCAATGGGAATGCCACTGTGAAACGCACAGGAGGAAGCAGACAGGTGGAGAGAATAGATTGATGGCCCCTGTGAGGAGAAAGACTTGTCTGAAATGATAGAAGACGAAAGAGGAGTCGATATAGAAGAGATAGGAGATCCAGTATTAGAATCAGATTTTAAAAGAGCTTTGGAAGACTTACGACAGCATTCCATTAGAATTTCTAAAATCCTTGGGGGAAGTGCCAACGAAAGTTGTAGGTCGTTTGTAGAATGTATGAGTGTGGCTATCTACCATTTCACGTTCGGAAAAACATCATTCACACAATTGCAAAGAATTAAAAAATCGACAAGCGTGAGAATTATCGCACAATCAGCGTAACAAATGGTTCAAATGGCTCTGAGCACTATGGGACTTAACATCTATGGTCATCAGTCTCCTAGAACTTATAACTACTTAAACCTAACACCCAGTCATCACGTCAGCGTAACAGCTCATGTATAACATTTGCTGACAAGAATAACATACAAAAGAATGGGAAATAAAATTGAGATTGTGTTAGATCTACATCTACGTGGACACTACGCAAATAACACTTAAGTGCCTGACAGAGGGTTCATCTAACCACCTTCAGAATAAATGACAGTTATTCCAATCTCGAACAGTACGCGGAAGAAAACCAACACTTATATCTTTCCGTGTGAGCTCTGGTTTCTCCTGTTTTTATTATGATGATCGTTTCTCCCTATGCAGGTCGGTGTTAACAAAATGTTTTTGCGTTCGGAGAATAAATTTGGTGATTGAAATTTAGTGATAGGGTTCCGCCGCAACGAAAAAGGCCTTCTGGTTTTTTTTGAACATAGCTGCTAACGTTCAGTGACCGTGTCAGAATTATATTGTAGCAAATAAGCGCCCTGTCACAAATATTAAGTCAAAATTGACTTGGTTTCGACCCTACTATGAGCGTCGTCTTCAGAATTAGACTAACTGTACTAAAACATTAGGTATATAGTACATTAATAAAATTAAAGTTTGTACTGACTCGGAAAAGTGCAGTGATTACAAGTCACCTATTACAAAAGATCTAAGCCGGAGAGGCGACGTCATGAACACTTGTGAGATGGCGAGCCGCTAAGGGCTGCTCGTACTGTGGACAAGAGTTGCAACAAGACTCCTAAGTTGTCTTTTGAAATTATGTGTAAAACTTGATGGGGGTCGCTAAGTGCTCTCATTTTCAATTAATGGCCAATATGTTTAGTGTTGTAGGACAAAGTTAATAAAAACGATTGACGCAAACTTTTATAAATCAGCACATACACGGGCTAGGATTCTTTGTGTGCGCATCTGCTGTAATCAAATCTACTGAAGTATAAGTAGGGGGGATGGGGGGAGGGGGGAAGGGAGGAGGGGGTAGAAGACAGACACAATTCTGTACATACGCGGTAAGATGAAAAGCACATTAATTTATGTCAATGCAAGGTCAGTCAAAGCATGTTACTCGTGTTGGTACTCGTTCCGCTAATAGTTTAACGTATTACAACATGTAATACAGTAGTGCTCACTGTATACACGATAAGACTCCGACCAGAATGACTATGTTTCGTGTTGAAAGCAAATCACTTCATTCGCAAAATTTTCCGAGACAGAAAGATACGAAATATATAAATTACACTACTGGCCATTAAAATTGCTACACCACGAAGATGACGTGATAGAGACGCGAAATTTAACCGACAGGAAGAAGATGCTGTGAAAAGCAAATGATTAGCTTTCCAGAGCATTCACACAAGGTTGCCGCCGGTGGCGACACCTACAACGTGCTGACATGAAGAAAGTTTCCAACCTATTTCTCATACACAAACAGCAGTTGACCGGCGTTGCCTGGTGAAACGCTGTGATGCCTCGTGTAAGGAGGAGAAATGCGTACCATCACGTTTCCGACTTTGATAAAGCTCGGATTGTAGCCTATCGCGATAGCGGTTTATCGTATCCTGACATTGCTGCTCGCGTTGGTCGAGATCCAATGACTGCCAGCAGAATATGGAATCGGTGGGTTCCGGAGTGTAATACGGAACGCCGTGCTGGATCCCAACGGCATCATATCACTAGCAGTCGAGAAGACAGGCATGGCTGTAACGGATCGTGCAGCCACGTCAGGGCTGGGGACGTTTGCAAGACAACAACCATCTGCACGAACAGTTCGACGACGTTTGCAGCAGCATGGACTATCTGCTCGGAGACCATGGCTGCGGTTACTCTTGACGCTGAGCCGGCCTGTGTGGCCGTGCGGTTCTAAGCGCGTCAGTTTGGAACCGCGTGACCGCTACGGTCGCAGGTTCGAATCCTGCCTCGGGCATGGATGTGTGTGATGTCCTTAGGTTAGTTAGGTTTAAGTAGTTCTAAGTTCTAGGGTACTGATGACCTCAGTAGTTAAGTCCCAAAGTGCTCAGAGCCATTTGAACCATTCTTGACGCTGCATCACAGACGGGAGCGACAGCAATGGTGTGCTCAACGACGAACCTGGTTGCACGAATGGCCGAACGTCGTTTTTTCGGATGAATCCAGGTTCTGTTTACAGCATCATGATGGTCGCATCGCGGTGAACGCACATTGGAAGCGTGTATCCGTCATCGCCATACTGGCGTATCACCCGGAGTATGGTGTGGGGTGACATTGATTACGCGTCTCGGTCACCTCTTGTTCACATTGACGGCACTTTGAACAGAGGATGTTACATTTCAGATATGTTACGACCCGTGGCTCTACTCTTCAATGGCTCTGAGCACTATGGGACTCAACTGCTGAGGTCATTAGTCCCCTAGAACTTAGAACTAGTTAAACCTAACTAACCTAAGGACATCACAAACATCCATGCCCGAGGCAGGATTCGAACCTGCGACCGTAGCGGCCTTGCGGTTCCAGACTGCAGCGCCTTTAACCGCACGGCCACTTCGGCCGGCCTACTCTTCATTCGATCCCTGTGAAACCCTACGTTTCAGCAGGATAATGCACGATCGCATGTGGCAGGTCCTGTACGGGCCTTTCTGGATACAGAAAATGTTCGACTGCTGCCCTGGCCAGCACATTCTCCAGATCTCTCACTAATTGAAAATGTCTGGTCAATGGTGGCCGAGCAACTGGCTCGTCATAATACACCAGTCACTACTCCTGATGAACTGTGGTATCGCGTTGAAGCTGCATGGGCAGCTGTACCTGTGCACGCCATCCAAGCTCTGTTTGACTCAATGCGCAGGCGAATCAAGACCGTTATTACGACAGAGGTGGTTGTTCTGGGTACTGATTTCTCATTATCTATGCATACAAATTGCGTGAAAATGTAATCACATGTCAGTTCTAGTATAATATATTTGTCCAATGAATACCCATTTATCATCTGCATTTCTTCTTGGTGTAGCAATTTTAATGGCCAGTAGTGTAGATTCGCTGAAAGCGATGGTGTTTTCATGAAATCAGCTGAGAGCAGACTTCGACTGGTGATTGTGCCATATGGCGTGCATATAACAAACGACCAACACCAGGGAAGGATTTAACGTCCTAACAAAATACGGATTCCAGAAGAAAAGACTTGGAATGTTTCACAAACCATTATGCATATATGGAATAAATACAAGCAAAAATGTGATCGCGAAATAAACTACTGAACTGTAGCTCTAAATGGAACTGACTGAAACTTGCTACTTTTTGAGGTAGAACAAATCAGTGTGTAACTAGAAACCAATAGCAGAAAGCGCACTTGAGTGTACTGTGCAACCCTCATGAATCCCTGATAAATAATGCCTGGCTGGTTGCAAAATTCTTTGGGTTATACTCAACTGTGACTGGTGGGGAGGACTGTAATGTTGCTCACTAGTAATGGAAATTCCTTATGCTAGAAGGGTACGGTACCAATTCGACTTAAAAGTACAAGAATACTGTTAAGGTTAATGTAGCTCACGCATGGCGACAGGTATTAATTCTATGGAAATTTGTGGAAGTTTCAAAGTAGCTTGACCACTCATTCAGGCACCCAGAAAGTTTCATTGGAAGAAACGTGGATCAAAAAGACATTCTTACATAACAAATAAGCACATTTCCCGCTCAGTCTTCTTCCAGAGATTTGTCGCAACAGCCTAAGAGTGATATAAAGTCCAAATGACATCTTAACAGCACACTCGAAAACATCAAATAACTATCTTATGAAACAGATTGGGCAGTTCGGTTGTATCACACCTGATCAATGGAAAAACATGTGCAGTGGCTGTTATCCCAATGAAAAGGCAGTATCAACCATTATTTTCTGTTTATGCATCACTACTCCTGGTATCTGAGTAAAGCCTAACGTATAAAATTAATAAACGGCACAGAGAAAAAAATTCAAATTTGAGAAGACTGCTCAATGTGACATGGACCAGTCACTCGTATTGAGTACAGTTGAGCAATAGATACAGAGATTGAACTTGTTATTTTCATCAAACAAATACTGAACTAAATTATATTATTTTATGCACCAGTAGCAGCGAACATTCCTATTACAACAATTTACCGTGAAAAAAACATCAAAGAGAAACTATCACATGACTCAGGTGGCACAAGATTTAAATTCTGGGACAGCTTAATTACAAGGCCCTCCTTAATAAAGTATGAAGTTCAAAAAGAACCGAATTCATAAAAAATGTGGGCCTCTATTGCGTAGAGAAGTAAAAGAAATATCTGTTACTTGTCATCCAGTCGTTTAAAGGAGAGGTATGTCTGGTACTTTAAATGCAAGAGAAAGAAACGGGAATCTAACGATCAAAGTGTTAACTTCTGTATTAGTGATTAAGAATCACGAGATGTGAAAACTGTGTGTAGTTGAATTTTGGTCTTTTTAACAATCTCTTGACAGAACTGAAAAAGAAACACAAATTAACAATGGAATGTAAACGAAAGTCCCTGCTATCGAAAGAAACAATAAATAAACACGTCAGTGTCGTACATCGTGAATACTTATAGGTCAAATCGTTGTGACGTTACTGCTGAGCCACTGACATACCGCTGTGGATCTCAGAAAGAGCTGTTGCAGGTGACCTCAACGATAATCAGCTCGCTCCCATTAGGACTACGTGAATGTAATTAGAAGAGCAGTGCAACGGATAAATTAATGAGTTTAATTTATTAAATAAGAGTGTACATAGCATGAGTGAAATGGGTTCCAAAACTCAGAAAATGGTATAATAGGGAGTTTCAATAAACTACTGCATGGAACAACAGTAATTACAATTTTCTGTGTATTTCTAATACAACACAAGAGCGCAAAGACATGAAATCATTATCTTCAATGAGTATTAAGACAAGTTACAATAGAATTAAAATAGCAGCATCTTGGCTGTGGTCGAGTAATGAAGTTGATACGCCTGGGCATTGAGTCAAACAGAGCACGGATGGCGCGTACAGGTACAGCTGCCCATGCAGCTTCAACACGATACCATAGTTCATCAAGACTAGTGACCGGCGTATTGTGACGAGCCAGTTGCTCGGCCACCATTGACCAGACGTTCTCAATTGGTGGCAGACCAGGAGAATGTGATGGCCTGGGCAGCAGTCGAACATTTTCTGTATCCAGATAGGCCCGTACTGGACTTGCAACATGCGGTCGTGCATTATCCTGCTGAAATGTAGTGTTTCGCAGGGATCGAGTGAAGGGTAGAGCCACGGGTCGTAACACTTTTGAAATGTAACGTCCACTGTTCAAAGTGCCGTCAATGCGAACAAGAGGTGACCGAGACGTGTAAAAAATGGCACCCCATACCATCATGCCGGGTGATACGCCAGTATGGCGATGACGAATACACACTTCCAAAGTGCGTTCACCGCGATGTCGCCAAACACGGATGCGACCATCATGATGCTGTAAGCGGAACCTGGATCCATCCAAAAGAATTACGTTTTGCCATTCGTGCAGCCAGGTACGTCGTTGAGCACACCATCGCAGGCGCTCCTGTCTGTGATGCAGCGTCAAGGGTAACCGCAGCCTTGGCCTCTGAGCTGATAGTCCGTGCTGCTGCAAACGTCGTCGAACTGTTCGTGCAGATGGTTGTTGTCTTGCAAACGTCCCCATTTGTTGATTCAGCGATCGAGACGTGGATGCACGATCCGTTACACCCATGCGCATAAGATGCCTGTCATCTCAACTGCTAGTGATACGAGGCCGTTGGGATCCAGCACGGCGTTCCGTATTACCCTCCTGATCACACCGATTCCATATTCTGCTAACAGTCATTGGATCTTGACCAACGCGATCATCAATGTCGCGATACGATAAAGCTCAATCGCGATGGGCTACAATCCGATCTTTATCAAAGTCGGAAACGTGATGGTACGCATTTCTCCTCCTTACACGAGGCATCACAACAACGTTTCACCAGGCAACGTCAGTCAACTACTGTTTGTGTGTGAGAAATCCGTAGGAAACTTTCCTCATGTCAGCACGTCGTAGGTATCGCCACCGGCGCCAACCTTGTGTGAATGCTCTGAAAAGCTAATGATTGGCATATCACAGCGTCGTCTTCCTGCCGGTTAAATTTCGCATCTGTAGCACGTCAACTTCGTGGTGTGGCAATTTTAATGGCCAGTAATGTACATTTTCTTAAGATTCTTTCGATGAGTCTGTGTCTGGCATCTGCTTTTCCCACTTTCAGTTTTATGTGGCCATTCCACTTAAGGTCGCACTGGATAGTTACGCCTAGATATTTTATGGCAGATGCTGTCTCCAGCTGTTTGTCATGAATAGTGTAGCTGTACACTAGAGGATTTCTTTTCCTATGTATGCGCAGTGTGTTACATTTATGTACGTTTAGGGTCAACAGCCAGAACCTGCCTCATTCATCAGTTCTCTGCAGGTCGGTCTGCAAATTCTTACTGTCGTCTGGCGTTGTTAATTTGGTATAGAAAACTGCATCGTCTGCGAATAGCCTTGAAGAGCATCAGATGCTTTCTACTAGATCATATATACAGGGTGTTACGAAAAGGTACGACCAAACTTTCAGGAAACATTCCTCACAAACAAATAAAGAAAAGATGTTATGTGGACATGTGTCCGGAAACGCTTAATTTCCGTGTTAGAGCTCATTTTAGTTTTAGGGAGCACGGAACATTCCAGCCTATGACTCGCGACTGGGGAAGACCTAGAGCGACGAGGACACCTGCAATGGACGAGGCAATTTTTCGTGCAGTTGACGATAACCCTAATGTCAGCGTCAGAGAAGTTGCTGCTGTACAAGTAACGTTGACCACGTCACTGTATGGAGAGTGCTACGGGAGAACCAGTTGTTTCCGTACCATGTACAGCGTGTGCAGGCACTATCAGCAGGTGATTGGCCTCCACGGGTACACTTCTGCGAATGGTTCATACAACAATGTGTAAATCCTCATTTCAGTGCAAATGTTCTCTTTACGGATGAGGCTTCATTCAAAGGTAATCAAATTGTAAATTTTCACAATCAACATGTGTGGGCTGACGAGAATCCGCACGCAGTTGTGCAATCACGTCATCAACACAGATTTTCTGTGAACGTTTGGGCAGGCATTGTTGGTGATGTCTTGATTGGGCCCCATGTCCTTCCACCTACGCTCAATGGAGCACGTTATCATGATTTCATACGGGATACTCGACCTGCACTGCTAGAACATGTGCCTTTACAAGTACGACACAACATTTGGTTCATGCACGATGGAGCTCCTGCACATTTCAGTCGAAGTATTCGTACGCTTCTTAACGACAGATTCGGTGACCGATGGATTGGTAGAGGCGGACTAATTCCATGGCCTCCACGCTCTCCTGACCTCAACCCTCTTGACTTTCATTAATGGGGGCATTTGAAAGCTCTTGCCTACGCAACCCTGGTACCAAACATAGAGACTCTTCGTGCTCGTATTGTGGACGGCTGTGATACAATACGCCATTCTCCAGGGCTGCATCAGTGCATCAGGGATTCCATGCGACAGAGGGTGGATTCATGTATCCTCGCTAACGGAGGACATTTTGAACATTTCCTGCAACAAAGTGTTTGAAGTCACGCTGTTAGGTTCTGTTTCGGTATATTTCCATTCCATGATTAATGTGATTTGAAGAGTAGTAATAAAATGAGCTCTAACAAGGAAAGTAAGCGTTTCCGGACACATATCCACATAACATATTTTCTTTCTTTGTGTGTGACGAATGTTTCCTGAAAGTTTGGCTGTACCTTTTTGTAACACCCTGTATATATATATATATATATATATATATATATATATATATATATATATATATATATATATATATATATATATATATATATTGTAAACAGCAACGTTCCTGTCACACCTCGCTGTAGTACTCCGGATATTACCTTTACATCTGTTGACTTTGTTCCGTAAAGAGTGACGTGTTGAGTTCTATCTGCAAGAAAGTCTTGAAGCCAATCGCAGGTCTGTGCAGATACTCCGTAAGCGCATACTTTATTTAATTTAACGCCAATGCGAGACGGTGTCAAATGCCTTACTGAAGTCAAGGAACACGTCATCAACCTGAGCGCTGTTGTCCACTGCACTGGGGATCTCATGGGGGAAAAGAACGAGCTGAGTTTAGCAGAAGCTCTGTTTGCGGAATCAATTTTGATTTTTATAGAGGAGATGTTAATTTTCCAAAACAGTCATAATTCTTCAGCATAAAGCACGTTCCATAATTCTACACAAACTGACGTCGACGATACAGGTCTACAATTGTGTGGGTCTGTCTTGCCACCTTTCTTAAAAATGGGAATGATCTGCGCTTTTTTCCAGTCGTTAGGTACCTCTCGTTACTCAAGCAATCTTCAAAAAATTACTGCTACGAGGGGAGCAAGTTCTTTCGCATAATCTTTATAGAACATTATAGGCATCTCATGTGCCCCTGAAGCCTTTCCGCTACTAAGCGATTGTAGCTGCTTTTCATTTCCGCAATCGGTTATCTCAGTATCTGCAATTTCGATGTTCGTACGACGACTAAAAGGAGGCACAGTGTTACAATCTTCAGCTCTGAAACAACTTCGGAAGACCGAATTCACTGTTTCGGCCTTCTCTCTGTTGTCTTCCGGTTCGGTGCCGGTGTGGTAGCTGAGAGAAAGAATAGATAATTTTGACCCACTAACCTATTTTACATACGACCAAAATGTCTTAGCCTGCCGCTGTGGCCGAGCTGTTCTAGGCGCTTTAGTCTGGAACCGCGCGACATCTACGGTCGCAGGTTCGAATGCTGCCTTGGGCATGGATGTGTGTGATGTCCATAGGTGAGTTAGGTTTACGTAGTTCTAAGTTCTAGGGGACTGATGACCTCCGATGTTAAGTCCCACAGTGCTCAGAGCCATTTGAACCATTTGAAAATCTCTTATGATTTTTACTTAGGCCGGCTGACAACGTCTTACTTTCAGAATCTTTGAACGCTTCTCTCATTGCTCTCCTGAAGCTCATTTGGTATCGTTCAGCATTTGTTTGTCCGCTAGGTTTATACTTCTCTTGAATCTCAGATGAAGTGCTCTTTGTTTACGTAGCTATTTCCTAACACGGCTATTAAACCATGGTGGATCTTTCCCATCCCTTACTCGGAACATACTTGTCCAGGAGATATTGAACGATGCCTTTGAATTTTTTCATTTGTTCTCCACATCTTCATCCTCATCACCGCGTATTTGATGGTGACTACTGATACATTCTGAAATTTGTATCCTGTCACCATTGCTGAGCAAATATATCTTTCTACCTTTCTTAACATTCCGTGTAGGTATGTTGTCACAGCCTTAAGATCACTGATACCTTCCTCTACGTTAACTGATTCGGTAAGTTCAAGTATGTTTGCTGCCAGGAGGTCTAAGACGTAGCCCTCACCATTTGGTTCTCTAACTATCTGCTCAAGGTAATTTTCGGACAAGACATCCAGAACAATGCCACATGATTCCCTGTCTCTGGCATCAGTTATGATGGCATAACACTCCAAGTCTATATGTAGCAAGCTGAAGTCACCCACTATTGCAGTGTCAAGATCAGGAAAATTACTGATGATATTTTGCAAGTTCTGTCTGAAGCGCTCTACAGCTACAAGTCCTGGCCCAGGTGATCAGACCTTTCCCTTCTCTTACTTCATTGATATAATTTAGTAGTAGATGCGCTTACTATTTCTTAACAGTAAACAGCAGGGTAGTTAACTTTGTGGCAACCTGACAGCTGCAGGTTCCTTGTTCTGAAACACAAAACTGCTGGATATCCTCACATCTCGCTACACTTCACAGATTTTTGTCTTCGCAGTTGCTAAATATGTATCGGAATTGCATCTAAATCCTAAACTCCTTGACCATTTCTCTTTGTCCACCTTCTCACCGCCCCGCAACTCTCCCGTGCATCAGCTGCTCCCCCATGTCTCTCTCTCTGCACAACCTCCTGCCGCCCCCTCCCCCACCAGCACTGTCCATCGCCCCCCCTCTCTATGTCAATATCGATCTCAGCGTCCAGTAGAGTCAAATCCGGAAGTAAATCCGACGAGACCTTTTACAGATTTTTAATAACATCGTCTCCTCCATATATAATGTACAAGTACTTATACAAGCAATATATTATAAAAATGTACAGCCTGTGTCCATTACAATGTTCATTAGAGTATAGTGTGAAAATGTTAAGTAAATCAGTCAAGAACTTTTCGAGATTTGCGAAATATAAGCTTCCCCTTTACATATATCTATAGTCTAAGTGTGTCTGAACGTTAATTAGAGAGTCGGTGCAAAATGCTGTAGTAAATCGGTTAAGAACTTATCGCGATTGTCGGTAAACACGTCTCAACTGATTCTTTTTATTATGAAAACATTTGTTAGTAGACATGTCAAACTGCACAATTTTTTTTATTTTCTTTTCCTAACAAATATGCCATTTTCATTCACAATTATGATTTAAAAAAAAAAAAAGATCCGTTCGATCCGACCTCAAGTGATGAACTTTCAGGATTGATTATAATTTCCGACTTTTTCAGTAGATTTTCCAAAAATTTTCTTTCGTACATATCTTGTCCTGACAATTACGAACGGAACACAGACAAAAGTTTACGAAATCTATCGAGCCGTCCTTAATGGATGATACATACTACATGTCGCAAACGATTTTAAATTTTTAATTTTCTACTCGATCTCCCAAATATTTTTTTTAATATAAACCTTACCCTGATAATAAGGTACCAATTAAATAGATCAACAAAGTCGATAAATCTGCTCTCAGGTGATGAGCTTTCATATATGTGGCAACTGATTTCTATTTATACAGATTAATGCTAGCATAACGTTTCCCTCAATACTTGCTCTCCCTTGAAGTCTACTCGTAGCGCATCTCTTCGGTGTTGGTGCACTGCCCTCGTTACGATGGCCTAGTTTAGGACACAACAAAGTTGATGCACTCTGGTGTTGTTTATTCCACATCCAGTATACCATTCTGAAATTTCTATCTGCTCGCCTTATTCCTATGTTGGTTCTTATTTTCTTCCGTAAGGGCCTCCAGTTCATCTTAATGACCTAATGCTGTCTCCCCTGTTTGCCTAGCCTCTGCTCAACCTATACCGAATAAGACTGCCAACAACATTTGGAAAGACTTTCAGAGGAAGAATTTAGTATGGAAATATAATAACTGGACGTAGCAGTCACTGACATTTATTGATTAGAATTTATGGAATTTAAGGAATTTAACTGTGGCAGGTGACAGTTTCGACAAAAAAAGTCACGTAACAATATACGTAATGCTGAAAAAAGCTACAGTTTATCCCAGTCACTTCTGTGAATGACATTTTCACTTTGACAACTTTAGATATGCCAGTAATGGGAAAACTGGGGAGTGACCATAGGCCAACGCAATGGAGGACAAGTTTTCTCAAAGGTAATGAGAAGGCAGCTACAGGGTGGAAATTGTGCTGAGATCAATTTTTTACTGCACGACAGCGTTCTTCATCACCAGCTTCACCCGTCTATATTTACTATTCCAAATTTGTTTCATTTTGTACACTAGCCGTAGTGTCTTTTATTTTAACACAAATGAATGTTGAGTGTACATAATGCGCCTTTTCTTAAAAATAACTCGTTTTATTTTAAATCACAACAGTCGTTACGTTGGTCGAAATTTTTCATGACATAAACATTGAAACTTCTATTTCCGTTTTCTTAAACATTTAAATTTCGTTGATAAAAGGTGAGCTACTATTATTGCTAGTTGTGTTTGTGTTAGCTGTAAAAGTATAACTAAACCTTTCTAAATCGCATTTTTCAGCTATTTTCATATTGTTTACTAGTAAGATAGACGCGATATAGGCCTAATTTTTTTGAGTCATAAGCGTTTAAAATCTAAATGGACAATCTTGACGACGCGAATCTTTTGAAAGACAAATAACAGCTAATTCAGTTTTCTGACAGTATATCCCTTTATCAGTACAAAAACTGGAGCCACAGCACAAAACACTTCAATTTCGTTTATGTTTACATACAGCCATTCGTGAGTTCTTGACCTACTTGATACATACTTTAAAGTAGAATTTATCCTTCTTTCGAAATTTACTAGAGTGAAAGATGTGGGAGCTATTATAAAGAGAAGAGAGGGGGGATTCGTTGCAGATTTTGTACGAAGTATGGTCCCAGGGGTGGAGGGCAGGGGAGAGGGGTATGGTGGGGAGAACGTAGAAATAAGACAAGAGGCTGGAACTGCAGAACATGCAGTAGAAACATCAGGATTGGTTAACAGGAAGGGAAAACATGTTCACTTCAGGCACTGTTGGGGGAAGAACGAAAGGAACTGGTCAGGATCAACGAAGATAGAAGGGAGGAGGTTGTCAGGAACTGGCGGTCGGTAGGTAGACAGGGACAAAACGAACGTGATCTGACGGTTTATTATCGATACTAAAAACGTGTCTCTACTACTGTCAAATCCTCTGGTAGGACTAGGAGGAGGAAATTTACAGCAAACTTCAACCAAGATCAGGAAACCTAGACATGCACAAAGTGTTAAGAAGAAGAAAATACTGCTACTATGAGTCAGGTGTAGATTCCATCTTACAGGAATGCTTGCAGGCAGCATACCAGGCCACCAGAACATTTAGACAAAATACAGTGCTGAGTCTTGTGACGGAACACTTAGGGTCTTTCACAAGTGGACAAGATGTAGTGATGGGGGCAGCGGGGGGGGGGGGGGGCTGCGAAATTATTTGGACGGGGATGGGCATTCGGCAAATGTGGTGACCTGGACAAGATAGCTTAATAGCTTCTTGGATTGGCACCATCTTAAACGGGCACACCATAATGGAATTGTGAGGCGGATTAATGTACACTCCTGGAAATGGAAAAAAGAACACATTGACACCGGTGTGTCAGACCCACCATACTTGCTCCAGACACTGCGGGAGGGCTGTACAAGCAATGATCACACGCACGGCACAGCGGACACACCAGGAACCGCGGTGTTGGCCGTCGAATGGCGCTAGCAGCGCAGCATTTGTGCACCGCCGCCGTCAGTGTCAGCCAGTTTACCGTGGCATACAGAGCTCCATCGCACTCTTTAACACTGGGAGCATGCCGCGACAGCGTGGACGTGAACCGTATGTGCAGTTGACGGACTTTGAGCGAGGGCGTATAGTGGGCATGCGGGAGGCCATGTGGACGTACCACCGAATTGCTCAACACGTGGGGCGTGAGGTCTCCACAGTACATCGATGTTGTCGCCAGTGGTCGGCGGAAGGTGCACGTGCCCGTCTACCTGGGACCGGACCGCAGCGACGCACGGATGCACGCCAAGACCGTAGGATCCTACGCAGTGCCGTATGGGACCGCACCGCCATTTCCCAGCTAATTAGGGACACTGTTGCTCCTGGGGTATCGGCGAGGAACATTCGCAACCGTCTCCATGAAGCTGGGCTACGGTCCCGCACACCGTTAGGCCGTCTTCCGCTCACGCCCCAACATCGTGCAGCCCGCCTCCAGTGGTGACCCGACAGGCGTGAATGGAGGGACGAATGGAGACGTGTCGTCTTCAGCGATGAGAGTCGCTTCTGCCTTGGTGCCAATGATGGTCGTATGCGTGTATGGCGCCGTGCAGGTGAGCGCCACAATCAGGACTGCATACGACCGAGGCACACAGGGCCAACACCCGGCATCATGGTGTGGGGAGCGATCTCCTACACTGGTCATACATTACTGGTGATCATCGAGGGGACACTGAATAGTGCACGGTACATCCAAACCGTCATCGAACCCATCGTTCTTCCATTCCTAGACCGCAAGGGAACTTGCTGTTCCAACAGGACAATGCACGTCCGCATGTATCCCGTGCCACCCAACGTGCTCTAGAAGGTATAAGTCAACTACCCTGGCCAGCAAAATCTCCGTATCTGTCCCCCATTGAGCATGTTTGGGACTGGATGAAGCGTCATCTCACGCGGTCTGCACGTCCAGCACGAACGCTGGTCCAACTGAAGCGCCAGGTGTAAATGGCATGGCGAGCCGTTCCACAGGACTACATCCTGCATCTCTACGATCGTCTCCATGGGAGAATAGCAGCCTGCATTGCTGCAAATGGTGGATATACACTGTACTAGTGCCGACATTGTGCATGCTCTGTTGCCTGTGTCTATGTGCCTGTGGTTCTCTCAGTGTGAAAATGTGATGTATCTGACCCCAGGATTGTGTCAATAAAGTTTCCCCTTCCTGGGACAATGAATTCATGGTGTTCTTATTTCAATTTCCAGGAGTGTGGGATTAAAGGTGGCACGGATGGCAGCCAACTTTGCCCACGTTGCTCTAGTGCGTGTTGGGACCGCCAATAGATGGGGTTTCACTAGACATAGCCTATACTTTAATAGGAGAGGGGCGATGAGATTAGTACAGCTGAGTCATGAAAGTATAGAGGGTGGATTTTGGACCATGCGAAGTCAAATACACGTTGTCGCTGATAGCAGAAGGATGAAACTAGACAGCAGGTTCCACTGCCTGAAGAGTACATCCAGGAGTCTAAAACATTCTGAAACAATCAGTCACAAGGTAGATTCTAACACACAAAATGATACACATACTACACTTCATAAAGAAAAAGATCATTGAAAAAAGTAACAGGGGAGATATCATAGCCTTAACAGTCCTTTCACAATGTGCAATGATAAAAAGAAAAAAAATTGAAGTTGTGTTCCAGTCTTTGAACTGCACGGTAGTTCGTGTCACTGAGCACTTGTGTAAGGATACAGAAACCCAACATGTAATATTATTCTTGTATTATAGGACAGACTCTTACTGTAGGCCTACTTGACAGGGAGGATAGATCATGTGTTATATCAGAAAAGGAACGGAGCTGAAATCAAACAACGATGTTAACATAATAACTGAACACAAACACTTCGTAATATCTGCTACTGACATAACTGGGTTTAATATTAACAACAAATTAATCATTTTATATGTGCTCTAATCACACAGTGGCATGAAGGTTACTTTTTTCAATACATTAAGCCTAGTTGTATATAAGGTGTCAAGCAGAAACATCAACATAAATTGGTATGACAATACAAACATAAACACAAATTTCATAAATGGAAATAGTACCACATTTATAAATGTCAGTCAGACTTTCAACGTGTCCCTTTTGGTCAATAGTGCAACAAGGTTTGTCCGCAGCTCTTGGTCGTGCGGTAGCGTTCTCGCTTCCCGCGCCCGGGTTCCCGGGTTCGATTCCCGGCGATGTCAGGGATTTTCTCTGCCTCCTGATGACTGGGTGTTGTGTGATGTCCTTAGGTTAGTTAGGTTTAAGTAGAGTCCCATAGTGCTCAGAGCCATTTGAACAATTTTTGCAACAAGTTTTACTACAATGACTACAACAGTTAATAACAATGTGACCAAAAATGTAGACATGAGAAAACATGATATAGTAGTATAAGATCGTGAACTATCAGTCCATGTATGAGTGTGTAAAAGTACCCTGCATGCTGCTAAACGAATGTTCATGTGCTAGTGAGGTATCTATTAGTAAAGGTTTTGCCTGCATGACATGTTGTGAATATTATTCTTGTAAGCTGATTGTTATGTGTAAAATCGTACCTGTAATACTGGGCATGTGTATGTCGTAAGGTTACGTGTATTTAGGAGAGTTAATCGATCGCCCAGTATTGATAAGAGGTTGGTGACTGGTTCGAGCGAGTCCAAGTACAAAAACTAGCACATGACCGGAAACGGGGAAAATCCCTAAACTGGAAACTTGGATCGCTGTTACTCGTATGGTCTTTGTATAGGAGATGCTCCAGGAAATGTTGGAGTGTCAGACAAGCTTGAAGATGGCTAAGATATAGCTCTTTGAGATTCGACAGAAACTTACGTCAAATATTAATGCATATCTGAAAACATCTGCGATCTCAGAAAAATGAGGCACATCCAATGAGCCGGCCGCGGTGGTCTAGCGGTTCTGGCGCTGCAGTCCGGAACCGCGGGACTGCTACGGTCGCAGGTTCGAATCCTGCCTCGGGCATGGGTGTGTGTGATGTCCTTAGGTTAGTTAGGTTTAAGTAGTTCTAAGTTCTAGGGGACTTATGACCTAAGATGTTGAGTCCCATAGTGCTCAGAGCCATTTGAACCATTTTTGAGCACATCCAATGACACAACAGTATCTCAATATCTTCAAAACTACTGAAACTGCTATCTCACAGCAAACAAGCATTTACAGAATTAAACTCTGAATTAACAACTTTTAATCGAGAATGAAATTTTCACTCTGCAGCGGAGTGTGCGCTGATAGGAAACTTCCTGGCAGATTAAAACTGTGTGCCCGACCGAGACTCGAACTCGGGAGCTTTGCCTTTCACGGGCAAGTGCTCTACCACTGAGCTACCGAAGCACGCGAAAGGCAAAGGTCCCGAGTTCGAGTCTCGGTCGGGCACACAGTTTTAATCTGCCAGGAAGTTTCATATCAGCGCACACTCCGCTGCAGAGTGAAAATTTCATTCTGGAAACATCCCCCAGGCTGTGGCTAAGCCATGTCTCCGCAATATCCTTTCTTTCAGGAGTGCTAGTTCTGCAAGTTTCGCAGGAGAGCTTCTGTAAAGTTTGGAAGGTAGGAGACGAGATACTGGCAGAAGTAAAGCTGTGAGTACCAAACGTCAGTCGTGCTTCGGTAGCTCAGTGGTAGAGCACTTGCCCGCGAAAGGCAAAGGTCCCGAGTTCGAGTCTCGGTCGGGCACAAAGTTTTAATCTGCCAGGAAGTTTCAACTTTTAATCGCTTCATACGATTTCCACAAATAATATCTCAGGTAATAGTATTGCACTGTAACTATGTTTTCTGAAAGATACATGTGTACCTACTTTATTTCTTGATTTATTACGTCATTTATTTCTTTTTTTACTGTGAAAATATTGGTCAGAACATCGTGTTTTCCATATTTACACAGCTAATGAATAAAGCACCAATCCCTTACATAGTGCCTTAATAATGTAGTTATGTCATGAAAAGTACACTATTTTGCAAGTAACTTAAGGTGCTTGAAAGTGCTATTAAAACATTACTTTAAAAGTGGTCAATCGCATGTGTCAGCGGACACCGCAAATGAAAAGAGAACCGAAAGATGTATCTGTCAAGAAGGCAGAAATAATTATTTAAATAATATATAACGACAGTTTATTGTCATCCATCATGAGAGCACCGCACAACAATACTGACTTATTTATTTATAGATAACTCTTTATTTATAATTATTATAAATTGTCTGAGTATGACAGAATCTTTCAACATTTCGTTATTTAAATATTATAGTAAAATATTAATTTAGTGCCGGTAAGTAGTGAAGACGAATCATATCATGTCTGTAGAACCTAAGGACGATGTATTTTTGTTAGGGACGGCGTTCTACCACTGGAGAAGCAGACAGTAGCGAAAAACTACGGGACTCAAATGAAGACCGGGACATTTCGAGAGACGAGCTCTAGGGAGCAACTCTGGACATTTTTATGTCGGTTTCTTGAAGAAGGTAGGTCTGCCTGAGATACCACTCGTGATTTTGTCTTATAGGAATTTGATTCTGGACAGTGAACGGAGGCTACCATAATTTAGCTACGAGGGGAGTTTATATTTTGAGATGTCTGAATGTATTCGAGAATAGGTGTCTAACGTTTTCCGTTTGAAATATGTAACTGTGAGTAGAGAGAACATGAGTCACGGTTCTTTATACCACTTGTGTTAATTTGTAAACTATCCGTTTGAACTCTTATCTGTTTTGAGCTGGTGAGTATTCACATTTTGGGATCACAAAAAGGACTTAGTTTTCGCGTATCTTTGGTAATAATTTGGTGGTTTTATTATCATTCTTGTAACACTCTCAATATAGCTTTACTGTATTTTATAAGGGTACTTCCTGCCTGTAATTTAAATGAATATCTTAGGACCAGTTCCCATTGATTTGAGATGTTCTTTCTTGAATAGATATTATTCAACAGAACACTTGTTATTAAATTAATGATTTAACTTTTATATTGTACTGTATTTCTGTGTATTTTAATAATTCGCAGTTCTAGCCAATGCATAGACTATTCGACCGCAGGATCGCAGCTGTAGATTATTATCTGCGGCGAATTAGCTGCAGCGCATGAAAGCGGACCTGAGTGGCTCGACCCCGTAACTGAATCGAGCTGTTCTCTTAAATAAAAGCATGCATGGCTCAACTACCTACAGTACGAGTAACTACCGATACACACGCATCTGGTTTGCTCATATGGAGTGCTGTTTAGAAGACCAAGTGTTAGCTACCAGCACAGTGTGTGGTATGCGTCTGTCCCCATATAATATGAAACAACGTTTTTAAAAGTGACACACACATCACCAATATCATGTAAGTAATTTAAATAACAGTATGGATACACAAGGGTAATGTTATCTAGTAACATGTCTTACCTATTTATGGCCCTTTTGGTATTATATTGCAGACATTTGATGATGGGTTAAGGCCAAAACTGGCCGGTAATGTGATTTAAAAGCATGGTGGATTAAAGAAATGAAACTATTGTGGTTAATTTGTTTCCGTCACTTGGATTTGTACAATAGGTACAATAGTGTTACTACCAACCACAGAGAATGATGTCAGTAAAACAGTACAAAGACTAAAAATTGTCAGTAACTTTAGATGGAGTACTAATGTGAGTACTGAAACAATGCATAGAAAGTATACAAGCTTCCTTAGCACACGTAATAAATGAATCCTTCGCATCATTTGTAGAATATTTAAAAACGAGCGAGAGCTGAATCTCTACTTAAGTAAGGTAATGCAGTAGATGCGGAAGATTACTGGCCCATTTCTGCTTTCACCAGTCTCAAAAATACCGAGCGAGGTGGCGCAGTGGTTAGCACACTGGACTCGCATTCGGGAAGGCGACGGTTCAATCCCGCGTCCGGCCATCCTGATTAGGTTTTCCGTGATTTCCCTAGATCACTCCAAGCAAATGCCGGGATGGTTTGTTTGAAAGGGCACGGCCGACTTCCTTTCCCATCCTTCACTTATCCGAGCTTGTGCTCCGTCTCTAATGGCCTCGTTGTCGACGGGACGTTAAACACCAATATCCTCCTCCTCCAGTCTAAAAAATAACAGGATCAATTACGAAACACAGATTAATGACTTACTTGATTAAATATAACTTTTTGTGTGAAGCACAGTTTGGTTTCCAAAGTGGTAGAGGTACGGAATCCGCCTTAGTAGAATTCACAAAGGATATTCATGAGGCCCTTGACGAAGTTGAATGTGTCAGAGGCATATATTTAGAACTTTCTAAGGTTTTTGTTACTGTGGACCACAAGATTCTACTATATAAGCTAGAAGCATTAGGTCTAAGAGGTGTAGCTAATGTCTGTGTCTGATCATACCTGTGAGATAGGGAGTAAAGAATACAGATAATACACACCTCACAAAAGACTAATCCTTTACAAAAAGACTTATTAGAACGAAAACGCCTTTATACAGGAGTTTCTCGTGGTTGCTACTAGGACCAATACTGTTCCTGTTATACATTAATGATTTTCCCAGTGGTGTTTATCAAGGGAGAAAGATGCTCTTTGCTGATGACAGCAATTTTATAACCACCTATTAAACAAGAGAACTTCTTGCACAGTAACCAAACGAAACTTCGGAGAAGTCTAGATTGGGTTAATAAAGAATAAAATGATACTGAACGTAAGGAAAACTGTTGCTATGAATTCAGTTTCAGGAGGGAACGTGGCACTATTGAATTAAATGTAGATGGTACCACTGCAGACAAGTGCAAAAATTCTATGAATGGATATTGATTTTTAGTAGAAGTTGAGTGAAAACACGAACATAGTTGCAAAAAGAACGTCACCATTATGACGTGCGCATAGTGACCTGTCGTTAGTGTGTAACAGCTAGTGCCTTTAATGACAAGATTAAGAAGTTACATACTATTTATATCAACAATCAACATTTAGCTACGGTATTTTCTGGGGGGGGGGGGGAGGGACCAATGTGCCAAATATGAACAGATTATCAGACTACACGTAATAGCCGTAAGAATAATAACCAAAGTAATACTCAGGCGCACTGTAAAGATCTGTTCAAAGCACTGGAAATATTAACTGTATTTCGTGAATATATTAAGTAATAAGTTGTGCACATAAAAAATAACACTGATAATTACATTGAGGTGAAAAAAATCATGGGATACCTCCGAATTTCGTGTCGGACCTCCTTTTGTCCGGCACAGAACAGGTACTTGACGCTCCATAGACTCAACAAGAAGTTGGAAGTGCCTGCAGAAATACTGAGCCATGTTACCTCTCTATGGTTTTGTGCAGGTGCTGAATTTTATGTCGCGGAAGTGTTCGATTGGATTCATGTCGAGAGATCCGGGTCGCCATATCATCCCCTCAAACTTTACAGAATAGTCTTCAAATCATTCGCGAACAATAATTGTGCACCGGTGGATGACGCATTGTCATCCATAAAAATTCCATTTTCGCTTGGGAATATAAAGTCCAGTGACTGCAAATGGTCTCCAACTAGCCGGACATAGCCTCATTGCTATCCAGTGATCGATTCCATTGGACCAGAGGACGCAGTCTACGTCTACATTGATATCCATACTCCGCAAGCCATCTGACGGTGTGTGGCGGAGGGTACTTTGAGTACCTCTGTCGGTTCTCCCTTCTATTCCAGTCTCGTATTGTTCGTGGAAAGACAGATTGTCGGTATGTGTCTGTGTGGGCTCTAATCTATCTGATTTTATCCTCATAGTCTCTTCGCGAGATATACGTAGGAGGGAGTAATATACTGCTTGACCCCTCGGTGAAGGTATGTTCTCGAAACTCCTACAAAAGCCCGTACCGAGCTACTGAGCGTCTCTCTTGCACAGTCTTCCACTGCAGTTTATCTATCATCTCCGTAACGCTTTCGCTATTACTAAATAATCCTGTAACGAAGCGCGCTGCTCTCCGTTGGATCTTCTCTACCTCTTCTATCAAATTTATCTGGTACGGATCCCACCCCGGTGAGCAGTATTCAAGCAGTGGGCGAACAAGCGTACTGTAACCGACTTACTTTGTTTTCGGATTGCATTTCCTTAGGATTCTTACAATGAATCTCAATCAGACATCTGCGTTACCGATGATTAATTTTATATGGTTATTCTATTTTAAATCACTCCTAATGCCTACTCCCAGATAATTTATGGAATTAACTGCTTCCAGTTGCTGACCTGCTATATTGTAGCTAAAGGATAAAGGATCTTTCTTTCTATGCATTGGTAGCACGTTGCACTTGTATACATTGAGATTCAATTGCCATTCCCTGCACCATGCGTCAATTCGTTGCAGATTCTCCTGCATTTCAGTACAGTTTTCCATTGTTACAACCTCTCGATATACCACAGCATCATCCGCAAAAAGCCTCAGTGAACTTCCGATGTTATCCACAAGGTCATTTATGTATATTGTGAATAGCAACGGTCCTACGACACTCCCCTGCGGCACACCTGAAATCACTCTTACTTCGAAAGACTTCTCTCCATTGAGAATGACATGCTGCGTTCTGTTATCTAGGAACTCTTCAATCCAATCACACAATTGGTTTGCTAGTCCATATGCTCTTACTTTGTCCATTAAACGACTGTGTGGAACTGTATCAAATGCATCGCGGAAGTCAAGAAATACGGCATCTACCTGGGAACCCGTGTCTATGGCTCTCTGAGTCTCGTGGACGAATAGCGCGAGCTGGGTTTCACACGATAGTCTTTTTTCGAAACCCATGCTGATTCCTACAGAGTAGATTTCCAGTCTCCAGGAAAGTCATTATACTCGAACATAATACGTGTTCCAAAATTCTACAACTGATCGACGTTCGAGATATAGGTCTATAGTTCTGCACACCTGTTCGACGTCCCTTCTTGAAAACGGGGATGACCTGTGTCCGTTTCCAATCTTTTGAAACGCTACGCTCTTCTAGAGACCTACGGTACACCACTGCAAGAAGGGGGGCAAGTTCCTTCGTTCCATGTAAACATATCTTACACAATTATGAAGACACCACCGGCTTGTACATGACATTGTTGACAAATTGGGTCCATGGCTTCGTGTGTTTGCGCCACACTTGAACCCTGCCATCAACTCTTACCAACTGAAATCTTGACTCATGTGACCAGGCCAAGTTCACAACAGAGGCTCAACCGATATGGTCACGACCCCAGGAGAGATGCTGCAGGCGATGTCGTGGTGTTAGCAAAGGCACTCGCGATTGTCGCCCGTTGCCATAGTCCATTCACGTCAGATTTTGCTTCACTATCCTAACGGATACTTTCATCGTACGCCTCACATGGGTTTCTGCAGCTGTTTCAATCAGTGTGGCTAGTTAGTTAGCACGGACAGCTCTACACAAACGCCGGTGCACTCGGTCGTCAACTGAAAGCCATCGGCCACTGCGTTGTCCGTGATGAGATCCAATGTTCTCGGAAAGCTCTTGACACTGTGGATATCGGAAAATTGAATTCCCCACAGATTTACGAAAGGGAATGTCTGATTTGTCTAGCTCCTACTACCATTCGACATTCAGAATCTGTTCATTCGAGTCGTCGCATCAAATCGGAAACCTTCACGTGAATTATCGGAATACGTATGACAGCTCCGCCATTGCAATGTCCCTTAATATCTGGTTTATGTGATACTGCGGCCATCTGTACCAGTGCATATCGCTATCCAGTGTGTTTTGTCACCTTAGTGTACTCTAAAAAGCGGATAAGTCCATAACAGTAGAACAAGAGCTAAGCTGAACTTACATTCATCGAGAAAAAGTAAATGCGAAATTCAAAACTGCCTTTTCTACTAAGGAATAAAAGTGAACAAGAAACTGTTGTAGAAGATTAATGATATTGCTAGAACTAACTTATCGGAAAAGCCAGTTAGCAAGCACATGTTCAGCAATAAATTGTGTACACTGAAAAATCACTGAGATGTAACAGAGTACCGATTTCGTAAAAATGCAACACAAATAAATAATAATGTCTTTTAAAGATTAAAAACAGTCTTGATCGCAGCTTTTTACTTTTATTAGAGTGACAGGTTTCGAATCTATGTAAGAACTATCTTCAGACTCTGAAAAAACATATTACGAGATAGAGGGATCATTATAATAGTAGGTATATATAGCGAAATGTAGAACTAATAAATATACCCAGAACGGTGGATGGACTCCGTGGATCAAGTTGTGCCGACCCTCGACGCTGGAATAACTGCTAATCGGGCAATGATGGAATGGTTATTAAATGGGCTTGGTCAAGCTCATCGTCCAGAGCGTGACATCATTGCCAGCCAATCACAAAAAAAGTCTATGAGTAGGTAAACACAAGAAGTAGATTTAAAAGTGTGTTATAGTTAAACTACATAGTGTCATCATTATAAATGATTACAGGGCTATTACAAATGATTGAAGCGATTTCATAAATTCACTGTAGCTCCATTCATTGACATATGGTCACGACACACTACAGATACGTAGAAAAACTCATAAAGTTTTGTTCGGCTGAAGCCGCACTTCAGGTTTCTGCCGCCAGAGCGCTCGAGAGCGCTGTGAGACAAAATGGCGACAGGAGCCGAGAAAGCGTATGTCATGCTTGAAATGCACTCACATCAGTCAGTCATAACACTGCAACGACACTTCAGGACGAAGTTCAACAAAGATCAGCCAACTGCTAACTCCATTCAGCGATGGTATGCGCAGTAAGCTTCTGGATGCCTCTGTAAGGGGAAATCAACGGGTCGGCCTGCAGTGAGTGAAGAAATGGTTGAACGCGTGCGGGCAAGTTTGACGCATAGTGATGTGAAAGATTCAGTGTTTAAGCCTCCTCTACCAAGAAACGTGCCAGAACTGCGAGCTCGCATCAACAATGCTTTCGAACTCATTGATGGGGACATGCTGCGCCGAGTGTGGGAGGAACTTGATTATCGGCTTGATGTCTGCTGAATCACTAAAGGGGCACATATCGAACATTTGTGAATGCCTACAAAAAACTTTTTGAGTTTTTGTATGTGTGTGCAAAGCATTGTGAAAATATCTCAATTAATAAAGTTATTGTAGATCTGTGAAATCGGTTCAATCATTTGTAATAACCCTGTATTCGTCATAAAATATAAACTATAAAGGTTACTTGATTTAAGATCAGCTAAAAGTATGCTGCCCTCTAACGTCTATTCTGCGAAGATGCACCAAAGGTTGCTAAATCGGCAGGCAGGTGCTACTCGCAGAGATACATCGAGGGTTGCCGTGGAAACGGCGTCCTATTCCGATGTGGCACTCTACAGTGCTGTCAACGATTACATTAGTCGAGGGCCAAGGGCCTCTCTTGATATAACATGTTGGAGATAACTAGAAAGTCATTTATAGTTATATTATAGCGTACCATCACATAAGTCTCATTATTAGTCATGAGATATAAACTGTAATGGTTAAATATTACAGATCAGCTAAAAGTACTCTGCTCTTTAATGTCAGTTCTGTAAAAGATGCACCAAAGGTTGCTGTATCGATAGTGAGACGGTGCTATCGAAGGTACATCGAGAGTTGCCGTGGAAACGGCGTCCTATTCCGATGCGGCAGTCTACAGAGCTGTCAAAGATTGCTATAAGTGAAGACCAAAAACCCCTGTCGATATAACATATTGGAAATAACTTCATGTGATGGTGCTTTTAACAGTCATTACAATTGAGTGCATGAGGATGCAGTCTTCACATCAGTGTATAGTGAAAGACATAGGTATTATAGAGTAGCATAAAGTTACTATATGCAGGTTCTATTCCATCCAGTATTGATTACAAAAAAATTAAAAAGTAGTGTCAAGATGCTATTAGGTAGAATGGTGGCAATATTCGTGTACACTAAGGCAAGTAATCACGTAATGAGAGATAATTGACACTAATATGTGACATAAGCGTTACATTATGTATAGCATTTAGAGGAAAGAATCTCTATAACCAGGAGACCATTACCAATATAGGAAAAATGGGGTATTATTTGCTAGAATTGACATATAGTACAAATTAAGTTATATCATGAATGTAAAGAAACAACAGCAATGGTTATATCAAGATATAAAATATGAAATATGTAAAAAGTATAAAAACAAAATTACGTCCTTGATCATAAAAGTGCTAATAATAAAATCAACAGTTAACATGATTTGTAAAAAGAGTAAGAACATAATGTATTTGAAAACGAAAAAGCAGTATTACTTATAATAAGTCTTCAAAAAGATCAAAGAAAAATTTTTCTCTGAAGTCGACCTGCTCGTTGAGTAAGGTTACAGGCTTGTTTTTATAATATGGGAAAATTTCTATTTCTTGCAGCGAATTTAATAAACGTCCTTTTGGGGCCATATGAAGAATTTTTGAATTATTTTGAATTTATCCTTCTGAATGATCGCAGTCATTCAAATGTTGGCAAAATAAGGATTAATTAGCACTAGTACCTGATGTATGTTTGTTAAAACGAACAGCAAAGTTGCGGTCAGTTTGTCCAATATATTGTTTCTCGCAATCATCACATAGTAACTTATAGACTCCAGAGTTTTGGTATCTGGTATCTTTTTGATCAATATTGTGTCTAAGTCTGTTTTGAAGTAAATTGTTAGTGGTGAAAGCTATTGTGAGTTCAGTGTTTTTAAATAATTTATTTATTTTATCGGAAATATTCCCCATATATGTCATTTTAGTGTATTTTCGACTGCAGGATTCAGATGTGTGATATGAATGTTGTAGCTTATTAAGCAAAAAGTCTATGTCATTGTGATTGAAATCATTTACAATAACAATCTGTTTTAGTATTAATCTTTCTTTCTGTATTTCATCTGGGGTCTGTCGTAATTTTTATAATTCTATGAATCATTGATTGAAAGAACGCTTTTTTATATTTAGATGGATGGCAAGAGGTGGCGTGAATGATTGCAACTATTGTGGTTGGTTTTCTGTAAATTGCAAAGTGATATTTATTCTCCCTGTTTGTGATAGTAAGATCTAAAAAATCTATACTTCTGTGGATTTCATGTTCGCTGATAATGTTTTCAAAAATTTTATAATAACAATAATAATAACGATAAGAAAACGTCTATTATTACTGTAAAACGTTCACGCTATAGTTTTTTCTTCTTTTTGTATTTTCTGGGAAAAGTTACTTCCAAAGCTATGGGGTATGTAATGCTAACAACTTACTCCCTTCCTGAGCTGAACGCCTCACTCTTTAAAGTGCGATGCTGGCTCATTTTTCTCAAGCTGGCAAGTGTGAAATTTCGGTAGAGAAAATGGTACTGACGCCAATTCATAATGTGTATAGTTGAAACAATTTTGTGTGCTGTTTGTAGTGTGTATAGTATCTGGGAGCGAGTAATCAGTAAATAGTGTAGCATTAGCCTTTTGCATTATTCAATAACTTATTTATAAAACAGTATTGTATACTAGGCGTAAACCGAATCAGGAAGGACTGTTTTAAACACTCTCTCTTATTTGTTTTCAACTCTTACGATGTTATCTGAACGTTACATCAGAAAAGCTCATCCTCACCAAAGTAAAACTATCTCTGCACCATCACACAACACTGTCATAGTCTCTGAATCATTCTCTGTATCAGGAACCCGACTTTGGAACAAAATTCTTAAACCTGTCACAGAAATTACATTTTTATCAAACTTGTATAGGCAGCCGATGATCCACGTTCTGTCACAACAGTCATATCTACCGCGTTCTATGCAGCTCACTCTCGTGAGTTCCCCTCCACTACAACTTCTTGCCACCGCTTGTCCACAGAGTTCTCTACTTACATTCTGTTCTTCCCTAACAGCCACTGTCACTGCCATTTAACACTTCTCCTTTTCTTTTATGCAATACGCTTCTGATAACACTGAACATGGCTCCAAATGTGCTAAGCTGATATGTATTATTCTAAATGCACTTTATTATTAATATTATTTGGCAAGAAACTTTATACAGCCAAAATCGCATGAATTCCTCTTTATTTTTAACTATCTGTTTCGACAGATATAACTGATATCTGTCGAAACCGGTAGTCAAAATAAAGAAGAATTTACGCGATTTTAGAAAGCTTTTTACCAACTAAAACCAATAGTTCTTTCTGGTTCCCCAAAACGGGAAATCTCAGTTGTTCTTGTAATATTGCTTCTTGTGATTAGCGTCAGTTATTATTATTATTGTTATTATCAATATTGTTATTATATGTATGTTTTGCAATATCTTTGGTAAGTGTTATTCCTGATTAGATGTAATAGTCATAAGTCCCCAATAATAATAACGATAAGAAAACGTCTATCATTACTATAAAACGTTCACGCTATAGTTTTTCTTCTTTTTGTCTTCTCTGGGAAAAGTTACTTCGAAAGCTATGGGGTATGTAATGCTAAGAACTTACCCCCTTCCTGAGCCCAACGTCTCACTCTTTAAAGTGCGATGCTGGCTCATTTTTTTCAAGCTGGCAAGTGTGAAATTTCGGTAGAGAAAATGGTACTGACGCCAATTCATAATGTGTGTAGTTGAAACAATTTTGTGTGCTGTTTGTAGTGTGTATAGTGTCTGGGAGCGAGTAATCAGTAAATAGTGTAGCATAAGCCTTTAGCATTATTCAATAACTTATTTATAAAACAGTATTGTATACTAGGTGTAAACCAAATGAGGAAGGACTGTTTTAAACACTCTCTCTTATTTGTCTTCAACTCTTACGGTGTTATCTGAACGCTACATCAGAAGAGCTCATCCTCACCAAAGTAAAACTCTCTCTGCACCATCACACAACACCGTCATAGTCTCTAAATCATTCTCTGTATCAGGAACCCGACTTTGGAACAAAATTCTTAAACCTGTCACAGAAATTACATTTTTATCAAACTTGTATAGGCAGCCGATGATCCACGTTCTGTCACAACAGTCATATCTACCGCGTTCTATGCAGCTCACTCTCGTGAGTTCCCCTCCACTACAACTTCTTGCCACCCCTTGTACGCAGAGTTCTCTACTTACATTCTGTTCTTCCCTAACAGCCACTGTCACTGCTATTTAACACTTCTCCTTTTCTTTTATGCAATACGCTTCTGATAATACTGAACATGGCTCCAAATGTGCTAAGCTGGTATGTATTATTCTAAATGCACTTTATTATTAATATTATTTGGCTAGAAACTTTATACAGCCAAAATCGCATGAATTCCTCTTTATTTTTACGACCTGTTTCGACAGATATAACTGATATCTTCTAGTTAGTTGTATCTGTCGAAACCGGTAGTCAAAAATAAAGAAGAATTTACGCGATTTTAGAAAGTTTTTACCAACTAAAACCAATCGCGCTTTCTGTTTCCCCAAAACGGGAAATCTCAGTTGTTCGTGTAATATTGCTTCTTGTGATTAGCGTCAATTATTATTATTATTGTTATTATCAATATTGTTATTATATGTATGTTTTGCAATATCTTTGGTAAGTGTTATTCAAGATTAGATGTAATAGTCTTAAGACCCTTATCTGGTCTGGATAAGCAAGCATAAATAAAATGTAAGGCCAAAGCCGACTATCTGTCCCATCCTCATCATGTTACACCTGTAGGTATATAAATTTCTGTGTATGTGAATTACTTTATTTTAATTGTTCGTGTGCTCTGATAACAAGACATGTCCATTATACTTGTAAATAGGATTTGTGGATGAATAAAACTATCACTAATACTACTACTACTACCACTAGTACTGCTACTAACTGTTCTTGATCATCAGTTGTCGTTAGAGGCTAGGGCCTAACTGCACACTCTACTTTGTAGAAGAAACGTCATCAGTTGCATGAACCTTATTTGGCTGGATGAAGTAATGATCTGTTCATATGCACATTTCATACATACAGGGTGTTTCAAAAATGACCGGTATATTTGAAACGGCAATAAAAACTAAACGAGCAGCGATAGAAATACACCGTTTGTTGCAATATGCTTGGGACAACAGTACATTTTCAGGCAGACAAACTTTCGAAATTACAGTAGTTACAATTTTCAACAACAGATGGCGCTGCGGTCTGGGAAACTCTATAGTACGATATTTTCCACATATCCACCATTCGTAGCAATAATATGGCATAGTCTCTGAATGAAATTACCCGAAACCTTTGACAACGTGTCTGGCGGAATGGCTTCACATGCAGATGAGATGTACTGCTTCAGCTGTTCAATTGTTTCTGGATTCTGGCGGTACACCTGGTCTTTCAAGTGTTCCCACAGAAAGAAGTCACAGGGGTTGATGTCTGGCGAATAGGGAGGCCAATCCACGCCGCCACCTGTATGTTTCGGATAGCCCAAAGCAATCACACGATCATCGAAATATTCATTCAGGAAATTAAAGACGTCGGCCGTGCGATGTGGCCGGGCACCATCTTGCATAAACCACGAGGTGTTCGCAGTGTCGTCTAAGGCAGTTTGTACCGCGACAAATTCACGAAGAATGTCCAGATAGCGTGATGCAGTAATCGTTTCGGATCTGAAAAATGGGCCAATGATTCCTTTGGAAGAAATGGCGGCCCAGACCAGTACTTTTTGAGGATGCAGGGACGATGGGACTGCAACATGGGGCTTTTCGGTTCCCCATATGCGCCAGTTCTGTTTATTGACGAAGCCGTCCAGGTAAAAATAAGCTTCGTCAGTAAACCAAATGCTGCCCACATGCATATCGCCGTCATCAATCCTGTGCACTATATGGTTAGCGAATGTCTCTCGTGCAGCAATAGTAGCGGCGCTGAGGGGTTGCTGCGTTTGAATTTTGTATGGATAGAGATGTAAACTCTGGCGCATGAGACGATACGTGGACGTTGGCGTCATTTGGACCGCAGCTGCAACACGGCGAACGGAAACCCGAGGCCGCTGTTGGATCACCTGCTGCACTAGCTGCGCGTTGCCCTGTGTGGTTGCCGTACGCGGTCGCCCTACCTTTCCAGCACGTTCATCCGTCACGTTCCCAGTCCGTTGAAATGTTTCAAACAGATCCCTTATTGTATCGCTTTTCGGTCCTTTGGTTACATTAAACCTCCGTTGAAAACTTCGTCTTGTTGCAACAACACTGTGTTCTAGGCGGTGGAATTCCAACACCAGAAAAATCCTCTGTTCTAAGGAGTAAACCATGTTGTCTACAGCACACTTGCACGTTGTGAACAGCACACGCTTACAGCAGAAAGACGACTTACAGAATGGCGCACCCACAGACTGCGTTGTCTTCTATATCTTTCACATCACTTGCAGCGCCATCTGTTGTTGAAAATTGTAACAACTGTAATTTCGAAAGTTTGTCCGCCTGAAAATGTACTGTTGTCCCAAGCATATTGCAACAAACGCTGTATTTCTATCGCTGCTCGTTTAGTTTTTATTGCCGTTTCAAATATACCGGTCATTTTTGAAACACCCTGTAGTACCTCGTAGTGTATTCTTCCATCCAGCGGTGGCGGTCCACCGCGATTGCTAATAACACTGCTGGTTGAGAGTTCACCCCGCCTCATTGTTATTCAGTGCGGCATCTGCCCCGCCTGCCTGGTATGCAACATGCACAGACTCTAAGTGCCACTGCGTGCACCTGCCCATACATCGGCCAGGCGCATCGCCAAGCCCACACTGCTGTACCTGCTGAGGGGTCGCCCACCAGCCAGTCGCTGGCCTCTGGTGGTCCCTGTCGACATCGGCGAGCGGCACTCTGGTAGCGCATCTGCTCCATTAGTGATGGTGGAATAGCTGACCGGCCAAGCTAGCCGCAGCGCGATGGCGAGTCGCGTATCAGGTCGAGGCAGTCATCAGCTTTTAACACCGAAAATGCAGATAAAATACCTTCTACACTATCCGGTCGACAGGAAGTGCAAAATGGCTAAGCAGGGATGGCTAGAGGACAAATGTAAGGATGTAGAGGCTTATCTCACTAGGGGTAAGATAGATACTGCTTACAGGAAAATTAAAGAGACCTTTGGAGATAGGAGAACCACTTGTATGAACATCAAGAGCTCAGATGGAAACCCAGTTCTAAGCAAAGAAGGGAAAGCAGAAAGATGGAATGAGTATACAAGGGTCTATACAAGGGCGATGTACTTGAGGACAATATTATGGAAATGGAAGAGGATGTAGATGAGGATGAAATGGGAGATACGATACTGCGTGAAGAGTTTGACAGAGCACTGAAAGACCTGAGTCGAAACAAGGCCCCCGGAGTAGACAACATTCCATTGGAACTACTGACGGCCTTGGGAGAGCCAGTACTGACTAGACTCTACCATCTGGTGAGCAAGATGTATGAAACAGGCCAAATACCCACAGATATCAAGAAGAATATAATAATTCCAATCACAAAGAAAGCAGGTGTTGACAGATGTGAAAATTACCGAACAATCTGTTTAATAAGCCACAGCTGCAAAATACTAACGCGAATTCTTTACAGACGAATGGAAAAACTAGTAGAAGCCGACCTCGGGGAAGATCAGTTTGGATTCCGTAGAAATACTGGAACACGTGAGGCAATACTGACCTTACGACTTACCTTAGAAGAAAGATTAAGGAAAGGCAAACGTACGTTTCTAGCATTTGTAGACCAGAGAAAGCTTTTGACAATGTTGACTGGAATACTCTCTTTCTAATTCTAAAGGTGGCAGGGGTAAAATACAGGGAGCGAATGGCTATTTACAATTTGTACAGACACCAGATGGCAGTTATAAGAGTCGAGGGACAAGAAAGAGAAACAGTGGTTCGGAAGGGAGTGAGACAGGTTTGTAGCCTATCCACGATGTTATTCAGTCTGTATATTGAGCAAGCAGTAAAGGAACCAAAAGAAAAATTCGGAGTAGGTATTAAAATCCATGGAGAAGAAATAAAAACTTTGAGGTTCGCCAATGGCATTGTAATTCTGTCAGAGAAGCAAAGGAGTTGGAAGAGCTGTTGAATGGAATGGACAGTGTCTTGAAAGGAGGATATAAGATGAACATCAACAAAAGCAAAATGAGGATAATGGAATGTAGTCGAATTAAGTCGGCTGATGTTGAGGGCATTAGATTAGGAAATAAGACACTTAAAGTAGTAAAGGAGTTTTGCTATTTGGGGAGCAAAATAACTGATGATGGTCGAAGTAGAGAGAATATAAAATGTAGACTGGCAATGGCAAGGAAAGCGGTTCTGAAGAAGAGAAATTTGTTAACATCGAGTACAGATTTAAGTGTCTGGAAATCGTTTCTGAAAGTATTTGTTTGGAGTGTAGCCATGTATGGAAGTGAAACATGTACGATAAATAGTTTGGACAAGAAGAGAATAGAAGCTTTCGAAATGTGGTGCTACAGAAGAATGCTGAAGATTAGATGGGTAGATCACATAACTAATGAGGAAGTATTGAATAGGATTGGGGAGAAGAGAAGTTTGTGGCACAACTTGACCAGAAGAAGGGATCGGTTGGTAGGACATGTTCTGAGGCATCAAAAGATCACCAATTTAGTATTGGAGGGCAGCGTGGAAGGTAAAAATCGTAGAGGGAGACCAATATATGAATACACTAAGCAAATTCAGAAGGATGAAGGTTGCGGTAGGTACTGGGAGATGAAGCAGCTTGCACAGGATAGAGTAGCATAGAGATCTGCATCAAACCAGTCTCAGGACTGAAGACCACAACAACAACACACTATCCGAAATTGTTCGCCGTTTAATATCCGCTGACAACTTGTAAAGCATTTCTAATTCTGAGTGCCGGCCCGAGTGGCGAAGCGGTTCTAGCCACTACAATCCGGAACCGCGCGACCGCTACGGTCGCAGGTTCAACTCCTGCCTCGGCCATGGATGTGTGTGATGTCGTTAGGTTAGTCAGGTTTAATTAGTTCTAAGTTCTAGGGGACTGATGACCTCAGAAGTTAAGTCCCATAGTGCTATGAGCCATTTTAACCATTAGTTCTGAATCTTTAAGCTTTAATACATAAATTATATTTAATATGTAATGGATTTAATTGCGTATTTATAGGTGAAATGTGTATAACTGATTGTAATTGTAATGTAAATATTGTAAATTCCTGCGTAATAGCCTAGAGAACTTTATTTAAATGTTTCGTTAGCAACAACGAAGTGGCAATAGCTGTGCCGTTGTGAACAGAGAGGAAGCACGAAAGCCTGAGTCGTGAAAGAGTGTGGAAGTGTTTGTTAGGCACTCTTGCAGACGCGATGTGCATCTATGATGGCTCCAGTGTAGGCGCACTTAAGAGTGGCATTCAAGTTCTAAGGCTTGCGATTTTTTTTCTAATTAACTACTCACCCGAAATCGATGAAACTGGCGTTACTTCTCGACGTAATCGCCCTGCAGACGTACACATTTTTCACAACGCTGACGCCATGATTCCATGGCAGCGGCGAAGGCTTTGTTAGGAGTCTGTTTTGACCACTGGAAAATCGCTGAGGCAATAGCAGCATGGCTGGTGAATGTGCGGCCACGGGGGGTGTCTTTCATTGTTGGAAAAAGCCAAAAGTCAGTAGGAGCCAGGTCAGGTGAGTAGGGAGCATGAGGAATCACTACAAAGTTGTTATCACGAGGAAACTGTTGCGTAGCGTTAGCTCGATGTGCAGGTGCGTTGTCTTGGTGAAACTGCACACGTGCAGCCCTTCCCGGACGTTTTTGTTGCAGTGCAGGAAGGAATTTGTTCTTCAAAACATTTTCGTAGGATGCACCTGTTACCGTAGTGCCCTTTGGAACGCAATGGGCAAGGATTACGCCCTCGTTGTCCCAGAACATGGACACCATCATTTTTTCAGCACTGGCAGTTACCCGAAATTTTTTTGGTGTCGGTGAATCTGTGCGCTTCCATTGAGCTGACTGGCGCTTTGTTTCTGGATTGCAAAATGTTATCCACGTCTCATCCATTGTCACAACTGACGAAAAGAAAGTCCCATTCATGCTGTCTTTGCGCGTCAACATTGCTCGGCAACATGCCACACGAGCAGCCGTGTGGTCGTCTGTCACCATTCGTGGCACCCACCTGGATGACACTTTTCGCATTTTCAGGTCGTCATGCAGGATTGTGTGCACAGAACCCACAGAAATGCCAACTCTGGAAGTGATCTGTTCAACAGTCATTCGGCGCTCCCCCAAAACAGGTCTCTCCACTTTCTCGATCATGTCGTCAGACCGGCTTGTGCGAGCCCGAGGTTGTTTCGGTTTGTTGTCACACGATGTTCTGCCTTCATTAAACTGTCGCACCCACGAACGCACTTTCGACACATCCATAACTCCATCACCACATGTCTCCTTCAAGTGTCGATGAATTTCAGTTGGTTTCACACAACGCAAATTCAGAAAACGTCGCAATTTTAAGTATTTAAAACAGTTCTCAATCTCGCCGCTGGCGGTAAAATTTCATTTGCCGCACGGTGCTGCCATCTCTGGGACGTATTGACAATGAACGCGGCCTCATTTAAAACAATGCGCATGTTGCTATCTCTTTCCAGTCTGGAGAAAAAAATCGGAGGCTTTAGAACTTGAATGCACCTCGTACGTCGTTATTCCTCGAGTATTGAAATTTCGGTCGGAGTGGACAGGCGGAGGAAACTGCAGTTCTAACTGTTGCCTGTCTCACAATTATTCGTGGCTCTGGATACGGCGCGCGGTTCGCAAACAGCAGCAACAGCAGTAGTTCAGCATTGTCTTCAGCTACGATCTCTGTCGCTGGCGCAGCTACAACATCGTAAGACTGTTAGATGAGAGAGTATTACTAACAATGTACAGACATCGGCCAGTGGCATTTCTTTCATAAGTGTTAATGGTTTTCATAAATAATAATCTGTAATAGTTAAAACTTACGGTGCATCTGTGATATCATAGTCGTCAGACATTATTACCATGCAGAGTCTCTCTCCTTTCCATGCAGTCACCGAGTATCGTAAAAATATGAAAAGTGATTAAATGTTTGTTTGTTAATGACCAGTTTCAGTCTAAATTGTTCTGCCTCAATAACTACTCATTCTTCTGTTGCATAACGAAAGCTTAACGAATTTGCAATTTAGAGTAATAACTTCACTCACTTAAGTAACATAACGTTTCACTGGCCAAAATTTAGCTTAGCGAGTAGCTTTTGCTGGCTTGGTAAGTACCTTATTGCTCTTATGTTAAAAGTAAATTCAGTTGCTAATTTGCTTAAACTAAATTCAATTCAGTCTTTGACTAATTAAAAGTAATTCGCCAGCTCTTTCCAATTTTGCGTTACGTTACGCTAATGTTACAGAAAGTCAGTTTTTTACATAAAAAAGTTTCAATTAAAGCAAGTCATTTATTTAACCAGTCACTTCATTTATCTTTGCTTTCAAAATTAAGTATTTCATATTAAGTAACTGCAAACTCAGTGCATTCTGATTCATTTTTTTTGTTGCGAACTGATATCTTGTGGATAAGCGTGACAATCTTCCGTTGCCACACCATTGATTATGTCCTTGAATATCTTTGCTATTATCTCTCTTAAGATACTGGAGATTCATTGCCCTAGTGCGCTGGCAACCGTTTAATTATCCATTTTTAGCTATTCAGTTTTTTTTCTATTATCAGCTTTTTTATATTAAAATATTACGTGTTAACGTTTTTCCCAATTTGTGGTTCTGGCGCTATATTCCACCCAGATCGAAATTATTATCAGTATTTAGATTAAGTTTACAATAGATTATTCCTTCAGAAGGGTCTGTTGTACACTTTTCTCCTACTAACCGGTATTATTTTCCTTCGGTAACGATAGCCTTACTCTCTGTAAAATTTCATTATGCATACGCGATCACCGTCAACTGTATCTCAACCCAGAGGGCCGATAAGGAATGAGGAGTCTACAAGTTGTCTGACAGCAGTGACGTCAGTGCTCTGCAGCTCTCGTCAGGCGTGCTGGCGGGTGCCGCACTTGAGCCAAGTCACGCCCACCACTGTGTCCAAAACTCAAAACTGGCGACACGGAGCGTCCTCAGTTGCCTAGATGGAGCGCCAGCAGGGTGTCCGTAGCGAAGCGATGGGTACATTTTATCGCAATTTTTGTTTCTCAGACCTCATTCAGTTACCGGTTTCCGAAATTGTTTGTGCAGTTTATTTACTTGAGAGGAAGTGGTTCTGCAACTTGAGAATGGAAAATCTAGACGAGAGAGAGGTTTTACCTGCGCCATATGGGTCGGGTCTACAAACAACTCCAACACGACGCACTTTGACAGCGGAAGGAATGCAACTGAAAGAGGCAACCGAGTTTCGGTACCAAACAAATCCATAATACACGACTCTATAAATGTTTAAAACATCTTGCAGACAATGATAGTGAACTGTCTGCATCTACATGTACGCTCCTCAGAAAAGGTTTGCAGAAGGTAGATATAATAAATAGCGAGAAAATGAGGAAATGCGGTAATATGTTACCGAAAAAAAAACAGGACTTGGAAGAAGAAGCATTGCTAATGTACAAGATATATTTGCTGCAGCTTTTGCCGTTGGTTTACGATCTATCCACTGTGTCTGTCATCAGGGAAAATCACCAGCATTAGAATCTCCCAAGAAAAATATCAAACAACAAAGGTATTTAACCAAACAAAACGACTTTGATAAACAGATTCTCAGGCAGACATTCTACTAATTTTTCAACTCTGGCGAGTATGCAGCATTATAGAAATTGAGAAAAAAGTTAAATGAAAAGAATAAATTTTACTGGACCTACTATATCTGTGTGGCACATGTTAAATGGCATTAGTTTCAAATACAAGCGTCAGAATGATGGTAGCCAGTTTTTATTGGAATGGAACAACGTAGTGGCCTCAAGATTTAAATTTTTGCGGACGATGAATTGGCTGCGTACTGCAGATGACATGCGACCTATGTCCCATTTGGATGAAACTACATCCAAAATCATACACAGGAATCGAACCGAAGTGGGGGCCTCAAGGTACCTTTTGACAAAGGGGCCCGGCTGACGGGTGTGCATGTATTTCAGCGAAAACTTTTTTCTTATAGAAAACAAATTGATTTATAGATGTGGGAAAACAAACAAATCAAAATATTGTTATTCGAAAATGAACATAGCTAATTTTAAAAATTAGTTCAGACCTATTTTTTTATTTATTGCAGGAAGGTTCCATCATCATCGTCATGGACAAAACCATATATCATTCCTAAGTCATAAACCGACCTACAACAATGAAAACTCAAAAGGCGTGACTTAGTCCTTGGTTGACCACGAAAAAAATTGCCTTCTCATCTATAGGCACAAGAGCTGAGATGTTGGATAAGCTCTTCATGAGCTAGATGAAAGGGGACACCAAGTACTACTATTACCGCCTTCTTACTGTCAGTACAACACGACTGCGCTCATTAATGCGTTTAAAATCTCAAATGTTGAGTGTTTACTTCGCGAAGCCTTGGACGTCACAGTCGAACAACCCCAGAAATGTGTTCAGCATTATTGAATTCTCCGGAAAGAAGATTTTGGGAAAGAAGTCGTCCGAAACACCATAATCATGTCTATAATCATCAACTGGAGTGATGACTGAACCGCCGCGCAGGATTAACCGAGCGGTCTAAGGCGCTGCATTCATGGACTGTACGGCTGGTCCCAGAGGAGGTTCGAGTCCTCCCTCGGGCATGGGTGTGTGTGTTTGTACTCAGGATAATTTAGGTTAAGTAGTGTGTAACCTTAGGGACTGATGACCTTAGCAGTTAAGCCCCATAAGATTTCACACACATTTGAACATTTTTGATGACTGAACAAGCACAGAGATGAGAAGACGATTAAAAGAATATGCGATGAGGAGGATGACACGAGAGAAGGAAATTGAGATGCAACGTCTGAGACATTTTACAATTTCTTCTCAAAATACTGCGCGCAATATCAAAATTTCTTAAGTAATAATTTAGTAGATTATTTTATTGGAAAAAAAGTCAGTCCTTAGTGTTTTGTATTCATTCGTAACCAACACTCATAAACATCAGACTGGATTCCGCAGGAAACTAGTGCCCTCAGTGACTTTAGAATGATTTCGAAAACAAAGTAAGTACTTAAAGAAGTCAATCAGGTTCTAATTTATTTTCATTGCAGATCTAGATATCATCCATCTTACAGTTAATATTAGCGCATTTACAATATATCCTACAAACCAGTATTCCTTTTCGTTAGCGTGATAATTTCCTAGAAATTCCCGGTAGTTACATTATTTTACTCTGACATGCGTTTTTGTCAACGATTTACGTACAGTAGTAGTAGTATAGACACGTAATGCCTAATGTTGTCTACAATAATTTTTGATACTGTACACTGCAAATAAGGTGTAACGTGCCAGGACATGGGCACTTACACGTTAACTTACCAACATTAGTAATAATAATAAAGGAAATGGCAAGGGCATCAGATCATGACCATTGAATTATGATAAACATTTGGCACTCTCGAGCAGTATTCCCAGCATGTCTGCAGCTGGCGATAGCTCGCCGGGCCGCCGTGTGGGGGGCAGGTAGCGGTCACCGGAAACGCGGGACAATACGGCGCCGTTGGGGATAGCCCGGCATCCGAAGCCACCTGTGCTGGGCAACACGTGGCGAAGACTGGAATTTCGTTTGCCAAGGGGCGTTATGACCTACTCGATCTTTGGGCAGATTTCAGAAATGCCGTTGGAGGGATTTCGGCGATGATAGAGCGTTCGACATTGGCCGAAACAGAGTATTCTTCCGTACGTGTGGGAGACGGGAGAATTGTGGAGGGGTGGACTTCGCCTTCAGCCATCGAGCGGTAAGAGCTTGGAGACGGCGTTTTAGCCGTCGTCTTCGAAGGGAGATATACGGTCTGTATCGCAACACTGCACCAACGCGTGTTCCGTGCAGAGTTCTGCAGTTAGAGCTCTTTGTGTGCTCAAAAGCGATATTTTCACCAACGCTGAATCACTTCCAAGAACTTACCTAATATTGTTGATCTGGTAGTTATCCTTGCGAGGTGTCGAGCATTTAGGAACGCAGCTACCGGCAATAGGGGCGCGTAATTGCAAATTGTTAATGTGTCATTCTCAGGAGTGAGTGGGTGGAGAAAGAAATTCACATTTTTTATTTATTTATTTATTTTTTTATTGTAAATTTTGTCAGTTGTGCAGGATATCAAATTAAAATGCCAATATTACGATCGAATTATCGACTTCATTGTAGATAACATTTATCCTGTCCCAGTAAGCTTTATATGTACTCTAGTCACTGCACAGCTACCCCAAACGGGAAGGAAAGAAGGTTTGAGGTCTTCTATGTTAGCAACGGCAAATAAGATTACAAAGGAACTGAATGATAACGCTTTTAAAAAGTCTTTAAATTCAAATAATGTACACCTATATTTTTACCCTTCAAGCTTTCCCGGCGGATGTGTTGTAAATAGTCTTCACGGGTTTGCCACCGGACTATTTACTACACCTATGTTGTTTACACAACTATATGACTGACGTAGCCTGAAATGACATTTCACTGGAAAAAGTAATGATATTGAGTTTGACAAAAGGAAGAACTATCGCAACGAGTAAGAGAGGTGCACATGACTATCAAATGCATGTGAGTCACGTTCTGGCAACAGCGCGCTAACGGCCGGCCGCCATTGCGCCTCACCAGAGCTATAGCGCCCACCAACGCGACTCTTGAGGTGACAACAAGGTGGCCACAGAAATGGTGAGTGGCGTTCAGCTGGCCGGCGGTCTCCAGCAACAATGCATCCCCTACCAACCCTGATCGCTCGCGTCTCCGTCATGCACAACCAAGCACAGTCAGGCTTGCCAGTCGCCTCTGGCGTGTGTTGCCACTTAAATATGCATGTACGTTCCTCGACACATTTTTCCAACAATGGTTAAAAATATACAGGGTGATTCAAAAAGAATACCACAACTTCAGGAATTTAAAACTCTGCAACGACAAAAGGCAGAGCTAAGCACTATCTGTCGGCGAATTAAGGGAGCTATAAAGTTTCATTTAGTTGTACATTTGTTCGCTTGAGGCGCTGTTGACTAGGCGTCAGCGTCAGTTGATGCTAAGATGGCGACCGCTCAACAGAAAGCTTTTTGTGTTATTGAGTACGGCAGAAGTGAATCGACGACAGTTGTTCAGCGTGCATTTCGAACGAAGTATGGTGTTAAACCTCCTGATAGGTGATGTATTAAACGTTGGTATAAACAGTTTACAGAGAATGGGTGTTTGTGCAAAGGGAAAAGTTCTGGACGGCCGAGAACGAGTGATGAAAACGTAGCACGCATCCAGCAAGCATTTGTTCGCAGCCCAGGAAAATCGACTCGCAGAGCTAGCAGAGAGCTGCAAATTCCACAATCAACTGTATGGAGAGTCCTACCGAAAAAGGTTAGTTATGAAACCTTATCGTCTGAAATTGGTTCAAGCACTGTCTGCAGCTGATAAGATTAAAAGAATCGATTTCTGTGATTTTATCCTTGCTCAAATGGAAACAGATGAATCTTTCGTTTCAAAGATTGTGTTTAGTGATGAAGCAACTTTTCACACTAACGGGAAAGTCAACCGTCACTATGTCTGTATATGGGGCACTGAGGATCCGCGGGAAACAACTCAGTATGAACGTGACTCGCCTAAGGTGAACGTTTTCTGTGCCATTTCAGCCAATAAAGTTTTTGGTCCCTTTTTCTTCGAAGGTGCTACTGTAACTGGACTACAGTATCTGGAGATGTTAGAGAATTGGCTGTTCCCTCAGCTCGAACAAGAAGCACAACAATTCATATTTCAGCAGGATGGAGCGCCACCACATTGGCACTTATCTGTCTGTAACTACCTGAACGTCAACTACCCGAGGCGATGGATCAGCCGCCAGGCAGCCCGTGACAGAGCACTTCATCACTGGCCTCCAAGAAGCCCTGATCTTACCCCCTGCGATTTTTTCTTATGGGGGTATGTTAAGGATATGGTGTTTCGGCCACCTCTGCCAGCCACCATTGATGATTTGAAACGAGAAATAACAGCAGCTATCCAAACTATTACGCCTGATATGCTACAGAGAGTGTTGAACGAGTTGGAGTATCGGGTTGATATTGCTCGAGTGTCTGGAGTGGGCCATATTGAACATCTCTGAACTTGTTTTTGAGTGAAAAAAAACCTTTTTAAATACTCTTTGTAATGATGTATAACAGAAGGTTATATTATGTTTGAAACGTCCCCTTGGAACAATTATACATGACTGTGTTTAACCTGACACACAATATTATTTAGCGCAACGGAATCTGACTCTCAAAAATCCCTGCAAAAGAATGGCCCTGACTAACATTAAACTATACCTTTCACAAATGAGTTACCTCACAAAAATCTTCATTACTCGAACTACTGCAATACAACGAGCGCCACTACTGCCAGCTAAATAAAAGATTCAAACTACTGAAGGCACTAACTACTGATAGGGATAGTTAGCAAATGAAAGATATTAATAGAGAACAAACAATGTATTTACCTTAATAGTCATGATATATATATAGAAGTTCATGACAAATTACACTCCTGGAAATGGAAAAAAGAACACATTGACACCGGTGTGTCAGACCCACCATACTTGCTCCGGACACTGCGAGAGGGCTGTACAAGCAATGATCACACTCACGGCACAGCGGACACACCAGGAACCGCGGTGTTGGCCGTCGAATGGCGCTAGCTGCGCAGCATTTGTGCACCGCCGCCGTCAGTGTCAGCCAGTTTGCCGTGGCATACGGAGCTCCATCGCAGTCTTTAACACTGGTAGCATGCCGCGACAGCGTGGACGTGAACCGTATGTGCAGTTGACGGACTTTGAGCGAGGGCGTATAGTGGGCATGCGGGAGGCCGGGTGGACGTACCGCCGAATTGCTCAACACGTGGGGCGTGAGGTCTCCACAGTACATCGATGTTGTCGCCAGTGGTCGGCGGAAGGTGCACGTGCCCGTCGACCTGGGACCGGACCGCAGCGACGCACGGATGCACGCCAAGACCGTAGGATCCTACGCAGTGCTGTAGGGGACCGCACCGCCACTTCCCAGCAAATTAGGGACACTGTTGCTCCTGGGGTATCGGCGAGGACCATTCGCAACCGTCTCCATGAAGCTGGGCTACGGTCCCGCACACCGTTAGGCCGTCTTCCGCTCACGCCCCAACATCGTGCAGCCTGCCTCCAGTGGTGTCGCGACAGGAGTCAATGGAGGGACGAATGGAGACGTGTCGTCTTCAGCGATGAGAGTCGCTTCTGCCTTGGTGCCAATGATGGTCGTATGCGTGTTTGGCGCCGTGCAGGTGAGCGCCACAATCAGAACTGCATACGACCGAGGCACACAGGGCCAACACCCGGCATCATGGTGTGGGGAGCGATCTCCTACACTGGCCGTACACCACTGGTGATCGTCGAGGGGACACTGAATAGTGCACGGTACATCCAAACCGTCATCGAACCCATCGTTCTACCATTCCTAGACCGGCAAGGGAACTTGCTGTTCCAACAGGACAATGCACGTCCGCATGTATCCCGTGCCACCCAACGTGCTCTAGAAGGTGTAAGTCAACTACCCTGGCCAGCAAGATCTCCGGATCTGTCCCCCATTGAGCATGTTTGGGACTGGATGAAGCGTCGTCTCACGTGGTCTGCACGTCCAGCACGAACGCTGGTCCAACTGAGGCGCCAGGTGGAAATGGCATGGCAAGCCGTTCCACAGGACTACATCCAGCATCTCTACGATCGTCTCCATGGGAGAATAGCATCCTGCATTGCTGCGAAAGGTGGATATACACTGTACTAGTGCCGACATTGTGCATGCTCTGTTGCCTGTTTCTATGTGCCTGTGGTTCTGTCAGTGTGATCATGTGATGTATCAGACCCCAGGAATGTGTCAATAAAGTTTCCCCTTCCTGGGACAATGAATTCACGGTGTTCTTATTTCAATTTCCAGGAGTGTACAAAACTCCGCCATCTCTCTCCCCACATCTACCACTGCTGGCGGCTCACCTCCAACTGCGCAACGGTACGCGCTGTTCACATCCAGCTGCCGCTGCCCAACACTACAATGGCAGACAACAATGCAAACTAGCACACAGAGCGCTACGTAACGTTGCCAATAAGAAAACATAAACAGCCTACTTACATGTTTCTTTCATTACATACACATTTTTAAAGTTGTGTTATTCTTTTTGAATCACCCTGTATAAAGTGAATAAAAATGAGTAGTTACTACCCTCTAATTTTCACGCTTCCTCGATTTTGCAACAGCGAAGAATTGTCCTTTGGTTCCACACGGTGAGACAAAAGTCAGGGGCTACCTCCTCATGTCGTGTCGGACGTCCCTTTTGTCCGGCGTGATGCTATTGCAGCAGCTCCACGGGGCGTGGACTCAACAAGCCGTTGGAAGCCCCTGCAGGAATACTGTGCCGCGCTGCGTCTACAGCCGTCTGTGACTGCAAAAGTGTCGCTGGTGCAGGATTTTTGTGCACTACAGTCCGATTTAAAGTAGTTGTCACTTGACGTTTGCGCTGCGAAGTTGCTGCGCTGTCACCTCAAGCACTGGGTGTAGGCACCCGCCTCAGCAAATCGCTACCACCGGCGATAGAAAATCGTTTTAAAGCCTGTATCTTCTACAAAAAGTAAGTAAAAAATTTCAAACACACATGATGTATATCTCTACAATGTCGTTCTATCTGTCAGACATCTATTCTTAATTTTAATTAGGACAAGAATTACGTTAATTTGTTTAAGGGGCTCTGGAACTCACTATACTTGCAATGTTAAAATAACGCTTATAAATTACATCTTTCCTCACAAAGTATTTGAAGTAGGAAGTTGAATTTTTTACAGATTATTTATTGGGATATGGGCTACAACTTAACATAGGGATTTTACAAAATTTTAGTTCAGTTATTAAAGATGATTTTTTTTCAACCGTAATGAAAATTCACAACATTTTTTTGCAAATTTTTATTTATATATTCAAAAATATACAGTTTTTTTGAAAAAAGGCTGTGTTAAATTATGCAGAAGGTACTGTGTAACATTTACTGAATGTTTGAAACAAATATGTTTGGAAGATCCTTAGAAAACATGTAATTAGTATGAGAAAATAAAAGTTTTGGGAATCGAGCGACAAAGATTGGATTAACTTTTTAGTGCATTCCAGGTCCCTAGGATGGATTATCTTCATCCTCTGCAAACTTCTCCTCCAGCTTCCTCTTGTTCCTCCTCCTGTTTACTCTTGCTTGTATTTCTAGACTCTTTACAGCCCTGTCTGCAGCCCGAAGGCGTTCCTTGTCTAAAGCAAGCATCGCTCGTACCATGTTAGAATGTTATTATTTACAGTAATAACACATACCTTTGGCTTTCCAACATTTCTCCTTTTCTTAAAAGCCTTCAGAGGATTTCTAATAACTTTACTTTTACTCATTATTATACTTCAACAAAACAGAGACTCAAGAAACAGAATTAATTACGAATATTTTCGAGATAACGACAGAGTAAATAAACATGAAACAATCGACAATCACACCAGCGATATATATTGAACCATCACAGGTTAGCCACAACACATACTTTATCTCACATCACTAAAATGTACCTGATGAACACGGACGTTAATAATAACACCATTTGACAGCAGTTCAACAGCGCCACAGTGGGTCACGCCCATGTAGAACACATTTCAAAAAAAAATTAAAAATAGTTGTAGTCTTCGGAATTGAATAAATTATATATCTATTAAAAGGTAATAGTCTGCAGATTCAGAAAACGCAAAAAAGTAAAAATTGAACTTTTCTTGATTTTGAGCCTTTCCGGAGCCCCTTAAAACCATTTAAATTCTCGACTTCGCAAACAGTTTCTAACTTATCACCTCAATACTGAAAAACTATTGGTGTCACAGCAAAATATTTTTTTCCATTCATTACCAAAATAATGCACTCGGCAAAGAATCCTTAAACGTTTTCGTAATGCATTACGTTTCCTGTATATAAATTTCTGAAAACAGCGCTTTTAAGCAACCCTATCAGTACTGAACTCGAAACACGTATGACGTTTAAAATCTCTATCTCCTATAAATATTATGCAAATATTTTGAAATTTACTTACAGTATCGGTCTCAGTGGTATCTATAGGCATACCAAATATCTTTTTCTGAATTTTATTTAGGGCAGTTGTTACATTAACTATTGAAGTGCGAGAAATTTTCGCGCCTCGAAACGTTTTCTTCTTTAGATTGCAAATCTCGAAAACTATTACACACATTGAATAACATCTTGGTGTATATACAAAATGAAATATAATTAAAATTCAGTCTAACTTACCGTCAGGAGATGACGAGAGCTGACCAAACAGTGTTTCCGTAGTCTAACAACAAGAATAAGAATTAATCGAAATAAAATCACAAACACAATATTTAGTGGCAGTAAATACACTACACACTAATCAGACAATGCGACACCACCGCTTCATTCAGAGTCAGAGTCAGTGGAACTATCCGTGTCGCTGTTCGTATTGACAGATACAATTAAGTCTTTGACACTTTGTTGTAAGATACCTTCATTGTTCGATGCGTCCTGTATCACTCCTTTCACGTGATGCACTACCTTCTGCCAGTCTTCCGATGTCACAATTTCAACTGCCTCTTTCAAAAGGCGTTCCATTTTGGTTAATGTGAATTTCTTATTTTCTGCAGAAATATGCCGTTCAACATGAGCCCAAATCAGCTCTATTGCGTTGAAATGGCAATGGAAACGAGGCAATCTGAGCACTTCATGCCTGTACTTTTTTTTTGCTACTTCGTCCACAATGTAAATCGGGTTCTTTGGCTTGTGTTGTTATACAATTTCTAATAATTCTTCCCTTGTCAAATTACTGTTGAACTGTACCTTACGTTTCTGTAACCAGCTAACAATGTCGTTTTTCCTCGTTGCCTTTGTGGGTGCTTTATCTTGTATTACTGAGTGATAAGCAGCGTTATCCATAACAATGATAGAGTTTTTTGTTAACTTCTGGAGCACACAATCTTCAAACCATTTCTCAAAAGTATTGTGGTTCATCTATTCGTGGTAGTAGGAGGTCTTATTTGAACTGAATAGCAGCAGACAATTTGGAATGAAACCTTTTGAATTTCCGGCATCTGCCACAATTATCCTTTTCCCTCTGTCGATCAGAGCTGCCATACTACCGCTGATGGTACCGTCTGTCCAGCCTTTTTTTAAAACTGTGTCCTGCATTCACCCACGTGTCAGCAGGCAAAATGATATCATCAAAATTTGTCCCCACTAATTCTCTAAGAAAGTAGCATCGGCAGGCTGCAATCTCTTGGCGTTCCATTAGTAACTTTCTGCCAGAGATGGATTTATAGCGGAATCCTAACATTTTCATGACTCGTAACAAAGACGATTTACTACCCGGAAATAGGTCAGCCGCTGTGAGGGTAGCATGTAGTCTTTTCAGTGTCGGATACTCCTTCCTCGAATAAAATGCGTATATTTGACGACGAATGGTATCTTCCTGAAAAGAGTCATGTTTTGTGACCCTCTTCTCTAGTCGCCTCTTTTTCCCAGGTGTCTCCAATTGATTCACTTGAGCCTTCTTCCGTGAATTTCTCCTAGCGGATTCTTATTACTGATCGTTCGTGAACTTGCAGAGCAGCTGCAGTTCGCTCCACCACCTTATACAAAGGAACGAGAGGCCCTCCTGCATCCCTCTCTCTCTCAAAATACTCCCTTAAGGAACACACGTATTCACGCGCCTGACTGCGTATAACGACGCCATGTCCGCCACTTTTTGGAGGTTTCCGAGGAGAGTGCAGCCTCGGCCTCCCTCTCTTGCAACTGCTTTCATCAGACATCGTAAACACGCGAAGCTACACGTCACTCAAATCACTCACCCGCACGCCTACAGCGGCCCTAGCGGGCTGGCTGGCACAATGCCTTTGTCAACTCAGCAGAGGGATGTGGAAACGCAGTGGCAGCCGACAGCGCCGGCTGCCATTGGTTTATTGATGGCGGGAGCCCTACAGCCCGTTTTCTGTCAAGTGACAAGAGTTTAAATAACAGTATAACTTGTAACGCCGGAAATGTACAGGGTTATTACAAATGATTGAAACGATTTCACAGCTCTACAATAACTTTATTATTTGAGATATTTTCAAAATGCTTTGCACACACATACAAAAACTCAAAAAGTTTTTTTAGGCGTTTACAAATGTTCGATATGTGCCCCTTTAGTGATTCGGCAGACATCAAGCCGATAATCAAGTTTCTCCCACACTCGGCGCAGCATGTCCCCATCAATGAGTTCGAAAGCATCGTTGATGCGAGCTCGCAGTTCTGGCACGTTTCTTGGTAGAGGAGGTTTAAACACTGTATCTTTCACATAACCCCACAGAAAGAAATCGCATGGGGTTAAGTCGGGAGAGCGTGGAAGCCATGACATGAATTGCTGATCATGATCTTCACCACGACCGATGCATCGGTTTTCCAATCTCCTGTTTAAGAAATGCCGAACATCGTGATGGAAGTGCGGTGGAGCACGATCCTGTTGAAAGATGAAGTCGGCGCTGTCGGTCTCCAGTTGTGGCATGAGCCAATTTTCCGCGGGCTACACGTGAAACTTGACCGCACGCGTTCAACCGTTTCTTCGCTCACTGCAGGCCGACCCGTTGATTTCCCCTTACAGAGGCATCCAGAAGCTTTAAAGTGCGCATGCCATCGCCGAATGGAGTTAGCAGTTGGTGGATCTTTGTTGAACTTCGTCCTGATGTGTCGTTGCACTGTTATGACTGACCGATGTGAGTGCATTTCATGCACGACATACGCTTTCTCGGCTCCTGTCGCCATTTTGTCTCACTGCGCTCTCGAACGCTCTGACGGCAGAAACCTGAAGTGCGGCTTCAGCCGATCAAACCTTTATGAGTTTTTCTACGTATCTGTAGTGTGCTGTGACCATATGTCAATGAATGGAGCAACAGTGAATTTATGAAATCGCTTCAATCATTTGTAATAGCCCTGTATAGTCTCCTATTTCCATCAATTGTACTAGAAATTTTTTACTTATTTTGTTACCTGAAGATATGACATTTCTGTGTATTTATATATTTTAATCGTTTTACAAAATATATATATATATATATATATATATATATATATATATATATATATATATATATATATATATAATTGGTTTGTTTTGTAAATATTATTTGTATTTTTGCACTGGGTCTTGCCTAGGGAAAGCTATGCTATCGAACGATTACATCGATAGATTGTGTGGAGAACCTAAGTGTTTTGGATCTTGGGGAGTGTTAACTCTGCCACGTGGAGCGCGGGCAGGGCAGAGACGGCTGGAATAGGGATATGGAGCAGGTGTTTGTGTGACGCTCCCGCGAGTTGCCGCGCTTTCGAGGTTTCGCAGCATGTAATTGCGCTCGACTTTCTATGATAGTTTCTGGCACGGTGTTGCGGACGGGAAACATTAGCAGGCACACATCAAGAGCCCGTTTCGCCTGGTGACCGTGTCGAGAAGAAGGCGCGCCAACATCCAGCTTCTGCAAGAGCGACAGACGAAAATATGTGATTGTCGCCACCTCCTCGATCGATGACTTCAAACCTTCAATCAACCAACAAGGAGGACTGAAAGCACGTAAAGTTTTATAATTGTACGGCAGACCTCAGCTTTTCAAACTGTTCCATTTGCATCACTAAAATACAGCAACTTAGCATGAACCTGTCCCAATTGCATTACCAAGCAGGGTCCCTTCCTTTTCCGAAATGAACCTGAGTGTCGTTGAAATTCAAACGTCAGCATTAATGTAATATCATTCCACTTCACTGCTTTAATTTCAAAGCTAAGTTAAAGTATTTATAGCTGGCTGTAATAACCAAAAAGAAATATTTAGATTACACAAGCGCAAATTAAGAGTGCGAGTTTTGTTACCATATTTTAGCTTACCTGTGACTGCAGCTCAGATTCATACGTACTACATTTTACTATCGTTAATTGTTCAAAATCATTTAATTCAAGTTCAAAGTTAAATCTCTTATTTCTAAAGTGCATAGATTCAAGTTGCTTTTGAGATGATTGTTGAGGTAGCCCAAGACTAACGTTATTTTATTTAATTTCGTAGTGCTTCAGAAACTAAGTTCACTATTAATTTCTGTCACTAAATTAACTTTCAATTTTCCGGTTTTATTATCTTTTGCTAAATTAAGTCAGAGTGTAGCGAAATTTATTACTTCTAACAATCATTCAGTTTTCACAAACACGTGTCAACCTTCAGTTGCTACGCTTTTAGTGCTAATTATATGTGCACTAACCTTTCTTTTCCAGTTATTGTAGTAGTTGTTCATAGGACTGCCGACCGTAATTTTCTCCAAATCTCAAATATCTAATTAACGTCAGTTAGTTGTTAACGTAACGACCGTACATTTACTTTGTTTTTAACTTAACCCTTTTTCAAAATTAATTTCCACCAATTTCATTTGCATTTTTCCTTTCATTTAGATGTAACCCTTCCTCCCTCTTTAGTGACAGATTAACTTCGGTGACGATTGCCTTCCCCAAATTTCGATTAGGTACAGCCAGTTTAATTTTTCACTGTCATTAAGGTCGATAAGTAAGGGGGAGGTTACAAAATGACCTCTTGATTATGCCCCATAAATGTTCGATGAGATTTATGTCAGAGGAGCTGTTCACTATGTTCTAACATGGCGCTTTGTCATCCATAAAAATCTGTTCGTCGGTTCGGGACATGAAGTCCATGAATGGCTGCAGGTGGTCTCCAAGTAACCAGACGTAACCACTTCCAGTCAATGATCGGTTCATTTTGACTATAGGACCCAGTCGATTCCATGTAAATACAGCCCACACTATTGTGGAGACAACACCAGCTTGTTCACAACTTGCGTCCACGACTCCGTGGCGTCTACGTCACACTTGAAGCCCACCATCAACTCTTACCAACTGAAATTAGAACTCATCTGACCAACCCACACGGTTTTCCAGTCGTCTATGGTTGTCAAGGGTCGTACAAGACCAGGAAAGGAGCTTCTGGGGATGTCGAGCTGTTAGCGAAGGCCCTCGCTTCGGTCGTCTGCTGCCCTAGCCGATTAACGCCAAATTTCGCCGCACTATCCTAACGGATACATTCATCGTACATCCCACTTCCATCTCTGTTCTTATTTCACGCTGTGTTGCTTCTCCGTTAGCAGTGACAACTCCATGTAAACGACGTTGCTCTCAGTCGTTAAGTGAAGGCCGACAGCCAATCCGTTATCCGTGGTGATAGATAATGCCTTAAGGGGCTCCGCAAAGGCTCAAAATCATGAAAAGTTCAATTTTTACTTTTTTGCGTTTTCTGAATCTGCAGACTATTACCTTTTAATAGATATATAATTTATTCAATTCCGAAGACTACAACTATTTTTAAATTTTTTTTTTTTTGAAATGTGTTCTACATGGGCGTGACCCACTGTGGCGCTGTTCAACTGCTGTCAAATGGTGTTATTATTAACGTCCGTGTTTATCAGGTACATTTTAGTGATGTGAGATAAAGTATGTGTTGTGGCTAACCTGTGATGGTTCAATATATATCGCTGGTGTGATTGTCGATTGTTTCATGTTTATTTACAATGAAAGTGTAAACAGTGTTATATGGTCGAGAATCCTCAAGACTGTATTTGTGGGAATAGAAACACTTCACTTTGGTGTGTATGATGCTGTTGCGACTTTCAATGATGGCAACATTGTAAGGTGCAAGGTATTTAGAAATATGGGCATGAAGATAGGTTCTAACATGGTACGAGCGAAGCTTGCTTTAGACAAGGAACGCCTTCGGGCTGCAGACAGGGCTGTAAAGAGTCTAGAAATACAAGCAAGAGTAAACAGGAGGAGAACAAGAGGAAGCTGGAGGAGGAGTTTGCAGAGGATGAAGATAATCCATCCTATGGGCCTGGAATGCACTAAAAAGTTAATCCAATCTTTGTCGCTCGATTCCCAAAACTTTTATTTTCTCATACTAATTACATGTTTTCTAAGGATCTTCCAAACATATTTGTTTCAAACTTTCAGTAAATGTTACACAGTACCTTCTGCATAATTTAACGCAGCCTCTTTCCAAAAAACTGTATATTTTTGAATATATAAATAAAAAATTGGACAAAAATGTTGTGAATTTTCATTACAATTGAAAAAAATCATCTTTAATAACTGAACTAAAATTTTGGAAAATCCCTGTTTTAAGTTGTAGCCCATATTCCAATAAATAATCTTTAAAAAGTTCAACTTCCTACCCCATATACTTTGTGAGGAAAGATGTAATTTATAAGCGTTATTTTAACATTGCAAGTATAGGGCGTTCCGGAGCCCCTTAAATGTGGTGTTCTCGGCACACTGTTGATACTGTCGATCTCGGCATACTGAATTCCATAACGATATCCGAAATGAAATGTCCCGTGCATCTCTTCAGCTACCATTCCGCCGTGCACCCAATACGAAAAATGACCTCGAAGCTTCCTACTACGTGCGACTGCTACGGTCGCAGGTTCGAATCCTGCCTCGGGCAAGGATGTGTGTGGTGTCCTTAGGTTAGTTAGGTTTAAGTAGTTCTAAGTTCTAGGGGACTGATGATCTCAGATATTAAGTCCCATAGTGTTCAGAGCCATTTTTTGTACAATGAATGAGATCTTCCATGCTTCCTATGGCGCACACCATAACTGCGCTCACAGATCATAGACAATTCTTTGGAACTCTATATAATAATCTAATCGCCCTTACGCCCTTCCGAGTGGAAATATTCAAAATAATGACAAATCAATTCCCAAAATTACATAATTACGACATAACCAGTATTACAGATCTGCCACACAATGGCGAAATCCAACAAACACAGACATAACAAGATTGTCAGATGTTTCAACAAACATGGTCTGAAAAAACAAAAAACGCTATATTCTGTTTCGTGGACAGTGAACGTTGTACAGAGGTCATTTCCTCTGAGAAAATTTTAAAGCTGGAGACGTGCTGTACCGAACGAGATTTTTGTTTCTGTGTTCTTGATTTCGATGACTTTTCGGTGTATATTTCTCCTTTCATGGAAATGACCACAATATATACTAATGTATTTATTACACAAGAAGTTTTGCTTTTCCTAAAATCGATGTGATTTTATCAGTGCCTTTTGCACATTCTCAATATCATATGTCTCCTTCCGTGTATGCTATCTTCGCTAACCACTACATTCTGTACCTATATATAATACTAACATGTAAGGAACTCCGCATCAAAAAATAGCGAAAAAATTGTAAGGAAAGTCCTGTAGAACTTTCTGGCACTATGATGTGTGGAGTTAGTACCTGAAAATGGAGCCTCAAGCTATCAGAGTCCTGTAAATCATGCAAGTCATTGCTAGTGGTGGTCGCTTAAAAGTGTGAATTGTAAGTAGGCTGTTTAGGTTTTTTATTGGTAACGCCACGTAGCGCTCTGTTTGAAAATCACTGGCTGTGCTGTGTGCAGTCTGTGGCTAGTTTGCATTGTTGTCTGCCATTGTAGTGTTGGGCAGCTGGATGTTAACAGCGCGTATCGTTGCGCAGTTGGAGGTTAGCCGCCAGCAGTGGTGGATGTGGGGAGAGAAATCGCGGAGTTTTGAAATTTGTAAGACTGGATGTCGTGAACTGCTATATATATTATGACTTTTGAACACTATTAAGGTAAATACATTGTTTGTTCTCTATCAAAATCTTTCATTAGCTAACTATGCCTATCAATAGTTAATGCCTTCAGTAGTTTGAATCTTTTATTTAGCTGGCAGTAGTGGCGCTCGCTGTATTGCAATAGTTTGAGTAACGAAGATTTTTGGTGAGGTAAGTGATTTGTGAAAGGTATAGGTTAATGTTAGTCAGGGCCATTATTTTGTAGGGATTTTTGAAAGTCAGTCTGCGTTGCGCTAAAAATAGTGTGTGTCGGTTTAGTGTTGATGAGAATAGGTAAAGAGCGAAATGTCTAAGTGCGTTAAGTTCTGCTCAGCTGTTTGAAAATCAAATAATGTAAGAGGTTTATCAGCACAGTAATTAATTAAATTTTCTAAGGGGATGTTTCATATGTCGACCCTGAGCCGAGGATACCTCTCTGGAATCTTCTGATTTTTTCCTTGTAGTCTGTGTAATCAGTGTAGCTCTTGTTTATTGCTAGCGCGTAATGATAGAGAGAATTTCCTTTGTAGTTGTAGTTTTTCATTGTTGTACAGTAAAACAGTTGTGGCATGCATGTAGATTTGCACCAAGTATTTCGCAGCTGCGCTTGCAATTGACTGGATTTTATTTTCAGTGCTATGTTAATGAGTTCTCTTTACACGATTTTATCACGACGCTACTAATGAGTGACAATTTACAATGTTGCTTTTGCCGTGTTTCTGTTTTATATCTGACAGTTTTTCTGTATTATTCTGGAAAGTAAAACAAATTTTAGTAGTAACTTTTGTGGTATAGCTACAATGAGACAGCCTTTTCCGTAGCACAACAGTACATTACAGCACAGTACTTTCTTCATCACGGCAATAAGCGTTATAACTAAGATATCTATACGCAAAGCATTTCACTTTTGTTTATCATGAGGTAAGTACATTGACTACTGCAGAACTTAGCTTTCGGAGGACGATAACTACGACACGTCCACAGAGATTATCTTACAACAAGACGCACAGTTTAGCGCTACAGTACACGTATTTGAGTGATTAATTTTGTACTTAAAACATTTATTTTTAAAGATATTTGAAGTACAATGATACTAAGGTTTTCCGTGATACATTTCATTCCATTGCTGTAATCTGTAACACCTGAGGGTATAATTACATTAATTCTCAGGGGGTTACACGCCTACTTTGTGTACCATGTGTTTGGCAAGCACAAGGAGCCCTAGCTAATATGGTATTTGCTTATATAACTTTACACATCGGGACCATATTCCTCCAACACAGAATTACGCAGCTACCTGATTATTTAACAGAGAAACAAACATTTTTTTTACTACATCAGTGACAGATGTTTACGCAATTACACAATTGGATAACTTCACACTTATGACACTGTATTTTGTCTGTACTGTGTGAACTGTTCATATTTTTTCGGAACCATTCTGATACTATGAGAGCTTTGAATGATGTATTTGGTATGAGATCATGATTTTTATAGTGTGTTTGAATTAGATGACACTATTGAAATGAGCAGAGAATTTTCTTTAGGTTTTGAAATTATTGCAGGAAGCTACGATGTTTTTGAGATTTGACTGAAGTGTTATGATGTTATTATTACGATGATGATGTGTATTGTGCTGCTGAGGTATGTTTATGATTAATAAGCTGATGCTATATGAGTTATTTGATTATGCTATGTGTCTGTTATGATGAAATATTGAAGAAGTGTTGACGGATATGTATATGTGTAAAAAGGTAAGGAATAATGAGTAGTAGTTAGGGACTATGGTTTGTGAAAAAGGTTGTTGGAAACCAAGAGTCGTACTTTAAGAGTTATGAAATGTGTGTAAATGCGTGAATGTATTACAATGCCGCCGAAAATTTTTTGGACACTGTTATATCAATAGGATTTTGTTTCTACACATTTGTAACGCAAATTCTCAACCTGTGGAATTCTTTTATATGAGACTGCCACTGTAGCAGAAACTGCTGTCGTAAATATTTCAGTAAGAAAGGTAAGTGACCTTGACGTAATGCGTTTTGGGCGCCCAGCTCAGAGGTAGTCGTCTGACAAAAGAAAGCCATTAGGTGGAGAAAAAAAGAGGCCATTATCCTCGCCACTGACATTCCTTTGTAGAAATCATCGCAAATACGACACACCCAAACTTGAAAACGTATGATTACACTGTGGAGCTCTTAATTTATGATATTTACTAAAATGCCTAATGAAATGATGAGAAACATTTTACATCTATTGTCTTTCTAGTTGAGAGATTGCTCATTTTGTTTGATATCTAGTTTCTAGCTGCACTGCAGCGTTGGTTAAAATAAAATTTAATAGATGTACTAATATAGATATTTATGCCTACAGATCCAGTAAATAACCATTTTATAATCTACTTCAAGAAAACGAGGGAGCACAAGAAGACATCTCCCTTCACAGGAATTGCATACATAATTTTTGTCAATGACTGGGTAACTTATTTAGTAGTGTAAGTTAAGGTGATGCATCACCCTAGTGTTAAGATGTGACATAGGTATTAAAAATGGCCATTTTTACTGTAATATTTTTTCTGCTTGAGCTTTGTCATGTTTAGATATAAGTTATTGCATTTTCTGCTGCTGTTTGCCAGGCATAGTGTTACTAAATTTCACTTTACATTACTCTGTTAAGCCAGTTTTATTAATGATTTATTTTTCTTGTTGCTGCTCATTGGCTCATATTAGTTGTAATGTTGTATTTGCTTGGTAATTTAGATTTACTGTAGCTTGCTTTGCCAATTTGCATTTATTTGTCATTGCTGTTTGTGTTAATTGTTTTGTGCTACTGCATTGCCTCGTCCCTTAGTTTAGCATCAGACCTCAGTAGATTTAGGTTAGCTTATGATGGGGTAGGCTATATGAGAGAACGAGTTGTGATGAATTGGAAGAATTGCATTGAGAACCTATAAGAAAATGGTTTGGCCAAAAAAGAATTTTGAAAGAGGATATGAACCAAAAAGTAGGGTTTAAGAACAACAGGCTTATGTAGGATTTTCTTGGAAATAAATGTTGAGGTAAGATAATGGAAAATGAATAATGAGGTAAGAAATATGTGAACATATAAATACAGAAAGCATACTTTGATAGGATTTTTTTAGTGGAAACAAATGTTGAAGTAAGACGAAAGATCAATGGAATGATGTTTTGGGTTGGACTCCAGTACCAAATGTTACACTGAAAACATACCCTGCCTTTTCCTCTTGTGTTATTCTGCTATGTGTTTATGTACCCTTGTGTATTTGCCTTTTTCCTGTCTTTTTGTGTTTAGGTAATAAGATTTATGTCGTAGAATTTTTCTGATAATATGTTATTTACCTTGTAACGATGCTTAGACATTATTTATTCTGTTTTGTTGTAATGCTCATACGTGAAGTTGATGTTTCAAAAGTTATTCTGATCTTTTATGTATTTACTTATGTCATAATTCCTGTAACACTGATATAAATGTTTATTTCTATTCTTTTGTAAAGCCTGTTTTACTACAAATGTTATCTCTATTGTTATGTTCTTTAATGATGTATTTTGTACCTTTGTTATTATATTCCTATGTTATAAAACCATAATTGACACCAGTTCATCAAATTAAGTAACTTGTAAGTTACATTTCACTGCACACCTTTCTGTTGGTCATAGTATATGGACAATAAGTGAGAAGTAGGGACTCATAGTGTTTGCACGTGTGTTAATAATTCAGCAAGGGGCTGGATAACAGCATTGCTGGTTCAAAGGACAATTAAAAAAAACTTTGTGGGTGGTGGTTTATGGACTTGCTATATTATCTGCAAGACTCTTCAATGGTGATTGTGCACCTGCACAGTCACAACAGATGGCTGCTGGCCATCTTTACAAGGACTACAGTGGGTCTACACCTTTGCTGACTCACCAGTACCATTATTCCTACAAGAACTGCAGTGGGTCTGCACCTCTGGTGGCCCACCAAGCCAGCCGAAGTGGCCGTGCGGTTAAAGGCGCTGCAGTCTGGAACCGCAAGACCGCTACGGTCGCAGGTTCGAATCCTGCCTCGGGCATGGATGTTTGTGATGTCCTTAGGTTGGTTAGGTTTAACTAGTTCTAAGTTCTAGGGGACTAATGACCTCAGCAGTTGAGTCCCATAGTGCTCAGAGCCAATTTGGCCCACCAATACCACAATCCCTACCGGGACTACAGTGGATCTGCACCTCTGGTGGCCCACCAATACCGTAATCTCTAGCAGGACTTCAGTGGGTCTACTATGTGATGACTTACCAACCAATATTCTTCAAAACTTCGAATGACTCTGCTGTGGGTTTGCTCTGTTGTGGCCCATTACCTGTCTGCATGTCTAGAGTCAGCACTGTCTTTCCGTTGGAAGGACAACACTACTTCTTCAAGACTGCATGGAAATCCACTACTTCTGTGTGCATTCTCTTTTACTGCTCAGACTTTGAGAAAAACACTGCAATTTTACTGTGATGAATGATCAGGACTGTCTTTATGGACTGTGAGAAAATTTTAGCTTTTGACCAACATTGTATCAATGAATGTGTGCACTTGATTTCTTTGTTACTGTAATTATGTAAAATTTTTTTCAAATCTGTATTGGCCATTGCCCAAAACAATTTGTAAAATTTTTTGTGGGGAGCATGGGGGCTATGTAAGTATGCTGTTTAGGTTTTTATGTTGGTAACGCCTCGTAGCGCACTGTATGAAAATCACTGGCTGTGCTGTGTGCAGTCTGTGGCTAGTTTGCATTGTTGTTTGCCTTTGTAGTGTTGGGCAGCTGGATGTTAACAGCGCGTAGCGTTGTGCAGTTGGAAGTGAACCGCCAGCAGTGGTGGATGTGGGGAGAGAGATGGCGGAGTTTTGAAATTTGTAAGACTGGATGTCGTGAACTGCTATATACACTCCTGGAAATGGAAAAAAGAACACATTGACACCGGTGTGTCAGACCCACCATACTTGCTCCGGACACTGCGAGAGGGCTGTACAAGCAGTGATCACACGCACGGCACAGCGGACACACCAGGAACCGCGGTGTTGGCCGTCGAATGGCGCTAGCTGCGCAGCATTTGTGCACCGCCGCCGTCAGTGTCAGCCAGTTTGCCGTGGCATACGGAGCTCCATCGCAGTCTTTAACACTGGTAGCATGCCGCGACAGCGTGGACGTGAACCGTATGTGCAGTTGACGGACTTTGAGCGAGGGCGTATAGTGGGCATGCGGGAGGCCGGGTGGACGTACCGCCGAATTGCTCAACACGTGGGGCGTGAGGTCTCCACAGTACATTGATGTTGTCGCCAGTGGTCGGCGGAAGGTGCACGTGCCCGTCGACCTGGGACCGGACCGCAGCGACGCACGGATGCACGCCAAGACCGTAGGATCCTACGCAGTGCCGTAGGGGACCGCACCGCCACTTCCCAGCAAATTAGGGACACTGTTGCTCCTGGGGTATCGGCGAGGGCCATTCGCAACCGTCTCCATGAAGCTGGGCTACGGTCCCGCACACCGTTAGGCCGTCTTCCGCTCACGCCCCAACATCGTACAGCCCGCCTCCAGTGGTGTCGCGACAGGCGTGAATGGAGGGACGAATGGAGACGTGTCGTCTTCAGCGATGAGAGTCGCTTCTGCCTTGGTGCCAATGATGGTCGTATGCGTGTTTGGCGCCGTGCAGGTGAGCGCCACAATCAGGACTGCATACGACCGACGCACACAGGGCCAACACCCGGCATCATGGTGTGGGGAGCGATCTCCTACACTGGCCGTATACCACAGTTGATCGTCGAGGGGACACTGAATAGTGCACGGTACATCGAAACCGTCATCGAACCCATCGTTCTACCATTCCTAGATCGGCAAGGGAACTTGCTGTTTCAACAGGACAATGCACGTCCGCATGTATCCCGTGCCACCCAACGTGCTCTAGAAGGTGTAAGTCAACTACCCTGGCCAGAAAGATCGGATCTGTCCCCCACTGAGCATGTTTGGGACTTGATGAAGCGTCGTCGCACGCGGTCTGCACGTCCAGCACGAACGCTGGTCCAACTGAGGCGCCAGGTGGCAATGGTATGGCAAGCCGTTCCACAGGACTACATCCAGCATCTCTACGATCGTCTCCATGGGAGAATAGCAGCCTGCATTGCTGCGAAAGGTGGATATACACTGTACTAGTGCCGACATTGTGCATGCTCTGTTGCCTGTGTCTATGTGCCTGTGGTTCTGTCAGTGTGATCATGTGATGTATCTGACCCCAGGAATGTGTCAATAAAGTTTCCCCTTCCTGGGACAATGAATCCACGGTGTTCTTATTTCAATTTCCAGGAGTGTATATTATGACTTTTGAACACTATTAATGTAAATACATTTTTTGTTCTCTATCAAAATCTTTCATTTTCTAACTATGTCTATCAGTATTTAGTCCCTTCAGTAGTTTGAATCTTTTATTTAGCTGGCAGTAGTGGCGCTCGCTGTATTGCAATAGTTTGAGTAACGAAGAATTTTGGTGAGGTAAGTGATTTGTGAAAGGTATAGGTTAATGTTAGTCAGGGCCATTCTTTTGTAGGGATTTTTGAAAGTCAGATTGCGTTGCGCTAAAAATAGTGTGTGTCAGTTTAGTGTTGATCAGAATAGGCAAAGAGACAAATGTCTAAGTGCGTTCAGTTCTGCTCAGCTGTCTGAAAATCAAATAATGTAAGAGATTTATCAGCACAGTAATTAATTAATTTTTCTAAGGGGACGTTTCAGAATCTTTAACTAAACAAGTAAAAAGGGCCCTGTATATCTGATATATTTAAAGCACTGTCCACCAAAGAAACGATCAAGGGATTCGTTATCCACACAATTTAAGAAGGATGTGAATAACCTCAGTTTACTGCATGAAAGTGCAAAAGATATAGTTAAACAAACACCGACAATAATAAGCTAATGCCTCAACAAACTTGCCACGTGATACAAGTGAGCACATATCTGAAGGAAACACGTACATTCACATAAGTTGCTGAATGGCTGCCAAAGGCCAGTCGAAAATGTTAGGGAATAAAATAGAGGAGTATACGTTTGCATCTCCTGCTGGAGTTGTAAGCACTTTGAACATCCGTCTGCAAGCAAGTCTTACATGTGGAGACTGAAATTACTGAGTATCGTTAAAACGACTTGATTTTCCCTACAGTTCACCTCGTAGTTGTTGCTGGGTTTCACCATACTCGTAATCATCAAGTAATGGCTGAAGCGACACTAGAATCAGTCACTGGCTCTGTAGTGACAGCTCGTGTCTACGTTCAGATCTACCACGTGAGAGCCTCTTGTTACCAAAGTGGAGTCTGCCTGAGACGGCGCCTGGCTCTCAAGCAACTTTCTGCAGTGATTTTATCACGTGACAGTAATTGGTTGAATGACAAATATAGCGAGTGCAAACCAGCAACAAACTGTCTTCAAGCCGGCCAGTGTGGCCGAGCGGTTCTAGGCGCTTCAGTCTGGAACCGTGCGACCGCTACTGTCGCAGGTTTGAATCCTGCCTCGGGAATGGATGTGTGTGATGTCCTTAGGTTAGTTAGGTTTAAGTAGTTCTAAGTTCTAGGGGACTGATGACCTCAGATGTTAAGTCCCATAGTGCTCAGAGCCATGTAAACCAAGCTGTCTTAAAAACACGAGTTTCCTTCCCTTACTCTCGTTTAAGGAAGTTAAGCAATTACAAAATTCTATACATTTGGCTCTACAGCACATTTTCTGCTCTCTCCCTCTGTCTATATCCACATGCTGGACGATAAGAGTGGGCCTCCAAAAGCACATACGTGTTTCTTACTCCCACTTATAAATTGTTTAGGTTAACCAATGACAGCTATATTTCACAATTCGTCAAACGTTTTGTCTTGCAGGATCTGAGTATGGCGATGGTGCCTCACAGTCTTCAAAAGTGCCTTGTCGGAGGACAGGGCAGGATCTTGTTCACAAATACTGGACCACCTGGCCTACACAAGCATTACAGTCTTGCTCACAGATAACACAACGAGACTTCATCATGAAATAACAAAGACAACACTTTTGGATCTCTGAGTTCGGTAGCAACCTTAAATTGAGAGCAGAAGATACGAAGTGTTCCCAACGTTGCCGGCTTTTAACGATTGTTACTTTGGAGCTGGCGGAACACCCATCGCGTCCTTACTACAGCCAGCCTATGGGGGGCTCACAACATACTATGTGGTCCGAGGTGCCATCCCACTATCTCAGTACTGCCTCCCGAGCAATAATGATTGAGACCACTGCTACAGATATTGCAGTTCCCAACAACGTGAAGGTTGTAGGAGGCCTTTTCTGCAAACCACACAAACTGTAAAAACTGCAGAACCGAGCTGTGTAATCTATAGTCAGAATTGAGTTCTAGTGTCAAAATCATTTCACCCCATTAATTGTACACATTGTTTATGCCTGAGGTGTAACAGCACCACCATGACATCTGTACACGTGTTATTCTCAGAAATGAGCGTTTCAGTGACAAGACATTGGATGAATCTTCTGCTACACTATACAGCACTATCTAATATTCTACTGTGCGAAAAAATGCATTGTCGAGAATCTTATTAATCTCAATATGGGTTAAACGAATCGTTTATCGTGAACTCCTAACCATCGGGACGTATTTCTTTCAAAGACGCCTGCTTCGAAATTTTATTCTATATATTCGTTCGAATTTGCATCTTGTTACACAGTAAATTAAATGAATGTTTGTAGGTTCTTGTAAAGAGTGTTGCGCCGTATCTGACTACCAGGTACGAACTTGAAACGTATTAAGTAGCTTCGAGCGCGTTTTAGCAGGGAACTTCCGGCGGAGACGCTACGTATGCATTTCAAAGGGGCTCACAAGCAGGCCGACGGTGGAAACAGGAGATTGTCACTCGCAGCGTAAAACACTCGTGTTACGCAGGTGCCTACCTGGGGCTGTAACCATCTCCAGTTTCGTAAACAACTCTCTCTGAAGTTAGCCTTACGGTGAACTTACTGTGTGAACAGCTGTTTGTAACATTAATAGGAAATAAACAGAAATGTAGTCTCTAGTGTGGATACGAAGAAACAATAATCCTCTTTGTCGATATTTTCGAGCAGATTATTCAAAAGTTGAACCAACGCTTTATTTTATTATTTTAAAACTTACTATAAACTTCCTTCTTTGTGTAATGACAGAACATATGAAAATTTATTACTACTGAAGTGAAGAAGACAAAACAATCATCAAGGTGTCCTTGGACAGCAATTCGGAAGCGCTATCAACTCACAGAACAATATGAGGCTATTTATTTACTTTTCAGTGTTAATAAACGATTTCAGTGTAGTGGTAACAATCACTAGGTAATACACTCCTGGAAATTGAAGTAAGAACACCGTGAATTCATTGTCCCAGGAAGGGGAAACTTTATTGACACATTCCTGGGGTCAGATACATCACATGATCACACTGACAGAACCACAGGCACATAGACACAGGCAACAGAGCATGCACAATGTCGGCACTAGTACAGTGTATATCCACCTTTCGCAGCAATGCAGGCTGCTATTCTCCCATGGAGACGATCGTAGAGATGCTGGATGTAGTCCTGTGGAACGGCTTGCCAAGCCATTTCCACCTGGCGCCTCAGTTGGACCAGCGTTCGTGCTGGACGTGCAGACCGCGTGCGACGACGCTTCATCCAGTCCCAAACATGCTCAATGGGGGACAGATCCGGAGATCTTGCTGGCCAGGGTAGTTGACTTACACCTTCTAGAGCACGTTGGGTGGCACGGGATACATGCGGACGTGCATTGTCCTGTTGGAACAGCAAGTTCCCTTGCCGGTCTAGGAATGGTAGAACGATGGGTTCGATGACGGTTTGGATGTACCGTGCACTATTCAGTGTCCCCTCGACGATCACCAGTGGTGTACGGCCAGTGTAGGAGATCGCTCCCCACACCATGATGCCGGGTGTTGGCCCTGTGTGCCTCGGTCGTATGCAGTCCTGATTGTGGTGCTCACCTGCACGGCGCCAAACACGCATATGGCCATCATTGGCACCAAGGCAGAAGCGACTCTCATCGCTGAAGACGACACGTCTCCATTCGTCCCTCCATTCACGCCTGTCGCGACACCACTGGAGGCGGGCTGCACGATGTTGGGGCGTGAGCGGAAGACGGCCTAACGGTGTGCGGGACCGTAGCCCAGCTTCATGGAGACGGTTGCGAATGGTCCTCGCCGATACCCCAGGAGCAACAGTGTCCCTAATTTGCTGGGAAGTGGCGGTGCGGTCCCCTACGGCACTGCGTAGGATCCTACGGTCTTGGCGTGCATCCGTGCGTCGCTGCGGTCCGGTCCCAGGTCGACGGGCACGTGCACCTTCCGCCGACCACTGGCGACAACATCGATGTGCTGTGGAGACCTCACGCCCCACGTGTTGAGCAATTCGGCGGTACGTCCACCCGGCCTCCCGCATGCCCACTATACGCCCTCGCTCAAAGTCCGTCAACTGCACATACGGTTCACGTCCACGCTGTCGCGGCATGCTACCAGTGTTAAAGGCTGCGATGGAGCTCCGTATGCCACGGCAAACTGGCTGACACTGACGGCGGCGGTGCACAAATGCTGCGCAGCTAGCGCCATTCGACGACCAACACCGCGGTTCCTGGTGTGTCCGCTGTGCCGTGCGTGTGATCATTGCTTGTACAGCCCTCTCGCAGTGTCCGGAGCAAGTATGGTGGGTCTGACACACCGTTGTCAATGTGTTCTTTTTTCCATTTCCAGGAGTGTATTAACAGTCAGCATCACAGTATACTGTCAAAACATTATTTTTCTTACATTATTCATTCTTTTCTTTTCGTATATTTTTGTGTTAACTCTAAATATCCTAATTTTGTGGCCAAGTAGTCAAGGGTCGCAGACAATAAAGTTTTGTTAGCGTCAGACGAAACGCAATAAAAATGCATGTAAAGTGATGTTTTAAGTTCGATAATTTTTACAGAAGTTGTTATCGATAGCGCAGTGCGCACAGAATTGAATATATAGGGCTTATCAATTTCTGAATCAGCGTTAAAATAACTACATTATGCATTAAATAGAAAATTTCAGAGCATTAGCAGGCAACGTACGATGCCTTATCATTTCAAGGTGCCAAGTTGGCTTGAAAGTTGTAAATTATGTGTAAATTGTACAAATTGCTACCTATAATGACTGCAGGAGTCTGGAGAGCAGCTGTGGAAGTTGCAACTAAGGAGGAGAGCCCGCGGTGCGCCTTTCTGTGACAATATGATTATAATTTTGCAGGATATTAGAAAGTGTTTCTATTTCCCTTTTTTAATATTATTAATCATTCTTCGCCAAGCACCGACGAAAAATCCAGGTAATTTATGTATTAGATGCTCAATAAATTGAATTTGCAACGAAGTAAATGGCATTTACAGGTTTTTAGAAGGTGCTGTGAAACATGTCTATTGTATGAGGGTAAATTGGAAAGTAAGGAACGATAGGTCTCGAAATGGAAACCACAGTGAAATTCCGAGGAAGTTATTCACAGGTATGTTGGGAAATGTCTCTAGTACGCGTTACGTCGTTATTTTTAGTTCTGAGCACATAGCCAGCACATAAAGATACCAAAAGCAATAGTGTCTCCTGGCAAGTACGAGGGCCTGGTGAGAAATTTCGCCTGAAGCTATGCAACCAACATTACATAACAGTCGTGCACTTTCTTCTTCAAGACAGCTGAATTCTGCAGGGGCAGTGAAGATACTCTTGCATCGTTTTCAATTGGAAACTGTCTCCCTTTGAGTTTCATCTCTGCTCACATGAACCGCTGGCTATGAAGACAACATTTTGCCACAGACAACGAGCTGTAGGCCAGCGTAGAGAACTGGCGGAAAGCACTGGCGGCTGCCTTCTATAACGAGGGTATTGGTAAGTTGGTACCACACTACATGTTAAATTAATACAAGCTTGAAATGTTCCACATAATAGTAGTTAGTGAAGTCATAACGACTTCAAGATTTTATCGTAACAACACAACAACGAACAATTTTTTTTCTGTTAAAATGAGACAGTGATAGTAACAAAATCACGTTTCGTTAAATTGAAAATATAATTTTGCACCGTTATTAAATTGTTTAATCCTTTTCGTAGTCAGGTAAGTTTTCTCCGACGGTGAGAATTGTGTTCCTCTCGGAACTTCCAGAAGATGTATTTAAGATGATCTGAGGTAAAGCAAAGAGTAACTTGTGGATATTCACACTTGTTAACAAAGTACCATAATAAATCTATGTACATACTCAAGGCAATCTCAGTAGTCTCTTCCTATCCGAATGATGTTGTTTAGACCAGTTATACTGGTTTGGCGAAATTAATTATGATGCGTGTGATTCAATATGACGATGAAATGGCAATATATAAGGATCATCTACATTATGTCCAAATAACAACGGTATTCAGATAGCAGCTATTAGATAATATCGATACATATCGCAATGCATCGGACTTAAGTTATTCTATTTAATGTATGCGAGGGAACAGCAAAAGGTAAGCTACATTTTATGATGGTAAGCCGTGTAACTTTTATTAAATGCTGCAGTGTACTTCAGTGCGACACTGATACATGATAGAATTTTTCACCATAGTCTCCAAGTCTGTAAACAATTGTTGGAACGTCTACATCTACGTCTACGAGAATACTCTATTGATCGCAATAAAGTGCCTGGAAGACGATGCAATGAACCACCTTCAAGCTGTCTCTCTACCGTTCTACTCTCGAACGGCACGTATGAAAACCGAGCACTTAAATATTTCTGTGGGAGCCCTGATTTCTCTTATTGTATCGTTATGATCATTTCTCCCTATGTAAGTGGGTGCTAACAGAATGTTTTCGCAATCGGAAGAGAAAATTGGTGATCGAAATTTCATGAGAAGATCCCGTCGCAACGACAAACGCCTTCGTATTAATGATTGCCACTCCAGGTCAAGCATAATTTCTGTAGCACTATCTCCCCTATTTCGCGATAATACAAGACGAGCCGCCCTTCTTTGACCTTTTTCGATGCCATCCGTCAGTCCCACCTGATGCGGATCCCACAACACACAGCAATACTCCAGTATAGGGCAGACAAGCGTGGTGTAAGCAGTCTCTTTAGTAGACCTGTTCCACCTTCTAACTGTTCTGCCAATGAATCGCAGTCTTTGGTTCGCTCTAACCACAATATTATCTATGTGCTCGTTCCTATTGAGGTTATTTGAAATTGTAATCCCTAAGTATTTAGTTGAGTTTACAGCCTTAAGATTTGGGTGACCTATTTCGTAATCGATATTTAGCGGATTTCTTTTGGTACTCATGTCAATAACTTCACACTTCTCTTTATGCATGGTCAATTGCTAATTTTCGCACCATGGATTTCTTATCTAAATCATTTTGCAATTCGTTTTGGTGATCTGATGACTTTACAAGACGGTAAATGACAGCATCATCTGCAAAAAAATAATCTAATAGGGCTAATCAGAATGTCTCCTATGTCGTTAATGTAGCTCAGGAACAGTAGAGGGCCAATAACACTTCTTTGGGGAACGCCGGATGTTAATTCTGTTTCACTCGATGACTTTCCGTCTATTACTACGAACTGTGTCCCTTCTGACAGGTAATCACGAATCCAGTCGCACAACTGAAGCGATTTTCCATAGCCACGCAGTTTAGTTGGAAGACACTTGTGAGGAACTGTGTCGAAAGCCTTCTGGAAATATAAAAATATGGAATCAATTTGACATCCCCTGTCGATATCACTCATTACTTCACGAGTATAGAAAGCTAGTTGTGTTTCACAAGAAAGATATTTTCTGAATCTGTGCCATGTGTCAATAAATATTTTCTTCGAAGTAATTCTTAATGGTCAAACACGAAAACGACGTTAGTGATAAGGGCGTGTAATTCAGAAGATTATTCCTATTTCCCTTTTTGGGTATTGGTGTGACTTAGGCAACTTTCCATTGTTTAGGTACGGAAGTTTCTGTGAGCCAGCGGTTGTATATAACTGCTAAATACGGAGCTATTGTTTCAGCATACTCTGAAAGGAACCTGACTGGTATACAATCTGGACCGGAGGCCTTGCCTTTATTAAGTGATATCTAACTCTATGTTTCTCATTTGGGTAGTTGTCCTTGATTGGAATTCAGGAATATTTATTTCATATTTATTTAATCCACAATCAAACAGTTCTACTTTAATCGATAACAGATTTGATTGCATTATAAGTGAAGTTAGAGATAGTTATTAAAAAAATTGAGTAACGCAGTGTCAAGATGAAAACGGTAAATACAGTAAGACTATGGAATAGTGTATGTGGATTCCGACAGTGTTGCATGATAATATCTATCATAGCTGTGACAGCGCCTGCTGGAACATGTGTATTGTGGGAAAGTAAACCAAGAATTTTGCGACGAGAGAGAAAAGTGATAAAAAATGTGACAAGACAAGTAATCCACAATCAAACAGTTCTACTTTAATCGATAACAGATTTGATTGCATTATAAGTGAAGTTAGAGATAGTTATTACAAAAATTGAGTAACGCAGTGTCAAGATGAAAACGGTAAATACAGTAAGACTATGGAATAGTGTATGTGGATTCCGACAGTGTTGCATGATAATATCTATCATAGCTGTGACAGCGCCTGCTGGAACATGTGTATTGTGGGAAAGTAAACCAAGAATTTTGCGACGAGAGAGAAAAGTGATAAAAAATGTGACAAGACAAGTAATCCACAATCAAACAGTTCTACTTTAATCGATAACAGATTTGATTGCATTATAAGTGAAGTTAGAGATAGTTATTACAAAAATTGAGTAACGCAGTGTCAAGATGAAAACGGTAAATACAGTAAGACTATGGAATAGTGTATGTGGATTCCGACAGTGTTGCATGATAATATCTATCATAGCTGTGACAGCGCCTGCTGGAACATGTGTATTGTGGGAAAGTAAACCAAGAATTTTGCGACGAGAGAGAAAAGTGATAAAAAATGTGACAAGACAAGTAATCCACAATCAAACAGTTCTACTTTAATCGATAACAGATTTGATTGCATTATAAGTGAAGTTAGAGATAGTTATTAAAAAAATTGAGTAACGCAGTGTCAAGATGAAAACGGTAAATACAGTAAGACTATGGAATAGTGTATGTGGATTCCGACAGTGTTGCATGATAATATCTATCATAGCTGTGACAGCGCCTGCTGGAACATGTGTATTGTGGGAAAGTAAACCAAGAATTTTGCGACGAGAGAGAAAAGTGATAAAAATGTGACAAGACAAGTAATCCACAATCAAACAGTTCTACTTTAATCTATAACAGATTTGATTGCATTATAAGTGAAGTTAGAGATAGTTATTAAAAAAATTGAGTAACGCAGTGTCAAGATGAAAACGGTAAATACAGTAAGACTATGGAATAGTGTATGTGGATTCCGACAGTGTTGCATGATAATATCTATCATAGCTGTGACAGCGCCTGCTGGAACATGTGTATTGTGGGAAAGTAAACCAAGAATTTTGCGACGAGAGAGAAAAGTGATAAAAATGTGACAAGACAAGTAATCCACAATCAAACAGTTCTACTTTAATCGATAACAGATTTGATTGCATTATAAGTGAAGTTAGAGATAGTTATTAAAAAAATTGAGTAACGCAGTGTCAAGATGAAAACGGTAAATACAGTAAGACTCTGGAATAGTGTATGAGGATTCCGGCGATGTAACGGTCTAAAAACAAAAAGGTGAATGTTGTAAAATTTATTAATTGAAGAATATTTTTAATTTTGTGACAAATAATTTTAATAAATAGGATCTAAATGATAAATATAAATTACAGTTTGCTACCAAATGTGGTTTGCTGAAGATGGAGTTTTGACTAGGGTACTGGTCACATGACTCACGGAGCTCAGAGCATGCAGAGAGGTTTTCGTCGTCTTTTGTCGGTGGACGCAGATCGGGTAAGGTCGTTTAGGTGGCAGTGTGCTGCTCTTGTATGTGAGCTGAGTAAGGCATTTTGGAAGTCGGTTTTGACGTTAGGAACGAAATACCAGTAGCCGGTTGTCTTTTGAGCATTCAGTTTGTACTTGGGATATTATCATATTGATGTCATCATATTGGTCGAACTATTATCATTAAATCAAGTGTATTGAGAAGTGTTAATGTGTGTATATAAACCCAGTGGCCCCTTCATGGAACTAATACGTGCACGTAAGGACGTAAATGCAACGGTGGACAATTGCTCCTTCAGGAGACGAACCATCTGCTAATTTTAGGTTGTTCACTGGTCCTTTTGTGAAATGTAGCGATGTGTTATTGAAGTTTTATAGGCTCAACAGGTGTTTGTTAGTGTACGCTATATCCGAGGAACGCAGCGAACGTCCTATCGGTCGTTAATTTCCTCGAAGATAGAAATCTGCTCCTTGGTCACTGAACCGTTCGGGAACCATTCTGTGAAGTTGCCCATCCTCGGAAAATTTAAGATTGTTGTGAATGTGCTCCTCGATGGGGTGATTATTGATGGGTTTCCTTTCCCATCAGCATCACACACCCGTGTGCTACTTTCGATAAATTATCCTCAGTTTGAAACGGTACTTGTTGTCCCATTTCATATTTTTTCCAATAAATTCAGGAATACGAGAACTATAGGCAGAGTGTTTTGGCTCTGCAGAAGTGAATTCCGTATATCACAAACAGAGGAGAATGGACCAAGTGGTGTTTATTTATTTATTTATTCATTTTATTTCATTTGTGCCGCTGGCCGCTGAGGCCAAGCGGTTCTGGGTGCTTCAATCCTGAACCACGCTGCCGCTACGGTCGCAGGTTCGAATCCTGCCACGGGCATGGATGTGTGTGATGTCCTGAGGTTGGTTAGGTTTAAATAGTTCTAAGTCTAAGGGACTGATGACCTCAGATGTTAAGTCACATAGTGCTTAGAGCCATTTGAACCATTTTTCACGTGTACCACGTTTCCTTGCATCCTTTCCCGTATGCGACCTTGGACTGTACGAATGTGATGTAGCAGAAAACTCTGGTCAGAGGTCGTAGTATTGCATGTGTAGAGGTTTTCTGTGGTAGTATAGTACCAACCCCCTAAACGTGAACAAGTTTAGCGAAGATGGTGGGCAAGTCAGGTCAAAGAGGTCACGAAGGCACGAGTATTGGCTCTGTTAGGTTGGCGAACCATCCCCTCCACCACCTTTTGAACGAAGAACGGTTAGGCGGGGTGTCCGGTGGAGCACTTGTTCCCGGGTCGCGACGCTCATCAGACAAGCAGACGCTGCTCTCGTTTTGCTAATGTTCACAAAGATATTGGATTGTTTGAAATCTAATCGGTAATGAAGTCCTGATGTTGGAATCAAGGGGGGTGTTACCACTATATCCCATAAGAGAATTTATTTTCATAATTTATTCGAATTTCAGTAGAACTTGCGTTTGTGCCTTGTTCAGGCCACACACCGTGGGCCTTGAGCTCATGGTCACATTATTGCTCCGTGCTTAACGAAAATTCACTCATTCAATGAATTTCAAATTGCTGTTTCATTTACAATAATATTTTGGGGGATTTTTATTTATTTTCCATATGTTCTCTTTGTGAGCGGCACGCGGTCGGTTGGAGCAACCGCCACATTGGTAAATTGTGGTTTCGGTCTGAAAATGGCTTGTACACGATGAATAATCATACTATAGTGGTCGAGTGTAAAGTAGGGAAGGAATAATCTTGTTTGTCCGTATTTTTTATGGATTTCTGTTGGCTACCGAAACTTGGCCATTGAAGTGATGATGTTTCTTGTGGTCCGCATAACTATCTGATTTGTTGACGATGTTGTGCGTTAAGTAAAATACATGGTTTAAACTCGTGCCAGTACGAAAACTATTGGATTTTAATGCCCATTGATTTGAGAAAGACTTGCGAAATACTCTTCCACCCTGACCTAGTTTTGTTTGCACCGTCTTTGCTGAAGATATGGTAAGGGTACTTCCGGATGCCATGAAGGGTACAGGGTGCACCCATCTGCAGGTGGTCGCTCATGTCGGCACCAATGATGTGTGTCGCTATGGATCGGAGGGAATCTTCTCTGGCTTCCGGCGGCTGTCTGATTTGGTGAAGACTGCCAGTCTCGCTAGCGGGATGAAAGCAGAGCTCACCATCTGCAGCATCGTCTGATTTGTTGACGATGTTGTGCGTTAAGTAAAATACATGGTGTAAACTCGTGCCAGTACGAAAACTATTGGATTTTAATGCCCATTGATTTGAGAAAAACTTGCGAAATACTCTTCCACCCTGACCTAGTTTTGTTTGCACCGTCTTTGCTGAAGATATGGAAAGGGTCCTTCCGGATGCCATGAAGGGTACAGGATCCACCCATCTGCAGGTGGTCGCTCATGTCGGCACCAATGATGTGTGTCGCTATGGATCGGAGGCAATCCTCTCTGGCTTCCGGCGGCTGTCTGATTTGGTGAAGACTGCCAGTCTCGCTAGCGGGATGAAAGCAGAGCTCACCATCTGCAGCATCGTCGACAGGACTGACTGCGGACCTTTTGGTACAGAGCCGAGTGGAAGGTCTGAATCACAGGCTGAGACGGTTCTGCGACCGTGTGGGCTGCAGATTCCTCGACTTGCGCCATAGGGTGGTGGGGTTTCGGGTTCCGCTGGATAGGTCAGGAGTCCTCTACACACAGCGGGCGGCGACACGGGTAGCAGGGGTTGTGTGGCGTGGACTGGGCGGTTTTTTAAGTTAGATGGCCTCGGGCAAGTACAGAAAGGGCAACAGCCTCAAAGGGTGCGAGGCAAAGTCAGTACGTGAGGGGACCAAGCAGCAATCGGTATTGTAAATGTAAACTGTCGAAGCTGCATTGCTAAAGAACCGGAACTTCAAGCGCTGATAGAAAGCACCGAAGCTGAAATCGTTATAGGTACGGAAAGCTGGCTGAAGCCAGAGATAAATTCTGCCGAAATTTTTACAAAGCCACAGACGGTGTTTAGAAAGGATAGATTGCATGCAACCGGTGGTGGCGTGTTTCTCGCTGTCAGTAGTAGTTTATCCTGTAGTGAGGTAGAAGTGGATAGTTCCTGTGAATTACTAAGGGTGGAGGTTACACTCAACAACCGGGCTAGGTTGATGATTGCCTCCTTTTACCGACCTCCCGACTTAGCAGCATTAGTGGCAGAACAACTCAGAGAAAATCTGGAATACATTTCACATAAATTTCCTCAGCATGTTATGGTCTTGAGGTGGAGATTTCAATTTACCAGATACAGACTGGGACCCTCAGATGTTTAGGACGGGTGGTAGGGACAGAGCATCGAGTGACATTATACTAAGTGCACTATCCGAAAATTACCTCGAGCAATTGAACAGAGAACCGACGCGTGGAGATAACATCTTGGACCTACTGATAACAAACAGACCCGAACTTTTCGACTCTGTATGCGCAGAACAGGGAATCAGTGATCATAAGGACGTTGCAGCATCCCTAACTGTTGAAGTAAATAGGAATATAAAAAAAAGGAGGAAGATGTATCGGTTTAGCAAGAGTAATAGAAGGCAGATTTCAGACTACCTAACAGATCAAAACGAACATTTCTGTTCCGACACTAACAATGTTGAGTGTTTAAGGCAAACGTAAAATACGTTTTAGACAGGTACATGTCAATTAAAACTGTGAGAGACGGGAAAAACCAACCGTGATTCAACAACAAAGTTAGGAAACTACTGCGAAAGCAAAGAGAGCTTCACTGCAAGTTTAAACGCAGCCAAAACCTCTCAGACAAACAGAAGCTAAACGATGTCAAAGTTAGCGTAAGGAGGGCTATGCGTGAAGCGTTCAGTGAATTCGAAAGTAAAACTCTATTTACCGACTTGACAGAAAATCCTAGGAAGTTCTGGTCTTACGTTAAATCAGTAAGTGGCTGGAAACAGCATACCCAGACACTCCGGAATGGTGATGGCATTGAAACATAGGATGACACGAGTAAAGCTGAAATACTAAACACCTTCTTGCAAAGCTGTTTCACAGAGGAAGACCGCACTGCAGTTCCTTCTCTAAATCCTCGCACAAACGAAAAAATGGCTGACATCGAAATAAGTGTCCCAGGAATAGAAAAGCAACTGAAATCACTCAACAGAGGAAAGTCCACTGGACCTGTCGTGATACCAATTCGATTGTACACAGAGTACGCGAAAGAATTTGCCCCCGTTCTAACAGCCGTATACCGCAAGTCTCTACAGGAACGGAAGGTTCCAAATGATTGGAAAAGAGCACAGGTAGTCCCAGTCTTCAACAAGGGTCGTCGAGAAGATGCGCAAAACTACACACCTATATCTCTGACGTCGATCTGTTGTAGAATTTGTCATGTCCTACCACTCCTTCAAGCTACAGTCTATTGTAAATGGTTTCTTAAATTCGTGTGGTCCACGAAATTACTGGCCCCTACGAGTTATTATCGGGTATTAATAATTTATAGCGGAAGGTCTTAACAAACCGATAAAAATTTGAACGCAACTGATAACTCAATATTTTTGAACCACTACAGAAGGCACCTATACAGGGCTTAATAAGCAGTATATAACTTTCATTTGCTTTCATGACCCAGGATTCGACTGAGGTACTCACTTTCACCTATTCTTTATGATGGAGGGAGCAAGTAATCACTCGAGGGTATAGATTAAATGATATTTATTCAGTACGGATGGCATTTCAACAACTAGACGTGTTTCTTTTGGAATATACATGATCACAACTGGTCTCCATAGTTAACATGGTTCAGTTTCGCCACGTAGTTATGGAAGGGACAGGAGAGCGCAGACCTGCCTTCAGTGTAATTTTATACAGACACACAATTATACCTAAACCCATGCTCATTATATTCAATGGCTATAAGTGACTCAGAACATGTTCTACATCTACATCTACATTTATACTCTGCAAGCCACCCAACGGTGTGTGTTGGAGGGCACTTTACGTGCCACTGTCATTGCCTCCCTTTCCTGTTCCAGTCTCTCCACTATGAACAACATGCTGTGTTCTGTTTGCTAAAAACTTTTCAATCCAGCCACATAGCTGGTCTGTTATTCCGTAGGCTCTTACTTTGTTTATCAGGCGACAGTGCGGAACTGTGTCGAACGCCTTTCGGAAGTCAAGGAAAATGGCATCTACCTGGGAGCCTGTATGTAATATTTTCTGGGTCTCATGAACAAATAAAGCGAGTAGGGTCTCACACGATCGCTGTTTCCAGAATCCATGATGATTCCTACAGAGTAAATTGTGGGTTTCCTACTTAGGTAGAGTTATATCACCACCAGTAGTGGAAGGTTACGTTGCATGAGGAGTACCTGTCCTGGCTTTAGAGTCGCAGGTTCTTCTGATCAGTAATTAGGAAGTACTAATTATATCAAAATTTTAGGCTACTAATGATTATTTTCCCTTGTAAAGCTTAGCACAGTTCTGCAGTTGAATACAGCGTTCTCATCATTTCTGTTGCATTCTGTTGTTTTATGTGTGTTGTGTTCTATTATAAAATTGAAGGGATTTTTTGTGGAACTTGAACTTGGGTTATTACTATTTTTCATTGGTGTTTTGTCCGGCCCCGGTAGCTGAGTGGTCAGCGTGACGGAATGTCAATCCTAAGGTCCCGGGTTCGATTCCCGGCTGGGTCGGAGATTTTCTCCTCTCAGTGACTGGGTGTTGTGTTGTCCTAATCATCATCATTTCATCTCCATCGACGCGCAGGTCGCCGAAGTGGCGTCAAATTGAAAGACCTGCACCAGGCGAACGGTCTACCCGACGGGGGGCCTTAGCCACACGACATTTCATTTCATTGGTGTTTTGTTCTTGCATACTGCGTAAGGGGTAGGAAACAGTGGTTATAACAGTACAGACAGGTAATGAGTCAGATTATTACCAGGGCGTGCGCTAAAAGTATAATGGATATGGACGTGCTTAGTGTTGGAAACGCCGGTATGGAGAGCGCGTCGGCATTGCCGGTTGCGGCAGAGTCCCAAAGCGTGGGAGTGAACCGGCAAGGTCAGCTGATCCCTGGTGGCGAAGAAACAGGTTGGCCCGGCGCAACCCTAACGGAACCCGAGGCAGGCCTCGTAGGGACGACCTTGGAGACCGCCAGCATTGACGAGGAGGAGAGAAACGAAGCTAGGGAAGAGCCGCTTCCAACTGTCTTGGCGAGCGCGGGAAGCATGAGGACGGAGAGTCTGCTTGTAGCAAGCATTCTTCAGTTCATGAAGCAGCAAGCTGCTGAGCAGAAGAGGGCATCTGATAGTTTGAACAATTCAAACAAAGCATTAAGTGATAAATTGAATGATTCAGAGAAGGCATTAAGTGATAAATTGAACGTTTCAGAGAACGTATTAAGGGAAGATTTGGACGACTCAAATAACGAGTTGCGGGATGACCTGACAAGGAAATTGGACGAGCAAATAGGCTCAATAAATACAAGAGTTGACGAACAAGAATGCAATCTAGGGCACCACTAGGAACGCCTAGAAGTCTTAGAAACTAGAATCTAAACAGCAGCTTCTGGAAATCAAGCACTAGCGGACTCCATGTTAAAGAAGATACAGTATGTGCAAACCGAAGTCAGTGAGGCTTGAAAACAGTGTAATAGTATTAGAAAACGAACTGTCCTCGCGAGAAATCGTCATTCCTTCGGAGTCGCAAATAAGGGATGTCCTAGTAGACTTCTGCAAGGAGCAAGGAGAAGCTGTTTCTCGTGTGAGCGAACAATGGCTGCTGAAGGTGAGCAGATTACGGCGCAAGCAGACGAGATTGAGAAAGTAATCAATGAGGTGGGCGCCCTAACGAGTGCGGTAGAAAAGATCATGCTAACGAATGAGGCAGACTCGGACAGGACACAGCCAGCTGCAGTTGCGGAATCCGAAGAAGTGCAGTCACTGCTGCTGTTTAAAAGTGTGCAAGCCGACATAAGCAAACGCAGTCGGGACCTGAAAGCTGACTTGCACAACAAGCTGCGGCAGAGGGCAAGGTCACTATTAGTAACACGGTCAGAGGAGCGTGGGATTAGCCGAGCGGTATGGGGCGCTGCAGCCATGGACTGTGCGGCTGGTCCGGCGAAGGTTCGACTCCTCCCTCGGGCATGGGTATGTGTGTTTGTCGTTAGGATAATTTAGGTTAAGTAGTGTGTAAGCTTAGGGACTGATGTCCTTATTAGTTAAGTCCCATAAGATTTCACACACACTTGAACATTTTTTTCGGAAAGCACTAGCGGTAAGGGCAGGCGTGGAGAATACGAGGAATACCGTAATCTGAGAGTCTCTGTAATCTGAGAGGAAATTCGGCGCCACCTGTACGCACTGTGAACAGCGGTACGAATTACGATAGTGACGAGGAAGATTGCAGGAGACACTTTGTCTCTGTACAATGTAACTCTCTTTTCCGAGACCCAAATCACGACATAGCGCCCTCGATGTGGTTAAACCAGTTTGAGCACTCATTACCTCGCTCATGGGGAGATGTGCTCAGAATAAAATTTGCTTGCAGTCACCTTAGAGGTGAACTCACAACCCAAATGCAAATAATGCTTCAGGACTGTCGAACGAACGAGGGTTTTAAAACGGCTTTCCTCAACGAGTTCTGGTCGCCGAGCATGCAGGAACGGGTAAAGTTAGGCATCTTGATACGAGAAAACTATGCTGAAAGTACATACAAGCACCCACTGGAATTTTACAAAGTAATCAGTTCCTCGATGCACCATATGATCCCAAGAAAATTAACAGAATTTGTGTGACTAAGCTTCCGAATAAATTGCGCAAAAATATTACAATTGCGGGAAGAGGTACACTACTAACCATTAATATTGCTACACAACGAAGATGACGTGCTACAGACGCGACATTTAACCTACAGGAAGAAGATGCTGTGATGTACAAATGATCAGCTTTTCAGAGCATTCACCCAAAGTTGGCGCCGGTAGCGACACCTACAATGTGCTGACATGAGGAAAGTTTCCAACCGATTTCTCATACACAAATAGCAGTTGACCAGCGTTGCCTGGTGAAACGTTGTTGTGATGTCTCGTGTAAGGATGGGAAATTAATACCATCACGTTTTCGACTTTGATAAAGGTCGGATTGTAGCCTATCGTGATTGCGGTTTATCGTATCGCGACATTGCTGCTCGCGGTGGTCCAGAACCAATGACTGTTACCATAATATGTAATCGGTGCGTTCAGGAGGGTAATACGGATTGCCGTGCTGGATCCCAACGCCCTCGTATCACTAGCAGTTGTGTTGACAGGCATCTTATCCGCATGGCTGTAACGGATCGTGCAGCCACGTTTCGATCCCCGAGTCAACAGATGGGGACATTTGCAAGACAACAACCATCTGCAAGAGCAGTTCGACGACGTTCACAGCAGCATGGACTATCAGCTCGCATACCATGGCTGCGGTTACCCTTGACGCTGCATCACAGACAGGAGCGCCTGCCATGGTGTACTCAACGACGAACCTGTGTGCACTAATGGCCAAACGTCATTTTTTCGGATGAATCCCCGTTCTGTTTACAGCATCCATGTTCGGCGACATCGCGGTGAACGCACTTTGGAAGCGTGCATTCGTCATCGCCATACTGGCGTATCACCCGGCGTGATGGAATGGGATGCCATTGGTTACACGTCTCGGTCACCTCTTGTTCGAATTGACGGCACTTTGAACAGTGGACAATACATTTCAGATGTGTTACGACCCGTGGCTCTACCCTTCATTCTATCCCTGCGAAACCCTACATTTCAGCAGGATAATGCACGACCGCACGTTGCAGGTTCTGTACGGGCCCTTTTGGATACGGAAAATGTTCGACTGCTGCCCTGGCCAGCACATTCTCCAGATCTCTCACCAATTGTAAACGTCTGGTCAATGGTGGCCGAGCAACTGGCTCGTCACAATACGCCAGTCACTACTCTTGATGAACTGTGGTGTCGTGTTGAAGCTGCATGGTCAGCTGTACGTGTACACGCCATCCAAGCTCTGTTTGACTCAATGCCCAGGCGTATCAAGGCCGTTATTACGGCCAGAGGTTGTTGTTCTGGGTACTGATTTCTCAGGATCTATTCACCCAATTTCGTGAAAATGTAATCACATATCAGTTCTAGTATAATGTATTTGTCCAATGAATACCCGTTTATCATCTGCATTTCTTCTTGATGTAGCAATTTTAATGGCCAGTAGTGTATATATGACGCTAGTGGTTTTGAGAACCCGCTGCAAGTATTAGGCACTGAAAGAAATGTAATTGAGCAGAAAATTGTTGTTAGGTTCGAAGGTAACCATGACGGTAATAACGGGCAGAGGCGCAACCAGGATTGGAGGCCTCAGTTTGGTCGCAATAAGAAATATGGTCGTAGTAATGACAGGCGTGGGCCTGGACCTTGTAGCCTACAGCGCAATGATAGAGGTTGGAGACGCTTTAGAGAAAATCGGCCCCGGCCTGGTAATGGTAATGTGTTGCACACTACTAAGGGGAGGTCAGTGGAACCACAACGATAATGCCCGAGGTAGCAATATTAATGAAAGTAGGGACGCATGACTAGCAGCGGCGACGCAGTGTGATGAAGCTTAAGATATCAATGGAATGTGCTTGGAACACGAAGACATCAGGGACGTGTTACCAGAGGAAACAACACAAGTAAACTCAATCAAATACGCGTGATTGGCGAGTATGATTTCGTCGAAGTGCCTGTGGATGCTAGATACAGAGGAAGTAGTTCGCGATAACGAGAAAACAGTAGAAGAGGTAATACGCGAGAAAACGCGGCATTTAGGATCGACAGATATAGGGGAAAAACAACGTGGGATTCACGGGGGTACCAAGTCGTTTTTTCAGATTCGGCTGTGCCCTTACGTAATTTCAATAGGGAAGCGCTAAGTAGGAGACGAAAATGACAATTAACCTTTGAAATAGGAGACAAAGTTCTTGTTGAAACTCATAGACTGTCCAAAAGATACCAGTACATTTGCACCAAATTTTTTAATGTGCATTGTGGACCCTTTCGAGTGAGGCGTGTCTCTCATCAGAACGCGACTGAAATGGAAACGATCGTAAGCCTAGGTGTTTTCACCACATACCAAATGTCAAGGAATGGATCGAGTAAAAAATAGGGGCAGAAATGTCATCTTTTGTAAACAGGGGAATTGATTAGCTTTGTATAAAAATAGTACTCTACAACATAACGTGTAAGGGTATTTGCTACTCTTTACTGTCTTTACCTGGTCATCTGTTAGGTATAAATTGTAATAACGAGTGTCGAAGGAAGAGATTCGTAGCTTATGGTAGTGATTTGCTCTTGAGGAGCGATGATCACTTGCAAGGGAAACAAGAGGAAATTACGCTAGGAAAGGTAAACCTTTCGGAATGTACAATGATTGGGAAAAGCGCCGTAGATGCGCTTATGTGTAGTAATGGCTCGCGCCGAAGAAGCGACGGGACCACTTGTCGGCTGCTAGAGGCACCGAATTTTGCGAGTTGTTGTATTTGTATCATAATGGTGTGCGCTGCGAAGTGTTACTGTCTTAGGCACTGATGATTTTGGGAGACCTCGATGGAGAGGTGAACTCTATAAAGAGTCCATGACAGACCATAGCGAGGAAAATCAGACGGAGGCAAGTTAAGGATCCTGAAGGTAAACCATCCAGAAGAATGAAGGCAGAACTAACTAAAGAGGAAGTCCATGATGGTAACAGAAGGGAGTACTGGTTATAGTCATGAATGACATTTGTTTAATGAAAGATGATACTTGTAGAATAAGAAGATCTAAAGTGGACCCTTAGTTTTAAACTAGATGTATGTGTGCCTGATTTTTCTGTTCGCAGGGAATAAAAGGCACTAAAGAGGACGAGATGCTGATGACCATAGACGAAGATGAATCGAGAATAACAAAAATTAGAGTAGTAATATAAGTGGAAGTATAATTTGTCTATGAGCTTTTAAGTCAGCAACGCCACAGAGGTTTCCTTAACGAACTAAACTAGAGAGAACGAAGAGCGAAATGTCCGATTTGGTTAATTTAAGAGGCTGATCCAAGTGGTACTGTGTAATTGTCTACTTGTCATTTGATGGTGTTTTATCCTGGTCATGCCCTCATGAATCAGCAGATACGTCACCAGTTTTGATAGTTGTGTGTAGTATAGGAACAGTAATGAGACATTTGACCTGTTTTGGAAGTAGATTAGAAGAAAGAGGGATATTACTACCATATTTTGATTAGTAAATGTTTTGGATAATAATTATGTAACTTAAACAGAGAATCTGAGAAAGCAAGCATGCAGAATAGTAGGACATGGAGATGTAGGTAGTGGTGGTGGTGTAGTGAATTGGATACCGATTCTCACAACCCAAGATACTTGTCCTAATTTATTCCATGATTTGCTCATTTATGGGCAATCGAATACCTTTTAAAATAAGAAATAGGCTAGTTATTGCAGAAAGGCTTCCAGTGAGGTATTTTCTTTATTCAGTTGTTATTCAGAAACCAAGAGACCTTATTGCGTTAAGTGTAAAGTGCCTCACAGATGAGAATGGACATTTTAGAGGTCTGTGTTTGTAAGCGAACATGTAATATATAGCGATTTGGGATTGTTCTATTTTTGTTAAAAACTATTCGCCATTAATTGTATATCTCTTGCAAATTCATAGATACGCTACTGGCCATTAAAATTGCTACACCAAGAAGAAATACAGATGATAAACGGGTATTCATTGGACAAATATATTATACTATAACTGACATGTGATTACATTTTCACGAAATTTGGGTGCATAGATACTGAGAAATCAGTATCCAGAACAACCACCTCTGGCCGTAACAACGGCCTTGATACGCCTGGGCATTGAGACAAACAGAGCTTGGATGGCGTGTACAGGTACAGCTGCCCATGCACCTTCAAGACGATACCACAGTTCATCAAGAGTAGTGACTGGAGTATTGTGACGAGCCAGTTGCTCGGCCACCATTGACCAGACTTTTCAATTGGTGAGAGATCTGGAGAATGTGCTGGCCAGGGCAGCAGTCGAACATTTCCTCTATCCAGAAGGACCCGTATAGGACTTTCAACATGCGGTCGTGCATTATCCTGCTGGAATGTAGCGTTTCGCAGGGATCGAATGCAGGGTAGAGCCACGGGTCGTAACACATCTGAAATGTATTGCCCACTGTTCAAAGTGCAGTCAATGCGAACAAGAGGTGACCGAGACGTGTAACCAATGGCACCTCATACCATTACGTCGGGTGATACGCCAGTATGGCGATGACGAATACACGCTTCCAATGTACGTTCACCACGATGTCGCCAAGCACGGATGCGACCATCATGATGCTCTAAACAGAACCTGGATTCATCCGAAAAAAATGACGTTTTGCCATTCGTGCACCCAGGTTCATCGTTGAGTAGACTATCGCAGGCGCTTCTCTCTGTGATGCAGCGTCAAGGGTAACTGCAGCCATGGTCTGCGAGCTGATAGTCCATGCTGCTGTGAACGTCGTCGAACTGCTCATGCAGATGGTTGTTGTCTTGCAAACGTCCTCATCTGCTGACTCAGGGATCGAGACATGGCTGCACGATGCGTTACAGCCCTGCGGAAAAGATGCCTGTCATCTCGACTGTTAGTGATACGAGGGTGTTGGGATCCAGCACGGCGTTCGTATTACCCTCCTGAACCCACCGATTCCATATTCTGCTAACAGTAATTGCATCTAGACCACCGCGAGCAGCAATGTCGTGATACGATAAACCGCAATCGCGATAGGCTACAATCCGACCTTTATCAAAGTCGGAAACGTGATGGTACGCATTTCTGCTCCTTACACGAGGTATCACAACAGCGTTTCACCAGGCAACGCCGGTCAACTGCTGTTTGTGTATGAGAAATCGGTTGGAAACTTTCCCCATGCCAGCACGTAGTAGGTGCCAGCACGTAGTAGGTGTCAGCCTTGTGTGAATGCTCTGAAAAGCTAATCATTTGCATATCATAGCATCTTCTTCCTGACTGTTAAATTTCGCGTCTGTAGCACGTCATCTTCGTGGTGTAGCAATTTTAATGGCCAGTAGTGCAATTAAATTTCGATGCACAGAGGGTCAAGTGAAAATCGTACTTGGTACAAACGAGAGTAATTGAGGACCCTTAAGAACAATTGTGGACCACCAAAGTTTAAGGGAGTAACAACTGTTTTATTTCAGTGTTGCAAGTTAACGGCAAGAAGCAAAGGGCAACCGTACGGCAAGGACACGGGACCACCCATCCCTGTCAAACAGCTGAGCCCGTGGACGTGAGGGGAGGCTGGGACTTATGAATGGTGTCTGGCGCTACCCGCCCACGCTCCTCCAAGCGACAGTGGGGGCGGCTGAAAGACGACATCGGCTGAGGCTGCGCGCGCTGACGTACGGCCCTAAGCTACGGCTACCTGCGGCAAGGTCACGGCCGGTCACAGCGGCTAAACTCTTTCCACTACAAAGGAGACCCCTCTTGTTATCGCTACGAGACATCTTGTCGGACGGAGATCGCATTGTCGCTCCACCAGAACACAGAAGGCGGGGACGTTGGCAGTGGCTATTAGCGCTACTGAACCTGTTAGTAGGTGACTGTGAACACTGTCGCTTTTGCAAAAGTCAAGGGATAAAGGACAAACTACTGAGGGCTGCTAGCCTCATTATTATCCCTTGTTGGATGCATAAACACTGAGCATAGGGAGAACACACTGCAGAACTTTCAAGGCAAAGACAGCGGACTTTGAATTTGGAGGGACGGGACAATTAAATAAACCGATAAATGAGTAAACTGTGTGTGTATTCATGATGAGCTTACGTTTTGGTATTCCATGACGGTGAAGGGTAGGCACAGACGGCTGTGTCCCAGAAAAAAAAAAAAAAAAAAGAACCTGTTCATCACAGAAACTTAAGACCGTGAGCCATGGCACATTCCTGTTTAAAGAATTCAGAAGTAGACAGAGAACAGTAAAATAGGTCAACGACTTAGAGACACGTAAGTGCAATGTAGTTGTTAGACATACAGTTTTATTTAGATTGCTGGAACTGATGTATCGTTAGTCCAATTCATACCACTAGTGCTAATAGTGGTAAGAAAAGGGGAACTTGTTTATGACATTGACTAAAAATGGACAAATAGTTTGCCACCATAATTTTGCAAAAAGAGTAATCGGCTACTGAACAATAAATTTAAGGAGGCAGCACGAGTTAGACATTCGGCAGAGTGCAATAGGCTACATTCAAGTTCCTTTGGAAGAAAGCCCTCCCCGACGATTGCCCTAGATGGTGTGTGTGTGTGACTTCATAGTGCTGTGTGACTGCTCAAACGTAGGGCATTCCAAACAATAACCGAACTAGCGTGGCAGCTGGTTCTTTGAAAATGAGCATGGGGATTTTCGTCAAGATATTCTCACAATAATATCATGTGTTTTCTTAGTAATGACTTAGTTAAATATGTGGAGGATATGAAGTGCTGTTTGCTTATGTTAGTCATTTTATTTATTTCCTTTATTTGCTGAAACGTGCAACAGGACAGTGCCTTGTTTACTGGGTAACAATTTTGAGCAGAGACGATAGAGGGAATGTTTTTTTGCTTTAGTATACTGAAGTTATCTCTAATCTTAGGAGCATGGTCGTTAGTATGTTGTTTTCTGTCATTCATTATCCTGAAAATGGAGCAGTGAGATCAACAAACGTTTGCAGGCTCAAGACAAAATGTTTTCTAATAACTCAATAACTCAATCAGAAAGTAGGTCGACAGTGTTTCACTCACTCCTGTCTGACCAGAACTACATTTGTGGATTGACAAGAGGCCCTAAGCCTGAAAATAGTGGATGTAACGTAGTCAAGTGTTATCTGATAATAACGTTTAAAAAGACTCTCACTCTGTGAATTAACAAGATAAAGATAGATCATTACATTGGTTTCATGACACATACATAATTTGATTGTTAGTTGGTGAAGAACAAATCAGATAAAATTTAATGTGTCAAAATACAAAGTTGCTTTTTGATGAAATTTGTGACCTAACTAATGTGCTGCTGTATAATTTTGTATTAGTTTAATTTGAGATTGGGGGTTAATCAAAGATTAAATATTGAGAGTCTAATTATGAGTAAATAATGTCAAGTAGCATCTGTTTCAAACATGTATTTTCTTTATCAAACTTTCTGATTGGTGACTAGGGAATATTCATAACAGTAAATGTTTATGGAGCCATTGAAGGCTTGGTGTTTAGCATTAATAATTACACTGAATGTTTACTTTTTCGATGTTTTGCACAATTGATGAATAGGTAATGGACACTGCAAAAAATATTTTGAAAGCATTGTAGGCTGAGTATTTTATGTTACTGATTGTGCTGAATACTCACTACTTTTTCAATGCTTTGGATAGAACTCATTCTGTTTTTGTTGAGATACACTAACAGTCACACTTATTACCAGTATTTGATTATTATGTCTTAGGATTTTTTAGTGAGTGCCAACCTGTATTGGATATAAATGTGATTAATTGCTTAAGATGATTTCATTTATAGAATTATTTGCAATATTATGAATGCGTTTACATAATGAGTACCAACCTGTTTTAGATCTAAATGTGATTAATTAGGGTGATTTCATTTACAGAATTTTTGTAATGTTACGAATATTTGTGGCAATGGCCACTGTGTCAATGGTCTTGGCAAGTTAACTATTTCAAATGATGTAACTTGAACCTTGCCAAGCATAAAAAAAATTAATAACGGATTGGTGTAGAATGGGGATTAGGGTCTCCTACTCGTGGAACCAACTGATAAATGTCCTGAACTATCGTTCCATCGGAAAGACACCTCTGAGTCCATTTTCTTCGTAGATACCCGAGAGTGATGAAGTGGAACTTGTTGTCCCGTTCCATATTTTTTCCAATAAATTCCGGTATAGGAGAACTACAGGCAGAACGTTTTGATTCTGCAAAAGCGAATTCCATGTATGACAAACAGAAGAGGATGGACCAAGTGGGGTTTATTTAATTATTCATTCATTTAATTCCATGTGTGCCACGTTTCCTTGTATCCTTTCCCGTATGCGACCTTGGACTGTATGAATGACATAGTATGTGATGTAGCAGAAAGCTCTGGTCAGGGGTCGTAGCATTGCATGTGTAGAGTCTTTTTGAGGTAGCATAGTACAAACCCCCTAAACGTGAAGAAGTTTAGCAGAGATGGTGGGCACGTCAGGTCAGGGAGGTCGCGAAGGCTCGAGTATTGGCTCTGTTAGGTTGGTGAACAATCCCCTACACCACCTTTTGAACGGAAAACGGTTAGGCGAGGTGTCCGGTGGAACACTTGTTCCTGGGTCGCGGCGCTGGACAGACCTGCAGACGTAGCTCTCGTTTTGCTAATATTAACAAAGGTATTAGATTGTTTCAAGTCTGATCGGTAATGAAGTCTAGATGTTGAAATCAGGTGGGAGATTACCATTAAATTCCGCAAGGGAATTTATTTTCATAACTAATCGACTTTCAGTAGAACTTGCGTTTGCGCCTTGGTCAGGCCACGCACCATGGACCTTAAGCTCACGGTCACATTATTGTTCTGTGCTTAACGGAAATTCACTCATTCCACGAATTTTAATCTGCTCTTTCATTTACAATAATATTTTGGGAGATATTTATCTATTTTCCATATATTTTCTTTGTGAACTTGCTTTCGAGCCGCGTGGTCGGTTGGACCAACCGCCACATTGATATATTGTAGCTTCGGTCTGAAAACGTATTTTACATGAAAAATAATCATACGATAGTGACCGACCGTAAAATAGGGAAGGAATAATCTTGTTCATCCGTATTTTTTCCGCATTTCTGTTGGCTACCGAAACTTGGCCACGTGGGTTGAATAGCGTTGAAGGGATAATGTTTCTTGTGCTCCGCATAGCTATTTGATTTGTTGGCGATGTGGGGCGTTAAGTAAAATACATGGTATAATCTCGTGCCACTAGGAAAAGTATTGGATTTAAATACGCATTGATTTGAGAAAGGCTTGCAAAATACTCTTCCACCTTGACCTAGTTTTGTTTGCGGTGTCTTTGCTGAACTTGTTCTGTGTCACCTATAGCCATTGAATGTAATAAGCGTGGTTTAGGTATAACTTTGTGTTTGTATAAAATTACATTGAAGCCAAGTCTTAGCTCTCTTGTCTCGTTCCATAATTACGTTGCGAAACTGAACTATGTTAACTAGAGAGACCAGTTGTGATAATGTATATTGCAAGAGCAATGTGGCTAGTTGTTGAAATGCCATCGGTACTGGATAAATATCATTTAATCTATACCCTTAGATTGATTATTTGCTCCCTCCATCATAAAGAATATGTGGAAGTCAGTACCTCAGTCGAATCCTGGGTCATGAAAGCAAATGAAAGGTATATACTGTCTATTAAGCCCTGTAGAGGTTCCTTCTGTAGTGGTTCAAAAATATTGCGTTATCCGTTGCGCTCAAATTTTTACCGGTTGGTTAAAACCTTCCGCTACAAATTATTAATACCCGGCAATAGCTCGCAGGGGCCAGTAATTTCGTCGATCATACGAATTCAAGAAACCAGTTACTACAGGGGATAGCTTGCAGGAGCGGTAGGACATGACAAAGCGATAGTAATCTTCCTACTTAGTTACCACCACCTGAACTGGAAGTTTACGTTGCAAGTTTAGATGTTTTGTGTACAGGAATCGTACTGTTTCGCCTATCACAACTTTGGATTACTTTGTCACTTGCCACGCCATTTCACCTCCAGTTGGTGATAATCCCACCATCCGCATCGCAGCATAACTGCTTTTGTTGGAAACCTACATGCATGTATGCACACACATACTCACCTCTAACAAGGCGCCGTTCTTGTTGCTCAATGGTTCTAGCGTGGAAGCACGTGTGTGACTTACGTTTTCAACTCTCCTCGTACATTCACTGGGAATCTGAAGAAAGTAATCATTTGTTTTCGACATATGCTGTGATATAGACCTGCCACAGGAATATGAACGTAGGCTTCCGCGGACATTGTGACATTCAATAAAGTTTTTATGGGTTTGTGATGGCCTAGTCAATATATATAAAACTACCGACGTTTCGGTCCATGCTGCGAGTGACCATCTTCAGGAAGATCCATTATTTATTTATTTACAAATGACGGCGCACCTCATCTGTATAGCAAGCATTTAATTGTTGGTAAGAAATTGGTTTCAGTTTTTTCACAGTTAAGGTAAATCACTTACATCACACCCATTGAATATGAACGGTGATTCCGTCCATCGATTCCCAACGCGTTTCAGACTGAATGTCTGTTTATATGAACCTATCGAATCGATAACTCCCTCTCCTGGGCTAAAGCCAGTGAGGTGGCTCAGTCTGTTGAGTTTGTTCAGTTCTGCTTGCCAATAATGTAGACGTGATGCGGTTTTGTGTGTGTGTGTGTGTGTGAGAGAGAGAGAGAGAGAGAGAGAGAGAAAGAGAGAGAGACAGAGAGAGAGAGAGAGGAAATGCAAAGATTCGTTGATTACACTGGCGGAAAAAATACAACATACACTCCTGGAAATGGAAAAAAGAACACATTGACACCGGTGTGTCAGACCCACCATACTTGCTCCGGACACTGCGAGAGGGCTGTACGAGCAATGATCTCACGCACGGCACAACGGACACACCAGGAACCGCGGTGTTGGCCGTCGAATGGCGCTAGCTGCGCAGCATTTGTGCACTGCCGCCGTCAGTGTCAGCCAGTTTGCCGTGGCATACGGAGCTCCATCGCAGTCTTTAACACTGGTAGCATGCCGCGACAGCGTGGACGTGAACCGTATGTGCAGTTGACGGACTTTGAGCGAGGGCGTATAGTGGGCATGCGGGAGGCTGGGTGGACGTACCGCCGAATTGCTCAACACGGGGGGCGTGAGGTCTCCACAGTACATCGATGTTGTCGCCAGTGGTCGGCGGAAGGTGCACGTGCCCGTCGACCTGGGACCGGACCGCAGCGACGCACGGATGCACGCCAAGACCGTAGGATCCTACGCAGTGCCGTAGGGGACCGCACCGCCACTTCCCAGCAAATTAGGGACACTGTTGCTCCTGGGGTATCGGCGAGGACCATTCGCAACCGTCTCCATGAAGCTGGGCTACGGTCCCGCACACCGTTAGGCCGTCTTCCGCTCACGCCCCAACATCGTGTAGCCCGCCTCCAGTGGTGTCGCGACAGGCGTGAATGGAGGGACGAATGGAGACGTATCGTCTTCAGCCATGAGAGTCGCTTCTGCCTTGGTGCCAATGATGGTCGTATGCGTGTTTGGCGCCGTGCAGGTGAGCGCCACAATCAGGACTGCATACGACCGAGGCACACAGGGCCAACACCCGGCATCATGGTGTGGGGAGCGATCTCCTACACTGGCCGTACACCACTGGTGATCGTCGAGGGGACACTGAATAGTGCACGGTACATCAAAAGCGTCATCGAACCCATCGTTCTACCATTCCTAGACCGGCAAGGGAACTTGCTGTTCCAACAGGACAATGCACGTCCGCATGTATCCCATGCCACCCAACGTGCTCTAGAAGGTGTAAGTCAATTACCCTGGCCAGCAAATCTCCGGATCTGTCCCCCATTGAGCATGTTTGGGACTGGATGAAGCGTCGTCTCACGCGGTCTGCACGTCCAGCACGAACGCTGGTCCAACTGAGGACCACGGTGTTCTTACTCTTCGATATTTTCTTTACAACATTCAGCCAAAGTACACTCCTGGAAATTGAAATAAGAACACCGTGAATTCATTGTCCCAGGAAGGGGAAACTTTATTGACACATTCCTGGGGTCAGATACATCACATGATCACACTGACAGTACCACAAGCACATACACACAGGCAACAGTGCATGCACAATGTCGGCACTAGTACAGTGTATGTCCACCTTTCTCAGCAATACAGGCTGCTATTCTCCCATGGAGACGATCGTAGAGATGCTGGATGTAGTCCTGTGGAACGGCTTGCCATGCCATTTCCACCTGGCGCCTCAGTTGGACCAGCGTTCGTGCTGGACGTGCAGACCGCGTGAGACGACGCTTCATCCAGTCCCAAACATGCTCAACGGGGGACAGATCCGGAGATCTTGCTGGCCAGGGTAGTTGACTTACACCTTCTAGAGCACGTTGGGTGGCACGGGATACATGCGGACGTACATTGTCCTGTTGGAACAGCAAGTTCCCTTGCCGGTCTAGGAATGGTAGAACGATGCGTTCGATGACGGTTTGGATGTACCGTGCACTATTCAGTGTCCCCTCGACGATCACCAGTGGTGTACGGCCAGTGTAGGAGATCGCTCCCCACACCATGATGCCGGGTGTTGGCCCTGTGTGCCTCGGTCGTATGCAGTCCTGATTGTGGCGCTCACCTGCACGGCGCCAAACACGCATACGACCATCATTGGCACCGAGGCAGAAGCGACTCTCATCGCTGATGACGACACGTCTCCATTCGTCCCTCCATTCACGCCTGTCGCGACACCACTGGAGGCGGGCTGCACGATGTTGGGGCGTGAGCGGAAGACGGCCTAACGGTGTGCGGGACCGTAGCCCAGCTTCATGGAGACGGTTGCGAATGGTCCTCGCCGATACCCCAGGAGCAACAGTGTCCCTAATTTGCTGGGAAGTGGCGGTGCGGTCCCCTACGGCACTGCGTAGGATCCTACGGTCTTGGCGTGCATCCGTGCGTCGCTGCGGTCCGGTCCCAGGTCGACGGGCACGTGCACCTTCCGCCGACCACTGGCGACAACATCGATGTACTGTGGAGACCTCACGCCCCTCGTGTTGAGCAATTCGGCGGTACGTCCACCCAGCCTCCCGCATGCCCACTATACGCCCTCGCTGAAAGTCCGTCAACTGCACATACGGTTCACGTCCACGCTGTCGCGGCATGCTACCAGTGTTAAAGACTGCGATGGAGCTCCGTATGCCACGGCAAACTGGCTGACACTGACGGCGGCGGTGCACAAATGCTGCGCAGCTCTCGCCATTCGACGGCCAACACCGCGGTTCCTCGTGTGTCCGCTGTGCCGTGCGTGAGATCATTGCTTGTACAGCCCTCTCGCAATGTCCGGAGCAAGTATGGTGGGTCTGACACACCGGTGTCAATGTGTTCTTTTTTCCATTTCCAGGAGTGTATTTCAATTTCCAGGAGTGTATTTTGCATATCGGCAGTAGCCAGCATATGTCCGCTGCCAGTGTGACGTCTCTGCCGTGCGGAGTAGCCTACCCGTCCCCACAACTGTGTCACCCCCGGTGATTGTGTATTCCTGTAGGACGGGCCTCTGACGTCACAACACCGTGCCACATACAAGCAGTATGTTTATACGCAGTTTGTTCGAGGCTCCACCATGGGGCACCAGCTGCGCTGCTGGGCAGCACTCGCTCCAGGAAAGTGGCACTGCTGCTAGCGAAGAACAAACACCGTACGCACAAATGGTTCAAATGGCTCTGAGCACTATGGGAATTAACATCTGAGGCCATCAGTCCCCTAGAACGTAGAACTACTTAAACCTAACTAACATAAGAACATCACACATATTCATGCGCGAGGCAGGATTCGAAGCTGCGACCGTGGCGGTCGCGCGGTTCCAGACTGAAGCGTCTAGAACCGCTCGGCCACAACGGTCGGCACCTTACGTACTTTACGTGGATGAAAACGTACTTCAGCCCGCAGGATACATGAGGCAAGGCGCAGCTCCCAGCAGGTGCGATCAAAAAGGAATCTGAATCGTCTCGATCATGAACTCCGTCGCGACATTGACCCCACCTCATTTTCTTTTGTTTTTGTTTTTGTTCTTGTCATCACTCTTCTGACTGGTTTAATGCGGCCTGCATGAATTCCTCTTCTGTGCCAAACTCTCCCCCTCAGAGTAACACTTGCACTCTACGCCTTGAATTATTTGCTGAATGTATTCCAATCTCTGTCTTCCTCTACAGTTCTTGGCTGCTGGTACCATGGAAGTCATTCCCTGCTGTCTTAACAAATGTCCTATACCCTGTCCCTCCTTGTCAGTGTTTCCCAAAGATTCCTTTCCTCTCCAATTATGCGCAGAACAATCTCATTCCTTACCTTACAATTCCACCTTTCAACATTCGTCTGTAGCACCACATCTAAAATGCTTCGATAGCCCTCCTGCCAACTTTATACCCACCCCACTAATTCCACTTCATTTCCTCCAATCCCCGCATTTTCCGATTCATCTTTCTCTCCCTTCTACCTTCTTTGCAATGCCCCTTTTCCTAATCATATAGCCGGCCGAAGTGGCCGTGCGGTTAAAGGCGCTGCAGTCTGGAACCGCAAGACCGCTACGGTCGCAGGTTCGAATCCTGCCTCGGGCATGGATGTTTGTGATGTACTTAGGTTAGTTAGGTTTAACTAGTTCTAAGTTCTAGGGGACTAATGACCTCAGAAGTTGAGTCCCATAGTGCTCAGAGCCATTTGAACCTAATCATATATATGGCTTCTCTAATAAACCCTCTCGTATCCTAACAGCCATTCCTACCCCAACGATACATCCGTATCACTCTTCCATTCATACGTCTCCTCCATTCGTAGCCTCCTCAAGGACCTACCTTTCCCCTTCAACAACCGACCAACTACTCCGTAACAGGTCCTTCCAACTTTAGTTCCGGTGAAGTGCTTCTTTTCAGCATAAGTATACTGTGTCATGGTATTTTAAATTGTGTTTAAAGGTTATCTCATTGTGTTTCTTACTTTTAGATTTTATTTGCAACTGATTTTCACTATAAGAGAAGGAGTGTAATGTCTCTTATATACACAAGATTAACATTAATAAAACTGAAAAACTGCATGGATTCCTGACGGGAAATGGAGGGAAAAATGTCCTATCAACATGTATCCGGTAATGCATCTTGGCCACAGTAGACGGCGCTGACGAATGACAGATCTTCTGACCACATGCGATTGCGTACGGCCAAGCAGATGGAAACGGTCGAGAGGTAGCACGTCTACACAAAAAAGTACCCTCAAAGACACCTGCCACAGCACATATCTTTTCAAGCCCTCTTTGGGTGTTTGTGTGATCATGGCCCTTTTAGGCACACGAACGCGCAGATAGGAGGTGCACTGTGCGTACTCCAGAGCTGGAGGACCCGCTTCTACTGGACATTGAGAATAACCCAAGTACAAGCTCCAGGCAAGCGGCCGGTGAATGTGGTGTAACCCTGACTACGATTATGTTTATCCTGCATGACGGCCGGGACTATCGCCACGAGCAACACGTGCATGGATTATCAGCAGTGGAAGGGTTTTGTCGATGGTTTTCGCGCCAGACCGCCACAATTACGGATTTTTCTCATAAGTCGCTTCTACCGAAGACCTATGCAGCTGGTTATACACGCTGCGAAAGTCACATATCCTGCAACACGTAAGAAACATACTGTGGTAACAATACAATACTGTATATACGAGGGTTGGAACTTTAATAGTGGCAATTATTTATTTACAGTTCGTACAAAATAGATATGTGTTTCAGAGTTTTACTGACCTTCAAAGTAGTGCGTCGAACCCATTGCCAGCGATGTGGAAGTCGTAGGATACTCTTTGCTGTGCCAATTGTGTTGACAGTTCGAGCGGCGAGGTCTGTGGCCCGACGAATTTGTAGCAGTTCTGAAGCGAATGCCGTGAAGTGTTTCCTTCAGTTTATAAATCGAGTTGAAATCACGAGGGCTTAAGTCAGTGGAGTAGGTGGTACAACACTTAGCAGCCCCATTGCTCAAACAAATCAGTAACAGGAAACTTCCTGGCAGATTAAAACTGTGTGCCGGACCGAAACTCGACCTCGGGACCATTGCCTTTCGCAGGCAATGCTCTATCAACTGAGCTACCCAAGCACGTCTCACGCACCGTCCTCACAGCTTTACTTCTCCCAGTACCTCTGTAAGTAGGCTGTTTAGGTTTTTATATTGGTAACGCCACGCAGCGCTCGGTATGAAAATCACTGGCTGTGCTGTGTGCAGTCTGTGGCTAGTTTGCATTGTTGTCTGCCATTGTAGTGTTGGGCAGCAGGATATTAACAGCGCGTAGCGTTGTTCAGTTGGAGGTGAGCCGCCCGCAGTGGTGGATGTGGGGAAGTGAGATGGCGGATTTTTGAGAGCGGATGATCTGGAAGTGTGTCCATCAGAGACAGTACATTTGTAAGACTGGATGTCATGAACTGCTATATATATTATGGCTTTTGAACACTATTAAGGTAAATACATTGTTTGTTCTGTATCAAAATCTTTCATTTGCTAACTATGCCTATCAGTAGCTAGCGCCTTCAGTAGTTAGAATCTTTTATTTAGCTGGCAGTAGTGGCGCTCGTTGTATTGCAGTAGTTCGAGTAACGACGATTTTTGTGAGGTACGTGATTTGTGAAAGGTATAGGTTAATGTTAGTCAGGGCCATTCTTTTGTAGGGATTTTTGAAAGTCAGATTGCGTTGCGCTAAAAATAGTGTGTGTCAGTTTAAGCACAGTCACGAATATAATTTTTCAAAATGGGACGTTTCACCTCGTCTCCTACCTTCCAAACTTTGCAGAAGCTCTCCTGCGAATCTTGCAGAACTAGCACTCCTGAAAGAAAGGATATTGCGGAGACATGGGTTAGCCACAGCCTCGGGGATGTTTTAAGAATTAGATTTTCACTCTGCAGCGGAGTGTGCGCTGATATGAAACTTCCTTTTAATCTGCCAGGAAGTTTCATATCAGCGCACACTCCGCTGCAGAGTGAAAATCTCATTCTGGAAATAAGTAACAGCTTGCACTGTACGTACTTGAGCACTGTCCTGCAAAATGATGGTCAGGTCCTGCAGAAAGTGTCATCACTTCTGTCTCTATGCTGTTCATTTTTGGAACACAATCTATGACCAGCTTAGAGACAGAAGTGGTGACACTTTCTGCAGTACCTTACCATCAGTTTGCAGGACAATGCTCAAGCAAATACAATGCAAGCTGTTACTGATTTGTTTGAGTGATGGGGCTGCTAAGTGCTATACCACCTACTGCACTCCACTGACTTAAGCCCTCGTGAGTTCAGTTCGATTTCTAAACTGAAGGAAACAATTCGTGGCATTCGCTTCAGAACCGCTACGAAGTCGTCGGGCAATAGACCTCGTCGCTCGAACTGTCAACACAACTGGCACTGCGAGGAGTATCTTACGACTTTCATATCGCTGGGAATGGGTTACACGCAATGTTGGTGACTACTTTGAAGGTCAGTAAAACTCTGAAACACGTATCTATTTTGTTCGAGCTGTAAATAAATAGTTGCCACTATTAAAGTTCCAATACTCGTAAGTTCGTAAGACCTGTTTTCTCCAGCTCCAGTCAGGAATCCATCCCTGCTGATTGTCGATTGTATTAATGTTCACCCTGTATAAGAACGTCCATTTTAATTTCACCTTCAAAAAGTTTTAAAGTTGTTATGAGTATCTCATCTTTCTATTTATTATTCTTTCATTTCACATGAAATTTCTTGTCAGTTGGCTGAAGAACTGGTTGATTGTACCACTGAGAGCTCCCACTCCGCTGCCTCCAATGCGGATCAAGACAGTATGAAATAATAATTAAAAAGGAACACGCTAGTAGGCCACTTCCAGATGGGTTTCCAGTTCGAGTACAGTGCAGTGCAATCGCCGAGACAAGCCAGGATGCTCCGCTTTGCTTCGCACCTTCGTCTTGCCTACGATACTCCTTTTTGTGAGGTGCCTCATACTGGATGACACTTTGCTCGAATCCCTTCTCAACCCAGTAAATTTTGTCTTCGTTATTTCTATGGATCACGAACGATCTTTCAGTTGTTGTTTTCAAGATACGGAATGGCCCAAATGGCTCTGAGCCCTATGGGACTTAACTTCTGTGGTCATCAGTCCCCTAGAACTTAGAACTACTTAAACCTAACTAACCTAAGGACATCACGCACACCCATGCCCGAGGCCGGATTTGAACCGACGACCGTAGCGGCCGCGCGGTTCCAGACTGTAGCGCCTAGAACAGCTCGGCCACCGTGGCTGGCTCAAGATACGACATTGTGAACTTGTGCATTTCATAAAGTGTTCAGGATTGCAACTCGAGAATCGTGTTTGATCGTCTTGTCTCCCAGTGGGATATATATTCTAATGCGTGTTGTGATTACTTTTGAATGGAAGCATTCCATGCTTGCCTTGTGGCGAATGTTCGGTTTCCATTTGACTGACCCATATACGTGCATACTGAGGAGTTGTGTGAGCGATTCACTTGTCAGAGTCTTCACCGATGAGACGCACTCAGCAGGCCTGCTGTGAGTCCTGTGTTTTGAGTTTACAGACGGAAATAACGCTGAGTTTCGAGAGGAACAATGTTTGTCAACATTTATTCTACGGTTCAGTCATGCCCCGCCGACGAATACGTACTCCTGTTGAACAACTTCAGCCATATGGTCGGAGTCGCATTGTTAGCCTGCACCGTGCGTAAGGGTAATGCTGTTGACTTTGAGGCCTAGTTTACACCATGTTTTAAACACGTGCGGCGATCACAAGCTGATTTTTGTGCCTATGTTTTGACCATGACATTTTGGCGTAATTGTATTAAATGGTCATTGCTGACTGAAAACGTTGGTATCGGGACCAAAATACTTTGTGACCTTACGACATTGCATTGCATGAGTGTATGTGCGAAGGAACATGTCATCGCATTTCCTATAAACATAGGTAATGTAATATTGTACTTATCCTCCGGTACCTGTCTAGCAACTTCCAATTAAATATCATCCCTCTTTGGGAATTACAGTGAGCGTACGAGTACAGATTAATGACATGGTATTCTTTGGAAATTTTTACTAACTTCCTGTGTGACCAAACTGCTGAGATCATCGGTCCCTAGGCTTACACACTACTTAATATACGTTTTACTTACGCTAATAACAACACACACACTCATGCCCCAGGGAGGAATCGAACCCCCGACGGATGGAGCCGCGCAAACATGGCAAGGCGCCTCAGACCGTGTGGCCAGCCCCGCGCGGCTTATGACATGGTGACAGCATATAGAAGTTTGGTTCTGGCAGTGAAGCATGCACCGATAGCCGAAATGTTTAAGGCGGCCGTCGTGACCAGTGGGAAATCTATGTTCTAGTTCCCGTCTGGCACAAGCTTTCGATGTCGTCATACCATTCTACAGTTGGAAGTTTCCCGTATTCGCAGCTGCGAACACATTTCCTGTATTTGTGACCATAGACGGAAATAGCATTTCTTATACTTCATTATCTGCTATAACACTCATTACTCATTACGTTCCGCAGAATATTTTATGCAGGAAAGGCACCTACTGCCTTGCCTGCAACTCCGCTTAATATCAAGGTGATCCAATTCCCTTCTGAAGAACTAGAATAATACGATACAACACTTGTGCGGAATCCATTAATTAACAAACTTTTGCTAGGCTTTACTGAACTTTTCCACAAATTACGATTTCAGTTCTAGGGTTTCTGCCGTACTTGAAGTGAAAGACGCAGATGAAACAAAATTGAGTACGACTGACATAGAACTGAAAGCAATTAGTTTTTTAATGCAGCGATGAGCAACTTTTTCTGGTTTCGTCTCGAATTAAATGCTGTTAAACTAAACCACCATCGCAAAGTTTTAAACATGGCTGCACGTTCAGAGACCGTTTCTAGGTTACAATTGCAAGAATGAGTCCGTTGCATTCCGTGGCCGTACATGTATGAGCAGCCCATAGTGGCTCGCCTTCACTTATTCCATCTTAAATATTTTGTGACTAAAGCCCTTTTGGCGTGTTAATTATTTTATATGTGACATGTAAGTACTGCCTCTGTCTTTTACTGTTATTCAGTACTTACACTCTTTATATAAAAAGGTCTTACCCTATAACCCTGTGACTATGTTATAGGGCACTTTAATTGTTTTTAATTCTGATGAAGGCACTCCTAATAGTGTCGAAACCAGGTTAATTAAGTCTGAATATAGTGACCGAGGGCTTATTTCTTGCACTTGTAAAGCACCATCGTCATAACATTACGTGACGCTTTCATGCAAGCAACTTCCGCACAGCATAAGGGTATACATTTGACTAGAGAACAGTTCCTCGTTCCTCCTGCATGCCACAGCCCGTTGGCACGCCACTTGCGGTATTTGGGGAGGAGCATGAGATACTCTCAGAGTGGCAACAATGCAATCTCCTTATAGGGGCCACTATGGAGCATTTCCTTAACTAATTCTTCTGGTCAATCGTATCTTACGTGACTTGGATGCAAAATTAAAGTTCGTTGCCTTATTTCTAAGGACTGCGCCTAATTACATATAGTATGTGATCAAAAGTATTCGGACACACCAAAAAACATACGTTTTCCATACAGGTGCACTGTGCTGCCACCTACTGCCAGGTAATCCATTTCAGCGACCTCAGTAGTCATTAGACATCGTGAGAGGACAGACTGAGGCACTCAGAGGATCTCACGGACTTCGAACGTGGGTGGGTGACTGGGTGTGACATGCGTCATACATCTGTATGCGAGATTTCCACAATCCTAAACATCCCTAGGTCCACTGTTTCCGGTGCGGTAGTGAAGCGGAAACGTGAAGGGACACGTACAGCACAAAACCGTACAGGCCGACCACGTCTGTTGACTGACAGAGACCGCCGACAGTTAAAGAGGGTCATAATGTTGAATAGGCAAACATCCATGTAGACCATGACACAGGAATTCCAAACTGCATCAGGATCCACTGCAAGTATTGTGACAACTAGGCGGGAGGTGAGATAACTTGGATTTCACGGTCGAGCAACTGCTCATAATCCACACATCACGCCGGTAAATGCCAAAAGACGCCTCGCTTGGCGTATGGAGCGTAAACATTGGACGATTGAACAATGGAAAAACGTTGTGTGAAGTGACGAATGACGGTACACAATGTGGCGATCCGACGGCAGGGTGTGGGTATCGCGAATGCGCGGTGAACGTCGCCTGCCAGTGTGTGTAGTGCGAACAGTAAAATTCTGAGGCGGTTGTATTATGATGTGGTCGCGTTTTTCACGGCGGGAGTGCTTTTACCCCTTGTTGTTTTGCGTGGCACTATCACAGCATAGGGATACATCGATGTTCTAAGCACCTTTTTCCTGCCCACTACTGAAGAGCAATTCGGGAATGGTGATTCCATCTTTCAACAAGATCGAGCACCTGTTCATAATGCACAGCCTGTGGGGGAGTGGTTACACGACGATATCGTCCCTGTAATAGACTGGCTTGCACAGAGTCTTTACCTGAATCCTGTAGTAGTTGTTGTGGTCTTCAGTCCTGAGACTGGTTTGATGCAGCTCTCCACGCTACTCCATCATTGTGCAAGCTTCTTCATCACCAAGTACCTACTGCAACCTACATCCTTCTGAATCTGCTTATTGTATTCATCCCTTGGTGTCCCACTACGATTTTTACCCTCCACGCTGCCCTCCAATACTAAATTGGTGATCCCTTGTTGCCTCAGAGCATGTGATACGAACCGATCGCTTCTTCTAGTCAAGTTGTGCCACAAACTTCTCTTCTCCCCAATCCTATTCAATACTTCCTCATTAGTTATGTGGTCTACCCATCTAATCTTCAACATTCTTCTGTAGCATCGCATTTCGAAAATTTCTAGTCTCTTCATGTTCTTCTAATTATCGTCCAAGTTTCACTTCCATAAATGGCTACACTCCATACAAGTACTTTCAGATACGGTTTGATGATATTTGAATCTATAATCGATGTTAACAAATTTCTCTTCTTCATAAACGCTTTCCTTGTCATTGCCAGTCTATATTTTATATCCTCTCTACTTCGATCATCATCAGTTATATTGCTCCGCAAATAGCAAAACTCATCTACTACTTTAAGTGTCTCATTTCCTAATGTAATTCCCTCAGCATCACCCGACTTAATTCGACTACATTGCATTATCCTCGTTTTGCTTTTCTTGGTGTTCATCCTATATCAGATTTGAAGACACTGTCCATTAAGTTCAACTCCTCTTCCATGTCCTTTCCTGTCTCTGATAGAATACAATATCATCGGCGAACCTTAAAGTTCTTATTTCTTCTCCATGAATTTTAATACCTACTCCGAATTTTCCATTTGTTTCCTTTACTGCTTGCTCAATATACAGATTGAATAACATTGGGGATAGGCTACAACACTGTCTCACTCCCCTCCCAACCACTGCTTCCCTTCCATGCCTCTCGACTCTTATAACTGCCATCTGGTTACAGTAAAAATTGTAAATAACCTTTCGCTCCTTGTATTGTACCCCTGCCACCTTCTGAATTTGAATGAGAGTATTCCAGTCAACATTGTCAAAAGCTCTCTCTAAGTTTACAAATGCTAGAAACGTAGGTTTGCCTTTCCATAATCTATCTTCTAAGGCAAGTCGTAGGTTCAGTATTGCCTCATGTGTTCCAACATTTCTCCGGAATCCTAACTGATCTTCCCCGAGGTCATCTTCTACCAGTTCTTCCATTCGTCTGTCAAGAATTCGCGTTAGTATTTTGCAGCCGTGGGTTATTATACTGATAGTTCGGCAATTTTCACATCTGTCAACATGTGCATTCTTTGGGATTGGAATTATTATATTCTTTTTGAAGTATTAGGGTATTTCGCCTGTCTGATACATCTTGCTCACCAGATACCAGAGCTTTGTCAGGGCTGGCTCTAATTGAATGGTGTCTACTCCCGGGCCTTTGTTTCGACTTAGGTCTTTGAGTGCTCTGTCAAACTCTTCACGCAGTATCATATCTCCCATTTCATCTTCATCTACATCCTTTTCCATTTCCATAATATTGTCCTCAAGTACACCGCCCTTCTATAGACCCTCTATGTACCCCTTCCACCTTTCTGCTTTCCCTTCTTTGTTTAGAACTGGGTTTCCATCTGAGCTCTTTATATTCATACAAGAGGTTCTCATTTCTAAAATGGTCTCTTTGAATTTCCTGTAATCTATCTTACCCCTAGTGAGATAAGCTTCTATATCCTTACATTTGTCCCATAGCCATGCCTGTTTAGAAATTTTGCACTTCCTGTCGATCTCATGTTTGAGATATTTGTATTCCTTTCTGGCTGGTTCATTTACTGCATTTTTATATTTACTCGTTTCATCAATTAAATTCAATATTTCTTCTGTTACCCAAAAGTTTCTACTAGTCCTCGTCTTTTTACCTATTTGATCCTCTTCTGCCTTCGCTATTTCATCCCTCAAAGCTACCCATCCTTTTTCTACTATGTTTCTTTCCCCCATTCCTGTCAATTGTTCCCTTATGCTCTCCCTGAAACTCTGTACAACCTCTGGTTTAGTCAGTTTATCCAGGTCCCATCTCCTTAAATTCCCACCATTTTGCAGTTTCTTCAGTTTGAATCTACAGGTCATAACCAATAGATAGAGGTCAGAGTCCACATCTGCCCCTGGAAATGTCTTACAATTTAAAACCTGGTGCCTGAATCTCCGTCTTACACTATATAATCTATCTGAAACATTCCAGTATCTCCAGGCCTCCTCCACATATACAGCAATCTTTCATAATTCTTGAACCAAGTGTTAGCGATGATTAAGCTACGCTCTGTGCAAAATTCTACCAGGAGGCTTCCTCTTGCATTTCTTACCTCCATTCCATATTCACTTACTACGTTTCATTCTCTTTCTTTTCCTACTGTCGAATCGCAGTCATCCATGACTATTAAATATTCGTCTCCCTTCAATATCTGAATAATTTCTTTTATCTCATCATACATTTCATCAATCTCTTCGTCATGTGCGGAGGTAGTTGGCATGTAAACTTGTGCTACTGTGGTAGGCGTGGGCTTCGTGTTTATCTTGGCCACAATAATGCGTCCGCTATGCTGTTTGTTGTAGTTTACCCGCAGTACTAATTTTTATTCATTATTTAGCCCACTTTGCATTAAACCTATTTGATTTTGTATTTATAACCCTATAATCACCTGACCAGAAGTCTTGTTCCTCCTGCCAGTGAACTTCAGTAATTCCCAATATATCTAACCTTAACTTACTCATTACCCTTTCTAAATTATCTAACCTACCTGCCCGATTAAGGGATCTGACATTCCACGCTCCGATCCGTAAAACGCCAGTTTTCTTTCTCCTGATAACGACTTCCTCCTGAGTAGTCCCCACCCGGAGATCCGAATAGGGGACTATTTTACCTCCTGAATATTTTACTCAAGATGACGCCATCGTTATTTAACCATACCGTAAAGCTGCATGCCCTCGGGAAAAATTACAGCTACAGTTCCCTCTTGCTTTGAGCCGTTCGCAATACCAGCACAGCTGTCATCAAGGCTTAGGGTGGGCCAACACCGTTGAATTCCAGCATTACCAATGGAGGGCACCACGAACTTGTAAGTCATTTCCAGACAGGTGTCGCCATACTTTTGATCACATAGCGTATATAAATTGGAAGATTGGTAATATCATTATAAAACAAGCAATTTTCTGCTCTATAAGTCGAATTGTGTGCACTGAATTATCTTTCAAATATAATTATGTGTGCTGCATCAGGTTTCCTGTATCAGTTTATTTCGATTACTATGTCGACTAAGAAATACTCTTAACACAATCGACATAAAAACAAGGTGATATGGCGAAACAGACTTAAGCTGCACGTTGTTTTGAAGCCAGCGTCACGGAGTTTACGATCACTTTTTGTTCGTAATTTCTGGCGTGTGGACGCAACAGTTGTAGTAAGTATGAGGGCTATTAGGAAAGCAAGTTCCGATCGGTTGCGAAATCGAAACCACCGTGAAATTCAAAAATGTTTTATCTGCAGTCATTAGCTACTTCTCTGCAGTCACCGCTCCGACTTGGACACTTGTCGCAGCGTTGTGACAACTTCCCAATACTCTCGGCGTAGAAGGCCGCCGCCTGTGCTTGCCTCCAATAATCTATGCTGGTCTACAGCTCGTTGGCTGTGCCAGAATTTTGTCTTCAAAGCCAAGGGTTCATATGAGCAGAGATCAAACACAGGCACAGCCAGTTATGGGCTGTGTTGTCGGTGATCGAACAGTCCCATCATAACGCTGCAGGAGCATCTTAATTGCCCCTTCAGAGTGCGGCAAAGAATTGTCATGGAGATAGAATCACATGACGGTTGTGTTATGTGGGCTGCACATGGGGCGAAATCTCTCACCAGACCCTCATACTTGGCGAGAGACGCAATTTTCTTGGCATCCTTATGTGCTCACTATGCCCTCAGAACCGAATAGAGTGACCTGACGCGGTCGATTGGCATACTAGAGACACTGCCAAAAACACGCGTGCAAAGCTTCATCGGATTTTCACAATAGTTCCCATTTCGTTACCGATCGGAACTTAGTTTTCGAATAGCTCTAGTATTACAGTGCTTAGGCTAATAGCTTTTTTCAGGTAGACATTTTCAAACATTTTTCTAGTCTTTAATGTGTATTACATCCAGCAACACGAAGCATTATCCCCCATGAATGTAATTTTCTTTTTGTTTGTACACTTCAAATAACCGATAATAGCAATATGTGATGTGAAATGGATACTTTCGTAACCCATTAAAATCCTCTTTTGCGTCGATTCTTGATGATGCTAGAATTCCGGAAATAATGCTTTTTTCTAGCTGATACTGATTCTTACTCGTTATATTTTTAACTTAAAATCGTAAGCAACACATGTTTAATTTTCATGTTCGCAAAAAAATTATCTACGTTTTCATTGTTAGCCCATAAAAGTATGGAATGATGGAAGAAGTAAGCAAGACATGACGACTTGTGGATGTCAACAAATTGGAAGATTCTTAAAATAACGAAGGACTGGAACTACGGAGAGGTACAGCTGCATGCAAAACTGAATTTTTGTTTTATTAGACTGCCACTATGTCAATGTCATTGTGGTTTAACGTCTTCTCACTTCGAGAGCTTACCTATGAAATGTCATTCAGTGTGTGATCAACAGTAGCAAAAAACGATAAATTCACTTCAGAAAGCATGTTCCAGCTATTTGCGATTCAATAGATGTCAGATGGAGGCAGTTCTGGTGGTATTAATGAGCATTTAAATTTGAACCTCCTATATTAGCTGGCGCAAAAGACCGCACTGTGTAGGAAGGGATGATCTCAATAGCCTGGATCCTGTAAAATGTACATTTTTGTTCAACAAATATGTAACTAATTTTTCTACTAATTATAGCCCAATATCTTTAACACATACTTGATTCTGAGACAGGTGTTTCACATATATTTTAATAAACATCTAATTAATATCATGTAGATCCACAGTTTGTTTTCACAGTAAATTATTGTATCTTTTCGGCAGCAGCCTATTTTCTTCCCTTCCCAAAATATTTCTTGCAAGGACTTCTCATTGTTAGTTTTCTTAGGAATAACATGCTTGATTTTACTTCTTAATTTGATTTTGAGGTTCTCAAAGTACGTAAGCCTAAACCAAGCTTTGTGATAAGCCACTAATAACAAACAGGGTTCCATGCAACTACCGCTTTTAATGATTCATTCATCCATGACGCAGGAGATCACGTCTGGTGCAATGTACTTGTTAAATACGATCGTCATGAACGTAAGTGTGCATAATAAGTAACTTACGAAGGGTACACAGGGATAATGTTCAAGGTCCTTAAATTTTAAAGTTTAGTTTATCATGCCATTTTATAGAGGAATAAAGGTACTGTAATGCGACAAGGATTTTTTTTCATAAAAAGGTGAAAGTGCTCGAAAATTTGTGCTTAAGTTATTATGTACTTGAAAACCAGCCAAGATTCACTGGGTGCTGAGGAGGATAGACCAAGATCCTAATTCTACTTAGAGGTTTTTTCCTCTCCTTCTCCGTTTCACCTTCTAATGGCATAGCTCCACGTTGCTGGCTTTCCAGCAATAGTTGCTATACACTCACACATTGTTCAGTAATGTAGCAAGTACCAATATACAATTGCGGCACATTGCTCACCATGAATGGTCTGAACAGGAGATTTCTCAGTAAGTTGAGAGAAACAGCGATGAGTTACTGTTACAGGTATTGTGCGTAAACATTTTTTTATGTGAAATGAAAGCTTCAGAAACGTCAAAGACTGAATCTTGAAGAAGATGACATGTCATAAGTCATAGGCAGTAGGGAAAAGCTGGCGTAACCCCATGCGGAATTGTTACCAAATTTATTCAATATGGCGGATCCAAGATGGCAGCCATAGATGCGGCAGAGTCACACTGACGTCATGGTGGGAAGTCCAAATTCTGGCAGGAAACAAGGCCAATTGAGCTACCTCCACTAATCTAACTCCCCCCCGACCCCGTTCCACCACCATCTGGACGAAGGACTCAGTCTGTGGTGGGCTGCTGGACAAAACTGACATAGGTCATAATGCATTGCAGTATATGTTTATTTAAACAATTTGTCATTGAGCGAGCACTAGACAGCAGCTCCATGAAGTGTGTTCACCTTGAGGTCCGGAGTCTAACTAACCAAGTTCACAACATTACTACCAGAGAGAATTGGTTCAAAATGGTTCAAATGGCTCTGAGCACTATGGGACTTAACATCTGAGGTCATCAGTCCCCTAGAACTTAGAACTACTTAAACCTAACTAACCTAACGACATCACACACATCCATGCCCGAGGCAGGATTCGAACCTGCGACCGTAGCAGTCGCGCGGTTCCAGACTGAAGCGCCTAGAACCGCTCGGTCACACTGGCCGTCCAGAGAGAATTGTTGGCCTCCTCCCCTCCCCCTCCAATGACGTAATCCAAGACGGCGGTCCAAGGGAAAAATGACGTGAAACTCACTCAGTGTCTATCTGCAGGGCTGAGAGGATCTCACAACGGTAGGTTAATATAACGAGCACAAAGTATTATCTAAACAATTTGTTTTAGAATATTGTTTATTTACTTCAGAAACCACAACACTCCTCGAAACTGATGTTAGTGTTTTAACAATACAGACAATGTCAAACAACTGCTACGATTTTTCATCCTGATCACATGAGAAACTACATGGATATACTACCACACATCGCTGAAACGTATCTGGAAAACTTACTCTTGTCTCGCCACCCACACAGACAATGTTAAACAACTGCAACGCTTTTTCATCCTGATCACATGAGAAACTACATGGATATACTGCCACACATCACTGAAACGTATCTGGAAAACTTACTCTTGTCTCGCCACCCACACAGGCTGCCTAGAGTCAGGGTGCACCGCAGGGACTTGCAATCGCCGGTTCCCATGCCAGCCACAGGAAGAACCCATGTGCCGGGCTCACAACGCTGGCTTGTTGCATCTGAAGGGCGGACACATGAGAAGCACTTCCTGCCGTGCTCGAAATACCCACAGCCTGAAACCTAACGCATAGCACACGGATGCCCTTTCTCATTGAACACGAACTGCCTCAAGAGTTATTAAACCTATGTGTCTAACTGTTGTGCAGAATATTGTCACAGACATATCTTGAACATATCACAGGAACTGCACAAAGAGATAGATAGAGAGAGAGAGAGAGAGAGAGTGAGAGAGAGAGAGAGAGAGAGAGAGAAGAGAGAGAGAGAGAGAGAGAGACAGAGTGAGAGGGAAAGAAAGAGAAATAGAGAGAAAGCTTTACAGATGATGCAAGAATATTTGAACAATTTACGATTTAATTACACATTTTGTTCTGAGGAATACCACCACCACACTTGAACACGGACTCTAAAAAATTAGCGAGGCACACTCGTGAAACCTCCGTGAGACACTTAGAGCACTTTTCTGGGAAATATCACATTCTTCTATTGTCCCTGAGGACGTGCTGATTCAGAAGTTACGAAATCCAATAGAATATGTCGTTAAATACACTTTCGAAAAAGGTCACTGCACAGTAATTTGCTTCAGTTTTGAGACGTATCCAGCCACACCTGAACACAGACTCTGAAAATATGACGGTGGGTTCTGGGACACACTTCTTAAACCTCTCAGTCTTCCTCCCTGAGACACCTCGAACGCTTTTGTGGCAAATGGAGCCTGAAACCGATATCTGATACTATACCCGATTTTACACGCCAAAACGACGGTATTTGGAGGTCGAAATAAACATCTCTGTAACTCCAAACAGGACGCTCCCAGTTTTGGAGTTTTAGCTGCATTTGAAGGCAGTGCCAGAGAGAGAAATTTTCTGAATCCTATTGCTGCTGTGGTGTTCATCACTTTTCAGAAACGCTGAGTGGCTTAGTTCGTATTTGCTGCTGGAGTCAGTGGTGTTAAGGCTCTTACATTTTATTTTCCTCTCTTCTCGAAGCACACTGGCGTCTAAACACAGACGCGAAAGTGAGAACAATTACAGATCTAAAAGTTCAGGACAAATTTCGAATCACACAACAGATCGTGAAAGAAAACCACAAACAGAATTCGAAGCACTGTCCAACAGGCGAGAAAAACTGTTGGAACTTCCTGTGAATTTTTGATGTGCTGCAACTGCTGGTCTGGAGATGTTCTAAAGCCACAATGTCAGGTAGGGGACAGAACCTTCCTGTCCGAAACAGAGTAGGCCAATTTTCTTGGAATTGCGCCTTTAATACCCGAACAAAGATGACATCATGTGGCTCTCACACGTCACAGAACTTTACGCACATACCTCGCGCCTGTGTTGTTTGAACCAGTGTGTAGAGGCTCCTACTCCCTGGACAAGGGATATCTAGCGACTTTCTAACGTCATAGAACTTTCTGTGAATGGAGCATTCTGATTCGCTGTCACTCAGTATACATGCCAAACAGTTGTCACCGATGTGGGAGCACTGTCCAGCACTATCTGCAGAGGGACGAATTACTAGAATTTCATCGACAAACCATTTTGTACACATCGAAAAACATACAGCAGTCAACTGCAATAACACTTTAATCCTGCCAAAGTGATCTATAGCTCAAGAAATATGGAAACTACTGCCAAAGACACTTCATCAATTAAAGAGCTTTGCTACTGTCGAGAAAAGCTTGAATTTTTCGGCGTGGAAACGATATCAAAACAGGCTGTATGACCACATCGATGTAGCGAAACACAGTTCGTATCCTGCACCATACAAAATCATCATCTCTACATCCTGCGTATAGCTATCGACCACAAGACATACATACAGATACCACGAAGACAGACGGAGCCCAAAAAAACCAAGCACGTGCTCTGTATATAGTGGCAGCAGTAGATATTTCCTGCGATGTTGATTGGTTGTCCACTGCGGCCAACGGTGACAAGTCAGCTGCTCCCCTCGAACGGTGGCCTCATGGGCTGTCAGGAGAGCGGCCACTCTCCGAACAGGTTGAAAGAAGAAGGGCTCATTCCCCGGCTCAAAGGCGACCACTGATGGCACTGTTTCCGATCTGACGCGCTTGCTGCCGTGGTTCCTGTGACGAGTCCCGGCTATCTCCAAACACTGGGATTACAACTACATATGTATTTCAAAAATTCAGTAAATGAAGCAGGCAAAAAGGAATACAAACGTCTCGAAAATGAGATCGACAGGAAGTGCAAAATGGCTAAGCTGGGATGGCTGGAGGACAAATGTAAGGGGTAAGATAGAAACTGCCTACAGGAAAATTAAAGAGACCTTTGGAGATAAGAGAACCACTTGTATGAACATCAAGAGCTCAGATGGAAACCCAGTTCTAAGCAAAGAAGGGAAAGCAGAAAGGAGGAAGGAGTATACAAGGGTCTATACAAGGGCGATGTACTTGAGGACAATATTATGGAAATGGAAGAGGATGTAGATGAAGATGAAATGGGAGATACGATACTGCGTGAAGAGTCTGACAGAGCGCTGAAAGACCTGAGTCGAAACAAGGCCCGGGAGTAGACAACATTCCATTGGACGGCCTTGGGAGAGCCAGTGCAGACAAAACTCTACCATCTGGTGAGCAAGATGTATGAAACAGGCGAAATACCCTCAGAATTCTTGAAGAATATAATAATTCCAATCCCAAAGAAAGCAGGTGTTGACAGATGTGAAAATTACTGAACAATCAGTTTAATAAGCCACAGCTGCAAAACACTAACACGATTTCTTTACAGACTAATGGAAAAATTAGTAGAAGCCGACCTCAGGGAAGATCAGTTTGGATTCCGTAGAAATACTGGAACACGTGAGGCAATACTGACCTTACGACTTATCTTAGAAGAATGATTAAGGAAAGGCAAACCTACGTTTCTAGCATTTGTAGACTTAGAGAAAGCTTTTGACAATGCTGACTGGAATACTCTCTTTCAAATTCTAAAGGTGGCAGGGGTAAAATACAGGGAGCGAAAGGCTATTTACAATTTGTACAGAAACCAGATGGCAGTTATAAGAGTCGAGGGGCATGAAAGGGAAGGGAGGGAGACAGGGTTGTAGCCTCTTCCCGATGTTATTCAATCTGTATATTGAGCAAGCAGTAAAGGAAACAAAAGAAAAATTCCGAGCAGGTATTAAAATCCATGGAGAAGAAATTAAAACTTTGAGGTTCGCCGATGACATTGTAATTCTGTCAGAGACAGCAAAGGACTTGGAAGAGCAGTTTAACGGAATGGATGGTGTCTTGAAGGGATGATATAAGATGAACATCAAAAAAACAAAACGAGGATAATGGAATGTAGTCAAATTAAGTCGGGTGATGTTGAGGGTATTAGATTAGGAAATGAGACACTTAAAGTAGTAAAGGAGTTTTGCTATTTGGGGAGAAAAATAACTGATGATGGTCGAAGTAGAGACGATATAAAATGTAGACTGGCAATGGCAAGGAAAGCGTTTCTGAAGAAGAGAATTTTGTTAACATCGAGTATAGATTTAAGTGTCAAGAAGTCATTTCTGAAAGTATTTGTATGGAGTGTAGCCATGTATGGAAGTGAAACATGGGCAGTAAATAGTTTGGACAAGAAGAGAATAGAAGCTTTCGAAATGTGGTGCTACAGAAGAATGCTGAAGATTAGGTGAGTAGATCACATAACAAATGAGGAAGTGTTGAATAGGATTGGGGAGAAGAGAAGTTTGTGGCACAACTTGACCTGAAGAAGGGATCGGTTGGTAGGACTGGTTCTGAGGCATCAAGGGATCACCAATTTGAAACGTCCCCTTAGAACAATTATACAAGACTGTGCTTAAACTGACATACAATCTTTTTAGCGCAACGCAATCTGACTTTCAAAAACCCTACAAAAGAATGGCCCTGACTAACATTAAACTATACCGTTCACAAATCACTTACCTCACAAAAATCTTCATTACTCGAACTACTGCAATACAGCGAGCGCCACTACTGCCAGCTAAATAAAAGATTCAAACTACGGAAGGCACTAACTACTAGTAGGCATAGTTAGCAAATGAAAGAATTTAATAGAGAACAAACAATGTATTTACGTTAATAGTCATCAAAAGCCATAATATATACAGCAGTTCATGACATCCATTTTTACAAATTACAAAACTCCGCCATTTCTCTCCCCACATCCACCACTGCTGGCGGCTCGCCTCCAACTGCGCAACGCTACGCGCTGTTCACATCCAGCTGCCCAACACTACAACGGCAGACAACAATGCAAACTACCCACAGCCTGCACACAGCACAGCCAGTGATTTTCATACAGAGCGCTACGTAACGTTGCCAATAAGCAAACATAAACAGCCTACTTACATATCCCCCACGCTCCCCACAAAAAATTTTACAAATTGTTTTGGGCAGTGACCAATAATGATTTGAAAAATTTTTTTCACAATTACAATAACAAAGAAATCAAATGCATACACGTATTGATACAATGTTGGTCAAAAGCTAAAATTATCTCACAGTCCATAAAGACAGTCCTGATCATCTATCACCGTAAAACTGCCGTTTCTTTTCTCAAAGTCTGAGCAGTAAAAGACAATGCACACGGCTGTAGTGGATTTCCATGCAGTCTTGAAGAAGTAGTGTTGTCCTTCCAATGGAAAGACATGGTTGACTCTTGACATGCTGACAGGTAATAGGCCACAACAGAGCAAACCCACAGCAGAGTCATTCGACGTTTTGAAGAAGATTGGTAGGTAGGTCATCACAGAACAGACCCACTGTAGTCCCACTAGAGAACGTCCCCTTAGAACAATTATACAAGACTGTGCTTAAACTGACATACAATATTTTTAGCGCAACGCAATCTGACTTTCAAAAATCCCTACAAAAGAATGGCCCTGACTAACATTAAACTATACCTTTCACAAATCACTTACCTCACAAAAATCTTCATTACTCGAACTACTGCAATACAGCGAGCGCCACTACTGCCAGCTAAATGAAAGATTCAAACTACGGAAGGCACTAACTACTAGTAGGCATAGTTAGCAAATGAAAGATTTTAATAGAGAACAAACAATGTATTTACGTTAATAGTCATCAAAAGCCATAATATATACAGCAGTTCATGACATCCATTTTTACAAATTACAAAACTCCGCCATTTCTCTCCCCACATACACCACTGCTGGCGGCTCGCCTCCAACTGCGCAACGCTACGCGCTGTTCACATCCAGCTGCCCAACACTACAATGGCAGACAACAATGCAAACTACCCACAGACTGCACACAGCACAGCCAGTGATTTTCATACAGAGCGCTACGTAACGTTGCCAATAAGCAAACATAAACAGCCTACTTACAAATTTAGTATTGGAGGGCAGCGTGGAGGGTAAGAATCGTAGGGGGAGACCAAGAGATGAATATACTAAGTAGATTCAGAAGGATGTAGGTTGCAGTAGGTTCTGGGAGATGAAGAAGCTTGCACAGGATAGAGTAGCATGGAGAGCTGCATCAAACCAGTGTCAGGACTGAAGACCACAACAACAACAACATGTATTTTCACATGATTTTGCCAGAATATCTTATAATTTACGAGGTAGTTCTCGATATCCCAACTGAAGTTTTAATACCTATAATTGTATGGGTTACCTAACTCCAGAGAATCAGAAAAGGTCTTTTTCCCCTAACTCCTCAGGCTTTCCCACTGATATGCCGCGGAGGATTAGCCGAGCGGTCTAGGCGCTGCAGTCATGGACTATGCGGCTGGTCCCGGCGGAGGTACGAGTCCTCCCTCGGGCATGGATGTGTGTGTTTGTCCTTAGGATAATTTAGGTTAAGTAGTGTGTAAGCCTAGGGACTGATGACCTTAGCAGTTAAGTCCCATAAGATTTCACACACATTTGAACATTTTTTTCCCAGTGATATAATGACATCTTGTGCTGGTGGGTGCTCTGCCGGATATCAGTGTCGTAATTGCACGATATTTCGGTAACGTTGCTCGTAACCGTCAACACGTGCGGCCAGAGACTGCTCGTCGAGTGTATCTGGTCCAGTATTTACAGGGCTATTACAAATGATTGAAGCGATTTCATAAGTTCACTGTAGCTCCATTCATTGACATATGGTCACGACACACTACAGATACGTAGAAAAACTCAGGGTCGGCCTGCAGTGAGCGAAGAAACAGTTGAACCCGTGCTGGCAAGTTTCACGCGTAGCCCGCGGAAGTCGACGAATAAAGCATGCAGGGAGCTAAACGTACCACAGCCAACGGTTTGGAAAATCTTACGGAAAATGCTAAGGCAGAAGCCTTACCGTTTAGAATTGCTACAAGCCCTGACACCCGATAACAAAGTCAAACGCTTTGAATTTTCGGAGCGGTTGCAACAGCTCATGGAAGAGGATGCGTTCAGTGCGAAACTTGTTTTCAGTGATGAAGCAACATTTTTTCTTAATGGTGAAGTGAACAGATACAATGTGCGAATCTGGGCGGTTGAGAATCCTCACGCATTCGTGCAGCAAATTCGCAATTCACCAAAAGTTAACGTGTTTTGTGCAATCTCACGGTTCAAAGTTTATGGCCCCTTTTTCTTCTGCGAAAAAAACGTTACAGGACACGTGTATCTGGACATGCTGGAAAATTGGCTCATGCCAGAACTGGAGACCGACAGCGCCGACTTCATCTTTCAACAGGATGGTGCTCCACCGCACTTCCATCATGATGTTCGGCATTTCTTAAACAGGAGGTAGGAAAACCGATGGATCGGTCGTGGTGGAGATCACGATCAGCAATTCATGTCATGGTCTCCACGCTCTCCCGACTTAACCCCATGCGATTTCTTTCTGTGGGGTTATGTGAAAGATTCAGTGTTTAAACCTCCTCTACCAAGAAACGTGCCAGAACTGCGAGCTCGCATCAACGATGCTTTCGAACTCATTGATGGGGACATGCTGCGCCGAGTGTGGGAGGAACTTGTTTATCGGCTTGATGTCTGCCGAATCACTAAAGGGGCACATATCGAACATTTATGAATGCCTAAAAAAACTTTTCGAGTTTTTGTATGTGTGTGCAAAGCATTGTGAAAATATCTCAAATAATAAAGTTATTGTAGAGCTGTGAAATCGCTTCAATCATTTGTAATAACCCTGTATATCTGTCGCCTTCCCCCTCCTCTGGCGGTTGCAGACATTCCCTCTGCGGTCGCGTTCCGTTTTAAGTCCGCTGAGGTTGTGACTGTCCCCTCTGCGGTCCCCACCCGTCGTTTTCCACCCACTGCGGTCCTGCGTGTACAGTCAGCGCCCATTGGATCTGCTCCTGGACGTTCCATCTTCGGTTCTCTGCGCCTGATACTCAGTCTAGTGTTCGTTTTACACATCCATGCCTTCCGTTCTTCTATTCGTGGAGCGCTGCAGCCGTTCCCATTGCTCCTCTAAGAATTCCAGAACAGGATTCCTGGCTATACTTAACTGGTACCCCATGTCGCGGTTCATGAGACTGTCAGTCACTTTCATCTAAACTGATTCCGTTGTAACACTCCCCCAAAATCTGGGTGTCTGTGCTAGAGACTTGCTCGTAATTCATGGTATGATCTAGTTCTAGACAGTGCTCAGCAATGACTGATTTCGTCACCTGCCTTACGCGGGTGTACCTCTGGTGTTCTTTGCAGCCAATATCCCCTGTTCTTGTCGTCTGGCCTAGGGAGGCCCCGACACGTTGGCAATCCCTGGTTTCTGTAACCACCAGTCCCCCTATCTTGCTGGACGGGCAGAAAACACACGTTTACAGAGGATCCTACTGATTCAGACAGAAATACATCCAGCATAGGACAGATACGCCACCTTCTTTACTTCATCTTACTCTGCTTCTGGAACCTGTGGTGATCTATTTCAGTCAGTAGACTTTCTTGGGCGGACAGGGCATTTGCTCTGTGGACCAATGTCGTAAGTACCCCATTCTTCTGCACAGGGTGGTGATAGGGACTGGCCTGCAGATATAAATCAGTGTGTGTGTGGGTTTTCAATACACACTGTGGCCAACGGATCGATCTGCTTTCCTTTTGACTAGTACATTCTGAAATGACAACTGGCCATTCTTCTGCAGTTCAATGATGAACTTGATAATTTTTGTGGCATGCGTGAAGACGTTCAAGAAACTCATTGAGTCTGTCCTTCCCATGAGGCCAGATCATAAAGGTGTCATCCACATACCTGAAGAAGCAAGTGGGTTTGTAGCTGGCTGTCCCTAATGCTCACTCCTCAAATCTCTCCACAAACATGTTTGCAACCACAAGAGATAATGGGCTGCACTTAGCTACATGTTCAGTTTGCTTGTAGTATTGGCCCCTGTTCAGAAAATACGTGTTTGTCAGTGTATGCCTGAACAGGTCCAACAGAGCACTGTCACAATTTCTCCACAATCAGTTGTAGTAGGTCTTTCTAATGAACAGCGATAGCACATCAAAACTGGCCATGAAATTTGAATCTGTGATGCTTAGTTGTTCGTGATGTTGCAGGAAATCTTCTAAGTTTCAGATGTGGTGAACACATTTCTCTATATACAGATACAGCAGTTTTTTCAGGTACTTGTCTGTTGCATACGTAGATGCCCCAATATTACTGACAATTGATGTAGGGGCACGTCTTTCTTGTATCTTTTAGGCAGACCTCGTAGTCCAGGTGGCACTGGTGCACTTGCTCATAGTTGTATGACGATCTTATCGCTGTTTCCTTCAGCACAGCCCTGGTCTTCCTGTCCACCTTGTCACTGGGGTCACGCACAAAAGTTCTATATGCTGGGTCCTTCAGAAGTTGGCATACTTTCTCGTCATAATCCACCCACTGCTGAATGACTGTAGAATTTCCTTTGCTGTTGGTGGTATTACAATACTGTTGTCTTCCTGGAGCTTCTTGAGTGCAAGCCTCTCCTCAGTTGTGGTCTTCGATTTTGGAGGCCTGGCGTTGGTTACAGCCCTGCAAGGCTCTAGGAGTTTGTCCTCTGCCACATTAGGTGGTATTGTGTCTGCAACTTGCTCTACTACACTGATGAAACCTGAAATGGGCACATTTCTAGGGGTTGTTGTGAAGTTGAGACCCTTTCTCACAAGGGAACCTCCCGATCGCACCCCTCTCAGATTTAGTTATAAGTTGGCTCAGTGGATAGGCGTTGAAAAACTGGACACAGATCAATCGAGAAAACAGGAAAAAGTTGTGTGGAACAATGAAAAAAATTAGTAAAATATACAAACTGAGTAGTCCATGCACAACGTATACCACATCAACGAAATTGTAGCATAAGGAGCGCCGTGGTCCCGTGGTTAGCGTGAGTAGCTGCGGAACGAGAGGTCCTTGGTTCGAGTCTTTCCTCGACTGAAAATTTTACTTTCTTTATTTTCGCAAAGTTATGATCTGTCCGTTCGTTCATTGACGTCTCTCTTCACTGTAAGAAGTTTAGTGTGTGTTTTGCGACCGCACCGCAAGACCGTGCGATTAGTAGACGAAAGGACGCGCCTCTCCAATGGGAACCGAAAACATTTGATCGCAAGGTCATAGTTCAACCGATTCCTCCACAGGAAAACATCTGATATATTCTATACGACACTGGTGACGGCATGTGCGTCACATGACAGGAATATGTTGTCGACCCACCTAACTTGTACACTTAGCGAATGGGTAAAAAGATTCTTCTACCTTGCCCGAATTAGGTTTTCTTGTGGATGTGACAATCACTTCCAAAAAAGTGATGAAAATATAAGAGTTTGTCACGTAAGTTGAAAATAAAAAATTAAACTTTTCACTCGAGGGAAGACTTGAACCTAGGACCTCTCGTTTGGTAGCTGCTCTCGCTAACCACGGGACCACGGCGCTCCGTGACACCCATTGTCCTTTATGTTGCCTATCTTCGCATGGACTACTCAGTTTGTATATTTTACTAATTTTTTTCATTGTTCCACACAACTTCTTCCTGTTTTCTCGATTGATCTGTGTTCAGTTTTTCAAGGCCTATCCACTGTGCCAACTTATAACTAAATCTGAGGGGGGTGCGATGGGGAGGTTCCCTTGTCAGTACTCTTATGCTTGTGTCATCAACGTGTATGCCACTTAGACTCATCACAGTGCGAGTCTGCTCCACCTGCTGTGGTTTCTCCTCATGCAGTCAAACTATGCAAATTGGAAAGATGAGGCATTCCTTCAGGCACATTCCACAAAAGACCAGGAGGCATCCTCGAATACCTCAGGCTGAGCCAAGTTAATTCAACAGGACTGTGTTTTGAGCGCTCAGTGGAAATGAGAACATGTTGTAATAGCTTGATCAACGATGTACGATGCATGAGGCCAGCTGCACAGGAAGATGTCTCCTGCAACACGAGGTAGGAAAAAGACAGGACAAGCACTTACAAGAACTGGAAGCTGGACGCAGCCTTTGCTACTGCGTGTGGATGCGTGTCCAATCTGAAGGAGGTCTGCATCCCTCAGAGTACATTCACGTGTGTTACACAAACATTCCATCTGTCATTGTCACTTTGTACAATCAGACAGAGAAAATGTACAAACTATAAAAACTCCAATAACATCATCCGATAATGAACTCGATAAGATTTTGCTGCATCCCTCTCACACCATAGGTTGGGAAACAAATACTGCCTGCTTGTAGATATTGCTTGTATGTGGCGATCCTATTAAATATGCATTTACTGAACCGTAAGTGCAGGTCGCCTGTGATCGAAGTTGCTTGCACAGACCAGTGTAAGGCTTCATTGCCTGTACAGTAGGAGCGCCATATCCCACAGCTGAAAGTGTGGGTCCCTGTGTTGTTGTTCGATACATTGTTTTTCCTGGCGTTACGCGTCCACACAGTGTATGACTGCATATTTGTAAACTGACATAAATTTTGTTTTTCCACCACGACTTCGAAGTTTGCGTCAGGTTCTACACTGACATTAACACGTCTTGGTCTATTGGCTCTGACTAAAACTAGACATAGCATGGTGTAAATTATGCTGCTGTTCCCACGACATACAGGATAATAGAAATAAAAGACAGAGGCAGAGTTTCTTATTGACAAAAATGCGGAAGACATCACAAAAAACAGAAAATGGAAGAGTTTTGTAATATTGATGAAACCTTCTAAACAGCTGTCTGAAGGTGATTAATGACCTCCACATTTAAACTCATCTTTCACAGTGAGGGGGTAGCAGATGTGTTGGCAGTCCATTTTGATTGATTTCTCATATTGTGGTCACATATGCGATCACTGTTTCGGTGCTAGCCATACCCAGAAGGTATTCTCCACCGAGACTCTCTCTCCATCTCAAACAAGTAATGTTCATCAATAATTATGTGGTAATCAACAGTGCACCAGTCAATATACTGCCATAAATATGACAGGTGATAGTGTGATCAGTTTGAGCAATTTCACTACTTTTTTCGATATTTCAATGCCGACAAATGATATGGCAGCATGCTTACAAATTTCTGCATCATCGCTAAACCATCACTCCACAACATTGCGTGAACTTCATAGTAGTTTGAAAATGTAGACAGTTGACCATACAGTACGCCCATTCATTGTTAATTCTCGAACATATACAGTATACATCAAAGTATACCTGACAGTGTCTTAAACCAATCGCCCGCATCCCGTGGTCATGCGGTAGCGTTCTCGCTTCCCACGCCCGGGTTCCCGGGTTCGATTCCCGGCGGGGTCAGGGATTTTCTCTACCTCGTGATGGCTGGGTGTTGTGTGCTGTCCTTAGATTAGTTAGAGTTTAGTAGTTCTAAGTTCTAGAGGACTGATGACTGTAGCAGTTAAGTCCCATAGTGCTCAGAGCCATTTGAACCATTTTTTTTCTTAAACCAATCTACATATTTGTACCATTTCGATCATAGTGCGTAATTTACCATTACGTATGCCCATCTTTCCCTATGCGGATGAGAGTCGCAGAGTGTTTTCACATTTTTGGGACGAAGTTGGAGACTGAAAGATCTCGTCGGATCGTTTTGAAGAACCCACCCTACGACACAGTCACTGATTTAATTTTGCAGCTGAAGAAGTAGGACGCTACTATATGCGCTACATCCACGTCTCGTCAAGGTACAAAGCTAGCTGAATCTGTGGCTGTTGTTAAGCGAAGACTGTTCTGCACAAATCTTATTCATAGCACTCATTCAAGTGCACAAGATCTCTCCAGATACGGTACGTCGAGGAGGTTAGCACCCCTTATAGGTGTATAGTAAACATGAGGGTATTGTGGTGATATAACACATGGTTAAGAAGGAAATGGGTGGTTTTATGCATGATGGAGCGGCAGGCAGACGGAGATTGAAGCATTTTATATAAATTAGCTGCTCTATAATTCCTGAAGTATTGTTCCAGTGTCTGGGGTCAGTAACAAGAAGGTATTCGTAAGAGAGAAATGATTGAAGACCATAACCACATGCACCCTAATGCAGGATGTAAAGGTCCAATGTCTGACGTAAGTTCACCCAGCAAGTTTTCTTTCCCACTTATTACAGTGACAAACTTTAAGAAGATAAAACTACCTCTCTCTACATCAAAGAAATAAACGCGTAGAATCCTTGTCATACACGCACAATATAGCTTTGAGAAGTGTGTAGCACCCACTTTTTATATCCGATCACAAATCAGAAATTATACTGTGTTCGCACGAGACCTATAAATTGATCGACAGCATTGAAGAATGCATCTCACAAGAAAACAGACAAACACATAGCAGAGGTGTTTGACATGTGAAATTATGCGCCATGTACCACCAACTCTTCAAATAGGACATCTATTAAGCAGATGTGTGTAAAGGAATTGCAGTACCTCTTAAACACCTGCCACTAACTTACAATCACCGCAGTTACGAAACTGAAGACTCGATCTGATGCACCAAGATGAGGCAGAGAAATGGAGTAAGTCATGTAGATCTTCGTTCATCTAGAGTATGGTGCCAAAACAAGGTTTCCCATCGATGGACTTGTATCATCAAACATGAGTTGGATGTCCTCTGATGACTATGGTATGGAGAGGTTTGCTGTTAACGATCACAGGTATATAGTGCTCTAAGTCGCACACAGAGCATGCTGTTGTATATGAGTCGAATGCAGGTTATACCACATGTCTCATAAACCCCAAGAGAACAATGGGAAAAATGCCCTGTAACAACATATTTCTCTCTCTAGAATGCATCATCAGTCTACCATTAAATCATACCTATTTTCAACTCCATCTCAACCCATCACACCACCCATTTTCTGCCATCCCTGTATGCAGATGCAATTTAGTTTAGAGGCAAATATCTCCCTTTTCCAGGTATGCATCAATGACAGCAGTCAGCTTGCGTGCATCACTGTTATGACGTGACGTCGAATGGGAAGTGACTCCCAGTTGGACCCCAGCGTTTAGGTGTTGTTTTGGATAGCTGGTCTGCTATTTCCGGCATGTTAAGTCACCTTTTGCCCAGGGCAGCCTGGCGTCACTCCCCGTTTTGTAAACATTTAACGTGTTACATGGACATCTATAAAGTAATTTTTTTATTTGCTCGGGAATGAACTGAGCTAATTTGCAACTTGTTCTGCTGCTTGTGTTATTTGGGTTCTTAACGAACTGGTGTGCGTTTCTTACATCGCTTTCATATTGCAAATTATTGCTCTTTAACAAAAATTATCTGTGCCACATTGCTTTAAATCACCTACTGATTGTAATTCATTGTTCTTTTAAGTATTGAAATCTATGTGGCTCACTTCTTTAAGTCAGTTTTTGTAATTGTAATTTGCTTCCTTGCTTAAGAAGCAAGCTATTTGTGATACTATGGTATTGTCTTAAAGATGGGCACGTGTGACTGTCTCTTAGCTGTTTTATAACTACTGTCTTTGAATAAGTTGTTAATTTATTTATTTGGTGGTTGTTGTTTTTAAGGAGTGATATTATAGGGGCCTTGACCTTCCATGCTAAGTGTACCCCTCATCCCAACTTCTTTGGTCACAACTGTTACTGCAATAAAAATACAGTAGAATGTTGTTAAAAAACTATACAGCAACTGTTTTTAACGTACTTTTAATTGACACCGAAGGTTGTGTCTGGCTGAAACTACAGATAATAACATTGTAAGTACTTTTGCTAAGTTCTAAATCACTTAATCAGTCCTGCACAGGCTCAAACTCACCATCCATTCTGTAGTTGTGCATTGCAGTCCCACAGAAATATTATCCTTACTAGAGGATGTGTGTACATTCACTGCGATCAGCAGGCTTATAATATATGTGTCGGTATGTAAAGCACTGTGGTCAGTGTTCTGGCATATGTAAAAGAATGACTTTGTCCTGTCATAAGGAGACTATGGATTTGATGTGGAGAATTGTGATTTCAGCACATTGATAGTGGTACGGGAGGAGGGGATTATGAAAGTTTTTTTTTACGTGGAAAATTATGTGCAGTCATAACAATGATACAGATTTGGAAATATCCAGAGCCACAGTCGTCCGGGGGTGGGGGGGGGGGGGAGGTATTTCCAATACTTCACTCATTGACGAATGTCACCGTATTGGCGCTATGATCGTAATATTTAATTCTAATTACACTGCTAATATGTGGCTGGTTTCCTCGGACGATTCTGCCTGGCCTGCAGGGCGCATGGTGGAGGTAACTCATGGCTGGAACCTCTTAATGCTGGTCCCTTTAATCCCACAAACCAACCAACAAACCTCTTGATGCTGAGCCACCCAAACTGGACAGCCTGAGATACAACATACATCTGACCTAAATGTTTCACCCTCTTGGAGGGTGATTAGCGAACTAATATTCAGTATCTATTGGGCTGCCTTCGTGGTCGCATGTGTTCGGAGTATTCTCCATGGAAATTGGAAATTTGAGAAGATCCAATTTGGGTGAGTGCTTGCACTTAACAATTATTAACCCCCTTCTCTCTCCCCCCCCCCCCCCCTCCGCCCATTTAAATTGACTAGTTGACTGCTTGTGCTGCCATTCTGCGCATTCCCTGTCTTTGTTTGGGTGAGAGAACATAGACTGTGGTGTGTGTTGTGTGGATCTAGCTGGGGAAACACAAGTGGAAGAGGCATTTGCTGGTTATCTAGATATGAGAAGCACATACAGTTATAAGTTCAAACGGTTCCAATGGCTCTGAGCACTATGGGACTGCACCTAACTAACCTAAGGATATCACACACACACACACACATGCCCGAGGCAGGATTCGAACCTGCAACCGTAGCGGTCGCACGGTTCCAGACTGAAGCGCCTAGAACCGCTCGGCCAGACCGGCCGGCACAGTTGTAAGTATTAACAACTTAGTTGCCTTTATAAAGTACAAGGAAGCGTTAGAATCTGTTATATCACTGGCATCGGTATTCATTAATAAATACGAGTGGAACTAAGGTTTCCTCTACTTTCGAGTTGTCACTTAAAGAAAGATCTTCACAATCGAAATAAGCTTCTGGATACTCACTGATTTGTCGCATATCCCACATAATGGTGTGGTGAAATTTGGGGCTCTACAGATATAATTTCCACTCCGTATCTTCAGAATTATGCTGTGTAAGCAGTCGGTAGCCAACTGCTATGTGTTTGATATCGAGTACCGTCGCGTAAACGGTATGATATTCTGACAGACCATGCGAAGATATGTCCACTGTTTCACCCCGTACTTTGGAGATGTTAGCAGATCATTGCAGGAATCACAGTAGTAGACACGCCAAATTCGAAACAGTTCCATTGGCGGACGCTTTTGAGCCAGGGGAATCAACTCAGCCCGTTGTAGCCCATTCAGAGAGAGGCCGCTGTCTGTGTAGTAACTTGTGATTGCACATCAAGACAGCGTGAGGGGGAGGGAGGGGAATGGTTGAGGCGTTGACTCATGACCGTTGTCCGTGGTTGGTAACTGACCGACGGCTGTTACTGCGATTATATATAGTAACTGTTCTTATGATTTTTTGAACATGTATGCCATCACAGTGTATGTATGAGTGTTTAGTGGTCGATACCTAAATGCTCAATGCGGAAGTGATGAGTTCGTATGGTGCAGGACACGAACTGTGTTTTACTCCAGCGATATTGTAAGGTGGTACAATCGTTTATGGTCATTCATCCTGGTCTGAGATTTCCCGTATTTCTTGATATGTAGACCTGTCTTGCGGGGTTTAAATGTCACTGCAATGTGACTACTGTATGTTTCTTGATCTGTACGAAATTGTTTGCCGCTGATATTCTAGTAATTTATCCATCTGTGGAAAGTGGTGGACAGCACTCCCACACTGGCAGCAGCGGTTTGGCAGATACATTCAATGAGAACCATTTAGAATTCTCCTTTCACAGGAAGTTCTATGACGTTAGAGAGTCACAAGAAATCCCTTGTCCAGGGACCAGGAGCCTCTACACACTGGTTCAAACAAGACAGGCGCAATGTATCTATTTAAAGTTCTGTGATGTATGAGAGTCACATGAGGGCTTCTTCGTTCGACGGGTTCCGGGACATGTCCAAGCAGACGAGCCTACTTTGTTTCAGACAGGATGGATGCTGTCGCCCACCTGCCATTGTGGCTTTAGAACATCTCCAGAGCAGTAGTTGTAGGACATGAATAATTCACCGAAAATTTTATTAGTTTTTGTCGTCTGTAGGACCGTGCTTCGAATACTCTTCGCGTTTTTTTTTTTTTTCACAATCTGTTGTGGGATTAGAAAAAACAGTACTGGACATTAAAACTGATACACCACGAATATGACGTGCTACAGACGCGAAATTTAACCGAAAGGAAGAAGATGCTGTGATATGCGAATGATTAGCTTTTCAGAGCATTCACATAAGGCTGGCGCCGGTGACGACACCTACAACGTGCTGACATGAGGAAAGTTTCCAAACGATTTCTCATACACAAAAAGTAATTGACCGGCGTTGCCTGGTGAAACGTTGTTGTGATGCCTCTTGTAAGGAGGAGAAATGCGTACCATCACGTTTCCGACTTTGATAAAGGTCGGATTGTAGCCTATCGCGATTACGCTTTATCGAATCGCGACATTGCTGCTAGCGTTGGTCGACATCTAATGACTGTTAGCAGAATATGGAATCGGTGGCTTCAGGAGGGTAATACGGAACGCCGTGCTGGATCCCAACGGCCTACGGCCTCGTATCACTAGCAGTCGAGATGACAGCCATCTTACGCGCATGGCTGTAACGGATCGTGCAGCCACGTCTCGACCCCTGACTCAGCAGATGGAGACGTTTGCAAGACAACAACCATCTGCACGAACAGTTCGACGACATTTGCAGCAGCGTGGACTATCAGCTCGGAGACCATGGCTGTGGTTACCCCTGAAGCTGCATCACATACAGGAGCGCCTGCGATGGTATACTCAACGACGAACCTGGGTGCACGAATGGCAAAACGTCATTTTCTCGGATGAATCCAGGTGCTGTTTACAGCATCATGAATGTCGCATCCGTGTTTGGCGACATCGCGGTGAACGCACATTGGAAGCGTGTATTCGTCATCGCCATACTGGCGGATCACCCGGCGTAATGGTATGGGGTGCCACTGGTTACACGTCTCGGTCACCTCGTGTTTGCATTGACGTCACTTTGAACAGTGGACGTTACATTTCCGATGTGTTACGACCCGTTGCTCTACCCCTCATTCAATCCCTGCGAAACCCTACATTTCAGCAGGATAATGCACGACCACACTTTGCAGGTCCTGTATGGGCCTTTCTGGATACAGAAAATGATCGACTGCTGCACTGTCCAGCATATTCTCCAAATATCTCACCAATTGAAAACGTCTGGTCAATGGTGGCGGAGCAACTGGCTCGTCACAATACTGCAGTCACTACTCCTGATGAAGTGAGCTATCCTGTTGAAGCTGCATCGGCATCTGAACCTGTACACGCCATCCGTGCTCTGTTTGACTCAATGCCCAGGCGTATCAAGGCCGTTATTACGGACAGAGGGGGTTGTTCTGGGTACTGATTTCTCAGAATCTATGCACCCAAATTGCGTAAAATGTAATCACATGTCAGGTCTAGTATAATATATTAGTCCAATGAATAACCGTTTATCATCTGCATTTCTTCTTGGTGTAGCAATTTTAATGGCCAGTAGTGTATGTTATGAACTTTTAAGATGTAGTTCTTCTGATTTTCACGTCTGTGCTTAGACACCGGTCTTCTTCGCGAAGTGAGGAAAATAAAATACAAGAATCTTAACATCGCTGACTTCAGCACAAAATATGAACTAAGCCCAATCAACCTTTCAGAAAAGTGATGAACACCATAGCAGCTATAGCACTCAGAATTTTTTCCCTCACTGACAGTGCCTTCAAACAAGCAGCTACAACACGAATTGTGGTTAGCGTTCTGTTTAGATGTCCGGAGATATTTATTTCATAGTATCATCGTTTTCTCATGTAAAATCGTATATTGTAGCTGATATCGGTTTTGGGATCCATTTTCCACAAAAGCCGACGAAGTTTCTCAGGAATGAAGGCTAATATGTTTCACAAGTTTGTGCCAGAACCCCCCCCCCCCCCCCACACACCATTTTGTTAGGGGTATGTGTTCAAATGTGGCCAGATATATTGCAAAATTGAAGGAAGTTAGTGTGCAGCGATCTTTTTTTGAAAGTGTATTTAGAGACCACATCCTCAGGGATAAGAGAAAAATGTGGCATTTACCACAAAAGCGTCCGCCCCAGTAGCTGAGTGGTCAGCGTGACGGATTGCCGTCCTCCGGGCCCGGGTTCGATTCCCGGCTGGGTCGGAGATTTTCTCCGCTCAGGGACTGGGTGTTGTGTTGTGTTCATCATCATTTCATCCCCATCCGGCGTGCAGGTCGCCCAATGTGGCGCCGAATGTAATAAGACCTGCGCCAAGGCGGCTGGACCTGCCCCGCGAGGGGCCTCCCGGCCAATGACGCCAAACGCTCATTTCCATTTCACCACAAAAGCGTGTGAAGTGTCTAAGGGAGGAAGGCTGGGAGTTTCCACGAGTGTGCTGCGATGTTATTAGAGATAGTGTGCAAGTGTGGTGGTGGTATTTCTCACAATAAAACGTGTAAGTATTTCACAAATTGTTTATTTATTCTTGCATCATCTGCAAAGCTCTGTCTCTCTCTCTCTCTCTCTCTCTCTCTCTCTCTCTCTTTCTTTGTGTAGTAGTACATTTAGTTTCTGTGACATCTTGAAGACATGTATGTTACAATGTTCTGGACATTGCTTGAACGCCAGATGTAATAACTCCTGAGGCAGTTCACACTCAAGGACAAGAGATATCCATGCCATTTGTGTGAGGTTGGAGGCTGTTGACATTCCCAAAATGACATTAAGTGCTTAGAACATTGCCACCCTATGGCTACCAAGTGCTGGCGCTGCGAACCTGGCGTGTTGATTTTTCTTGTGCGCGGCTCGGACACTCGCAGTTCCATGTCCCTCCGAAACACTCCAACTCCAGGCAGCTTGTGCAGGTGGCGAGATGTCAGAATGTTTCCCAGATATATTGAAGCGATTTGCGACAGTGTAAATATATGGTTCCTTATATGATTGGAGTGAAAAAGCGCTGCAGTTGTTTAACGTCATTAAACTGTTTAAAACACCAGCATCAACTTCAATGTATATTACAATTTCTGAAATAAATGAACAATAATATGAAACAAATTGTTTAAAAATTGCTTTGTACACGCTATATTAAACTATGGTCGTGGGATCGTCCCAGTTTATCAGGGCCGCCATCTTGGATTACATCACAGGAGGGGGAGGATGGGAGGGCAAACAGTGCTCTCTAGTAACGTTGCTGTGAACTAGGTCAGTTGGACTTTGGACTTCACAGGTTAACACACTGGATGGAGCTATTGTCTAGTGCTCAATCAATGACAACTCAACTCGTTTAAATGAACATAGAGCACAATGCATACAAAATGAAGACTTATTTCAGCCCTATCCAGCAGCCCAGCACAGAGTGAATCCTTTCTCCACCAGTTTCCAGTGGGAGAGGAGATGGGGGAGAGGTTGGTGGGAGGAGTGAAAGAGTGTTGGACTTAGGTTAGTGGAGGTAGCCCAATTGACCTATTTTCCTGTCAAAATTAGAATTTCCCACCGTGATGTTAGTGCGACATTGCCACATCTATGGCCTCCATCTTGGATCGGCCATCTTAAATAAATTTGGCATCAGTGCAGGGTAGGGTGATGCCAGGTTTGCCCTACTACTGCAAACTACAGGTGACGCCTGTAAGTTGTTGAGGTATTTTCAGAATGCTACTTTTCTTAAACGAACAGGTTAATGAAGTTACTCGATCAAAAGGCTTCCTACAATACACGAAATTCACATGAATCGACTTACCAGTATAAAACCTGTGATGTGAAAGGAAAGTCCAGATGAAGCTGCATGTGAGGGTTTTTCTTTTCTCTATAAGGCGCCTATTGGTAGAGATGAACAAATACGAGGTGCATTCAAGTTCTAAGGCCTCCGATATTTTTTCTCTGGACTGGAAAGAGATAGATTGTTTTAAAATGAGACCGCATTCATTGTCAATACGTCCCAGATATGGCAGCACTGTACGGCAGATGGAATTTTACCGCCAGCGGCGAGAATGAGAACTGTTTTAAATACTTAAAATGGCGACGTTTTCCTTACTTGAACAGGGTCCAATCATTAGTTTTCTGAATTTGCGTGGTGTAAAACCAATTGAAATTCATCGACAGTTGATGGAGACATGTGGTGATGGAGTTATGGATGTGTCGAAAGTGCGTTCGTGGGTGCGACAGTTTAATGAAGGCAGAACATCGTGTGACAACAAACCGAAACAACCTCTGGCTCGCACAAGCCGGTCTGACGACATGATCGAGAAAGTGGAGAGAATTGTTTGGGGGGATCGCCGAATGACTGTTGAACAGACTGCCTCCAGAGTTGGCATTTCTGTGCGTTCTGTGCACACAATCCTGCATGACGACATGAAAATGCGAAAAGTGTCATCCAGGTGGGTGACACAAATGCTGACGGACGACCACATGGCTGCTCGTGTGGCATGTTGCCAAGCAATGTTGACGAGTAACGACAGCATGAATGGGACTTTCTTTTCGTCGTATGTGACAATGGATGAGACGTGGATGCCATTTTTCAATCCAGAAACAAATCGCTAGTCAGCCCTAGGGAAGCACACAGATTCACCGCCACCAAAAAAATTTCGGGTAACCGCCAGTGCTGAAAATATGATGGTGTACATGCTCTGGGACAGCGAGGGAGTAATCCTTACCCATTGCGTTCCAAAGGGCACTACGGTAACAGGTGAATCCTACGAAAATGTTTTGAAGAACAGATTTCTTCCTGCACTGCAACAAAAACGTCCGGGAAGGGCTGCGCGTGTGCTGTTTCACCAGGACAACGCACCCGCACTCGAGCTAACGTTACGCAACAGTTTCTTCGTGATAACAACTTTGAAGTGATTCCTCATGCTCCCTACTCACCTGACCTGGCTCCTAGTGACTTTTGGCTTTTTCCAACAATGAAAGATACTCTCCGTGGCCGCACATTCACCAGCCGTGCTGCTATTGCCTGAGCGATTTTCCGGTGGTCAAAACAGACTCCTAAAGAAGCCTTCGCCGCTGCCATGGAATGATGGCGTCAGCGTTGTGAAAAATGTGTACGTCTGCAGGGCGTTTACGTCGAGAAGTAACGCCAGTTTCATCGATTTCGGGTGAATAGTTAATTAGAAAAAAAATCGGAGGCCTTAGAACTTGAATGCACCTCGTACATGGTGTTCCGGTAAGTCAACTACCGTTTTTGACATTGCATGGCGAACGCAACAGAAGTTTTATTATTCTTAAAAAGGTGTTGACTACTACAGGGCAAGCGCTTGTGGTGACCAGAGGAAAAAGTAACACTTGACCAAACAAACTTAAAGGAGAAACCGTTTCCAAAGTACATAAAGTATATAGACATTTAGAGGCCGCAAATCACGTCGTACTATTCATGATAGCAAACAGTTATTTTTATCACAAGAACTTAATATTCGAAAGTTGCAACTGTTATATTCGAGAAAAATCCTGCAAACTCTGTTTATTACGAACAGTGTCAACCGACTACAACATAAGATTAGAGGTCCCCAGAAGTGACAATTTCTCATTACGTGGCATATTTGGAGCCGACTGATCTAAACTTGATTTACAGGTAAACAATGAGAAAGGTGGATCTCAGATACAAAATGTGAATATGGACATGGATGTGTGTGATCTCCTTAGGTTAGTTAGGTTGAAGTAGTTCTAAGTTCTAGGGGACTGATGACCACAGCAGTTAAGTCCCATAGTGCTCAGAGCCATTTGAGCCATTTTTTTGTGAATATGGAGAAACAACACATAATGAATTACACTACTGGCCATTAAAATTGCTACACCAAGAAGAAATACAGATGATAAATGGGTATTCATTGGACAAATATATTATACTAGAAATGACATGTGATTACATTTCCACGCAATTTGTGTGCATAGATCCTGAGAAATCAGTACCCAGAACAACCACCTCTGGCCGTAATAACGGCCTTGATACGCCTGGGCATTGAGTCAAACAGAGCTTGGATGGCGTGTGGAGGTGAAGCTGCCCATGAAGCTTCAATACGATACCACAGTTCATCAAGAGTAGTGACCGGCCTATTGTTACGGGCCAGGTGCTCGACCACCATTGACCAGACGTTTTCAATTGGTGAGAGATCTGCAGAATGTGCTGGCCGGGGCAGCAGTCGAACAATTTCTGTATCCAGAAAGGCCCGTACAGGACTTGCAGCATGCGGTCGTGCATTATCCTGCTGAAATGTACGGTTTCCCAGGGATCGAATGAAGGGTAGAGCCACGGGTCATAACACATCAGAAATGTACCATCCACTGTTCAAAGTGCCGTCAATGCGAAAAAGAGGTGTCCGAGACGTGTGACGGCGGGTGATACGACAGTATGGCTATGACGAATACACGCTTTCAATGTGCGTTCACCGCGATGTCACCAAACACGGATGCGACCATCATGATGCTGTAAACAGAACCTGTATCCATCCGAAAAAATGACGTTTTGCCATTCGTGCACCCAGGTTCGTCGTTGAGTACATCGTCACACGCGCTCCTGTCTGTGATGCAGAGTCAAGGGTAACCACAGCCATGGTCTCCGAGCTGATAGTCCAAGTTGCTGCAAACGTCGTCGAACTGTTCGTGCAGATGATTGTTGTCTTGTAAACGTCTCCATATGCTGTGTCAGGGATCGAGACGTTGCTGCACGATCCGTTACAGCCATGCGGATAAAATGCCTGTCCTCTCGACTGCTAGTGATACGAGGCCGTTGGGATTCAGCACTGCGTTCCGTATTACCTTCCTGAACCCACCGATTCCATATTCTGCTAACAGGCATTGGATCTCGACCAACACAAGCAGCAATGTTGCTATGCGATAAGCAGCAATCGCGATAGGCTACAATCCGTCCTTTCCCAAAGTCGGAAACGTGATGGTACGCATTTCTCCTCCTTACAAGAGGCATCATAACAACGTCTCACCAGGCAACGCCGGTCATATGCTGTTTGTATATGAGAAATCGGTTGGAATCTTTTTTCATGTCAGCATGTTGTAGGTGTTGCCACCGGCGCCAACATTGTGTGAATGCTCTGAAAAGATAATCATTAGCAAATCACAGTATCTTCTTCCTGTCGGTTAAATTTCGCGTCTGTAGCACGTCATCATCGTGGTGTAGCAATTTTAATGGCCAGTAGTGTAAAATGAACTACACAAGAAAAGAGCACACGAGTGTTAATATGTTAATCACGTTTGAAGCCCAGATAATCTGTAATTAATAAAACAATCTTTATGGATTACCAGAAAATTTTTCCGCTTCCGATATTTCAGCGAATGAAAGATGTTACCGCAGGCAGCTAACATTTTATTGATTCAATATTCATTTGCATTCTTCTGGGAAACCTGTAGCTTAAGTATATGACGAAACACTTCCCAACAGAGGAACTGTAGTGATTTTTCTGTTCTGCAATTTTGCCTGCCTCCACCTGTGAATTCAGTGTATTCTGCTATTACCGTTCTGCACATAATATAAACTCTGAGGTAATAGTTTGTGACAACAAAGATGGCAGACATCGTCTTCAGGTTTGTGACGTCCCCTTGTTTTCACCTCCAAGGCTAACACCAATATCAGCGAGTGCAGTTGTCTCCGGCTATCGAGTGCCTATCCCGTGAAGATATGGGACAAAACACATTTGAGGTCAATGTGCCTACATTTCCTGCTTGAGAGCCAAGTGACAGCAAGTAACATAAATATTTAATCCAAAACATTCACGCACAACGCGTGGACCAGCAAGCAGTACATTACTAACACTTCACATGAATTAAAACTCCACGACACACTAATGCTGCAAATAAGTGATCTCTACCTACGCTCAGTCTTTTCGCGTTATTGATTATTTACTACTTTAGAATTCTCTGTAAACATTTAGATACAGAAGGAAAAATACAGCCTTGTTTGCACAGGGTAGGTTTATTTAATCTTCGCATGTGATGCGTTACGACTATTCTAGGCATCGTCAGACAATTCGGGGAAATTACAAACTGGTGTAAGTATAAATTCCTATAAAAAATAATTAATTAAAAGTAACGGAAGGCAGACGAACATGATGGGAATATGGAGCACAGAGACGCATTATTGTTTCGGGGGGTGGTGAAGGGTATCAATTTCAACTCATATAATATTGCAGTATGACTGAGCTTACCGATAAAAACTCTTGCCAATCGTGATCGTGGCGTCGAACGTAAGTAGAAGTCCCAAAGGACATGGAGGTAACTACCAGGTAGCCACTGTCAATGCTTCTTTATATCATCTTAGGGTTGAAGCTCTTTTCTTCCGTGTTTGCTTTAACAATACGTATATTTGTGGATAAGGTCAGCCTTTAGCTAAACACTATTTTGTTTTTTAACCCAAACATATTTCACTGTAGTTCCAGCATCTTCAGTGTGCTTTTATTTTTCATCTGTTAAAGAGTGTTGTATACATTTAGCTAAAAGTTTTTAAATCGTAATTACAGATATTTAAAAAAACACATAAATAAATAAGGTATATAATAATAAGGCAAATAAAAAATAATAAAAATAATGATAAGGTAAATAGTAATAAAAATAAAGGTATGACTTTCGTAATTCAGGTGCTTTTTCAAATATAATTACCATTTAAAAACTCATAGCTACATGTATACAAATAGCAAAAAACAATCTTTATCTTTAAGAGATGAAAAATATAAGCCCTCTGAAGCTGCTGCAACTGCAGTGAAACACGTTTGGGTCAAAAAACAAAATTGTGCTTTGCTAAAGGTGGACGCTATCCAAAAACATACATCTTTATATCACCTAGAAGCAACACGAAAAAGCGTAATGACAGGGAAAAAAGCTACTGAAGTGTCAAAGGGCACCTAAGCTAGGCAAATAGGCTAATTCACTGAGCAGAAAGTTCACGAGTGAAAAATACACACATTCAATAGCTAGGCTTATACAGCTTTGGAAAACGAATGGGACTCTAATAACAGAAAAACCGTTTAAAAAACTTTAATAAAATATGAAGCCATAAGCAGCGGCCAGGTTTGTTTAAAGAAATGCATCACTATATCAAATAATATTTGATAATTCGAACAAACTTGTTCGTTTAGTAGATTCGAAGATTTGAGGAAGATATACTTAGAAATTGCAAACTCCTCCAACAAATTCAGTTGCTTGCCTTTGTTGGCCACGTGAACGATTTTAATATTTTCTAAATCTGGAGGCCGATGGCCAAAAGATTTGAGGCGCTGACGAAAGGGGAAAATTTTTTCGTCTTACCTTTCTTTGTCAGTAGTTGCTCATTAAACCTAACAGCGAAAGATCTCTATGTTTGACCGATTTCTCTGTGGAACTTCCTGTACACCTAATTTTGTAGACACCTGACATAGAGAATAAATTCCTGATAGGCTGCTCGTTATTGGGATCGTGTATTGCATGGGAGAGCCCTTAGAGAAAACCAGATGGACATTGGTATACCGAAGTAGCTTAGCCAGGCTGTACGAAAAAGATCCTAGAAATGGGATAGTAAAACATGTGATTTCCCACACCACAGACGTAGGCGAAGAATTATTAGTGGAGACTATAGCTGTTGCCACTCTGGTTTTTAGGCCGATGCTTTTGTCAATCTCTTTGAACCTGTATATTTTAAACAAAAATTCCCCATTAGTGAGAAAGTAATCCTGTACAGAAGATATGGGGATATTATTCTGATTATTATCAAAGGCACACGCGGAGAGATTGAGCCACGAAATGAGGAGTTTAATCAGTAAGTTAATCTTCAGCCATGAAACAATGGACAAAGATGGAATCTTTAATTATCGGCACCTTTCTCTACGGCTGAGTGACGGTGAAATTACCTTCTATATTTTCAGAAAGCCTTCTTCTAGTGTTTTAATTGTGCACCCTCTTCCAGTAATCCGAGGAGCTATAAACTCTGCCATTTTAGAGCTGCTACAATACGGATGTGTGAATTCCCTCTGTCTGCCAGCGATATCAGTAAAGAATTAGACAATCTTCGCTTTTTTCACATTAAAAGATTTACAGCCCTGCAATGGTGAACCGTTTATATAATGTACGAAAACGCTGTAGTCTCCACTATTAATTCTTCACTTACATCCGCGATGTGCGAAAGCATATGTGTCGCTATCCCACTTCTTTGGTCTTTTTCAGGCAACTTGGCTAAACTACTTCGATATACCAATGGTCAGGTTGTTTTTCCGAAGGGCTCTCCCATGCAACACACGCTCCCCCGTAACATTCTAAGTCAGGTGGCTGGAAAACTAGGTGTACACAATATTCCACAGAGAACATCGGTCAAACAGGGAGATCTTGCGCTGTTAGGCTTGACGATCTTCAACTGACAAAAAAAAAAAAAAAAAAAGGTCAGGTGCAAAAATTTTCCCCTTTTCTCCAGCACCACAAATCTTCTGGCCATCGTTCTCCAGATTCAGGAAACCTTAAAATCCTTCGCGTGGCCAACAAAGACCAGAAACAGTGTTTATTGGAAGAGTTTGAAATTTCTAAGCATACTTTTTCAAATCTTCGAATCTACCAAACGAACATGTCTGTTCGAAACATCAAACATTTTTGGATATAATGATGCATAGCTTTAAATGATGCTTCCCGCCTACATTACTTACTGAATAATTTATTTAAGCCTCAGAAATGAGCAAGTTAAGGTTTAGCTCGTCACCTTGTGAGCCTTTTCTCAAAAAAGATTCCACAGGGTCTCGACACTTGCTTGGTGGTCTAGTCGCCGCCATGACAGCACATTCTCACAGTGTTGTAAAAAAGACATGTTTGTGTTCATACGGTGGCGTCTTAATAGGTAAGCTATCATTGTTACAATCAGTTATTCCGTTTAGTGTTGCTTATGGCTGCGTTGTTTGGTATTTTTTTGCTGTTTCTTTACTCTTATTAGTGCGCATTTATTATATGGGTGTATTATGCACTCGTGAGATTTTTTTTCTGCTCACTGAATTTGCCTGTTTGCCTAAGTCAGGTACCCCTTGCACGCCTTGCAGTTTTCTTTTCCCTGCTGCCATTACTTTCTTTCGTGTTGCTTCTAGCGGATGTAAAGGAGTATTGACAGAGGCTGTCTGCCTGTTTCTCCCTGTTCATTTGAATCCTCGGTTAGCAGTTGGAAGAATTTTATCAGTGATGCCATGAAGCATTGACTGTGGCTGTCTGGCTGTTACCTCCCGGTTCTATGAGACTTTTAACTACATTCGACACCTTGCTCACGATTACCAAGAGTTTCTGTCAGTAAGCTCAGTCATGGTGCAATATTGTATGAGTTGAAATTTATAACCCCCACCACCACCGAAAACGGAAATGTGACGACCGAGCCAGGTGACGCAGCGGTTAGCACACCGGACTCGCATTCTGGAGGACAATGGTTCAAACCCGCGTCTGGCCATTCTGATTTAGGTTTCCTTTGATTTCCCTAAATCGCTTCAGTCAAATGCCGGGAGAGTTCCTTGGAAAGGGCACGAACGACTTCCTTCCCCATCCTTCCATAATCCCCTGGGACCGATTACCTCGCTGTGTGGTCCCCTCAGACGGCCGGAGTGGCCGACTGGTTCTAGGCGTTACAGTCCGGAACCGCGCGACCGCTACGGTCGCAGGTTCGAATCCTGCCTCGGGCATGGATGTGTGTGGTGTCGTTAGGTTAGTTAGGTTTAAGTAGTTCTAAGTTCTAGGGGACTGATGACCTCAGATCTTAAGTCCCATAGTGCTCAGAGCCATTTGAACCATTTTGTGGTCCCCTCACTAAAATCAACCAACACATTTGGCTCTGTGCTCCATGGTCCTATCATGTTTGTCTTCCTTCTGTTATTGTTAATTTATTCATTTATTATTGTCTTTATAGCGGTTTATACTTATACCAGTTTGTAATTTCCCCAGATTATTGCCTGATGCCTAGAATAGGCGAATCGCTTCGCATGCGAAGATTAAATAAACATTTTAGTGTAACCAAGACAGTTTTTTTCTGTTTATACACATCTAGTACTGTGGATTTACCGGTACCACAGCAGTACTTACATGGTCGAGTGATCTTAATCTCTGTAATAATTTTCTTCTACAGATGTTCGATTTATGGAATAAAATTATATGTGAGATGTTCAGGGCCTAAGATCACAGACGAGTAATAATTGGAACTATAAAGTTTAAACGATACGATAGCTTAAGACTGCTTCCTGACGCAATTTGTCCTCTTCTCAATGAAGTGAACAGTATTTAGAACCAGAATGCAAAAGCCTCATATCACAGCAGAAAAAAGGCAAATATGTCCCGGGCAGAGTTAGGGATACCAAGAAAGGAAAATAAATTTTCGACTTATACAGGGTGTTAAAAAATGGTACTGCCAAACTTTCAGGAAACATTCCTCACACACAAATAAAGAAAAGATGTTATGTGGACACGTGTCCGGAAACGCTTAATTTCCATGTTAGAGCTCATTTTAGTTTCGTCAGTCACCTACGCTCATGGAGAACATTATCATGATTTCATACTGGATACTCTGCCTGTGCTGCTAGAACATGTGCCTTTACAAGTACGACACAACATGTAGTTCATGCACGATGGAGCTCCTGCACATTTCAGTCGAAGTTTTCGTACGCTTCTCAACAACAGATTCGGTGACCGATGGATAGGTAGAGGCGGACCAATTCCATGGCCTCCACAATTTCCTGACCTCAACTCTCTTGACTTTCATTTATGGGGGCATTTGAAAGCTCTTGTCTACGCAACTCCGGTACCAAATGTAGACTCGTCGTGCTCCTATTGTGGACGGCTGTGATACAATACGCCATTCTCCAGGGCTGCATCAGCGCATCAGAGATTCCATGAGACGGAGGGTGGATGCATGTATCCACGCTAACGGAGGACATTTTGAACATTTCCTGTAACGAAGTGTTTGAAGTCACGCTGGTACGTTCTGTTGCTGTGTGTTTCCATTCCGTGATTAATCAGATTTGAAGAGAAGTAATAAAATGAGCTCTAACATGGAAAGTGAGCGTTTCCTGAGACATATCTACATAACATATTTTCTTTCTTTGTGTGTGAGGAATGTTTCCTGAAAGTTTGCCGTACCTTTTTGTAACACTCTGTATAGCAACTTGGATGACATTTCAGTGGTAACATCTCAACATATTTTGTGCCAAATGTAACTAACAAACCTAGTCAAGTATGAGTATGATTGGATGAAATAAGTGGAAGAACTGCGAAACAATTTTTGCAGAAAAGTATACTATCAACTTTTCAACCCTGTATTGAAACTGACGAAATTATACTTGTTCTGTCCGAAAATAAATATTCTACGAGGTAACGTAATAGTTTTTGAAGTAAACGCAGAAAAACATTTTCTGTTGATTGAAAAGAAAGCGAAGTTTTTGTGACAACTATTTACATAGCAATCTTCGTCTTAGTTAAATTTTCAACGTGGTGATCGGTAAAGATTTAAATGCTCAGCCAAACAGTGTATCATTTTGTACTGGGCTGGGCATAATTGTAGTTTAGTACATGCATTGTTCTGCACGTCCAAAGATTTTCCGATAAATAGGGAATAAAATCTTTAACGTGTATATAATGAAATGGTAATCAACTGTAATTACCAGTTTTTTAATTATATTCAAATGCTGCCCCTAAAATGCATCTTCCTACGAAAAACTGTTTCATGAGCAAATGCGTGATTTTTCGTACGAATACCCGCACGATGCGTTTCTATAGTTATGTGTTACATCACCAACAACTGCAACCTTGTCAAAATTCTGTGCACCTTTAACCCATACGGACACAGACTCTGTTTCATTTACTTCATTACGATTCCTTGTCCTAAGAACCAACGGCATTGTAGACAGTTTGATTACCATAAAATGCTACCGTCTAATATCATCCATATCACTTTAAACCGTCTCCGAACCTGCGACTGGCGTTAAACCGGATTTTATGTTCAACTTCAGACCAATACATCGTGATAACAGATAGATCATTCACAAAATAAGAGGGCCGCCACTAGGCCATAAATTACATGTCTTTGTCTACCTTATTAAGAAATTTGAACCGGTTCGCACTCGTTTGAAACACAGAAGTTACGCATGTGGAAATAAAGCAGCTCACGAGAGACCTATTTTTTTAAAGTAAATTCCTAATGAAGGTAGATTTTTGAAATCGAGTATTCAGTCTTATCGTAAGAATGCTTGTTCTTTTTATTTAATGTACTTTAAACTCTTTCCGCGCATTTGGTTCACGTAAGAAAGAGTTTTACGTGCTACATTTAGGTATCTCGAAAACGGATGAAGATTATTCGGTAAAAAATTTAGCTTCGACTGTTTCCATGTATCTGCCTTCTTGCAAAATTTGAATCAGTTTTTACAAGTTTATAGTATTGAAGGGGCAAGCTGCAAAAACCTGTCAGAAAATCGTGTTTTTGCACGTAAAATCCACACGACCTGAGACTTTTTCAAACGGGTGGAACTTATGTTAGACCTAAGTCCCATGCACCGGCAGACGAAATCTGAACTACCCGTCTCGCTTTAGTCCGGAGTTATTTAAGTGTGGCTGTTTTTGCATGCAAAATCTGAACGAAGGTGCCTGCTTTTGCACGTAAAATCGGAACGGTGCACAAAGAAATGGTGCCTTTAGTTGAGCATTAATTTCAACCCAACTAAAATCTTTGGCAAAATGAATCAATCGATTCGCACAATTTGTCTGGGCGCGAGGTCTGGTTCGTCATGAAACCTTGTGTAATGTACTGTAACACAAGTATAGTAGACAGAAGTTAGAATGGCTATACAAAAGACCTCTGGTCTGGGCGAAACCAAAAACTTTCCACCCCGTATTGACAGCTCAAATAGGAACACAGCAACAAGCCACCCTGCCCCCAAACGAGATTGTGCGGACGGCCTCCTCAAATATATGTAACAACTATTACGCGCTAGAGTACTGAAAAGTTATGTCATTGTTCATAACCAAACATTTCTCCCATTGTACAGGAAAGTGCATTGTCTCAGTAGCTCCATATTACTACACTCCTGGAAATGGAAAAAAGAACACATTGACACCGGTGTGTCAGACCCACCATACTTGCTCCGGACACTGCGAGAGGGCTGTACAAGCAATGATCACACGCACGGCACAGCGGACACACCAGGAACCGCGGGGTTGGCCGTCGAATGGCGCTAGCTGCGCAGCATTTGTGCACCGCCGCCGTCAGTGTCAGCCAGTTTGCCGTGGCATACGGAGCTCCATCGCAGTCTTTAACACTGGTAGCATGCCGCGACAGCGTGGACGTGAACCGTATGTGCAGTTGACGGACTTTGAGCGAGGGCGTATAGTGGGCACGCGGGAGGCCGGGTGGACGTACCGCCGAATTGCTCAACACGTGGGGCGTGAGGTCTCCACAGTACATCGATGTTGTCGCCAGTGGTCGGCGGAAGGTGCACGTGCCCGTCGACCTGGGACCGGACCGCAGCGACGCACGGATGCACGCCAAGACCGTAGGATCCTACGCAGTGCCGTAGGGGACCGCACCGCCACTTCCCTGCAAATTAGGGACACTGTTGCTCCTGGGGTATCGGCGAGGACCATTCGCAACAGTCTCCATGAAGCTGGGCTACGGTCCCGCACACCGTTAGGCCGTCTTCCGCTCACGCCCCAACATCGTGCAGCCCGCCTCCAGTGGTGTCGCGACAGGCGTGAATGGAGGGACGAATGGAGACGTGTCGTCTTCAGCGATGAGAGTCGCTTCTGCCTTGGTGCCAATCATGGTCGTATGCGTGTTTGGCGCCGTGCAGGTGAGCGCCACAATCAGGACTGCATACGACCGAGGCACACAGGGCCAACACCCGGCATCATGGTGTGGGGAGCGATCTCCTACACTGGCCGTACACCACTGGTGATCGTCGAGGGGACACTGAATAGTGCACGGTACATCCAAACCGTCATCGAACCCATCGTTCTACCATTCCTAGACCGGCAAGGGAACTTGCTGTTCCAACAGGACAATGCACGTCCGCATGTACCCCGTGCCACCCAACGTGCTCTTGAAGGTGTAAGTCAACTACCCTGGCCAGCAAGATCTCCGGATCTGTCCCCCATTGAGCATGTTTGGGACTTGATGAAGCGTCGTCTCACGCGGTCTGCACGTCCAGCACGAACGCTGGTCCAACTGAGGCGCCAGGTGGAAATGGCATGGCAAGCCGTTCCACAGGACTACATCCAGCATCTCTACGATCGTCTCCATGGGAGAATAGCAGCCTGCATTGCTGCGAAAGGTGGATATACACTGTACTAGTGCCGACATTGTGCATGCTCTGTTGCCTGTGTCTCTGTGCCTGTGGTTCTGTCAGTGTGATCATGTGATGTATCTGACCCCAGGAATGTGTCAATAAAGTTTCCCCTTCCTGGGACAATGAATTCACGGTGTTCTTATTTCAATTTCCAGGAGTGTATTTCGAAAGTTTGATTAACTAACTTATGTTACTATCACCAAAACTTATTGACCACAATTTAGTAGTAAATTTGAAGTTCCTGCCAGTAATGAAAATTGCTTTACGTTTTTTATATAAACTTGTGTGGTACCAACAGCAGTAAAATTTTACCATAAATTTGCCCACCTTTAGTAAGAGAAACATACTAGTAACTGCTAATTTTTTTTAAAAAACGACTGTAAGAAAGATTGTCTTACTATTTTCAAACAAAAGAGCAAAAACTTGTTGCAGCACTATTCAGATAGAAACCTCGTGTTCACTTGAAAATGGCAAAAATATCAGCAACTATTTGCTACTTTCGAGTACAGAAGATATGAGCAGAATTAAATTTAATATCCAGAAATTCCTTGCTGTTATCCGAGATAAGGCTTTTCTATAACAAGGGTAACAGAGCGGACTCTCTCGATACGTACAGTGGCATTTTCTCGTTTCCCCACAGCAGAAACTAAATGCGCAGAATTTCTATGTAGCAGAGTCTGCGACACCACATTTCTCTCCCTTTATGGAGCGTGTGCTCTGTCTCTCTCTTCTGCTGCCTCTCTCTGTCTCCCTCCCTCCACCTCTCTCTGTCTCTCTATCTCTCTCTCTCTCTCGCCCGCAACACTCTGTAAGAGAAACAAAGTGACGCGCGAGGTTTGAACCGTTCACGACATTCCAACTAAAATTTCATTAAACGCGCTCGCAGACCTATCTTTTCGTAAAGTGAGGTCACAACGACGGACTTCAGCTTTTGTGCTGTAGTGCGGCAGCCTTACATCCGTGTCGCGCTGTCAGCATTTGCTGGACAGTAAACCGCAACAGCCTTTGATGTGACGTCGAGTGTATGGAGGACCAGAGGCGTGTAGTACATAACTTGCGAGCACTCGGCTGTGGGAGGGACGACGGATGAAATGCAGAAACATTTGTGGCCTTAGCAGAAGGACCTCGAGTGGAGCAACGTTATGGAGCTCGACAAACGGGCACAGAACGGTCGCGGCCGGCACCTCAGAGTAAGCTGTCGGTATTTATTTCTGATGCACGATCATTGATGACACTCTAGTAACACGTTTCTCAACCTATTTTCCTTTGGGCCACATGAAACTGTTTCAAACTTTCACGACAGCCCCGCATATGAATTTTTCCCTTGATACAAATAAAGAAACATAGAAAGTACATACAATATTTTTATAAAGGAAGAATTATGACACCCAAATTTTACAAATTTATTACTCCAAGCAAATGTTAGCTGCTAAATTTTATACAAACGAGTTAGTTTAGTTTATAACACATTAAAAATCTCATGACGCACCTTACATGTATTTATAACACGCCAATGTGTCACAACTTGACAGTTTGGAAACACTGTTTTAGTAAGCCAGAAGCTGGTTAACAAAATAAATTAATGTAGCAGATCATTCAAATAGTTCAGTATTCTACTTATAAATATGAGAGCGTTCTTTTTCCGAAGTATTGCGGCTGGTCTGGTTCCATCCCAAAGTACCGTTTTCCAAAATGGCGACGATGACGTCATCCCAAGATGGCAGCGATGACGTCAGTCAAGATGGCGGATATCGGCGGGAAGTCTGAAGTTTGGTGGGAAGTTAGTATTTTGGCGGGAAAGTGCCACGCACCCCTCGCCCCGAAAAATGGCGAGAAGTTCAAATTCAAACAGGATAATGCGTCACACCCCACTTATCTCTACTAAGCAAAGTAAATGGCGGAAAAAGTACTTTTCTTTACTATGTAACCAATTTCAAGCAGTTGTGTTCTCCACTGGGTCTGGATTCAAACCGACTTAGTTCATATCTCTGCCAGCAGAGGGCGCCACCGTGACATCAGATCATGATGCAAGTACCGTCATTCCAGGTGGCGGCACCCAGTATATCCACGACGAGCTCCAAAGCCCAAATGGCTTAGTTCATACCGGTGTCAACCAGAGGGCGCTCTCCTCACGTCAGATCATGACGCAAGTGCCGGTATTGAAATTGACAGCACCCACTGTGTTCACCACGAGTTCCAGAGCCCAACTTTCTTAGTTCATATCGCGGCCACCGTAGGGCGCTACTGTGAAGTCACATGATGACACAAGATCCTCCAATATCTCGTGCACCCGTTATGACCGGACACGCGCTGCTTTAGCGGCACACGAGCAATCGCTTTCATCACAACCTCGGCCGCAACGTCCATACAGGTGCCGGACATATTCTTGTGTAAATATGCCAACTAAAGTAACACCCACATCACTCACCTAACCTATCAATTACCTAATTACTTAATTACATTTCCATTTTAATGATATTCAATAAATCGATTTACAATTCCAAAATTCAATGATCAAATGAGAAGTTCCACATTTTCCCACTATCAGTGCGGTGTTCATTCATGACCTAGCACACCCCACACCTAGAATTCTGCACTCCTATTGCCTGTTGCATTAGTCACATGATTTGACTTCATAGAACCTAGGACATGGAATCAGTTTTCACCAATGTCCCCCACACCTGGACTTGGAATCAAATAGTTAAAGTCTCCACCACGATCATCAACTCAGCACCACACCCACTTAGCAAACCCACGTTGGTGGGCTAACGTGCACTAACGGACACTAACCTATACTAACCTGCACTAATATGCACTAACCTGAACTAACATGTACTAATGTGCACAGCACATCACGTCATCCAAGATGGTGGGGCAAAATGACGGGAAAACAGATCTGAACACAAGTCTTTATTTTTCAGGCGCTGTCTCCACCATGAGGTCTACTGTCCTATTGACGTAGTACACATTACTGCCATCAGATCGTACTGTCATCCCTCCTATGACACAATCCCATATGGTAGTGTGTAGGGGCGAGAATTATGCTAAAATTACTTTGGCTGCGTCAGGCTGCTGGGGAGAGAAAGGAAGGAGACCACGCTATTTACTTTGGTACATTTTATTTAGGATAGAATATCTTTATCACACTGAGGCAAAACCCTCTCCATCTAATGCTTGTGCTGACATTACATAGTCTGCAGGCAAGCTATCAACTCCTACATACCCAAATAATTTAATTACAGACATTCATACTCTTCGTAAATAATTGAGCACAGGTATGTTTTGACACGCTCAGTACTCGTAAACTCTCTAACTAACTCACAGCACAGCCTACACACCTCCTCGCAAAATAATTCAATCAACGCCCGAAAGCACCCTCCGCCAACCCCTGTCCAGTAGAGCGCATAGACAAGCATAACGACGTGGCGCGGCCGTCAGCTATCAAACCACTTACAGGCACCCGCCTGGGTCCCACAAGCGGCGACATCTAATTCATACTTCATTTCTGAGAAATTACTATCCAAATACGTGTTCACCTAGACGCTTATGATGAATCGATCGGGTGGGAGCGAAGACATATTTATAGAGCGCAAACGCTAGAATGTCGTTTGCATGCCTTTGCAGTCGACGCCGCCGTCAGCTGTCAAAGCACACACAGACGTCCATTTCGGGACGCACGAAGTGAAGCAGGAGCAGCTTGCGTCCTGCTCGCTCCGTCACAGACCCCGAACTGGCGTCGTGTTTGGTTTGTGGGGCGCTCAACTGCGTGGTTATCAGCGCCCGTACAATTGCCCAATCTTTTGCTCAGTCCAATTTCGCCACTTTCCTGGATGATGATGAAATGATGAGGACAACACAAACACCCAGTCATCTCGAGGCAGGTGAAAATCCCTGACCCCGCCGGGAATCGAACCCGGGACCCCGTGCTCGGGAAGCGAGAACGCTACCGCGAGACCACGAGCGGCGGACACGAACTGGCGTCGTCCACCATTGGTGACAGTTGCATGCCTCTATACAATCACAGTTATAGTGACGTCATAGCATTCCAAAGCGCGTTCACGCCAGTCTCATATTCGAAGCATCTCCAGGCGCCACTTGTCTTTACCATTGAAGGCAGAATAGCATAGAATGTGTTGACACACGCGTTCAGCCGCGCATACCAGACCACAGCTTGACTGAAACCTCGGCATCCAAAATATTCTCAATCTTTTTCGTACGTCACATGGTTTTGGAAAAAAAAATATCATCCAAGTCCAGCTCTTCGTAATCTTACAGTGCCTTAGAAATAGTTAACGCCCGCTTTCTTGTTGTCTCAGCTAGTAGGCGCGAAAATTCCTACCCTAACAGAACATGTTTACGAAAGTATCGCCGAATCCAGTCTTCCTCTCGAACATAACATGATAGCCTTCCTGTTCTCAACATACATAAATGTTCTCACCGCTCCTATATCCGACCACAATCAATATAGCATTCTGATTCGCTCTTATCGAATTTACCAGTCGACTTACTAACGCCGCCGGTATCAAAGAACCATCCACTATTTCTTTCTGAGACTTTTTATGGATATTTTGTACACTATGCTAAATTGCAGAGACCGTTCCCTCAACCTAAACGCCCCCAACATGTTCTTTCTTTCTACAGACGCTACACTCAGCGGTAATAAACTATTTTACACTGATCACCGTTTTGCACCTACGGTTAAACCCGCAAAGTTGTCTAATGGTCATAAAATTCATACTAGACTCCCTTGGATATTCGAATGCAGGAAGATATTTACCAGTATAACTACAATTAAATGTTACAATTAAATGTTACAATTGCTGCTACAGTCTGACACCGATAGGGAAGCATCGTCAGCCTTTTCCGTCATTTTACAGACACGGCATTCAGCGAAAATAAACTATTTTACACTGATCACCATATTGCACCTACAACTAAACCTCGCAAAGTTGTCTACAGATCATCAAATACATACGAGACTCGCAAGGATATTGGACCGTCAAACCGATCTCTATCCCGGAAGTATATCACCGAGTACCGTCTCGATCTAGTACACATGCAATTCATATCCCTCACCATACAAAATCATCCCTTTTACATCACCGAAGCGAAGGCACTCTCAGAACTGATGTGCAAAGACAGGTGCCTTTTCCCATAGATACAAAACCCTACTATTTCTAGTCCGGACCTGTCTGCTTGCTTGCCTTTCTACACCTATCTCCAGACTCGTCGATTACAAGAACACACTTATTTTCACGATAATATTATTTCATCATCGCCGTACTTCTCAATATGAAGCACACAGCAGTAGCCTCCAGATCACTACGCAACATAATTCCCAAGATATAGACACGAAATCATTTGTCTACAAAGCCGAAACTTTAGCTACGTGGAGCGTCCTCTAGACCACTGAGTAACTTGAAACAAATAGAGTAAACTGATATTTGTACTCTCTAATACCGAAGTCGGTGATGTAACAGATTCCAGACGATCAATATCGTTTACAAGTCAACTAAGGTCGTTCCCATGTCTAGAGAACAGGCAAAAATGTGTCCAACACACAACAATCCATTTGCCTCAACTAAATAAAGGCGCAATATGTCGACCGAACAATTTACATGGGAGGGAATAACGCTTCACTGCAAATGGGCCATCTTCTCAAAGTTACACTTGATAACGAAAGCCGCCCAATAGTTCGCAAGTATTAGTTCGCAATTCGGTCGTCTAGAAGATGGCGAAGTTAACTCTGCTGATACATTCCTACACTCCAACAGGTCTCTGCGTTCTGAATACTGCTACCGTTAACATGGGAACGCGAATCAATACCACCACAGACCTTGCATGCACGGACACATTCCATAAAACCCCCCACATGTATCTTCTAATATTATACTTACAATTTAATGTTACTATCGCGGTCTCAACTGAACGATATTCGGCAATGAGCGAAGTATCGGAAATACACTATGTTGACAGCAGAAGCTAAGGAAATACCTGCACCATCTTCACGACTAGACATAAAAAATGGTTCAAATGGCTCTGAGCACTATGGGACTTAACTACGGAGGTCATCAGTCCCCTAGAACTTAGAACTACTTAAACCTAACTAACCTAAGGACATCACACACATCCATGCCCGAAGCAGGATTCGAACCTGCGACCGTAGCGGTCACGCGGTTCCAAACTGACGCGCTTAGAACCGCACGGCCACACCGGCCGGCTGACTAGACATACTCTTCCATTTTCTATAACAGTACTCTAGGTCAAATATAACCCTCCCGACAACAGCACATAGACATTTCCTTTACACAAACACACATACCTTATTAACCTGATTCCCACATGCGAACATATCACGTACCCAGCACTAATACTAAGTATAATATTACCTCATCAATAACTGGATCCATACGATACCAAATAATACTGATCGAAAATCAACTATGGGTGTGCATGTCCCTTACGTTCTTCCTGCGATTCATACCATCGTATAATAGACGTAATCGAGCAGATGTTAAAGAAAAAATCCCGATCCCAACGACTACTGTATGTTACTCTCACAAGCGCTCTTGGTTCTACAGGTGCACCCATGAATCCATGTTAAAACCTAAAACCGCTTTGCAAATGGAGGTACGACGTTACCTTTGAATGAGGTGGTGTTTTCTGGCAAATACCGTGACGGTGTTCATAGAAATGTGTGTATTAACAGCCAACGATGCAACCTCGGGATAAACTCAACGAACTTTGAAAGTGATTTGGCTCAGGAGCCAAGCGCTATTTGCGACTCCATCTCACCGCACCCACCTACAACGCTTTCTGTCTCGAGACCAGGTCAGATGTCCCGCAATATAATCGCTGAGTTAGAGCCGATGACGGATCTCTAGCGTTACGCTATATGTTAGAAATTACATCCATTCAAACACATACACTCCTGGAAATAGAAATAAGAACAACGTGAATTCATTGTCCCAGGAAGGGGAAACTTTATTGACACATTCCTGGGGTCAGATACATCACATGATCACACTGACAGAACCACAGGCACATAGACACAGGCAACAGAGCATGCACAATGTCGGCACTAGTACAGTGTGTATCCACCTTTCGCAGCAATGCAGGCTGCTATTCTCCCGTGGAGACGATCGTAGAGATGCTGGATGTAGTCCTGTGGAACGGCTTGCCATGCCATTTCCACCTGGCGCCTCAGTTGGACCAGCGTTCGTGCTGGACGTGCAGACCACGTGAGACGACGCTTCATCCAGTCCCAAACATGCTCAATGGGGGACAGATCCGGAGATCTTGCTGGCCAGGGTAGTTGACTTACACCTTCTAGAGCACGTTGGGTGGCACGGGATACATGCGGACGTGCATTGTCCTGTTGGAACAGCAAGTTCCCTTGCCGGTCTAGGAATGGTAGAACGATGGGTTCGATGACGGTTTGGATGTACCGTGCACTATTCAGTGTCCCCTCGACAATCACCAGTGGTGTACGGCCAGTGTAGGAGATCGCTCCCCACACCATGATGCCGGGTGTTGGCCCTGTGTGCCTCGGTCGTATGCAGTCCTGATTGTGGCGCTCACCTGCACGGCGCCAAACACGCATACGACCATCATTGGCACCAAGGCAGAAGCGACTCTCATCGCTGAAGACGACACGTCTCCATTCGTCCCTCCATTCACGCCTGTCGCGACACCACTGGAGGCGGGCTGCACGATGTTGGGGCGTGAGCGGAAGACGGCCTAACGGTGTGCGGGACCGTAGCCCAGCTTCATGGAGACGGTTGCGAATGGTCCTCGCCGATACCCCAGGAGCAACAGTGTCCCTAATTTGCTGGGAAGTGGCGGTGCGGTCCCCTACGGCACTGCGTAGGATCCTACGGTCTTGGCGTGCATCCGTGCGTCGCTGCGGTCCGGTCCCAGGTCGACGGGCACGTGCACCTTCCGCCGACCACTGGCGACAACATCGATGTACTGTGGAGACCTCACGCCCCACGTGTTGAGCAATTCGGCGGTACGTCCACCCGGCCTCCCACATGCCCACTATACGCCCTCGCTCAAAGTCCGTCAACTGCACATACGGTTCACGTCCACGCTGTCGCGGCATGCTACCAGTGTTAAAGACTGCGATGGAGCTCCGTATGCCACGGCAAACTGGCTGACACTGAGGGCGGCGGTGCACAAATGCTGCGCAGCTAGCGCCATTCGACGGCCAACACCGCGGTTCCTGGTGTGTCCGCTGTGTCGTGCGTGTGATCGTTGCTTGTACAGCCCTCTCGCAGTGTCCGGAGCAAGTATGGTGGGTCTGACACACTGGTGTCAATGTGTTCTTTTTTACATTTCCAGGAGTGTACTTACAATTTAACGTTACTATCGCGGTCCCAACAGAACGATATTCGGCAATGAGAGAAGTATCGGAAATACACTATGTTGACAGCTGAAGCTCAGGATATACCTGTACCATCTTCACGACTAGACATACTCTTTCATTTTCTATAGCAGTACTCCAAGTCAGATCATAATCCTCCCAACAACTGCATATAGACATTTCCTTTACACAAACACTCATACCTTATTAACCTGATTCCCATATGCGAACATATCACGTACCCAGCACTAATACTAAGTATAATATTACCTCAACAATAACTGGATCCATACGATACCAAATAATACTTATCGAAAATCAACTATGGGTGTGCATGTCCCTTACGTTCTTCCTGCGATTCATACCATTGTGTAATAGACGTAATTGAGCAGATATTAAAGAAAAAAATCCCGATCCCAACAACTACTGCATGTTACTCTCACAAGCGCTCTAGGTTCTACAGATGCACTCAAGAATCCATGTTAAAACCTATAACCCCTTTGCAAATCGAGGTACGACATTACCTCTGAATGAGGTGATATTTTCTGGACAAATACCATGACAGTGTTCGTAGATATGTGTTTATTAACAGCCAACGATGCAACCTCGGGATAAACTCAATGAAATTTGAAAGTGATTTGGATAAGGAGCCAGCGCTATTTGCGACTCCATCTCACCGAACCAACCTACAACGCATTCTGTCTCGAGACCATGTCAGATGTCTCGCAATATAATCGCTGAGTTAAAGAGCCGATGACGGATCTCTAGCGTTACGCTATATGTTAGAAATTACATCCATTCAAACACATAGTTGCGTAGGCTCACACCCACAAGTCGATAATATTTCACGCTCTGTCGTATCCGTAAACGAGTGACCTTCCTCGAACCTGTCTGCTACAGTAAAATTGCAGTCTGGTTTTAATCACACCCTACGCACTTTGCAGTCACACCAATTTCTACAGCTTTCCACAAGTGCTAGTTCCAATTTCAGTCGGAGAAAGACATATCCAACATTGTCAGCAACCCGTGTAGAAACAGACCGAGCTGAGATTCTGCAACAGGACCGTGATTTGAGTTTTCAGTGGAAATGCAATCAATGTGGTTCGTCCCCAAACTAGGTGCAGTTACTACAGATCCCCGAGATGCTATCTTTGTTATTCTATATCATCCCAATATAGAAAATTTTAACTATAAAAGCTCATCCTACTCACAAGTCACCTAGGCGTCGATGCAGACGCAATGATGTATAGCTAAGGTGGGCCTCCAGCGCGATGAAAGAGATTTTACAATACTTCCGCAGAATAACACAGCGAGCAGCCGTCCAGGCATTCCTAACGGTTCACCAAGTCAGATACCACAAACTGCAGCTGCCTATGTGGACACGATCATATTAAATATACAGTTAACGTAAGGACCGCTTTAATGTTTCAGCACCTATACTGTAAGCGAATTATCGTATGACGTGCTCAATCAGGTCCTGATACAAATACTGTTTTCTAACACAATTTTGTACAATGCTAAACATTCCTTTTTCTGCCACGACTTCGAGGTATGTGTCAGATTCTAAACTGATATTAAGACGCTCTGTTCGACGACCTCTACAGAAAACTGGACAATACACGGTGTAAATCATACTCTTATGGCAGATAAATAAAACAGAGTTACAAGATAATGAAACTAGAGGAGTTCGGCAGCGTTGTGGAGAGTTTCCAGACTACCGTCCAAAGGTGATTGACGACCTTTAGATTTAAGCTCATATGTTACAGTGACGGAATAGATGATTGCTCCGCATTCCATTTCGAGTTATTCCTAATTTTGCACTCTTGTGCGCGATTGCTGTTTAGCTGCTAGCAGCCCCTAGATGTTGTCACACATCCACAGAACTTCTGCCCCAACTCAAACAAGCGTTGACTGTCAATCATTATGTGGTAACCACTGCACGGATGTGATGGAAAAGACATCGCCCATTTACCTTAATACTGAGCAACAGACTTGATAGCACGAAGAATTTTACACTAAGTGCAGCACTGGCCAATCCTCTGACAGCTTGTTTCCCCATTTCAGTATCATAGTTAAACCATGCCCTCTCCACGTTTCGGGTATCGTTGTGAACTTGGGTAGATGACAGAGCAATACTTGCATTAAGTCTTAATTGTCGAACACATAAATCATCAAAGTATACAAGAAAGTGCTCTACACATTTCTATCACGTCGAACATTGTGTTTAATTTATGGTCTATCTCTCTCTGTATGGGAGTCACAGAGCAATCTCACTGTCTTATCGTAAAAGACCATCCTCACACTGTCATTTACCAACCAGCCCTGCAGCATAGTTAGCGTATTAATCTGCAACCGAACAGAACAAGACCTCTACACTCCATGGCTCGTGAATGAATTAAGTTTCCCGAGTCCTAACCAGTCCAAGTGCACGAGATTACTCGAGATGCGACCATGTCAAGGAACTTAGCACCACTTATCGATGTATAGTAACAGATTACAAAGTGCGGTCATATAATAGCAGACAGTTAAGAAGAACAACAAAAGAGTGATTTTTATACGTGATGCAGCACCCGGATGGATTGAGCACGACGCATTTTTACGTAAATAAACCAAGCTATCAACTCTTAAGTATTGTTCTAGAGTCTAGGATCCGCAACTGGAAAGTAATCCTAAGAGAGAGAACATAAACACACGCACACCTAAGACTACAACGTTCTGCACTTAAAACTGGCTATAATGTCAGATCGCATACGTTTCCGACCTATCAGACACACTTCCATCTTCCTGGTTTCTCAACGCTGAACTACCTTATCGAATCATAAAACATTTGCGTTACACGGCACGAACACAATATAGCTTTGCGGAGACATATGTGGTCTGCAGTTCACATCCGATCATGGTTTAGAAATTATACGATGCCTGTATCAGGCCTATATATAAAATATTAGTTAGTAGCGGGGGATACATCCGACAAGGATATAGATAAATCCATAGCAGCAGCATCCGACATGTGAAAATTACAAGTTATTCTGTCACTAACTCTGTAAACGGCACGTCGGTCAGACGAATTTCCCTAAATCGCTTCAGCCAAATGCCGGGAGGGTTCCTTGGAAATGGCACCAACGACTTCCTTTCTCATCCTTCCGTAATCACCTGGGACCGATGACCTCGCTGTGTGGTCCCCTCACTAAGTTCAGCCAACAAATGTGGTTCTGTGCTCCATGGTCCAATCATGTTTGTCATCATTCTGTTATTTTTAATTTATTCATTTATTATTGTCTCTATAGCGGTCTATACATATAGCAGTTTGCAATTTCCCCAGATTATCTGCTGATGCCTAGAATATGCGAAACGCGTCGCATGCGAAGATTAAATAAACCTATCAGTGTAACTAAGACTGTTTTTTTCTGTTTCTAAAGATCTAGTACTGTTGATTTACCGGTGCCACAGAAGTAGTTATGGAGTGATCTTAATCTCTGTAATAATTTTATATAAAAAGAAGCCAGTTTTGTGTTATCGCGCGGATTCAAATGTAACACAAATGCTAATATTGAGTGAAGTACAATAAACTGAACTAAGAATGGCACTACTTTCCATACACATTTCCTCATGTTAGACTGTTAGTTCAGGTATGCCCTTTGTTCGAAATATGTCGAGAAGAAATGTCCAACAAGTTCCCGCAGGAATGCTGTGCACTGTAGCGCGTCGTGAATTACTAAGGGCCCAAACTGCTGAGGTCATCCATCCCTAGACTTATCCACTACTTAAACTAACTTACGCTAAGGACAACACACACACCCATGGCCGATGGAGGGGCCGCGTAATTCATGACATGGTGCCTCTAACCACGCGGCCACTCCGCGTGGCAAAATCCACATTTTATGTTTCGAGCGCACATACAAATTTCGCTCTTGAAAGTAATAATGATGGTGAGAAATTGGTTATAGATTCGTTCTTTTCAAAGATTGGAGATTATAATCAAATGTATAAAAGAACGCGGAAAATCGTCTTTCACGGGAAATTATTTTACCGACTGAATAACATCTCCCCTCCCTTTCTCGTGGTATTCCTGTTGCCTTGTCTTCTCAGTAACTTCAGGTAGTCAATTATCTGTTAACAAGCTTAATGGTCTGGAAAACTTACTCGGCTACCACTCCACAAAGGGTATCGCACGTAAGTGGTTTAGATGGACGAGAATATTCTGCGGATACTTCAGTAGATAAGACCAAAGTCCTAGTATTGAAAGATACTGAATTCGACTACCAGTCATTGTAATTGTGCATACTCTGTAGCAGCATGTAATATTCAATCTTTATACAGTGATGGAACTGGAAAGTGATACACTCGAACTAATTTATACTGAACGTTACTAAACTGAAGCTGCAATATTTCCACATGCGTGTGAGAGATATGTTGATTAGAATTTCATCGTTGTGGGAGCTTGCCTTCTTTTTTTTTTTTTTTAGTACAGAAGAAAAATAATCCTTTGGATGTAGAATGCTACGAATATATGATGACAGTCTGTTCCTTCAGACATGCATGCTTGTTGTAATGCTATGTACACACACGGTATAAACACAGACATTGTGTAAATCATTGTTATAATGCCTCCACGGGTTAAAATGACGATACTAAAAATTTGTCTTTAGCTGTGCGAGAATCACAAAGTGCGAGCATAGGAGATACGGACAATATATGACATATGGAAGTTTGGGACGGTCCGAGAGGCGTGCACTGTTACCCGAAGTGGACCACAGGCCACAACAGATATGTTACTACGAGACTCAAATTCAATAGTCTCTAAATCTCAAATAAATGGTCATGTTACTGGGGAAATCTCATTTCAGCGCACAGTTGGGCAGGGATGCCCGTCATTCGCGTTATTATTTATGATTTGCGTGGAACCAATGATCCACTCAATCCCCAACCAATACTCTGGACCACAATCGGGTGCACAAAGTCTCACTGTTAACGGTTACGCCGACGATATAACAAATGTAATCATCAGTATCAATACATGAGGAAGATATTACAAAGAATAGATCCCCATAAGGGAGCAGCAGGAACAACAATTAACAACTATTAAACCTGGTCGCCTATGGTAGAACGAAACCACACATCCTGCCTCACATCCCTCACAAAATGCGATGAAATGGAAGAAAAAATGGTTCAAATGGCTCTAGGTACTAAGGGACTTAACATCTGAGGTCATCAGTCCCCTAGACTTAGAACTACGTAAACGTAACTAACCGCAGGACATCACACACATCCATGACCGAGGCGGGATTCGAACCTGCGACCGTAGCAGCAGCGTGGTTGCGGACTGAAGCGCCTAGAACCGATCCGCCACAGCGGCCGGCCGAAATAGAAGTGCTCGGCGTTGAATTGAAGAGAACACGAACGAACTGTTGAAGAAAATTCTAAATCCGTGATGGAGAAACTAAGAGGCGCCCTAACACTGGACAGCACTAGAAACTTAAAAATTGTTGAAAGGATACAGTATGAGAATATGCAGGCACTTTCGAAAATAAGGTATACTACTCAGATAGACCTGTAGAGCGAAAACATATAGTTCAAATAAAGCACTCCGTCTGCAGGCCACGAGTGGCCTACCGGGACCATCCGACCGCCGTGTCATCCTCAGTGGAGGATGCGGATAGGAGGGGCGTGGGCACACCGCTCACAGCTCTTCCGGTCGTAAGATGGTATTCTTGACCGAAGCCGCTACTATTCGGTCGAGTAGCTCCTCAATTGGCATCACGAGGCTGAGTGCACCCCGAAAAAATTGCAACAGCGCATGGCGGCCTGGATGGTCACCCATCCAACTGCCGACCACGTCCGACAGCGCTTAACTTCGGTGATCTCACGGGAACCGGTGTAGCCACTGCGGCAAGGCCGTTGCCTAGTTCAAATAAAGAATTGTATAGAATAGTTCATCAGGAAAGTAATGGTACTCCGTGTGGCCAGACATCAGTTAACACCGGATGCAGATGAGGAGGGGCATGTGGTCTCCAAACCGATCTCCTGGCCTTTGCCGATTTCCGTAACCGGTGCCGCTACCTCTCCGCCCGTAGCTTCTCAGTTGGCCTCACAAGGACTGAGTCCGCAGCTCGTGGTCGTGCGGTAGCGTACTCGCTTCCCGCGCCCGGGTTCCCGGGTTCGATTCCCGGCGGGGTCAGGGATTTTCTCTGCCTCGTGATGACTGGGTGTTGTGTGGTGTCCTTAGGTTAGTTAGGTTTAAGTAGTTCTAAGTTGTAGGGGACTGATGACCATAGCGTTAAGTCCCATAGTGCTCAAAGCTATTTGACCCACGAGGGCTGAGAGCAACCCGCTTGCCAACAGCACTCAGCAAGCCCTGACTGGGACCCTTTCAAACGCTAGCAAAGCCCGACAGCACTAAACTTCGGTGGTTGCACGGGAAGCCGTGCTACCACTGCGCTAAGGCTGTTAGCTCAACGACAAACATCGCCATAAATATTCGCACTCGTAAAATTATAATAGGAATTCTAGACAAACTACGAAACGCAAAGAGCCTCAATACGAAAACTCACTGAAGGGAACTGTATATACCGGGTGATCAAAAAGTCAGTATCAATTTGAAAACTTAATAAACCACGGAATAACGTAGATAGAGAGGTAAAAATTAACACACACGCTTGGAATGACATGGGGTTTTATTAGAAACAAAAAAAAAATACAAAAGTACAAAAAATTTCCGACAGATGGCGCTTCATCTGATCAGAATAGCAATAATTAGCATAACAAAGTAAGACAAAGCAAAGATGTTGTTCTTTACAGGAAATGCTCAATATGTCTACATCAGTCCTCAACAATAGCTGTAGTCGAGGAATAATGTTGTGAACAGCACTGTAAAGCATGTCCGGAGTTGTGGTGAGGCATTGGCGTCGGATGTTGTCTTTCAGCATCCCTAGAGATGTCGGTCGATCACGATACACTTGCGACTTCAGGTAACCCCAAAGCCAACAATCGCACGGACTGAGGTCTGGGAACATGGGAGGCCAAGCATGACGAAAGTGGCGGCTGAGCACACGATCATCACCAAACGACGCGCGCAAGAGGTGTTTCACGCGTCTAGCAATAAGGGGTGGAGCACCATCCTGCATAAACATCGTACGTTCCAGCAGGTGTTTATCAGCCAGGCTGGGGATGATGAGATTCTGTAACGCATCGGCGTACCTCTCATCCTTCACGGTAGCAGTTACAAAACCAGAAACACCCGTTTCCTCGAAGAGAAAAGGCCCTATAACGGTAGATGTGGTAAATCCAACCCATACCGTGACTTTTTCGTCGTGTAATGGAGTTTCCACGACAGTTCTAGGATTTTCGGTAGCCCAATTTCTTCAGTTGTGGGCGTTGACAGACCCTCGGAGCGTGAAATGAGCTTCGTCGGTCCACAACACGTTACTCAACCAATCGTCATCTTCCGCAATTTTTTTTAAACGCCCACACCGCAAATGCACTCCGATTCACTAAATCGCCAGGTTTCATGATGGCGATGGATTTTGTACGGATAGCATTGGGGTGGGGGGGGGGGGTACGTGTAAGTGCCAACCAAACAGTATTGTATGGAATGGCGGTGCGACGTGCTACTGCACAGGCGCTGACTTCCCCGTGTATAGACGAACCCGCTGCAGTCTCCATTTCTTCCTGAACTGTCTCACAGCATTACGCCTTGTGCTCGGTCGGCCACTACGGGGTCAATCGTGTAAACAACCCGTGACTTCGAACTTCGAAATCATTCTCGCCACGGCTGCATTTGTCAACGGACCTTTACCCGTTCGAATCCCCTTCCTATAGCGATAGGATCGTAATGCTGAACTAGCACATTCACCATTCTGATAATACAGCTTCACTAAAAGCGCCTTTTCAGGTAACGTCAACATGCTGCTACCGCTGGCGCATCTGATTCTTGCTCTTTTTTCTTTTTTTTTTTTTTCTTTATTGAATTTCAATTCCCCCCGAAGGGGGCGGGCTGGCAGCAGCTTAGTATACCGCTCTTCAGCCTACAGATTTTGTGAGAAAGATCAAGAGAATAAATAATAAAAAGCAGGCGATAAAATCGGAGACTTAAAGAGTAACATGGCGAAAAGAAATCGTGGAACTTAAAACTTTTTTTTTTCGTTATTGAATTTCAGATTCTTTCTCTCATTACAGCTTCTTTTATACACGATTGTCATGCGCAGTCACTGACGTTTTGCTGTCCAGCGCCATCTGTCGGACTGTTTGTCAACTTTGTTTTTTTTTTTTTTTGTTCTAATAAAACCCCATGTCAGTCCAAGGATGTGTGTCAATTTTTACCTCTCTATCTACATTATTCCGTGGTTTTTTGCCAAATAAGATACAAACATCTTAACTGGAACCTTGTGTGGTCTAATTTTCCGGATGCGACTGTAAGTTGAACGATGCTCTTAGCCTCTTAAAGGTTCTTAAAGGATTTGTTTCCAACAGCATCACGACGACACCAATTGAGACTCGGAGGGAACCTTTACTGTGAACACTGTGGCTCGACTGACGCAGCGCTGCACCGAACAGTAGCCTCTTTGAGTATCCTACGCTTAAGTGTAATGCTATTAACGACGACAACGGCTGAAATTAACCCCAAAAAGATAATACACACTGATTTAAAAACGTTCCCGACTTCAAAGACGAAAACATACACGAGCCTAATATATTGCTATATGAACTACATAAACTCTGCTTGTACCAAGAAAGGGACAAAACAGTCAGCAGCAACTAGGAAAACCACAAATTCGAAAGTTTCGAGTTTGTGTAGAAGTACACGTTCTTTCCTTTACTTCAAGTGGAGCAGGAACATAATATTAATTCTTCTAAAATACCACAAATTAAAAATACCATAGCCTTAAGAAGAAAAAGAAGGTTTTGGTTTCAAGGGGATACAGAAGTCTTTCATTTTATCTTAAAGAAGAATTTAGTCAACCAAGGAAACCTGAATGCAGCTGAACGAAGTTAGCCGATGAAGTCACAATTTATGAAGAGCAAGGATTGGCCGTAAGGGTGGATGGAGGCCCAAAAATGAATAAAAAGAAGGAAAAGTAAAAAGTAAATAAAAAAGTTTAATGAGTATTTTCCCGGGAATCGAAAAGGCCTCTTTTTCGAATATCGCTGGACACAGAGTTCTAACCAGCTAGGAAGGGTTAAAAAATTTGGTCATGCCGCCCAGTCGCGATAGGTGGTAAATCCTGGATCGTGTCTCGGCCCAGCAGAAATTTTCGTATCATTAATTGCGTACACAGCGGACGTCAAACTGTAACCGCAATTTGTGAATCAGTCTCATAATACGTGAGTAATGTTAACGTGAGTATTCGATGAATTTTTATAATTTTTTGGAACAGGCGACTAATTTTTAAATAGAAATTCGTCGACAGAGTAGGAGGATTTGTCAAAGAGAAATGATTTTAAGTTCGATAAAAATTTATTTTGCTGTCAGGAATTTTATGTTTTTAGCGCAGTGATTAAAGCTTTTTGTTGCTACATATGAACTCCTCTGTGACCCGCTCAGAGCTTCAATAAAGAGTAGTAAAGGTCTTTCATCCTCTAGTGTTCTAGATATGGTTATAAATTCTTCTCACACTATCATGGATTATTCATGCTGAGTTTCATTAGCGAATATATGAGGCTCTTAGAATCGTAAGCACGGCCACAAAGTATGAATGCCTCTTTGTGTTTTGGGCCACTATAGAAGTGAAAACCAGCGAAGTAAGTGAGACGGCGGTTTGTGCATGTTCGTATACAGGGTGAATCACCAAACATTATCACTGGAAACACCTCCCAAACTACAACAAACACTGAGTAACCAATTTCGCAGACCGAATTTGAGGATCGGGGCTGGTGTAATAGGCTAATATAAACCATTGAGAAATGAACGGAAGTATGATTTTCAACACATACTTACTTGTTTTTAAATTGAAACCTGTTATTATTTTTAGCACAGGTGAGAATAGAAAAAAATACTTAATGAGTTCCATTTGTTCCATTGTAAAATGATAATTAGATCCAGTGTAATTTGTAACATAAAGTTGACGCTTGAGTAACTTCACAGCAGTTCAGTCACGTGAATCAGAGAGAACCGAATTAATTAAAGATACAAAGTTATGTAACGTAGGCACAGAAGAGACATAAACAGCACGCTACGTCCACATGCTAACAATTTTATTAGTCTTTTTCTCTGAAGAATGCTGTCTAACACTGATTTGTTAGAAGAAAATGTACATTAACATGAGAATGTGAAAGGTGACTTGCTTGGACTATTAAATGGATTGAGAATGTTGGTAAAATTTAGTATACTAACAACATTTAACTTATCAGACAAGACATAGATTATACTAAACGAATTATATATAGAATTCCAAAAACAACTAACTGATTACTCCACTGGATGGATCCTGGTTGGCAAAGACAATGTAACGAGGTGACCAGTGAGTCAAGTGCTCTGGCTCCAAAAATGTGGATAACACGAGCTGAATTTATCTGAGGCTGAGCAGACTTTGTTTGATCAGATCTACTGAAGTTTCTCTACATAGGTGTAGCCGAGAGCAAATGGCGATTGAGATCTGTACGCCCTGGCAATGTCAGAGCGGCAGTACGTCACCCTGTTTACTTCGTGCTGCAGCGTGACTTGCAGCTGGCGAGATGTGTGCCGCAAAGGATGTGAGACGTGGAGGCGGCACCTGTTAATCGACCACAGCCACGAAAGTAATGAGAAAATCTTACAGTCTAACAGTCTAGCGATCAGGTAGATGGATCAGTATTCACTCTCTGCCAGACCCCTGAAATCACGGTAGATTTCAGTGTGTGACACACCCATTCACTGGTCGTACCAAGGACCAATTTGGCTCACTTATACGACAGAGCACACAAGGATACCAAACGTCAAGATTGGTCAACAAACGCGAATAAGTGTGCCCACGGCAAACGAGTAGTCTGAGATGCTTGAAGACACACTGTCAGTACAATAAGAAGTTCACCAAAGGCTCCCCAGTGCAAACTACTCGCAAGTGAAGTCAGTCTCAGGACAGGTCCCAATTACCAACCACACATACCAGACCTTCGACCAGAAGTCTATTACCAGACCAAAGTCCTGCACCCTGGTGTTTCCCACCTATCCAGAAAAAAATTCCGTTTACCCACAAAGTGCATGAAGGACACCACCTTCAACCTATCTTCAATCAATCACAAGGCTCTAGACACATATCTCCCACACAAACTCATGTCGAAACAGGGCAAGAAATAAGAAACCTGCATCTCTGAAAAAAAACTGCCAATTACTGGCTTTTTTAAAGTTTTCTTAGAGGGGGAAGAGATGATTCTCTCTGAACTCATGTCTCTTCCCATGGCAACAAGCGAACAAATACAATCTCAAAGATATTTATCTAAATTGCCTGTGCCTTGGATCTTGTTAGTCCTAGCTGTGAGGTGTAATAAAGATTCTATCTGGAAACTTTTCTCAGATTCCGAAGTATTCTTATATAACAGAGACGGCCAAGGCAAGTGGGTCACTGGCCTACTTGTACTATCGCCAAACACGAAAACATGAATTTTTATCATGCGTGGCTCTGCACACAATGTCTGGTTTATGACTCCACTGGGTAGGCAACTTCCTTTAGACCGTCGGCCCTGCCCAGGCTTCTGCTGGCACTGTGGCAGGTATCGTGGCATTGTTCTGCTTTAGCTTTATCTGGATGGGGGGGGGGGGGGGCTGCCCTGTCTGCCTTGCATGGCTGTGGGCCTGTCTGGCAAGATTTACTAAGGGATGGGCTCGCTGCCAATTGCCTTCAACTCCCAACATGCCGTTTCTGTGAGCTGAGCATCATAAAAATACCTCATGCTTTAAGTGCCCTACCAGGCTCCATCAATGTCTGCTCGGGCTGTTAATTTTCTGGAGTCACGCTCAAGGTGTGTCAGGTTGTAATAAAACCTTTAATAATTTTTCGATTTGCGAAAAATAGGCGATAGAGTATCTTGTTCTCTCTAAAATGTAGTTAAAATTATAGTTTTTTATTACAGAATGTAAAAGAGTGTGTCCTGAAATTTCAGGCCGATAAATGTTCAAAGTGGTGCCAATCATTTGCTGCACAGATGTGCTATCTACCATGTAATGAATGTCTTACATGACACAGTACATCTGGTGTAACATTGCCACAGGCTGTCTCAGTATATTTTTACATATCCTCTGGTGTTTCAGGCACATTATGGTAGACGTTCTCCTTTAATGTACCAAACAGAAAGAAGTCTAAAGCTGTAAGGTGAGGAGAATGGGCTGGCCAATTTATGCATCTGCTAGATCCTATAAAACTCCCATCGAACATTCGGTCAAGGGTCAGTCTACTGTTCATTGCAGAATGTGCAGGAGCACCATCATGTTGGTACCACATACGTCTACGAGTTCACAGCAAGACATTTTCTAGCAATGATGCCAAATCATTTTGTAGAAACTCGATGTATTTTGCAGCTGTTTGGGTGCCTTCAATGAAGTGAGGACCAATGAGATGGTCGCCAGTTACTACACACCATACATCTACATTCCACGGTCGCTGTCGATCTACCTGTCGAAGCCAAGGAGGATTGTCCAGGGTCCAGTAATGCATGTTTCGTAAATTCACTGCACTGTGGTTTGTGAAACCAGCTTCATTGGCAAACAGGTAAAACTGCAGTGCATTCTCTGTTAATGTCCATTGACAAAAATTCACTCTAATATTAAAGTAATCTCCATGAAATTGCTGATGCAGTATCACATGATACGGGTAAAATTATTGACAATTAAGTATACGCATTACACTACTTTGACTCACTGCAATGCCTCTAGCGATGTCACATGAACTCATGTGTGAGTTCACGGCAATAGCAGCTAACACACCAACTGCACCTTTTTCTCCTGTGATGGGTTTGTTATGGACCTGTTTGTGTGTTACGACCATATCTGTCGCATACAATTGTTTGTAGATGTTTCCAAATGTGCGGCGTGTTGGATGATCTCTGTACGGGTACCCTTCTGCATACAACCTGCAGGCTGCAGCTGCTTTTTGTCTACACTCGCCATAGATGATATCATCTCTGCTTTTTCTGAGAATAAACCATTTTCACAGTTCTTACAACACTGTACACACTGTTGTACTTGCGACCTTTTCACGTTCCCACTGTGCGTACGTCTGTACTTACTTGTGTACAGCACACTATCACAGACGTCCGGTAATAAAGTGTACTACTGGTATTCTCAGTACAAGGACTCATTCAGCAAGCGCTACACGCAGACACCGTGACATCCAAACTCGTAAAAATAGTAGTCTTCGTAAACATATTCCTACAGATCTTGTTTGTTGCAACACGCGGCTGAACGTCTGACGTTTCAAGCATCAACTTTAGGTTACAAATTTTTCCGGATGTACCTAACATTTTTGAATGTAACAAACGACATTGATTAAGTATTTTTTTTCTATATTCAGTTGTGCTAAAAATAATAACAGGTTCTCATTTCAAGAAACATAAGTATGTGTTGAAAATCTTACTTCCGTGCCTTTCTCATTGGTTTGTAGTAACCAATACTACCAGACCCTCTCCTCACTTTCGGTCTGTGGAATTGGTTACTCAGTGTTTGTTGTGGTTTGGGAGGTGTTTCCAGTGGTAATGTTTGGTGCCTCACTCTTTATAGAAATTGGACCTACAGATGGTTCACCATAAAACCAATAGATGCCAGAAGCATCCACATGTGTTACGAACTCAAAATCGAGGAAGGTGTGCTTTAAGTGTATATGGTTCTCATCGCCTCATACGTATTGTGGCAGTACAATTAAAACGCCTCATCCGTAAAGAGGTACCTACAAGACGACAGCGGGTGGACACCGCATTTCATTTTTACTGCTCTTTTCTGTCCTATCAGTACTTTCCTTCTGACTGGTGAATACCTCAGAGAATTCAGGAGAATAAGCAAAACTCTTCTAACTCCGTTATTGTGTTTTCCTCCCTTCCTTAGACATTTCCAATGTTCTATAGTTCAGATGAAAGTGGTAACAAATATTCCTCCTTTGTTTTCTAGCAGCTTCTCCCTCATACCACTGTCGTTTTTCTTCATCTCAGCTTCCTATTTTACTACTCGCGTCTCTCGATTTTTAACACACAGCATTTAGTTAGTTTAATGCTCATTTACACCATCTCGGCGTTCCGAGGACTAACTTGACGCACACTGAACACACGTGTGGTACGAAGAAACAGTTCCATCACAGAAATTTTTGCAGGCAATGCCGCTAACTTAACTGCCATTGTGCGCGGATTGTGTGTGTGTGTGTGTGTGTGTGTGTGTGTGTGTGTGTGTGTGTGTGAGTATCCTAGCGCTGGATTTATGAACTGAAGTTGCGAGGCGATGGGACAGGTGCATAGGCAGGACATGACAAGAAAATCGTCACGTGAGGGGATAGACAGCGAAGTTGTGACTCTCCTGTGACTTAAATAACGACTTATAGAATTGTCGTGGTATATAGTTTAGAATTCTAAAGAGGGCCAGATGTTTTCTGTAGAAACGTAAACCTCCAATACAGATTTCGTCGCAAACCATTTTCCTTCCTGCGCGTGAACAGGCATTGTAGCAGCTCACCAGTTAACCTCGTCCGCTTGAATGCAGTTACGGATGCTAAAATTCTGTTTTGGCAATAAAGCGGCCAGCTGCCGAGCTAGCATTCTTTTTACCGTGTCTAAGTTTTAATTTTTCTGTCCATGAGCGAAAACACATCAGTTTACGGTTAGAAATTGATGAATGTTGAATCTCTGAGTTGCACTGTGTTGATAAATCTTTGCTTCTGAAGATTCCTCCCAAAATGGAATCCATTTAGTTCACAACAGGCAACAGAGTGGACAATAATTTTGTTTATTAGAAAACAGCGAACCAAATATAGTTTGCGTGCTGTCAAACTGTTTAATGGCTTACAATGGAAAAAAAATTGCGACGTAGCTTCTGACCCAGGCCAGATCGTTTGGGGAAAAAAAGGTCATTTGATCGACGGTGAAGCAGACTGTGTTATAGCTAATTGTAATCGATAGGAAGTATCAAAATCGGCTACACAGTCAGCTGAACGTCAAAGTAATTTAATCATAAGATTTTTTCCGTAAGAACTTTCAATGGTGGGATTCACACATATCGTCAACGTAAGGAACGTCAACCACGTCGGCAATATTTTGGTCCTTATCTTGGCGCTAATAGGTCTCCGAGCAACTGTGTACTTTGCACACGAGCTGGTCACTATTAAAACGAAGACAAGTTGGCTTCGTTTTTCGAATACACACCGACAGCACTTATTTACCAAATACCGGGGAGAATTTTCTCTGTGGCTGCAGAACTCCAGGTTTATTTATTTATTCCTGTACAAGGTTGCAGTCAGAGAAGGAATTTTAGGGAAATGTAAGCGTAGGCTTCCGCGGCCGTTGTCACCTTCAACAAAATTCTTCAGGGTATCAGACCGCATCGTCATAATTTAAAATGCGCCAACGTTTCGGCCAGCGTTGCAGCTAGCCTTCATCAGGGCCTTACGTTAACTGCTAAATGACACACACTTGGTTCCTTAAATAGCTGCACGAGAAAACCGTGTCGTTACTTGATTGGCTGTAAAAGGAGGAGGAGGAGGGGTGAAAAGTATGCTTTATTGGTGTTTCCTTTATTATCTGTCATTGGCTGAAATAGCTGTTTTCTATTGGTCTTTATATTAATCCACCCCATTGGAGGAGACGGACGAATAGCGAACAGGTGATGGCTGTGACGTCACACTGTTTCCATGCTGTCCAGAAGCCGGCTGCGGCGTGCCATTGCTTTGTGTGCTCGCGACCACTACTGCGGCTCTCCGCGTGTCTGCTTGGGCCGCCAGGGCTCTGCCGCCGCTCCGTAGCCCTGCTATTGCAGGCAGCCAAGACCTCGGAAGCTTGTACCCGTCCTCTCTATTCATGTTGGCGGGTCTTTTGGCTATTTCTATCGCCTCTCTAATCTTTCTTTTGAAAGTGAGAGGCTGTTTCGGCAGGACGCGGGCTTCTTGAAAAAGTATAGGTTTCCCGCACTCGTCTCGGTGTTCCGCCACTGCTGACTTAGTGTGTTGTTTCAGGCGGATATATCTTTCATGTTCCGAGAGCCTTGTGCTAATCGGACGTCCCGTCTCACCTATGTAGACTAATCCACACGCATAACCAATTTCATACACGCCAGCTGTGTGTAGTTTGTCAACTGCATCCTTGGTAGAACCGAGCATATCTGATATTTTGTTTCTGCTTCGGAAAATTGGTTTGATGTCGGCTTTTCGTAGAATTTTGCCAATACGTTCGGTGACCCCTTGTACATATGGTAACACCGCAGTACTCTGTGCCTCCTTCTCCTCTTCCCTATTGGTCTTCTCCCTTGTCGACATGGAGCTGTCTATCATCTGCTTCCCATAGCCATTAGTTCCGAAGATGGACCTGAGGCGTTCAAGTTCTGTCTTCAGATGTTCTTCGTCGCTTATCCTGTACGCTCTCTTCGTTAGCGTGTGTAGGGCGGACTTCTTCTGCGTGGGGTGATGGTGGGAGGAGGCGTGAAGGTACCTGTCCGTATTGGTTGGTTTCCTGTACACTTTGTGGCCAAGTTTACCATCAGGTTTTCGATAAACTTCCACGTCGAGAAAAGGCAGCACCCCATTCTTCTCTGTTTCCATTGTAAACTGAATTTTCCTATGTTGTTGGTTAAGGTGCTTGTGGAAGTTCTGTAACTCCTCTTCTCCGTGGGGCCAGATGACGAAAGTATCATCGACATAGCGAAGCCAACAATTTGGACGTAATGGTGCGGACTGGAGGGCTGTTTCCTCAAATGCCTCCATGAAGATTTCTGCTGCGATAGGCGATAGGGGTGAGCCCATAGCTACACCGTCAGTTTGTTCATAAAATTGACCTCTCCACTTGAAATAGGTGGTCGTCAGACAGTGGCGCACAAGCTCACATATATCAGGTGCCACGCGTTCTTCTAGGATGTTCACAGTATCTGACACTGGGACATTCGTGAATAGGGATTTGACGTCGAAACTAACCATCAGATCTTGGTCCGTAACACGCATTTCCTTTAGGAGAGACACGAAGTGAGTGGAATCCTTAACGTAGGACTCGGTTTGATGCACTAGGTGTCGGAGCCTAGGTGCCAGTTCTTTCGCTAGGTAGTAGGTCGGCGAATTTATACTGTTTACTATAGGCCTTAAGGGGAAGTCGGTTTTGTGTACCTTCGGTACACCATATATCCTTGGTGCCTGTGTCACTTGCGGGATGAATCTTCTGGCCTTGTCGAAGTTGATTCTAGAGTGCTTGAGCAGTGCCTGCGTCGTTTCGATTACCTTGGCCGTCGGATCTCCCTGAAGTTTCTTGTAGATAGGTTCTGCGAGAATATCTTCCATTCGTTTGTTGTAATCAGTTGTGTCCAAGACTACAGTGGCGTTGCCCTTATCTGCCTGTACCACTACTAAGTGGGGGTTGTCCCTGAGTTCCTTGATGGCATGGTATTCTTCAGCGTTGATGTTTTGCTTCGGTGGCTTTGCTTTATTCAGAACTCTGACCGTTTCCTGCCGGATCTTCTCCGCCTCGGCCTGTGGCAGATGACGTACCGAAGCCTCTACGGATTCTATGATATCTTCTTTTGGAACTCGCTTAGGTGCGACTGCGAAATTCATCCCTTGGCCAGAATTGCTGTGGTTGCTTCGCTCAAGGTGTGGCTGGAGAGGTTGACCACTGTCCGTCGCCTGTCCAGCGTCAATGTTTCGTCCGTGGCTTTTTGTTGTAGTTTGTCGTACTTTCTCATCTGGCGGTTAGTAATACTATTGCTGGTCCTTGATGCTTGCTGAAAGGTTAACCTGTCGACTTTATCCCAATTGGTTGTGCGTGTGGATTAGTCTACATAGGTGAGACGGGACGTCCGATTAGCTCAAGGCTCTCGGAACATGAAAGATATATCCGCCTGAAACAACACACTAAGTCAGCAGTGGCGGAACACCGAGACGAGTGCGGGAAACCTATACTTTTTCAAGAAGCCCCCGTCCTGGCGAAACAGCCTCTCACTTTCAAAAGAAAGATTAGAGAGGCGATAGAAATGGCCAAAAGACCCGCCAACAAGAATAGAGAGGACGGGTACAAGCTTCCGAGGTCTTGGCTGCCTGCAATAGCAGGGCTACGGAGCGGCGGCAGAGCCCTGGCGGCCCAAGCAGACACGCGGAGAGCCGCAGTAGTGGTCGCGAGCACACAAAGCAATGGCACGCCGCAGCCGGCTTCTGGACAGCATGGAAACAGTGTGACGTCACAGCCATCACCTGTTCGCTATTCGTCCGTCTCCTCCAATGGGGTGGATTAATATAAAGACCAATAGAAAACAGCTATTTCAGCCAATGACAGATAATAAAGGAAACACCAATAAAGCATACTTTTCACCCCTCCTCCTCCTCCTTTTACAGCCAATCAAGTAACGACACGGTTTTCTCGTGCAGCTATTTAAGGAACCAAGTGTGTTTCATTTAGCAGTTAACGTAAGGCCCTGATGAAGGCTAGCTGCAACGCTGGCCGAAACGTTGGCGCATTTTAAATTATGACGATGCGGTCTGATACCCTGAAGAATTTTATTTAGGGAAATGGTTTACAATACCTGTATTTAAAATGCGTCAGCAATTTTTCACAATTTTTGTACCAGAGTAACTTCGGCTGTGGCTACATGACACAAGTTGTTTGCCTTTAACAACTGAAGCAGTTGTGTCCGGTTAAAGCCGATAAGAAGAGACGCACTCATACCTCTGCTGAAGTTTTCTAGGAAACGTAAGCTGCCAGTTTACCCGAAAGCGTATTCGGTTGGAATCTATTCTATGTACAAAATAGGTAACATTTTAAACTGAAAGGTTGAAGTGGATACCACGACGCCTCTTTGCTTGGGAGAGTGTGCTGCAATCCGGCGATTTCTATCAAAAAAGATGCCGACTGCATGTAAATGAGCTGTACCTGCCTCGAAAGGAAAATGGCGAGTACTGTAAACTCTGTCTTCAGTTACTGGAATTAGTAGACAATCCTTACGAATATTTGAGATGAAAGGGTAAACACCACGTCACAGAAGTTAAAAACGCTTTAACTTCGTGACATCACTTCCCTTTTCCCACCACCGATTAGAATCGTTGATGTTTTAATGTTTATACGTGTGTATTAAGAAAATATTTACCTAGTTTCAATGACACACGGCCTTAAGGATCTCAACAAAAGACGGTGTTCCGAGTATGGTTTATTATACTGTAGTAGTAGTACGTGTGGGTATAAAGGTTTTGAAAATGAGGTTATGAGCACATAATGATTACGTTAAAAGGTGAAAGTGAATGCTGTTTCTGACACATAATGCATGGATAAATTTGGTGCATGTGTGTGTGTGTGTGTGTGTGTGTGTGTGTGTAAGCAAATGTTATTTCATTAATAAAATGTAGGTATATGGTTTCACAGCTGGTCACTTCATTCTAAAACCAGTAAAAGTTAATGCAATACTGGCAGTATATTCAGCTAATCATGTTCTAGAGCAGCAACGCTTACCCAGGAACTCGAAAAATGAAGTCACAAAGCTCATGCCATCAGTGTTATTTCCGAATGATGATGATGATTTTGATGTCTGGTTTACGGGGCGCTCAACTGCGTGGTCATCAGTGCCCGTACAAAGTCACAGTTTTTACACAGCCCAACTTTTGTAGACAGTCCATTCTAGCCACTGTCACGAATGAGGATAAGGCAAACACCCAGTACCCGGGCAGAGTAAATCCCCAACCTGGCCGAGAATCGAACCCGGGACCCCATTATCCAGAGGCAGCAACGCTAGCCACTAGACCACGAGCTGCGGACGTTATTTCAGATTGAGTGCAGCTTTTAATAAAGGAAGTAAACTGTATTACAGTGTCTTTTAGTGCACTTGCAGAAAGAATAACTCCAAAATTCGGTATAGAACAAAAATTTGATATTTCGTAGTATTTGGGATGCAAGAATGCAGATATTCGATTTTAAATTAGTCTTTGCGGCATCGTGAATAGCATCCATAATGCCACACAAAAACTCAGAAATTGTACTTTTAAGAACGTGGTGTAGCTCTAAATAATGGAAAAATGTAATCGCCAGATGTCAAAACATCGAAGTGTCACTTCTAGTTACACTTTAGTGTGAGTATATACAGGGTGTTTCAAAAATGACCGGTATATTTGAAACGGCAATAAAAACTAAACGAGCAGCGATAGAGATACACCGTTTCTATCGCTGCTCGTTTAGTTTTTATTGCCGTTTCAAATATACCGGTCATTTTTGAAACACCCTGTAAGTTTTTTAACAGAACTCGAAACACACCGCTATACGTACTCGAAACCTTTACCGTCATGGACTGTCATCCAGCATACGTGTTAAAGACAAACATAAAGTTTGGAATTAGACACTCTGAACACTTAAAGCTGTGGAAAGTGGAAACAAATAGGTGCAATATAATTGCGAACTTGTAAACCACTTCATGTAACAGTATCACCACCCTACTGGCATAAAAAAAGCCAGTAAACAGTAATAATGGCTTGTAGTATACTTCTGACTTGGAGGATTTTTTTTAGGTTATAATTTACACCTACAATTTGCTATTGATTTTTTCCTATTTGTAGTTTCGAATTGTACTTTCAGTCCATAGATACCAAACTATATCCTGATCACGATATTTTTTTCCTCAAGATGGCACAAACTCACCCTTTCTTCGATTAAACTTATCATTTTCTCGTAGTCCTTATTCCGTGTGTGATAATGTGTGTCGATATGACCGAAAATACAAACTGATTTGAATTTCACCGGTTGTCGTCCAATGCCTACAAGTTTTGACGATGGACTCGACTACTGAGTGACAGCGGTCATAGTGGCGTACTGATTTGAAAAGTTCTGCCGTCTTCGGCAGATGTCAGTCGTCGACGGAATCCACCGATGTCGGTGCACTGTGACAGCAACCTTAGCTCGGCACCGGCACGTGAAGAAACGTGGTATATGGTCGTGCCACTCCTGTGGCTCACCAGCCACACGGGCATGCTACCCATCACCGGTGCGGCCTCCCACTGCGTCTGCTGCTTCTGTTGCTGTCCAAAGGCACTGCCCACCATTTGCGTGTTGTTCACCTTCGTCGCCCACCTGTGCCGTCCACTGCCGCCGCCCGCCCACTGAGTGAAGTGCGGCTAGCCATGCTGTCTTTCCCTCTCCTGCGCCACTCGCAGGTGCAACCCACGTTCGACACTGTGCTTCAACTCCTGGGGCGCTGCAACCATGTGCAGCGGACCGCCGCCACCACCCAAGCAACAACCACGCGGATTTCGCCTGCGTAAGGCGCTCCTCCGCCAAGCAACGCATTCCATGTGTTACGACACGATTAGTGTACTGCAAGAGTTGCTACTCGTATGTACCACACAGAGAACGAATGGGAACGTTCAGATCAATAGATTATGAGAGCTCAGTTTCTGTATCACACGCTAATATTTGGACTCCTATTGCCTGTGATGTAATAAAAAAAATGGTTCAAATGGCTCTGAGCACTATGGGACTTAACATCTGAGGTTATCAGTCCCCTAGAACTTAGAACTACTTAAACCTAACTAACCTAAGGACATCACACACATCCATGCCCGAGGCAGGATTCGAACCTGCGGCCGTAGCGGTCGCGCGGTTCCAGACTGAAGCGCCTAGAACCGCTCGGCCACCAGCGGCCGGCCCTGTGATGTAAAAATGTCGTGAGTCAGTACTACGCACATCAAAAACAGTTTTGCATCTTCCCGGTCCACAGAACTCCTGAAGATAGACGTTGACTGTGGATGTTGTATCACAGACACAATCCCTTTGGTTCTTCAGAGATGTCACTAAACCCGCCGAAAGATGTAAACAACCATGTATGAGCAGCACCTATTAGATGGAGGGCGTCCGACAACCGATCAGTTCCAGTCATCCCACCAGGAAGGAGGTACACGGCTCGAGTGATCTGTAGTTCAACCATACCTAGACGGTCAATACCGCGGTTCGATCGCGTCCGCATTGTTACTTTGTATCAGGAAGGGCTCTCAACAAGGGAAGTGTCCAGGCGTCTCGGAGTGAACCAAAGCGATGTTGTTCGGACATGGAGGAGATACAGAGAGATAGGAACTGTCTATCCCATGCCTCGCTCAGGCCGCACAAGGGTTACTACTGCAGTCGATGACCGCTACGGATTATGGCTCGGACGAACCCTGACAGCAACGCTTTTCGTGCAGCCACAGGACGTCGTGTTACGACTCATACTGTGCGCAATAGGCTGCATGAAACGCAACTTCTCTCCCGACGTCCATGACGATGTCCATCTTTGCAACCACGACAGCATGCAGCGCGGTACAGATAGGCCCAACAACATGCTGAATGGACAGCTCAGAATTGGCATCACGTTCTCTTCACCGGCGAGTGTCGCATATGACTTCAACCAGACGATCGTCGGAGACGTGTTTGGAGGAAACCGGTGAGGCTGAATGCCTTACGACACACTGTCCACTGATTCCAGCAAAATGGATGTGCCCTGATGTTATGGTGTGGCATTATGTGGAGTCGACGTACGCCGCTGGTGGTCATGGAAAGTACCGTAACGACGGTACAATACGTGAATGACACCTTCCGACCGACAGTGCAACCTTACCGGCAGCGTATTGTCGAAGCAATGGTCTTCATGGACTACAATTCGCGTCTCCATCGTGCTCTTCTTGTGAATGACGTTCTTCAGGGCAACGACACCGCTCGACTAGAGTGGGCAGCATGTTCTCCAGACATGAACCCTATCGACCATGCCTGGGGTAGATTGAAAAGGGCTGTTTATGGTGGACGTGACCCACCAACTACTCTGAGGGATCTACCCCGAATTTCCGTTGAGGAGTGGGACGATATGGGCCAACAGTGCCTTGATGAACTTGTGGATTATATGCCACGATGAATGCAGGCACGCATCAATGCAAGGGACGTGCTCCTGGGTATTAGTGATACCAGTGTGAACAACAATCTGGACCACCACGTCTGAAGGTCTCGCTGTATGGTGGTACAACAAGCACTGTGTGGTTTTCATGAGCAATGAAAAAGGCGGAAATGGTGTTGATGTTGATCTCTATTCTAGTTTTATGTACAGGTCCCGGAACTGTCGGAACCGAGGTGATGAGAAACTTTTTTTGATGTGTGTATGAACGCGTGGTGTCTCCGTCCAAAAGCACAGACACCACGCGTTCATGTAACTATACCAAGTGCTGCTGGATTCTTAACTGTCGAAATTGAAATTATCGCCAAGAAAATATTTAATTATTTTGCAATATACACGGCTGAAAGAGCTCAGCTTATACGATAATGTCAATCATCAGACTCTTCAATCTCACTCAAAAACAACATAGCTGTCATTAATGCCCAATGCTCGAGACAATTTTTTAGCTTTGGACTCCATTAAAACAATTTTTCGGCGCCAAAGAGAGGCCAGCTAAAATAATTTCTCATTTCTTTCAGTAGCCCGATCAGAGAAATTTCTTTCGTGTTTGTACAGTCAAACTTGGCTCTGTTTGAAAAGAAAAAATGAAAAGAGAGAAGAACAATAAAGACCCTATAATTTAAACAAGAAAGATATTAACCGATACTCGAAGACATCTGAATGAAAGGAAGACTGCTAACTTTATTGCCATGCAAACAAAGATGAATCTGAACGAATTAAAGAATGAGAACCCTAACTAAGAAGTAATTAATTTGATTTCGAAATTTGAGGAAAAGACAAATGCTTTCTGCACTACAGCATTTGGCTGCCTAGAGATATGTGTTGTTTCTTTAAATAAATATCAAGTATTTGATTGGATGACGCCACCTGGGACCCCAAACTGGGTGATGATTGAAAACACTGCTAGATATACCTTACTAAAAATTGTTCGAAGATTTCAGAAGGCAATTGTTTCGAGGAATGTTTGTATCGGAAGAGCTATTTAGAAATGAAGCATGACTTGGAAGAATAAAAAGTCTAAAAACCCCATGGAAGAAAAGTGGATTTACATTCTTAAGCGAGCCTAAACCCCTGAACGTAAATGCCAGCTGCTAAAATTATGCGAGTTTGCTTTTTTATTATGCACACATCGTCACTGTGAATCGAGTATTTTCGCTGATGTCGGCCCAGTGGACTGATGAAAAACATCGGCTGCTTTCAGGGAGTGTGAAATAAATTTCACAGTGCCAGCTGAACTACAAAATGACTTGAATCTAGTTTTATAAATACGTAAAAGGGAGAGAACACTTGCAGATAAAGGTGAAATCTTCCGTAAATCATGATGTACGAAATACTGATGCCATTTCTAGATCCCCATTTCAGAGTGTTCCGACGCGGCCACAGCTGGATATGGCTACCCTATGTACAGGTCACTAGCTGTGTTTAAAAAATTAAAAGAAAGAAGAAATAAATAAAAGTTTTCTTCGCGGTCGCTTTAGCAAGCACACATTTGTTGTGTTGCCCCTGTCACCTTTAATCATCCCTTGTGCCTACGGCTCCGAGTCCCCAACCATAATTTCAGTACCAGCATGCCTTTCCAACTCCTCTCCACAGCTGCACCCTTCATAGCGACAACGCGCTCTCCTCCTTTGGCCCCACCCCACCCCCCTTGTCCACCATCCATACCTGTGCCTTGCCGTACTCCACCGCTCCTACACCTCAAGCATCTGGGCTGTGTCACGTTTTTCCTCGTGTTTCTCCTTGCCATTAATTTTATATATTGTACTTTATTGCCCCCACCCCCATGAACCATGGACCTTCCGGTTGGTGGGGAGGCTTGCGTGCATCAGCGATATAGATAGCCGTACCATAGGTGCAACCACAATCGAGAGGTATCTGTTGAGAGGCCAGACCAACGCGCGGCTCCTGGAGAAGGGCGGCAGCCATTTCAGTAGTTGCAGGGGCAACAGTCAGGATGACTGACTGATCTGGCCCTGTAACAATAACCAAAACGGCCTTGCTGTGCTGGTACTGCGAACGGCCGAAAGCAAGGGGAAACTACAGCCGTAATTTTTCCCGAGGGCATGCAGCTTTACTGTAAGGGTAAAATATTCCGATGGTAAAATAGTCCCCCATTCGGATCTCTCGGCGGGGATTGCTCAGGAGGACGTTGTTATCAGGAGAAAGAAAACTGGCGTTCTACGTATCGGAGCGGGGAATGTCAAATCCCTCAATCGGGCAGGTAGGTTAGAAAATTTATAAAGGGAAATGGATAGGTTAAACTTAGATATAGTGGGAATTAGTGAAGCTCGCTGGCAGGAGGAACAAGACTTCTGGTCAGGCGAATACAGGTTTATAAATACAAAATCAAATAGGGGTAATGCAGGAGTAGGTTTAATAACGAATAGGAAAAAAGGAATGCGGGTAAGTTACTACAGTCAGCATAGTGAACGCATTATTGTGGCCAAGATAGATACGAAGCCCACGCCTGCCACAGTAGTACAAGTTTATATGCCAACTAGCTCCGAAGATGACGAAATGATTGATGATATGTATGATGAGATAAAAGAAATTATTCAGATAGTGATGGGGGACGGAGATACAACAGTCATGGGTGGCTGGAACTCGATAGTAGGAAAAGGAAGAGAAGGAAACTTAGTGGGTGAATATCGAATGGGAGTAACGAATGAAAGAGGAAGCCATATGGTAGACTTTTACATACGGCATAACTTAATCATAGCATAACACTTGGTTCAAGAATCGTAAAAGAAGGTTATATACAGTGAAGAAGCCTGATATACTGGAAGGTCTCAAATAGATTATATAATTCTAAGACAGAGACTCAGGAACAAGGTTCTAAATTGTAAGACATTTCCAGGGGCGGATGTGGACTCTGGCCACTGTAGATTAAAACTGAAGAAACTGCTAAAAGGTGGGAATTTGATTAATGGGACCTGGATGAACAGAAAGAAACGGGGGTTGCAGAGAGCTTCAGGGAGAGCATTAGGGAACGATTGACAGGAATGGGGAAAGAAATTCAGTAGAAGAGGAATGGGTAGCTTTGAGAGATGAAATAGTGAAGGTAGCAGAGGATCAAGAAGGTAAAAAGGCGAGGGATAATAGAAATACTTGGGTAACAGAAGAGATATTGAATTTAATTGCTGAAAGGAGAAAGTACAGAAATGCAGTAAATGAAGCAGACAAAATGGAATAAAAATGTCTCAAAAATGAGATCGACAGGAAGTGCGAAATGGCTAATCAGGGACGGCTAGAGGACAAGAGAGAAAACAGAACCACTTGCATCAATATCAAGAGCTCAGACGGAAACCCAGTGCTAAGCAAAGAAGGGAAAGCAGAAAGGTGGATGGAGTATGTAGCGGGTCTATACAAGAGCTATGTTCTTGAGGACAATATGATAGAAATGGAAGACAATGTAGATGAAGATGAAATAGGAGATATGATTCTGCGTGAAGAGCTTGACAGAGCACTGAAAGACCTAAGTCGAAACAAGGCCCCGGGATTAGACAAAATTCCATTCGAATTAGTGACAGCCTTGGAAGGGCCAGGCCTAACAAAACTCTACTATCTAGTGAGTAAGATGTACGAAGCATGTGAAGACTTAGAGAAAGCTTTTGATAATGTTGACTGGAATACTCTATTTCAAATTATGAAGATGATGGGAGTAAAATACAGCGAGCGAAAGGCTATTTACAATTTGTACAGAAACCAGATCGCACTTACAAGAGTCGAGGGGCATGAAAAGGAAGCAGTGGTTGGGAAGGGAGTGAGACAGAGTTGTATCCTATCTCCGATGTTATTCAATCTGTATATTGAGCAAGCTGTAAAGGAAACAATAGAAAAATTCTGAGTAGGAATTAAAATCCATGGAGAAGAAATAAAAACATTGAGGTTCGCCGATAACATTGGAATTGTGTCAGAGACAGCAAAGGACCTGGAAGAGCAGTTGAACAGAATGGGCAGTGTCTTGAAAGGAGGATATAAGATGAACATCAACAAAATCAAAACGAGGATAATGGAATGTAGTCGAATTAAGTCGGGTGATGCTGAGGGAATTAGAATAGGAAATGAGACACTTAAAGTAGTAAATCAGTTTTGCCATTTGGGGAACAAAATAACTGATGATGGTCGAAGTAGAGAGGATGTAAGACGTAGACTGGCAATGGCAAGGACAGCGTTTCTGAAGAAGAGAATTTTGTTAACATCGAGTATAGATTTAAGTGTCAGGAAGTCGTTTCTGAAAGTATTTGTATGGAGTGTATCCATGTATGGAAGTGAAACATGGACGATAAACAGTTTAGACAAGAAGAGAATAGAAGCTTTCGAAATCTGGTGCTGCAAAAGAATGCTCAAGAATAGATGGATAGATCACATAACTAATGAGGAGGTATTATTGAACAGAATTTGAGAGAAGAGAAATTTGTGGTACAACTTGACTAGAAGAAGGGATTGATTGGGTAGGGCTTATTCTGAGGCATCAAGGGATCACCAATTTAGTATTGGAGGGCAGCGTGGAGGTAAGAATCGTAGAGGGAGACCAAGAGATGAATACACTAAGCAGATTCAGAAGGATGTAGGTTGCAGTACGTACTCGGAGATGAAGAAGCTTGCACAGGATAGAGTAGCATGGAGAGCTGCATCAAACCAGTCTCTGGACTGAAACCACAACAGCAACAACTTTATTGGCGTATTTTCGCATTTTAACTTATTAGATTAATGGTGATTTTTAATTTTACCAATCAGTTTTTCCTGTCAAAAAACTGAGAGTAGTACAGAATTAGCGTATCATGACATAATGATACGATATCTGCTTCGCCCTTACACTTAATGAATTCGCCACACAGATATTTGAGGTCATACTAGATCCTCGTTTTGCAGTTTGACAGTGTTATTGTATATCCAGTCTTCCACAGTAACGTATGAAAAATATTGTTGAAAGTTATCTTCTTAGGAAATCTACATTACTTGTTCTGTAAACAAATCACCATTCAGACCACAACTTGGTCAAATTTCAGCTGTGTTAATCTCCATTTGCCTGTGGTTAATTAATCTACATATAAAACTACTTGTATTATTTTAACTAAGTGAAGTGCATAAGCCTGTTACCTTATGAAATAATTTGAGGCGTTTTTACGTGATTGGGTATATCTTTCCTTTCTGCTTTTCTGAGATTTACTTCACTGTGTCTCTCGTCCTGTGTGTTTCTAAGTATTTCTATATTCTGTACTTCGAGGGACTGTTGCTCTATGATGTAATTTAAAGTGTCTTAAGCGAGTAAGTAGAATTTTAGTATTCGAAATTCGTTGGTTTTGATGTGGAGGCCTTGCCATCACCTAATTTTATCAATAACTCCAGTATTTTGTCAGTATACTGTGTTTTAAAGTTCTACATATTAACAAAATCAACTTAGACGCTAAATATTTCAATGAATGCTTTTAAGAATTGTATTTTATTGAACCGTCCTCACAGGTAAACCTGCCAGTTTTAGTTGTGTATACCTTGGGAGTTATTCTGCACCTCTTTTTAATCTTAAAAGCAGAACTACACCTTTAAGTGGAACAATCTTCTTATGTTTGATGAGTTGTTATTTTAGCGTTGCTATAACTCATCGCTATTATGATAGAGTGTATGGTACATTCCTGGCGTTGTAAGCAAATCAATTACCTTCTTGTAGCAATCTATTAGAAATTTGCCTGCTATTCTGAACAGGGATAGGCTATGTAGTACAAGGAAAGATTTCATACTTCTGCACTTTCACACGACGTAACATACAGACGTAAATTATTTTGGTACAGTATCTACTAGACCCGCTAAATTAATTCTGTATTTTGTTGAAGCTGTCTTAGAATGATACAGTCTGTGAAGTTTTGTGCAACTATTACCCGTAACTAATAGAAAAGAATGATGTAGCAAGACATTACTTTTGTTATCACTCTTTTCCAGATGTACTTAATCCACTTCTTATCCAATTCTGGTGTTAAGTTAGCATCAAGTAGGTTTTGCTATGTTCGTCACCCAAATAAATTTATTTTAGACGGTTAAGTATTTTGCCCTGTCGATGATACATTTTCTGTGGTATTAATTCCACTATGTAATAATGAGATTAAAATCTCCCAGGCAACACAAACAACTATTCATTTTTAGGGGCGTTTGTACCTGCAAATCTTTAAAAGATCCGTGGTGATTAAGTTCAGCCAATATCAGCTCATTTACAACATGACTTTTAGCACTGTAAACCATAAACTATTAAAGGATATCTCGTGGTTTATCAAAATTCATTCCATTGTTGTATTGTGATCATTCTTTTACAATTCTGATTTACTAATAATATTAAATCCTTGCTCAAAAATTGAACTTTTACTAATTTAGAATTTACTGATCTCATGAAGTCCCTCCAACTTACAACAAATGGAAAGAAAATGTAGTAACAAATTCGTCCTACAGCATTAAGGTTCGTACTAGGGCAAACAGTCCTTCCTGGTGTTGGATGACACCATGTTTCAAACAAAATTAAACCTAACTCCTGTGGAATGGTGAATAAGTGTACAAGGTGGCAGCCGGTGAACGAATTTCAGAGGATTGGTTTACAAAAATTTTATTTCAGAGTCCTCAGTCAAGTTTTTACAGTTTCTTTCCTTCCAGAGTAATTTCGAATGTGCCTACATGAAACAAGTTGCTTGCCTTGCAGAAGCGTGGCAGTTCTGTCCTTTTAAAGATGCTGACAAAATACGCCCTCAGCCCTCCGCTGAAGCTTGCTAGCTGATTCATGCCATCGGTTTCGCCAAAAGCGTGTGTGGCGCGGTAGGTCATATGTGTGGATTCTAGAGATATCTGCAGAGCAGAACGCAGTCTGTCTTGTGATCGAGACCTCAAGCAGAAGTATTTCAGGAGAAACCAAGCCTCTGGTTCTGCACACTGTGTCTCGCCACCAACATAACTTGACATGAATCGCTACCCTCTCCAGTTACTCATATTATTTAGTTCATTCGACCTCCTACACTAGCCTACACCTGGTAACTTCCTACACCAGGTGCACCCCATACATTCCATAAATTCGAATATATTCTCTTTATTTGACCATATTTCCTGTTCTGCCATTTAGCATGAGCCCGAGAAGCCCACCCGAGCAGAGCTGTCAGTCGCCCAACTTGTACTTTGTCATCATAGTTGGGATGCAACAACCTCCCTCTACCTGTACATTGTAGAGTTAAAGGCCCCCAGGCTTTATCTTACGTCTGACATGACATTGTTATTTTTCTTGGCATTGTTCATTGTAATAATAATAATAATAATAATAATTCTGTCAGAGTCAGCAAAGTACCTGGAAGAGCAGTTGAACGGAATGGATAATGTCTTGAAAGGATGATATAAGATGAACATCAACAAAAGCAAAACGAGTATAATTGAATGTAGTCGAATTAGGTCGGGTGATGCTGAGGGAATTAGATTAGGAAATGAGACACTTAAAGTAGTAAAGGAGTTTTGCTATTTGGGGAGCAAAATAACTTATGATGGTCGAAGTAGGGAGGATATAAAATGTGGACTGGCAACGGCAAGGAAAGCGTTTCTGAAGAAGAGAAATTTGTTAACATCGAGTATAGATTTAAGTGCCAGGAGGTCGTTTCTGAAAGTATTTGTCTGTAGTGTAGCCACGTATGGAAGTGAAACATGGACAATAAATAGTTTGGACAAGATGAGAATAGAAGTTTTCGAAATGTGGTGCTACAGAAGAATGGTGAAGATTAGATGGGTACATCACATAACTAATGAGGAGGTATTGAATAGGATTTGGGAGAAGAGAAGTTTGTGGCACAACTTGACTAGAGAAGGGATCGTTTGATAGGATATGTTCTGAGACATCAAGGGATCACCAATTTAGTATTGGAGGGCAGCGTGGAGGGTAAAAATCGTAGATGGAGACCAAGAGATGAATACACTAAGCAGATTCAGAAGGATGTAGGTTGCAATAGGTACTGCGAGATGAAGAAGCTTGCAAAGGATAGAGTAGCATGGAGAGATGCATCAAGCCAGTCTTAGGACTGAAGACCACAACAACAACAACAACACCAACAATAATAATGATAATAATAATAATAATTGTAATAGTAGTAATAATGACCATGCTAGAGTCCAAAATACTATCAAACACATTTAGTAAAACAGCTACTTGCCTAAAAAACAATATTAACTCAGTTTTTACACGTGTCATGTTTTTTCCTCCTTTATTCATTAGTTCATATGTGGACTATTTGAAATGTATAGATTTCTTTACGAAGTACAAAATTACCCTTATATTTATACATACAACATAACACACCCACCCACCCACCCACACACACACACACACACACACACACATACACACACACATCTTATTTCAGCCGAAACAAATTTAATCACAGATAGATGAATCCTCAGCACCAGTCCAAGGTTTCTTCAACATAAGCTGATTAAGACAAGAACATAAATAATCATTCTTCATTGTCCGCACATTTTCCCAAAAATATGTTTTCACCTTTTCCCCTTTGCAACATTCATTCGATAATCTTCACTAACTTGTACTCTGGCAGCCTCACTTCGTAGCACCACGCCTTTCCTAAGCACCTGAAGCAAGCAAAAGAAGCAAGAAGCAAATAAAGGGACGCCCTCTCTGCTGTTCAGTTTCTAGGTATTCTTCAGGTCTTCAGGCTATATAGAAACGGAGATGTCAAATAACCACTTAATTTAGCTCTAAAAATAGATCTCCGTTCAATGCATTTTATTCTGAATGGCAGTTTATCTTATAAAGTGCGCCGAACGGTTAAGAGATTTTACCGGTTAAGTTAAGGCGCTTCCTATGTAGATTAGAGCCGATCTTATTTTCGCCTTGTAACGTGTTCGTCTCTATCCAACCGAGGAGTACTACTTGCTTTCAAGTGCGCAAGTGTTCGAAATATATATGATGAAAGTCATGAGGCGTGATATTAAGTTTTCTAGATTTATTTCAGCAGGATGGTTTTATGGTCAAATTTGGAGTGTGTTTTTTAATAGCCTTCTTCTCATGATTCACTAAGCTATGTGTCTGTGTACTACTGTAATACTATTATTATTAACTTTCTTGTTTGGTGGACTGAGTGAGAGCTTAAATTAGATGTGCGTTTGTGTGTGTGTGTTTGTGTGTGTGTGTGTGTGTGTGTGTGTGTGTTTGTTTCTCGCGACGTTCTTTTCATGTGATAGTGTTGATATGTATAATTGGTAATTGACACGAAGACTGAGAATTCTGTCTTCTACAGATGTTCGATCTATGGAATAAAATTATATGAGAGGTGTTTAGGGCCCAAGTTCACACACGAGTAATTATTGGAACTATAAAGTTTAAACGATATGATAGCTTAAGACTGCTTCCTGACGCAATTTGTCCTCTTCTCAAATGAAGTGAACAGTATTTGGAACCAGAATGCAGAAGTCTCATATCACAGCAGAAAAAAAGGCAAATATGTCCCGGGCAGAGTTAGGGATACCAAGAAAGGAAAATAGCTTTTCGACTTATACAGGGTGTTACAAAAAGGTACTGCCAAACTTTCAGGAAACATTCCTCACACACAAATAAAGAAAAGATGTTATGTGGGCATGTGTCCGGAAACGCTTAATTTCCATGTTAGAGCTCATTTTAGTTTCGTCAGTCACCTACGCTCATGGAGCACGTTATCATGTTTCATACTGGGTACTCTGCCTGTGCTGCTAGAACATGTGCCTTTACAAGTACGACACAACATGTGGTTAATGCACGATGGAGCTCCTGCACATTTCAGTCGAAGTGTTCGTACGGTTCTCAAAACAGATTCCGTGACCAATGGATTGGCAGAGGCGGACCAATTCCATGGCCTCCACGCTCTCCTGACCTCAACCCTCTTGACTTTCATTTATGGGGGTATTTGAAAACTCTTGTCTACGCAATCCCGGTACCAAATGTAGAGACTCTTCGTGCTCGTATTGTGGACGGCTGTGATACAATACGCCATTCTCCAGGGTTGCATCAGCGCATCAGGGATTCCATGAGACGGAGGGTGGATGCATGTATCCACGCTAACGGAGGACATTTTGAACATTTCCTGTAACAAAATGTTTGAAGTGACGCTGGTACGTTCTGTTCCTGTGTGTTTCCATACCATGATTAATGAGATTTGAAAAGAAGTAATAAAATGAGCTCTAACATGGAAAGTAAGCGTTTCCGGACACATATCTACATAACATATTTTCTTTCTTTGTGAGTGAGGAATGTTTCCTGAAAGTTTGGCCGTACGTTTTTGTAACACTCTGTATAGCAACCTGGTTGACATTTCAGTGGTAACATCTCGACATATTTTGTGCCAAATGTAACTAACAAACCTAGTCAAGTATAAGTATGATTGGATGAAATAAGCGGAAGAACTGCGAAACAATTTTTGCAGAAAAATATACTATCAACTTTTCAACCCTGTATTGAAACTGACGAAATTATACTTGTTCTGTCCGAAAATAAATATTCTACGAGGTAACGTAATAGTTTTTGAAGTGAACGCAGAAAAACATTTTCTGTTGATTGAAAACAAAGCGAAGTTTTTGTGACAACTATTTACATAGCAATCTTCGGCTTAGTTAAATTTTCAACGTGGTGATCGGTAAAGATTTAAATGCTCAGCCAAACAGTATATAATTTTGTACAGGGCTGGGCATACTTGTAGTTTAGTACATGCATTGTTCTGCACGTCCAAAGATTTTTCGATAAATAGGGAATAAAATCTTTAACGTGTATATAATGAAATGGTAATCAACTGTAATTACCAGGTTTTTAATTATTTTCAAATGCTGCCCCTAAAATGCATCTTCCTACGAAACACTGTTTCATGAGCAAATGCGTGATTTTTCGTACGAATAACCGCACGATGCGTTTGAACCTTGTCAAAATTCTGTGCACCTTTAACCCATACGGACACAGACTCTGTTTCATTTACTACATTACGATTCCTTGTCCTAAGAACCAACGGCATTGTAGACAGTTTGATTACCATAAAATGCTACCGTCTAATATCATCCATATCACTTTAAACCGTCTCAGAACCTGCGACTGGCGTTAAACCGGATTTTATGTTCAACTTCAGACCACTACATCGTGAAAACAGATAGATCTTTCACAAAATAAGAGGGCCGCCTCTAGGCCATAAATTACATGTCTTTGTCTACCTTATTAAGAAATTTGAACCGGTTCGCACTCGTTTGAAACACAGAAGTTACGCATGTGGAAAAAAAGCAGCTCACGAAAGACCTATTTTTTTAAAGTAAATTCCTAATGAAGGTAGATTTTTGAAATCGAGTATTCAGTTTTATCGTAAGAATGCTTGTTCTTTTTATTTAATTTACTTTAAACTCTTTCCGCGCATTTGGTTCACGTAAGAAAGAGTTTTACGTGATACATCTAGGTATCTCGAAAACGGATGAAGAATATTCGGTAAAAAATTTAGCTTTGACTGTTTCCATTTATCTGCCTTCTTGCAAAATTTGAATCAGTTTTTACCAGTTTATAGTACTGAAGGGGCACGCTGCAAAAACCTGTCACAAAATGGTGTTTTTGCACGTAAAATCCACACGACCGGAGACTTTTTCAAACAGGTGGAACCTATCTTAGACCTAACTCCCATGCGCCGGCGGACGAAATCTGAACTACCCGTCTCGCTTTAGTGCGGAGTTATTTAAGTGTGGCTGTTTTTGCATGCAAAATCTGAACGAAGGTGCCTGCTTTTGCACCTAAAATCGGAACAGTACACAATTTGTCTGGGCGCCAGGTATAGTTCGTCAATGAAGTCTTGTTTAATGTACTGTAACGTAAGTATAGTAGACAGAAGTTCAAATGGCTATACAAATGGCCTCTGGTCTGGGGGAAGCCAAAAACTTTTCACCCCGTTTTTCCAACTCAAATAGGAACACAGCCACAAAACACCTCGCTCCCAACCGCGATTGTGCGCGCGGCCGGCTCAAATGTATCTTACAAGGCTTACGCGCTAGAGTACTGAAAAGTTGTGTCTGTGTTCATCAGCGTACATTTCTCCCACTGTACAGGGAAGTGCATTATCTCAGTAGCTCCAAATTACTATTACGTAAGTTTGATTAACTAACTAACGTTACTATCACCAAATTTTATGGACCACAATTTAGTAGTTTGAAGTTCGTGCCAGTAATGAAAATGAATTTACGTTTTTTATATAAACTTGTGTCATACCAACAGCAGTAAAATTTTACCATAAATTTGCCCACCTTTAGTAAGAAAAGCATACTAGTAACTGTTAATTTTTTTTAAAACGACTGTAAGAAAGATTATCTTACTATTTTCAAACAAAAGAGCAAAAACTTGTTGCAGCACTATTCAGATCGAAACCTCGTGTTCACTTGACAATGGCAAAAATATCAGCAACTATTTGCTACTTTTGAGTACAGAAGATACGAGCAGAATTAAATTTAACATCCAGAAATTCCTTGCTCTTATTCCAGATAAGGCTTTTCTATAACAAGGGTAACAGAGCGGGTGCTCTCGATACGTACAGTGGCATTTTCTCGTTTCCCCACAGCAGAAACTAAATGCGCAGAATTTCTATGTAGCAGAGTCTGCGACACCACATTTCTCTCCCTTTATGGAGCGTGTGCTCTGTCTCTCTCTTCTGCTGCCTCTCTCTGTCTCCCTCCCTCCATCTCTCTCTCTGTCTCTCTCCCTCTTTATCTCTCGCCCGCAACACTCTGTAAGAGAAACAAAGTGACGCGCGAGGTTTGAACCGTTCACGACATTCCAACTAAAATTTCATTAAACGCGCTCGCAGACCTATCTTTTCGTAAAGTGAGGTCACAACGACGGACTGCAGCTTTTGTGCTGGAGTGCGGCAGCCTTACATCCGTGTCGCGCTGACAGCATTTGCTGGACAGTAAACCGCAACAGCCTTTGATGTGACGTCGAGTGTATGGAGGACCAGAGGCGTGTAGTACATAACTTGCGAGCACTCGGCTGTGGGAGGGACGACGGATGAAATGCCGAAACATTTGTGGCCTCAGCAGAAGGACCTCGAGTGGAGCAACGTTATGGATCTCGACAAACGGGCACAGAACGGTCGCGGCCGCCACCTCAGAGTAAGCTGTCGGTATTTATTTCTGATGAACGATCATTGATGACACTCCAGTGACACGTTTCTCAACCTATTTTCCTTTGGGCCACATGAAACTGTTTCAAACTTTCACGACAGCCCTGCATATGAATTTTTCCCTTGATTCAAATAAAGAAACATACAAAGTACATACAATATTTTTATAAAGGAACAATTATGACATACAAATTTTACAAATTTATTACTCCAAGCAAATGTTAGCTGCTAAATTTTATACAAACGAGTTAGTTTAGTTTAGAACACATTAAAAATCTCATGACGCACCTTACATGTATTTATAACACACCAATGTGTCACAACTTGACAGTTGGGAAACACTGATTTAGTAAGCGAGAAGCTGGTTAACAAAATAAATTAATGTTGCAGGTCATTCAAATAGTTCAGTATTCTACTTATAAATATGAAAGCGTTCTTTTTCAGAAGTATTGCGGCTGGGCTGGTTCCATCCCAAAGTACCGTTTTCCAAAATGGCGAAGATGACGTCATCCCAAGATGGCAGCGATGACGTCAGTCAAGATGGCGGATATCGGCGGGAAGTCTGAAGTTTGGTGGGAAGTTTGTATTTTGGCGGGAAAGTGTCACGCACCCCTCGCTCCGAAAAATGGCGAGAAGTTCAAATTCAAACAGGATAATGCGTCACACCCCACTTATCTCTACTAAGCAAAGAAAATGGCGGAAAAAAGTACTTTTCTTTATTATGTAACCAATTTCAAGCAGTTGTGTTCTCCACTGGGTCTGGATTCAAACTGACTTAGTTCATATCTCTGCCAGCAGAGGGCGCCACCGTGACATCAGATCATGATGCAAATACCGTCATTCAAGGTGGCTGCACCCAGTATATCCAGGACGAGCTCCAAAGCCCAAATGGCTTACTTCATATCGGTGTCACCAGAGGGCGCTCTCCTGACGTCAGATCATGACGCAAGTGCCGGTATTCAAGATGACAACACCCACTGTGTTCACCACGAATTCCAGAGCCCAACTTTCTTAGTTCATATCGCGGCCACCATAGGGCGCTACTGTGAAGTCACATGATGACACAAGATCCTCCAATATCTCGTGCACGAGTTATAACCGGACACGCGCTGCGTTAGCGGCACACGAGCGATCGCTTTCATCACAACCTCGGCCGCCACGTCCATACAGGTGCCGGACATATTCTTGTGTAAATATGCCAACTAAAGTAACACCCACATCACTCACCTAACCTATCAATTACCTAAGTACTTAATTACATTTCCATTTTAATCATATTCAGTAAGTCAATTTACAATTCCAAAATTCAATGATCAAATGAGAAGTTCCACATTTTCCCACTATCAGCGCGGTGTTCATTCATGACCTACCACACCCCACACCTAGAATTCTGCACTCCTATTGCCTGTTGCATTAGTCACATGATTTGGCTTCATAGAACCTAGGACTTGGAATCAGTTTTCACCAATGCCCCCCACACCTGGACTTGGAATCAAATAGTTAAAGTCTCCACCACGATCATCAACTCAGCACCACGCCCACTTATCGACCCATGTTGGTGGGCTAATGTGCACTAACGGACACTAACCTATACTAACCTGCACTAAGACGCACTAACCTGAACTAACATGTACTAAGCCGGCCGCGGTGGTCTAGCGGTTCTAGGCGCTCAGTCCGGAGCCGCGCGACTGCTACGGTCGCAGGTTCGAATCCTGCCTCGGGCATGGATGTATGTGATGTCCTTAGGTTAGTTAGGTATAATAGTTCTAAGTTCTCGGGGACTGATGACCACAGATGTTAAGTCCCATAGTGCTCAGAGCCATTTGAACCATTTTTTTTAACATGTACTAATGTGCATAGCACATCACGTCATCCAAGACGGTGGGGCAAAATCACGGGAAACAGATCTGATGAAAAGTCATCCCTGCTATAACCTAATCCCAGATGGTGGTCTGCAGGGGGGAGAATTATGCTAAAATTACTCAGGCTGCGCTAGGCTGCTGGGGAGAGAAAGGAAGGAGACCACTCTATTTACTTTGGTATATTTTATTTAGTGATAGAATATCTTTATCACACTGAGGCAAAACCCTCTCCATCTAATGCTTGTGCTGACATTACATAGTCCGCAGGCAAGCTAACAACTCCTACATTACACAAATAATTTAATTACAGACATTCATACTCCTCCTAAATAATTGAGCACAGGTATGTCAAGACACGCTCAGTACTCGTAAACTCTCTAACTAACTCATAGCACAGCCTACACACCTCCTCGCTAAATAATTCAATCAACGCCCGAAAGCACCCTCCGCCAACCCCTGTCCAGTAGAGCGCATAAACAAGCATAACGACGTGGCGCGGCCGTCAGCTGTCAAACCACTTACAGGCACCCGCCTGGGTCCCACAAGCGGCGACATCTAATTCATACTTCATTTCTGAGAAATTACTAGCCAAATACGTGTTCACCTAGACGCTTATGATGAAGCGGTCGGGCGGGAGCGAAGACATATTTATAGAGCGCAAACGCTAGAATGTCGTTTGCATGCATTTGCAGTCGACGCGGCCGTCAGCTGTCAAAGCACACACAGACGTCCATTTAGGGACGCAAGAAGTGAAGCAGGAGCAGCTTGCGTCCTGCTCGCTCCGTCACAGACCCCGAACTGGCGTCGTACACCATTGGTGACAGTTGCATGCCTCTATACAATCACAGTTATAGTAACGTCATAGCATTCCAAAGCGCGTTCAGGCCAGTCTCATATTCGAGGCATCTCCAGGCGCCACTTGTCTTTACCGTTGAAGGCAGAATAGCATAGAATGTGTTGACTCACGCGTTCAGCCGCGCATACCAGCCCACAGCTTGACTGAAACTTCGCCATCCAAAATATTCCCATCTCTTTAGTACGTCACATGGTTTTTTGAAAAAAAAATATCAATCACATCCAGCTCTTCGTAATTTTACAGTGCCTTAGGAATACACTCCTCGAAATGGAAAAAAGAACACATTGACACCGGTGTGTCAGACCCACCATACTTGCTCCGGACACTGCGAGAGGGCCGTACAAGCAATGATCACACGCACGGCACAGCGGACACACCAGGAACCGCGGTGTTGGCCGTCAAATGGCGCTAGCTGCGCAGCATTTGTGCACCGCCGCCGTCAGTGTCAGCCAGTTTGCCGTGGCATACGGAGCTCCATCGCAGTCTTTAACACTGGTAGCATGCCGCGACAGCGTGGACGTGAACCGTATGTGCAGTTGACGGACTTTGAGCGAGGGCGTATAGTGGGCATGCGGGAGGCCGGGTGGACGTACCGCCGAATTGCTCAACACGTGGGGCGTGAGGTCTCCACAGTACATCGATGTTGTCGCCAGTGGTCGGCGGAAGGTGCACGTGCCCGTCGACCTTGGACCGGACCGCAGCGACGCACGGATGCATGCCAAGACCGTAGGATCCTACGCAGTGCCGTAGGGGACCGCACCGCCACTTCCCAGCAAATTAGGCACACTGTTGCTCCTGGGGTATCGGTGAGGACCATTCGCAACCGTCTCCATGAAGCTGGGCTACGGTCCCGCACACCGTTAGGCCGTCTTCCGCTCACGCCCCAACATCGTGCCGCCCGCCTCCAGTGGTGTCGCGACAGGCGCGAATGGAGGGACGAATGGAGACGTGTCGTCTTCAGCGATGAGAGTCGCTTCTGCCTTGGTGCCAATGATGGTCATATGCGTGTTTGGCGCCGTGCAGGTGAGCGCCACAATCAGGACTGCATACGACCGAGGCACACAGGGCCAACACCCGTCATCATGGTGTGGGGAGCGATCTCCTACACTGGCCGTACACCACTGGTGATCGTCGAGGGGACACTGAATAGTGCACGGTACATCCAAACCGTCATCGAACCCATCGTTCTACCATTCCTAGACCGGCAAGGGAACTTGCTGTTCCAACAGGACAATGCACGTCCGCATGTATCCCGTGCCACCCAACGTGCTCTAGAAGGTGTAAGTCAACTACCCTGGCCAGCAAGATCTCCGGATCTGTCCCCCATTGAGCATGTTTGGGACTGGATGAAGCGTCGTCTCACGCGGTCTGCACGTCCAGCACGAACGCTGGTCCAACTGAGGTGCCAGGTGGAAATGGCATGGCAAGCCGTTCCACAGGACTACATCCAGCATCTCTACGATCGTCTCCATGGGAGAATAGCAGCCTGCATTGCTGCGAAAGGTGGATATACACTGTACTAGTGCCGACATTGTGCATGCTCTGTTGCCTGTGTCTATGTGCCTGTGGTTCTGTCAGTGTGATCATGTGATGTATCTGACCCCAGGAATGTGTCAATAAAGTTTCCCCTTCCTGGGACAATGAATTCACGGTGTTCTTATTTCAATTTCCAGGAGTGTAGTTAACGCCCGCTTTCTTGCTGTCTCAGCTAATAGGCGCGAAAATTCCTACCCTAACAGAACATGTTTACGAAAATATGGCCTCATCCAGTCTTCCTCTCGGACATAACATGATAGCCTTCCTGTTCTCAACATACATAAATGTTCTCACCGCTCCTATATCCCACCACAATCGATATAGCATTCTGATTCGCTCTTATCGAATTTACCAGTCGAACTACTAACGCCGCCGGTATCAAAACATCATCCACTTTTTCTTTCTGAGGCTTTCTATGGTTATTTTGTACACATTGCTAAATTGCAGAGACAGTTGCCTCAACCTATACGCCCCCAACCTGTTCTTTCTTTCTACAGACGCTACACTCAGCGGTAAGAAACTATTTTACACTGATCACCATATTGCACCTACAACTAAACCTCGCAAAGTTGTCTACAGACCATCAAATACATACGAGACTCGCACGGATATTGGACCGTCAAACCGATCTCCATCCCGGCAATATATCACCGAGTACCGTCTCGATCTAGTAAACATGCAATTCATATCCCTCACCCTACAAAATCATCCCTTTTACATCATCGAAGCGAAGTCACTCTCAGAACTGATGTGCAAAGACAGGCACCTTTTCCCATAGATACAAAACCCTACTATTTCTAGTCCGGACCTGTCTGCTTGCTTGCCTTTCTACACCTATCTCCAGACTCTTCGATTACAGGAACACACTTATTTTCACGATAATATTATTTCATCATCGCCGTACTTCTCAATATCAAGCACACAGCAGTAGCCTCACGATCACTACGCAACATAATTCCCAAGATATAGACTCGAAATCATTTCTCTACAAAGCCGAAAGTTTAGCTACGTGGAGTGCCCTCTAGACCACTGAGTAACTTGAAACAAATAGAGTAAACTGATATTTGTACTCTCTAATACCGAAGTCGGCGATGTAACAGATTCCAGATGATGAATATTGTTTACAAGTCAACTAAGGTCTTTCCCATGTCTAGAGAACAGGCAAAATTGTGTCCAACACACAACAATCCATTTCCCTCAACTAAATAAAGGCGCAATATGTCGACCGAACAATTTACATGGGACGGAATAACGCTTCACTACAAATGGGCCATCTTCTCAAAGTTACACTTGATCACGAAAGCCGCCCAATAGTTCGGAAGTATTAGTTCGCAATTCGGTCGTCTAGAAGATGGTGAAGTTAACTCAGCTGATACATTCTTACACTCCAACAGGTCTCTGCATTCTGAAGACTGCTACCGTTAATATGGGAACGCGAATCAATACCACCACAGACTTTGCATGCACGGACACATTCCATAAAACCCCCCACATATATCTTCTACCATTATACTTACAATTTAATGTTACTATCGCGGCCTCAACTGAACGATATTCGGCAATGAGATAAGTATCGGAAATACACTATGTTGACAGCTGAAGCTCAGGAAATACCTATACCATCTTCACGACTAGACATACTCTTCCATTTTCTATAACAGTAGTCCAAGTCAAATCATAACCCTCCCAACAGCAGCACATAGACATTTCCTTTACACAAACACACATACCTTATTAACCTGATTCCCATATGCGAACATATACTAATACTATACTAATACTAGTATAATATTACCTAATCAGTATCTGGATCCATTCGATACCAAATAATACTGATCGAAAATCAACTATGGGTGTGCATGTCCCTTACGTTCTTTCTGCGATTCATACCATCGTGTAATAGACGTAATCGAACAGATGATAAAGAAAAAATTCCGATCCCATCAACTACTGCATGTTACTCTCACAAGCGCTCTTGGTTCTACAGGTGCACCCAAGAATCCATGTTAAAACCTATAACCGCTTTGCAAATCGAGGTACGACATTACCTCTGAATGAGGTGGTCTTTTCTGGACAAATACCATGACGGTGTTCGTAGAAATGTGTGTATTAACAGCCAACGATGCAACCTCGGGATAAACTCAATTAACTTTGAAGTGATTTGGATAAGGAGCCAGCGCTATTTGCGACTCCATCTCACCGCACCCACCCACAACGCATTCTGTCTCGAGACCAGGTCAGATGTCCCGCAATAAAATCGCTGAGTTAGAGGCGATGACGGATCTCTAGCGTTACGCTATATGTTAGAAATTACATCCATTCAAACACATAGTTGCGTAGGCTCGCACCCATAAGTCAATAATATTTCACGCACTCTCGCATCTGTAAACGAGTCACCTTCCTCGAACCTGTCTGCTACAGTAAAATTACAATCTGGTTTTAATCACACCGTACGCACTTTGCAGTCACACCAATTTCTACAGCTTTCCACAAGTGCTAGTTCCAATTTAAGTCGGAGAAAGACATATCCAACATTTTCAGCAACCCGTGTAGAAATAGACCGAGCTGAGATTCTGCAACAGGACCGTGGTTTGAGCTTTCAGTGGAAATGCAAACAATGTGGTTCGTCCCCAAACTAGGTACAGTTACTACAGATCCCCGAGATGCTACCTTTGTTATTCTATATCATCACAACATAGAAAATTTTAACTATAAAAGCTCATCCTACTCACAAGTCACCTAGGCGTCGATGCAGACGCAATGATGTATAGCTAAGGTGGGCCTCCAGCGCGATGAAAGAGATTTTACAATACTTCCCCAGAATAACACAGCGAGCAGCCGTCCAGGCATTCCTAACGGTTCACCAAGTCAGATACCACAAACTGCAGCTGCCTATGTGGACACGATCATATTAAATATACAGACAACGTAGAGACCCCTTTAATGTTTCATCACCTATACTGTAAGCGAATTATCGTATGACGTGCTCAATCAGGTCCTGATACAGATACTGTTTTCTAACACAATTTTGTACAATGCTAAACATTCCATTTTCTGCCACGACTTCGAGGTATGTGTCAGATTCTAAACTGATATTAAGACGCTCTGTTCGACGACCTCTACAGAAAACTGGACACCACACGGTGTAAATCATACTGTTATGGCAGATGAATAAAACACAGTTACAAGATAAGGAAACTAGAGGAGTTCGGCAGCGTTGTGGAGAGTTTCCAGACTACCGTCCAAAGGTGATTGACGACCTTTAGATTTAAGCTCATATGTTACAGTGACGGAATAGATGATTGCTCCGCATTCCATTTAGAGTTATTCCTAATTTTGCACTCTTGTGCGCGATCGCTGTTTAGCTGCTAGCAACCCCCAGATGTTGTCACACATCCACAGAACTTCTGCCCCAACTCAAACAAGCCCTGACACTCAATCATTATGTGGTAACCACTGCACGGATGTGATGGAAAAGACATCGCCCATTTACCTTAATACTGAGCAACAGACTAGATAGCACGAAGAATTTTACACTAAGTTCAGCACTGGCCAATCCTGTGACAGCTTGTTTCCCCATTTCAGTATCATTGCTAAACCATGCCCTCTCCACGTTTCGGGTATCGTTGCGATCTTGGATAGATGACTGAGCAATACATGCATTAAGTCTTAATTATCGAACACATAAATCATCAAAGTATACAAGACAGTGCTCTACACATTTCTATCACGTCGAACATAGTGTTTGATTTATGGTCTATCTCTCTGTGTATGGGATTAACAGAGCATTCTCGCTGTCTTATCGTAAAAGATCATCTTCACACTGTCATTCACCAACCTACCCTGCAGCACAGTTAGCGTATTAATCTGCAACCGAACAGAACAAGACCTCTGCTCTTAATGGCTCGTGAATGAATTAAGCTTCCCGAGTCCTAACCCGTCCAAGTGCACGAGATTACTCGAGATGCGACCATGCCAAGGAAATTAGCACCACTTATCGATGTATAGTGACAGATTACAAAGTGCGGTCATATAATAGCAGACAGTTAAGAAGAACAACAAAAGATTGATTTTTATACGTGATGGAGCCCCAGATGGATTGAGCACGCCTCATTTTTACGTAAATCAACCAAGCTATGAACTCTTAAGTATTGTTCCAGAGTCTAGGATCCGCACCTGGAAAGTAATCCTAATAGAGAGAACATAAACACCCGCACCCCTAAGACTACAACGTTCTGCACTTAAAAACTGGCTATAATGTCAGATCGCATACGTTTCCGACCTATCAGACACACATCCTTATTCCTGGTTTCTCAACGCTGAACTATCTTATCGAATCATAAAACATTTGCGTTACATGGCACGAGCACAATATAGCTTTGCGGAGACATATATAGTCTACAGCTCACATCCGATCATGGTTTAGAAATTATACGATGCCTGTATCAGGCCTATATATACAATAGTACTTAGTAGCGGGGGATACATCCGACAAGGAAATAGATAAATCCATAGCAGCAGCATCCGACATGTGAAAATTACAAGTCATTCTGTCACTAACTCTGTAAACAGCACATTAGTCAGACGAATGTGTACACTGGGTTTGCAGTGCATCACAAGATCGTACTGCTAAGTTAGTTATGACCCTGAAATCTCGATTTTATACCAATGATTATACAGGTGGATCGCATAAAATCAAAATTCGTTTAGAGGAATGTCTCAGGTTTCATCACACATGAGATGGAAGTCCTCTGATGACTGAGAGTTTTACCATTAACGATGGCAAGTAGACACTGCATTAAACCACATACGGACCACGTGGCTGTATACGAGTAGAATGTAGGATATGTCACGTGACTCATGCAACCGGATAGAACACTGGAAAAAAATTGACCTACACTAACTTCTCTTTCTCTAGAATGAATTAGACACCCTTTAAATCATACCTCATTACAGTTTTTTCTCAATCGATCAAATCCTCCACTCTCTGTTATCCTATAATGCAGACGAAAGTAAGTTTAGAGGTGAATCGCTCTCTGTTCTTCTCAAAAGCACCAAATACAGTAGTCAACACGCATGTATCACTCGTACCTCAATAGACATACAGTATAATACTGACTCAACGGAAAAAAAAATTGACTACCTCCATGATTCCCCTTCGTTTCGATGTCAACGTTTTCACGCATTCCTCTTGTTGGCGCATACTTGATCCCATGTACAAACTGTTCAGCGTGAACCAGAACATACACAAGTACTTCCTAAATTTCCCCATATTTTGGTGTACATTCGATCAATTTATACCTATTCGCTAGATTTTTTCGCAATTCTATTGATTTTTATGTCAGATCTGTGAATGCGATCATGGCGTAACCGCTCGTTCTGATACTTAAGAGTTCATAGCTTGGTTGATTTACGTAAAAATGCGGCGTGCTCAATCCATTTGGGGCTCCATCACGTATAAAAATCAATCTTTTGTTCTTCTTCTTAACTGTCTGCTATTATATGACCGCACTTTGTAATCTGTCACTATACATCGATAAGTGGTGCTAAGTTCCTTGACATGGTCGCATCTCGAGTAATCTCGTGCACTTGGACGGGTTAGGACTCGGGAAGCTTAATTCATTCACGAGCCATTAAGAGCAGAGGTCTTGTTCTGTTCGGTTGCAGATTAATACGCTAACTGTGCTGCAGGGTAGGTTGGTGAATGACAGTGTGAAGATGATCTTTTACGATAAGACAGCGAGAATGCTCTGTTAATCCCATACACAGAGAGATAGACCATAAATCAAACACTATGTTCGACGTGATAGAAATGTGTAGAGCACTGTCTTGTATACTTTGATGATTTATGTGTTCGATAATTAAGACTTAATGCATGTATTGCTCAGTCATCTATCCAAGATCGCAACGATACCCGAAACGTGGAGAGGGCATGGTTTAGCAATGATACTGAAATGGGGAAACAAGCTGTCACAGGATTGGCCAGTGCTGAACTTAGTGTAAAATTCTTCGTGCTATCAAGTCTGTTGCTCAGTATTAAGGTACATGGGCGATGTCTTTTCCATCACATCCGTGCAATGGTTACCACATAATCATTGAGTGTCATCGCTTGTTTGAGTTGGAGAAAAAGTTTTGTGAGTGAATGACAATATCTGGGGGTTGCTAGCAGCTAAACAGCGATCTCGTACATGAGTGCAAAATTAGGAATAACTCGAAATGGAATGCGGGGCCATCATCTATTCCGCCACTGTAACATATGAGCTTAAATGTAGAGGTCATGAATCACTTTTGGACGGTAGTTTGGAAACTCAACGCAACCCTGTCAAACTCTTCTAGTTTCCTTGTGTTGTAAGTGTGTTTTATTTAAAAATCAGCCAGCGTTATGCAATCCACCATAAGAGTATGATTTACACCGCGTGATGTCTAGTTTTCTGTGAGAGGTCGTCGATCAGAGCGTGTTAATGTCAATTCAGAATCTGACACAAACCTTGAAGTCGTATCAGAAAACGAGATATTTGGCAATGTACAAAAGCATGTTAGAAAACATTATTTGAATCAGGACCCGACTGAGAAATTCATACGATTATTTACTTACAGTATAGGTGATGAAACTTTAAAGCGGTCTCTGTGCTGTCTGTATATTTAATATGATCGTGTCCACATAGGCAGCTGCAGTTTGAGGTGTCGGACTTGGTGAACCGATAGGATTGCCTGGATGGCTGAACGCTACGCTATTCTGGGGAAGTAATGTGAAATCTCTTTCTTCGAAGTGGAGGCCCACCGTAGCTATACGTCATTGCGCCTGCATCGCCGCCTAGGTGACTTGTAAATGGGATCAGCTTTTATAGTTCATAACTTTTATGTGTTGGGGTGGGTATAGAATAACAAAGATAGCATGCTGGCGATCTGTAATACTTGTATCTAGTTTGAGGATGTACCACATTGATTGCATTTCCAACGAGTACTCAAAATCCCGTTCTGTTGCAGTAACTCTGCTTGATCTGTTTCTACACGGGTTGCAGAAGGTGTTGCATATGTCTTTCTCCAAATTGAATTGGAACTAGCATCTGTGGAAAGCTTTAGAAATGGGTGCGTCTGCAAGACGAGTAGGGTGTGATTAAAACCAGGTTGTAATTATATTGTAGCAGACAGGTTCGAGGAAGGTGACTCGTTTAGAGATACGAGAGTGCGTGAAATATGATTGACTTGTGGGTGTCAGCCTAGGCAAGTATGTGTTTGAATGGATGTAATTTCTAACATATAGCGTAACACTAGAGGTGTGAGAAGTTAGTATATATTTTTCTTATCACGACCTCAATCAGCACATCATCTGCTACTAGTGTTTGTCATCGCCTATAACTTAGAGGGTATATCGCGGAACCTCTGAAATGGTCTTGAGAAATAATGCGTTGCAAAATCCGAAACACTTTCAAAGTTCATTGAGTTTATCCCGAGATTGCATCGTTGGCTGTTAATACACACATTTCTACAATCACCGTCACTGAATTTGCGAGAAAACACCACCTCATTCAAAGGTAACGTCGTACCTCGATTTGTAAGGCGGTTATAGGTTTTAACATGGATACTTGGGTGCACCTGTAGAACCAAGAGCGCTTGTGAGAGTAACATACAGTAGTTGTTGGGATCGGAATTTTTTCTTTAACGTCTGCTCGATTATGTCTATGACACGGTGGTATGAATCGCAGGAACTACATTAGAGACATGCACACCCATAGTTGATTTTCAGTCAGTATTATCTCGTATTGTATGCATCCAGTTACTGACGAGCTAATATTATACTTAGTATTAGTGCTGGGTGTGTGATATGTTCGTATTTGAGAATCAGGTTTATAAACTATATGTGTTTGTGTAAAATAAATGTCTATGTGCTGTTGTAGGGAGAGTATGGAGTTGACCTGGAATACTGTGATAGAAAAGGGCAAGAGTATGTCTAGTTGTAAGGAAGGTACAGGTATTTCCAGAGTTACAGCGGTCAACAGAGTGTATTTCCGATACTTCGCTCATTGCCGTATATCGTTCAGTTGAGGCGGTGATCGTAACACTTAATTGTAAGTATAATGGTGGAAGATATATCTGGAGGGTTTTATGGAATGTGTCAGTGCATGCAAAGTCTGTGGTGGTACTGAATCGCGTTCCATTTTAACGGTAGCAGTCTTCAGAATGCAGAGGCCTGTTGGAGTGTAGGAATGTATCAGAGCTAACTTGACCATCCTCTAGACGTCCGAATAGCGAATTAATTCTTAGTATGTGTTGTGCGGCTTTTGCGATCAAGTGTAACTTTGAGGAGATGATGCGTTTGCGGTGAAGCGTTATTTCCTCCCATGTAAATTGTTCGGTCGACATATTGCGCCTTTATTTAGTTGAGGGAAATGGATTATTGTGTGTTGGACACAATTTTGCCTGTTTTCTAGACATGGGAAAGACCTTAGTTGACTTGTAAACAATATTGATCATCTGTAATCTGTTACACCACCGACTTCGGCATTCGGGAGTGCAAATATCAGTTTAGTCTGTTTCTAGTAAGTCAGTGGATTAGAGGACGCTCCACATAGTAAAAGTTTCGGCTTTGTAGAGAAATGGGTTCGAGTCTATATCTTGGGAATTATGTTGCGTAGTGATCGTGAGGCTACTGCTGTGTGCTTAGTATTGAGAAGTACGGCCATAATTAAATAATATAATCGTGAAAATAAGTGTGTTCTTGTAATCGACGAGTCTGTTGATTGGTGTAGAATGGCAAGCAAGCAGACAGATACTGATTAGAAACAGTAGGGCGTATGTATCGATGGGAAAAGGAGGCTGTCTTTGCACATTAGTTCTGAGAGTGACTTCGGTTCGCCGATGTAAAAGGGATGATTTTGTATGGTGAGGGATAAGAATTGCATGTTTACTAGATCGAGACGGTACTCGGTGGTATATTGCCGGGATGGGGATCAGTTTTACAGTCCAATATCCTCGCGAGTCTCGTATGTACTCGTATTTGATGATCTGTAGATAACTTTACGAGGTTTGGTCTTCGGTGCAAAATCGTGATTACTGTAAAATAGTCTATTACCGCTGAACGCCGTGTCTGTAGAGTGACGGAAAAGGCTGACGGTGATTCCCTATCGGTGTCAGACTGTAGAAGCAATTTTAATACTTAGTTGTAGTTATACTGGTAAATTTCTTCCTGGCTTCGAGTATCCTTATGAGTCTAGCATGTATTTTATGATCTGTAGCAACATTGCGGGTTCAACTGTAGGTGTAAAATAGTGATCAGTGTAAAATAGTTTATTACCGCTGGGTGTAGCGTCTGTAGAGAGGATAAACGGGTTGGGGGGCGTATAGATTGAGGGAACTGTCTCTGCAATTTGTCAATCTGTGCAAACTACCCATAGAAAGCCCCAGAAAGAAAAGGTGGATGGTGCTTTGATACCGGTGGCAAATTCGAAAAGAGGGAATCAGAATGCTAAACTGAATGTGGTGTGATATAGGCGCGGTGAGAACATTTGCGTATGATGAGAGCAGGAAGCCTATCACTGGATTTGGCGATATTTTCGTAAACGTGTTCTGTTAGGGTAAGAATTTACGCGCATACAAGCTGAGACAACAGGAAAGCGAGCATTAGCTATTTCTGGGACACTATGAAATTACGTAGAGCTGGACTTGGCTGACTATTTTTTTTCAAAAAACCATGCGATGTAAGAATAAGATTGAGAATGTTATAGATGGCGAGGTTTCAGTCAAGCTGGGAGCGGGTACCCGCGGCTGAACGCGTGTGTCAACACACTCTGTGCTATTCTGTCTTCAGTGTGAAGACAAGTGTCACCTGGAGGTGACTCGAATACGAGACTGGCGTGAACGCGCTTTGGAATGCTATGACGTCAGTACAGCCGTGACGGTATAGAGGCATGCAGCTTTCACCGGTGTTCGACAACGCTGTCTCGGGGACTGTGACAGAGCATGCGGGACCGAGCTACGGCCGCCTCACTTCGAGCGGCCCTAAATGGACGTTGGTGTGTGCTTTGACAGCTGACGGCCCCGTCGACTGCAAATACACGCAAACGAGACACTACCGTTTGCGCTCTGTAAGCATGTCTTTGCTCCCGCCCGATCGCTTCATCATAGGTGTCTGGGTGAACACGTATTTGGATAGGAATTCCTCAGAAATGATGTATGAATGAGATGTCGAAGCATGCGGGACCCAGGCGGGTGCCTATGCGTGGTTTGACAGCTGACGGCCGCGCCACAGCGTTGGGCTTGTCTATGCGCTCCACTGGGCGGAGGTTGGCGGAGGGTACTTGCCGCCATTGCTTGAATTACTTTGCAAGGTGGTGTGTAGTCTGTGCTATGAGGTATTTGGACAGTTTACTAGCACTAAGTGTGTCTAGACATACTTGTGTTCAATTATTTAGGAGGAGTATGAATGCCTGTAATTAAATTATTTGCGTAAATTAGGAGTTGTTTGCGTGCCTGCAGACTGTGTATTGTGAGCGCAAGCATAAGATGGAGAGTGTTTTGCATCTGTGCGATAAAGATATTCGATCTCTAAATAAAATTTTCGGAAGTGAATACAGCGGCCGCTTTCCTTACTCTCCGCAGCAGCCTGGTGCAGCCTGAGTAATTTTAGCATAATTCTCGCCCCTGCAGACTACCATATGGGATTGGGTCATAGGAGGGATGACAGTACGATCTGATGGCAGTAATGTATACTATGTCAATAGGACAGTAAGCCTCACGGTGGAGACACCGCCTGAAAAATAAAGACTTGTGTTCAGATCTGTTTTCCCGTCATTTTGCCCCACCATCTTGGATGACGTGATGTGCTGTGCACATTAGAACATGTTAGTTCAGGTTAGTGCATACTACTGCAGGTTAGTGTAGGTTAGTGTCCGTTAGTGCACATTAGTCTACCAACATGGGTCGATAAGTGGGTGTGGTGCTGGGTTGAGGATCGTGGTGGAGACTTCAACTACACTCCTGGAATGGAAAAAAGAACACATTGACACCGGTGTGTCAGACCCACCATACTTGCTCCGGACACTGCGAGAGGGCTGTACAAGCAATGATCACACGCACGGCACAGCGGACACACCAGGAACCGCGGTGTTGGCCGTCGAATGGCGCTAGCTGCGCAGCATTTGTGCACCGCCGCCGTCAGTGTCAGCCAGTTTGCCGTGGCATACGCAGCTCCATCGCAGTCTTTAACACTGGTAGCATGCCGCGACAGCGTGGACGTGAACCGTATGTGCAGTTGACGGACTTTGAGCGAGGGCGTATAGTGGGCATGCGGGAGGCCGGGTGGACGTACCGCCGAATTGCTCAACACGTGGGGCGTGAGGTCTCCACAGTACATCGATGTTGTCGCCAGTGGTCGGCGGAAGGTGCACGTGCCCGTCGACCTGGGACCGGACCGCAGCGACGCACGGATGCACGCCAAGACCGTAGGATCCTACGCAGTGCCGTAGGGGACCGCACCGCCACTTCCCAGCAAATTAGGGACACTGTTGCTCCTGGGGTATCGGCGAGGACTATTCGCAACCGTCTCCATGAAGCTGGGCTACGGTCCCGCACACCGTTAGACCGTCTTCCGCTCACGCCCCAACATCGTGCAGCCCGCCTCCAGTGGTGTCGCGACAGGCGTGAATGGAGGGACGAATGGAGACGTGTCGTCTTCAGCGATGAGAGTCGCATCTGCCTTGGTGCCAATGATGGTCGTATGCGTGTTTGGCGCCGTGCAGGTGAGCGCCACAATCAGGACTGCATACGACCGATGCACACAGGGCCAACACCCGGCATCATAGTGTGGGGAGCGATCTCCTACACTGGCCGTACACCACTGGTGATCGTCGAGGGGACACTGAATAGTGCACGGTACATCCAAACCGTCATCGAACCCATCGTTCTACCATTCCTAGACCGGCAAGGGAACTTGGTGTTCCAACAGGACAATGCACGTCCGCATGTATCCCGTGCCACCCAACGTGCTCTAGAAGGTGTAAGTCAACTACCCTGGCCAGCAAGATCTCCGGATCTGTCCCCCATTGAGCATGTTTGGGACTGGATGAAGCGTCGTCTCACGCGGTCTGCACGTCCAGCACGAACGCTGGTCCAGCTGAGGCGCTAGGTGGAAATGGCATGGCAAGCCGTTCCACAGGACTACATGCAGCATCTCTACGATCGTCTCCATGGGAGAATAGCAGCCTGCATTGCTGCGAAAGATGGATATACACTGTACTAGTGCAGACATTGTGCATGCTCTGTTGCCTGTGTCTATGTGCCTGTGGTTCTGTCAGTGTGATCATGTGATGTATCTGACCCCAGGAATGTGTCAATAAAGTTTCCCCTTCCTGGGACAATGAATTCACGGTGTTCTTATTTCAATTTCCAGGAGTGTATTTCATTCCAAGTCCTGGTGGGTGGGGCATTGGTGAAAAATGATTCCAAGTCCTAGGTTCTATGAAGTCGAATCACGTGACTAATGTAGTAGCCAATAGGAGTGCAGTATTCTAGGGGTGGGGTGTGCTATATCATTGATGAACACCACACTGACAGTGGGAAGATGTGGAACTTCCCACGTGATCATTGAATATTGAAATCGTTAATTGACTTATTAAATATGATTAAAATGGAAATGTAATTAAGTACTTAGGTAATTGATAGGTTAGGTGAGTGACGTGGGTGTTACTTTAGTTAGCATAGTTACAGAAAACTATGTCCAGCGCATCTATGGAATGATGGCCGAGGTTGTGATGTGAGCGATTGCTCGTGGGCTGTTGAACGCCGCATGTCCTGTTATAACTCTCGTGTGAGATAGCAGAAGATCTTGTGTCATCATTCGACTTCATGGTAGCGCCCTCTGGTGGCCACGATATGAACTAAGAAAGTTGTGCTCTGGAGCTCGCGGTGAACACAGTGGGTGCTGTCACATTGAGTACCGGTACTTGCAACATGATCTGACGTGAGGAGAGTGCCCTCTGGTGGCACCGATATGAACTAAGCCAGTTGGGCTCTGGAGTTCGTGGTGGATACGCTGGGTGTAGCCATCTTGAATGACAGTTCTTGCGTCATGATCTGACGTCACGGTGGTGCCCTCTGCTGGCATGGATATGTACTAAACCAGTTGGAATCCAGCCCCAGTGAAGAACACAACTGCTTGAAATTGGTTAAATAATAAAGACAAGTACTCTTTTCCCGCCATTTTATTTGCTTAGTAGAAGTAAGTGGGTGTGGCGCATTATCCGTTCTGAATTTGAACTTTCCGCCATTTTTCTGCGCGAAGTGTGCGTGGCATTTTCCCGCCAAAATGTACACTTCCTGCCAAAATCCGCCATCTTGTTTGACGTCATCGCCGCCATATTGAATGACGTCATCCATCGCCATCTTGGATAACGGTACTTTAGGTGGAACCAGCCTTTCCCCAGTACTTACACAGCAATATAAGATTCATTTAACACAATAACAAAAAACTTGGCCCTTTATTCAGCCTGAACTCCAACTTCGTCAGCAATATTTCGAAATTTTCAGGAACAATTTTTGAGTAGTTTAGTATAAGTAACCTATGGTCTCGAATGGCTCATTACAGACTGTTGTGTGTAATTTGATTTCTTATCCCCATCAGTGCACATAGTTGAATTGCGTTTTGTGCTGGCGTGACAGCGATTGTATATACCCTGTGTTCGTCTCTGGTCCATTGCTGGTAAAAGAGAGGAGACACCTGGCCACCAGAGGGCGCGTGTAACCTGTGGTGGACGTAGATATTGTGCGGTGCTGGATTGGCAATGTGGAAGTGACTTTCTTACAGTGGTGATCAGATGGAGGGCTGTGTTTACGATGGAAGTGGGAGTGCTCTGTTGCGCCGAACATACAGGGTGACAGTTGTTGAGTTAAATGGAGTACAGTCGTCAGAACTTCTGGACGGTTTGAGTTCGGACGTTCAAACTGCACAATTTACCGCGGGGTATGATGAGAATTAGTATGTGCTCTGTGGTTTGGTTTAGCGTCGAAGCACACTTTCGTTTACATGGGTCCGTCAGTAAGCAAAACTGGTGCATTTGGGGGACTGAAATCCGTATTTCGCGATCGAGAAATTTCTTCACCCTCAGTGGCTGACTGTGTGATGTGCAGTGTCCAGTCCCGGAATAATCGGTGCGTTATTCCTTGATGGCACGGTGATTACCGAACGGTACGTGATGGTTTTGGAATATGATTTCATCTCCATTATCCAAAGTGACCCTGATTTGGACAATATGTGGTTCATGAAAGACGGAGCTAAACGCCGTCGAAACAGGAGAATGTTTGATGTCCTGGAGGAACACTTTGGGCACCGTATTCTGGCTCTAGGGCACCCAGATGCCACTGGAATGCGCGTCGATTGGCCACGATATCCTCTGTATCCCAACACATGCGACTACGTTTTGTGGGGCTGTATTAAAGACAAGGAGTGCAGCAGTAACGTCAAAACCATTGCTGAGATGAAACAGGCCGTTCAGGAGGTCATCGACAGCATCGATGTTCCGACACTTCACCGGGTCAAGCACAGTTTCGCTACTCGTCTGCACCACATCATCGGCCAATGATGGCAGGCATATCGAAAATAAACAACGTTTTTGATCTTTAGCCAGTTTTGCATTAACATTTGTGATTCGGTTATATTATAATTTTATTAAAAGACAAACAGGAAGGGAGATGTTTTCCTTTTGCCAATAGTAACGCCTCTGGTGAAGGAAAGTATTTCAGGGTGAGGATATCATTCATGTGCCTTAAACGACGTTTTCTCTCTAATCACAGAACAAAATTCAGCACCACGTCCAGCTTCCGTCCTCTTCTAAAAATGCATTCAACCGCCGGGAAAAGAGGCAACAAGTTACAGGATGAATCGGTTACTCTGTAACAACTCTTACTGTTCAGAATCAGCTGCCTCTGACAGTGCTGCCTTGGATGTCGGTATCGGTTTTCTGATACAAATAATTTTCTCCACCATGGCCCACACTCGTCCTATCACATTAAGGATTGTGTCTTTCGAAGGCAAATGCAAAAGTCAATGGTCAAAGTTTATTTTGACTCACTAAAATCTATGACGAACTTCAAGGAAGCTTTATGTTCTCTAGTATTTGGTAGTGTTGTCAATAAACGCAGCCACTCATGATTCCACAAAACGTCGCAACCATTTGCTGATATCAAGTCTTAAGCTGTGACAGGGGCCGGTCACACCTTTGCCTATGCAGGACGTATTTACTGTCGAGTCAGGTTCCACATAGCTGATTTGGACAGTGGAAAGCACTTTCCCGTTCGTAGATATAAATTGGTGCAGTTTTACAGTGGCTTCCTTCATTACACCCAAGCGAAGGTTAGTTTAGCAGCCTCACGTTGGTCTTTCAGCGTTATTTGAACACCGACTTACACCCATATCATCTGTCCTCGTTGAGCCAACGACGTACAGTAAGAATGCGCACACCTAGCCGAAGGATGTTCTTAATTTTTGTGTTTGTCCTGACAAGTGGCTTCATCGCCGCGGCGGAGCATATTCTTCTCTTCATCCTCCCTGGTAGCTGTGGCGTCCAGAGCGACGTGGGCGGCTGACGTGAGTTGCTCCGGCAAGCTCTTCACTCGACGACGAATAGTGGGTACGCTTTGTCCAGGAGCTCAGGAAATGACGCTGGTACAGCATCCGCCTTCACACAGCGCCAGAGCTCTATGAAATACACTCAACTCTGACGTACTGCCTTGACGGAAGTAAGGGTTTATTGAAAAGACAACAGGAAACGAAGAGTCATGCAAAGTGTGTAACAACAACGTCGCTGTACTATTGTACATACAAATAATATTTTTTCTACTGATTTTTCGATAAACTTGTGTAATTGATGTTCTGATTTCATTTCATTTTTGTTTCATGTTATTATGTTAAGAAAACTGTAAATATGTTTCAATGTAAATATTAATGTTTATGTCAGATGTCAAGCAATATTGTAATAGAATTGAAATGTAACAAATGTTGAAACTGTTGTAAGATGTTTAAAATTGTAACTGTGCGTCTGGTCCATACGTAGGCAATGTATTAGGATATGTAGAATGTTAAACCTCGGGTGAATACCCTGTCTGTAAGGGAGTGGTAGAAGGTGGATGGCAAGCGAGCGCGGGAAAACGTACGCGGGCGCTGCACGGCACAACGGGCTCAGCAGTAGTAGTTGGAGTTTGGCACTGGTCTGAGCAACACCTTCTGGAGCGAGGAGGCTCTCCTGGAAGACGTAGCTTCACTGAGCCTCGGGTATGCCGTTCCAACGCCCACACAGCACGGCAAAATTCCATAGTCACTAAAAATGGAAAAGTATTGCGACGCTAAGAAGAATTAAAGTGCCGATACGTCAAGAGCCATAGCTGTGGTTGTATGTGTGCTCTGTGCCTCGCCATCTCGCCGCCCGCCAACCGCCGCATCGATACTAGCAGGTTGAAACTTTTAGTACTGTATTCGTATGGATCAGAGAGTGAACTGTGCAATAATAACATAAATTTTACCAGAACTTCCCCATCATTTAATTATCCTCACAACTAACATAGACAGGGTCCTTTGCAAATGTTGTGCAATCCGAGTCTCCCGAAATGAAAATTAACATTTGTGTTGATAATAATTATTTGCAGAACAAGCTGTGTTAGAATGGTGTTTAAAGAAATGTTTTGTTAATGAACCAGTAAATGAATAACGAAGGTCTAACGAAGTTGAAAGATAACTTTAATATTGATATAGTAATCAAGTTTAATTATTTCGAGACAGATATAAAGGTATTTAAATGAGCAGAAAATAAGATGAAAAGAGTAGTTAACTTATCTACTGGAAATCTAAATCGCATAATAAATTCAGTAATTACTTTTTTAATACAGTGATCATAACAGTTTCAGCCCCCCCCCCCTTTATTCATTTGAATTCTGAAGTGTTCTAAATTGGCCTGACCAGCAAAAGTTAAAGTCAATATAAAAGTCAAAATTTATCAATATTTTATCTTTAACAAATCTGACATTTTGTTTGTGTCACGAAAGTGCTATTCCTAGGGTAACCTGTGCCCGATTTTAATAGACACTATAAAGTTTTGTAGTATACATTATAGTGTAGTGTTATGTATTCATGGTTTTTCCATATCAGTACAGAACGTGAATCTATCAGTTCAATAGATTTCCTGGTTCTAAAATTCTACTATATTATGCAGTGTTACTACTTGTTGTTTTGCATGAATATATACCAACTTGTACAGGGATGAAACACGGTTAATGCCTAATTAGGCTGGCGACCGTATTATTATCAAATTGTTAGCATCTTCTGGGTTGATTTTGGTCCATCCTGACGTGTAATTGCATTTCGAACTTACTTGACGGATCATTGTTATTACAGATTGGGTGTAAGTCTGATTTGCCACCATTCAGGTACACACGGTCTATAACTATACGAAAATCCTTTCTCATAAGGTGAACCCCGCTCACTTACCATTGTACAGGCTTTAACGAGTACTGTGTCACGCGGAGGTTACAAGTGGAGAGCTCTTCATTTGCGCGGAAGTTAAATTCATTCCATACTGTATGCTTGAAAAATGAGGATACGGATTTTAGTCACGATGTCACTGAAAGGTTTACTACAATATCAGAATTATTGCTGTTCTCAACAAAACACTTACAAAATGCAACTGAGTTAAATTTATTGTTATTTCGGTCACATTCATCCGTACGGTAAACGCTCTGCGGGTTTTACCGCACACAGGTTAAACCTCCAGAGGTCAGACTGCGATATAATTTTTCAGGGAAATACTTTAGATGATAATTTACAACGGCTTAACAGAGACCAACGGGGGCTGGAAGGTATCGTACACAAATCACTCGTAAGTATATTTTAGAATATCGTCGACGTGTATCTTCTCTCGAAACAGCATGCTTAATAATAATGGCAGCACTTTCGATTAAAAGTACGATTTAGACTGGTAGTCTGATTCAGGTCACGTTGTTCCCACAGTCCTATGATTTAGAGCAAATGTATTACCTCGTACATCACATCACCTATTTCTCTAATAGTGGCATTCAGAAATGCCACGATTGTGTAGTGGTGAAACCTGTACATTTGTAATCAGTAGGTACTTAATTCGAATGTGACCACTTCTACAAAACTTAAATTCGTAGAAAAAAAATAAGCAAGTAGAAAATATAGAAAATCTGTTTACGAGGGCAATGACAACTGCAGCGTTAAAAGCATTCGTAGTATTGTACACTTTATTTGTGTATACGGCTTCAAATGCTCATTGGAAGAAGTGAAGGTCCAAGTCTTCACTAGTCTCCCTATTGTATACACGCCTCAGTATGAGACGCAAATCAACATGCATTTGACAATCGTTTTGCCAATCGTTTTGCGTTTATTAGCAGTACCGAAACGTTAGGTGTCAAATAACTTTTAACTAATAACTTCCACAGCTATAGAACACAAGTAGTGGTCAATATTATGCTAAATACTTACTTAGTGCTATCGGATAGAAGTACTTTTATAAAAAAAAAAGCTTATGGTGCCCAGTAAGGCAGTGGCTTTTTCCCAGCCAGAAGCACAAAGAAAACCACCGTCTCCGCTAAAACGGTTTACTGTAACTGGTGTTACACTCTTTGTTATGGGAGTAAATCTAATGTTGCTGAGTCTGATGTGTGGTATACAACTGTGACAAATGTATGTACAGTTTTGAAGTGGACAGTCAGTTTAAACTAGTTCCTCTAAAATGTGGACTTGAAGCACGTAGAGTGCTAGAATTTGAGTGCCACAAGAAAACAGACATTTTTCTATTTTTTCCCCATTACACTTCTTGAAACAGCTGTGTGGACCAAGTCGAGTAAGTTATCTGTAAAGATTAACCACGACTTTTAACGAAAAGAATTTATATAGTTTTGTTCATGAATTGTCAGTTGCAGTCAGTTTCAGATTTTTCTAAGCCTTGTTTCCAAGTACAAACAAATGAAGTAATTCCATGTGTTTCTGTTATCAAATAATTCCTTGATCAGTATATTTATTTTTAATGCAATCGATAAATTTGTTGATGTCTGGTATTAATTTCAGCGGTATTCCCTAGATGTCCAAAGAACTAAACAGCTACGTTTCTACACTACTGGCCATTAAAATTACTACACAACAAAGATGACGTGCTACAGACGCGAAATTTAATCCACAGGAAGAAGATGCTGTGATATGCGAATGATTAGCTTTTCAGAGCACTCACACAATTATGGCGCCGGTGGCGACACCTACAACGTGCTGACAGTTTCCAACCGATTTCTCATACTGAAACAGCAGTTGAAAGGCGTTGCCTGGTGAAACGTTGTTGTGATGCATCGTGTAAGGAGAAGAAATGCGTACCCTCACGTTTCCGACTCTGATAAAGGTCGGATTGTAGCCTACCACGATTGTGGTTTATCGTATCGTGACATTGCTGCTCACGTTGGTCGAGATCCAATGACTGTTAGCAGAATATGGAATCGGTGGGTTCAGGAGCGTAATACGGAACGCCGTGCTGGATCCCAACGGCCTCGTATCACTAGCAGTCGAGATGACAGGCATCTTATACGCATGGCTGTAACGGATCGTGCAGCCACGTCACGATCCCTGAGTCAACAGATGTGGACGTTTGCAAGAGAGCAACCATCGGCACGGACAGTTCGACGACGTTTGCAGCAGCAAGGACTATCAGCTCGGAGACCATGGCTGCGGTTACCCTGACGCTGCATCACAGACAGGAGCGCCTGCGATGGTGTACTCAACGATGAAAATGGGTGCGCGAATGGCAAAACGTCATTTTTTCGGATGAATCCTGGGTCGGTTTACAGCAGCATGATGGTCGCATCCGTGTTTGACGTCATCGCGGTGAACGCACATTGGAAGCGTGTATTCGTCATCACCATACTGGCGTACCACCCGGTTTGATGGTATGGGGTGCCATTGGTTACACGTCTCTGTCACCTATTGTTCGCATTGACGGCACTTAGAACAGTGGACGTTACATTTCAGATGTGTTAAGACCCGTGGCTCTACCCTTCATTCGATCCCTACGAAACCCTACATTTCAGCAGGATAATGCACGACCGCCTGTTGCAGGTCCTGTACGGGCCTTTCTGGATACAGAAAATGTTCGACTGCTGCCCTGTCCTGCACATTCTCCAGATCTCTCCCTAATTGAAAACGTCTGCTCAATGGTGGCCGAGCAACTGGCTCGTCACAATACGCCAGTCACTACTCTTGATGAACTGTGGCATCGTGTTGAAGCTGTATGGACAACTGTACCTGTACACGCCATCCAAGCTCTGTTTGACTCGATGCCCAGGCGTATCAAGGCCATTATTACGGCCAGAGGTGGTTGTTCTGGGTACTGATTTCTCAGGAGATATGCACCCACATTGAGTGAAAATGTAATCGCATGTCAGTTATGGTATAATATATTTGTCCAATGAATACTCGTTTATCATATGCATTTCTTCTAGGTGTAGCAATTTTAAAATCCAGTAGTGTAAAAATGGTGAAACATCATTAAATGCTTGTTGCAAGCACAGCTGCTGCCTAATGAAGAAAATAAAAGCACTAATGATGGTAGTAATCGAATTCTCTGCTTACTGCTAACAGCCAAAATTTACAAAACAGCTTAGCTCCGGAGCTATGATGAAAAGAGCCGCCTACACAACCTGCTGACAAGCGACAAGCGTAATTTCCGGGTCAGAGCTAACTGATAATTACCCGCTGTACAGAGAGCCAGTTTCCCTTCACCGTGTGAAATTTGTAAGCTCTTCTTAATGTTAGCATCAGGAATTAACTGTGACTACTCAGTGGTTAAAACTGGAAGTAAACTTTTTTTTGAGGTTATTTCGGTATGGTACAAAAATCATTGAATTATAGGACTTGTCGAGGTGTTGGGCAGGTCGACATCAGGCAATGAATAAGCGAGGGAGCTGGTGAATGGTGATGCAGAACAAGATTAATCAGTGAGGAAACAGATATACTGAACAGGCTGAAACTCACCATCAGGAAGTAAGGGAGTTAGCGCTCTCACGCAGTGTGGCACTTCGTGTGTTACATCTCAATAACAGTCCAGCCATTCTCACCTTCAGTGGTATGGTGTATTGATACGAGTTTGATATGCGCCAGTTGTGGGTTCCATTCCCACTTCAAACATCCGTTTGTAAGACAAAATCCGTCATTTATGGTAAAGCCAGATGGACTTCGGGGGACACTGTTTTTAAGAATACATGTTAAACATTAAGTCCATCGCTAGTGACTGGGGCAGAACTTATTTAGGTTGCGCCTTAAGGAGACAGAAGTTGCGGCAAACAGAAATTCTGTCATCAGTAAGCTGCCCGACACTAGAAGTTATAGAATGAGAACTTCACTTTGCTGCGCAATGTGCGCTGATATGATGAATCTTCCTTGCAGATTCAAACTGTGTGCCGGACCGAGACTCGATCTCGGGACCTTAGCCTTCGTGGGCAAGCGCTCCACCATCTACTTTTTTTCGGTATTGTTCTATGTGATTGGTCTGCGCGGAGGTCGCAAGACATTCGTTCAAGTTGATCATTGACTCTTTCACTCAGTTTTTCTTTCTTTTTTTTTTGTTACAGAGGGCGAGCAGCCCGCTAATAGAAGATGCTGAGCTACCGTGCCGGCCCCATCTGAGCTACCCAATCACGACTCACGCCCCCACCACACAGCAAACTTCACAGAAGCTCACCTGCGAACTTTGCAGAACTAGCACTCCTGGAAGAAAGGATATTGCGGAGACATAGCTTAGCCACAGCCTGGGGGATGTCTCCAGAATGAGGTTTTCACTCTGCAGCGTCTGTGGCTAAGCCATGTCTCCGCAGTATCCTTTCTTCCAGAAGTGCTAGTTCTGCAAGATTCGCAGGAGAGCTTCTGTTAAGTTTGGAAGGTAGGATACGAGGTACTGGCAGAATTGAAGCTGTGGTGTCGGGTCGTGAGTCGTGCTTGGGTAGCTCAGATGGTGGAGCATTTACCCGCGAAAGGCAAAGGTCCCGAACTCTAGTCTCAGTCCGGCACACTGCCAGGAAGTTTCTGTAGAAATTATGAGTTTTTCATCAACCCATTATTATACTCTTATATGGTCACAGGACACTTATTTCTTATCTTATTGTTTAGAGTCTCGTACAGCAAGGAAGCAAGGGAGAGGATGTGGTTGTGGGTGGTCGCTATCCTCTTCCTACGACACAAATGCACACGTGGATGAGTACGGCTCTTTGGTTGGTTGGTTGGTTGGTTGTTTGGGGGAAGAGACCAAACTGCGAGGTCATCGGTCTCATCGTATTAGGGAAGGATGGGGAAGGAAGTCAGCCGTGCCCTTTCAAAGGAACCATCCCGGCATTTGCCTGGAGCGATTTAGGGAAAGCACGGAAAACCTAAATCAGGATGGCCGGACGCGGGATTGAACCGTCGTCCTCCCGAATGCAGTACGGTTCTTTATTTATATGAACCGAAACATCTTACTGAACTTGAATAGTGTCCTTGTGTTGTGGTACGAGCTCATTAGTAATAGTCCTCTTGCAGACTGATGTAAAGTACAATTCTGGTTGAAGGAAACTAGTCCCACTTTATCCACTATCCTGGTCGATATGTACTGTAGTAGCCTGTGACGAATTAACCCTGCGAGTAAACTGACAGACGCCAAACTGGATGACTGAGAAAGTCTGAGAGATTGAGTGACTGAGTGAGGCACTCCAGTCACCGATGGCGGACTAAATACATGTGTCGAGAGTCCACTGGTGTCGTTTTGCTTTTGGGTGTCTCTCTGGCCTCTCTCGTGATGAGCGCGCATGATCCAGCGCCTACTAATCGATCTTCGCGCTTCATCTTTTCCGACTAGTGTGCTGGCGACAGCTTACGCCAGCACATATTTGAACATGAGGTGTCCAAAATTTTGACACAGGATGGGATTCGGAACTGGATGTCCCTTTTCGAAGGCGTTGGCCGTCTAGATACAATAACGTTTCACAATTGCGTTGCTTTCCTAAAGATTACAGGCACATATAGGTCTTCAAAAAAGATGCTTATTTGGATTAGAATCCTGGGCTGCCACAAAAACATTCAGCGTATCGTTTCAAGCTTTCTCTTTGCTTCAAATGGTTCAAATGGCTCTGTGCACTATGGGACTCAACATCTTAGGTCATAAGTCCCCTAGAACTTAGAACTACTTAAACCTAACTAACCTAAGGACATCACACACATCCATGCCCGAGGCAGGATTCGACACTGCGACCGTAGCGGTCGCGCGGTTCCAGACTGAAGCGCCTAGAACCGCTCGGCCACAACGGCTTGCTATTAGTGGAAACAACGAGTAGCTAATATCTGGCTGTACTTAGCTAAGAACCTGATTAGGTGGTGGGTCAGAGTCCCGTCCATATGAAGGCTTCAGAAAATGGCTTTAGAAAATGGCATTTCAACTTTAAACATGTGCACTTTTCATTACTTATGAATGAAACTATATTAAAGATTCTTTGTGGTTAGTCTACAGTGACAATAGGTGCTTGATAAGACTCCCGGTGCACTACGAAAATTATCATAATTTATTTTCATACTCTGGCTTGATAGTTTAAAATATTGATAGGTTACACCTCTTTGCGCCTAGCACAGATGGTCTAGGACAGCGACATCTATTAGTATTCAAAACGTCCTCAGTCCCGGGACAGAGTCACGCCACTGCTTAAATTTTGATTAATAATAAGCACCGGCGGCCGAAGACTTCTGTCATATGAAGTGCCTACTTTCTGCGAACGGCTTTGTCAATTGGGCGGAGGAGTGGACAGAGGTTCAGGGCACTCTCTTGTCCTAGGGATGGGAAACTGCCCCTAAAGGCGGAAGACTAAGCAATGATCATCGGCATGTGGAGGGAGAAGGCAATGGAAACCACTGCGTTAAAGACACGTAACATGTATCCACAGGACATGTGGTCCGTAACTGAAAAAGTGTGATGATGATCTCTCCATCAGTAACACAATCAGGAACAGTCCACCATTCGAAACTCCGTTAAGGGAGCGCAAGTGGGAGGTGACCATGTGAAAAAGACAATAATCAACGAAAGGCGTGGAGTATCAGAAGTTTGCACTTGGTAGGGAAATTAGAAAATCTGAAAGAGGAAATTCAAAGGATCAATCTAGATATAATTGGGATCAGTGAAGTGAAATGGAAACAAGGCAAGGATATCTGGTCAGATGAGTATAGGGTGATATCAACAACAGCAGAAAATGGTATATAACGGCAGTAGGATTCGTTATGAACTCGAAGGTGGGGCAGAGAGTGCGTTACTATGAACGGTTCAGTCGTACGGTTGTTCTTATTTGAATCGACAGCAAACCAACACCTTCAACGGTAGTTCAGGTATACGGGCCGAGGTCGCAAGCAGAAGATGAAGAGATAGGGTAAGTATGAGGATACTGAAAGGGTAACACACCACGCAAAGGGAGATGAAAATATAATAGTCATGGGGGACTGGAATGGAGTTGTAGGGGAAGGAGTAGAAGAAAAGGTTACATGAGAATATGGGCTTCGGACAAGGAATGAGAGAGGAAATAGACTAGTAATAGCGAATACTCTGTTCAAGAATCACAAGAGGCAAAGGTACACTTGGAAAAGGTCGGTTGATACTGAAAGATTTAAGTTAGAATATATCATGGTCAGATAGAAATGCCGATATCAGAAACTGGAATACAAGGCCTACCCAGGAGCAAATATAGACACAGATGACTGTATAGTAGTGATGACGAGTAGGCTGTAGTTAGAGGTAAGTCAGGAAGAATCAGTACGCACAGAAATGAGATACGGAATTAGTAAGGAATGACGAGATACGCTTGAAGTTATATATACAACAGTAAGGAATAGCTCAGTAGGCAGTATAGTTGAAGAGGAATGGACATCTATAAAAAGGGCCAGCACACAAGTTGGAAAGAAAAACATATGTACAAAGAAGGTAGCTGCGAAGAAACCAGGGGAAACGGAAGAAATACATCGGCTGATCGATGAAAGATGGAAGTAAAAAATGTTCGGGAAACTCAGCAATACAGAAATACAAGCCGCTGAGGAATGAAATAAATAGGAAGCACAGGGAAGCTAAGACGAAATGGCTGTATGGAAAATATGAAGAAATCGAAAAAGGAATGTTGTCGGCAAGACAGACTCAGCACACAGGAAAGTCAAAACAAACTTCGGTGACATTAAAAGCAAGGGTGCTAACAATAAGAGTGCAATGGGAATTTTCCACTGTTAAAAGCAGAGGAGAGAGCGGATAGGTAGAAAGAACACATTGAAAGCCTCTACGAAGATTTGTCTGATGTGATAGAAAAACAGGAGTCGATATGCAAGAGACACAGGAGATCCAGTATTGAATCAGAATTTAAATGACATTTGGGGGACAACATTTCATCACAATTTCTAAAATCATTGGCGGAAGTAGCAAGAAACCGACTACTCACGTCAGTGTGTAGAATATATGAGTGTGGCGACGTTTCATGGGACTTTCGGAAAAAAAAATCATCCATACAGTTCCGAAGCAAGAGTTGACATGTGCGAGAATTATAGCAAAATCAGCTTAGCAGCTCATTCATTCAAGTTGCTGTCAAGAATAATATAGAAAGATTGGGAAAGAAATCTGAGGATGTGCTAGATGACAATCAATTTCACTTTAGAAAAGGTAAAGGCACGGGGCAGGCAATTCTGACGTTGCCGCTAATAATACACTCCTGGAAATGGAAAAAAGAACACATTGACACCGGTGTGTCAGACCCACCATACTTGCTCCGGACACTGCGAGAGGGCTGTACAAGCAATGATCACACGCACGGCACAGCGGACACACCAGGAACCGCGGTGTTGGCCGTCGAATGGCGCTAGCTGCGCAGCATTTGTGCACCGCTGCCGTCAGTGTCAGCCAGTTTGCCGTGGCATACGGAGCTCCATCGTAGTCTTTAACACTGGTAGCATGCCACGACAGCGTGGACGTGAACCGTATGTGCAGTTCACGGACTTTGAGCGAGGGCGTATAGTGGGCATGCGGGAGGCTGGGTGGACGTACCGCCGAATTGCTCAACACGTGGGGCGTGAGGTCTCCACAGTACATCGATGTTGTCGCCAGTGGTCGGCGGAAGGTGCACGTGCCCGTTGACCTGGGACCGGACCGCAGCGACGCACGGATGCACGCCAAGACCGTAGGATCCTACGCAGTGCCGTAGGGGACCGCACCGCCACTTCCCAGCAAATTAGGGACACTGTTGCTCCTGGGGTATCGGCGAGGACCATTCGCAACCGTCTCCATGAAGCTGGGCTACGGTCCCGCACACCGTTAGGCCGTCTTCCGCTCACGCCCCAACATCGTGCAGCCCGCCTCCAGTGGTGTCGCGACAGGCGTGAATGGAGGGACGAATGGAGACGTGTCGTCTTCAGCGATGAGAGTCGCTTCTGCCTTGGTGCCAATGATGGTCGTATGCGTGTTTGGCGCCGTGCAGGTGAGCGGCACAATCAAGACTGCATACGACCGAGGCACACAGGGCCAACACCCGGCATCATAGTGTGGGGAGCGATCTCCTACACTGGCCGTACACCACTGGTGATCGTCGAGGGGACACTGAATAGTGCACGGTACATCCAAACCGTCATCGAACCCATCGTTCTACCACTCCTAGACCGGCAAGGGAACTTGCTGTTCCAACAGGACAATGCACGTCCGCATGTATCCCGTGCCACCCAACGTGCTCTAGAAGGTGTAAGTCAACTACCCTGGCCAGCAAGATCTCCGGATCTGTCCCCCAATGAGCATGTTTGGGACTGGATGAAGCGTCGTCTCACGCGGTCTGCACGTCCAGCACGAACGCTGGTCCAACTGAGGCGCCAGGTGGAAATGGCATGGCAAGCCGTTCCACAGGACTACATCCAGCATCTCTACGATCGTCTCCATGGGAGAATAGCAGCCTGCATTGCTGCGAAAGGTGGATATACACTGTACTAGTGCCGACATTGTGCATGCTGTGTTGCCTGTGTCTATGTGCCTGTGGTTCTGTCAGTGTGATCATGTGATGTATCTGACCCCAGGAATGTGTCAATAAAGTTTCCCCTTCCTGGGACAATGAATTCACGGTGTTCTTATTTCAATTTCCAGGAGTGTAGAAGCGAGACTAAAGAAAAATCATGAAACGTGCATAGAAATTTGTCGACCTGAAAAAAGCTTTCGACAATGTAAAATGGTGCAATATTACCAACATTCTGAGAAAACCAGGTGTAAGCTATAAGGAGAGTCGGGTAATATGCAATATGTACAAGAAACAAGAGGAAATATAAGAGTGGACGACCAAGAACGAAGTGCTCGGATTAAAAAGGGTGTAAGACAGGGACGTACTCATTCACCTCTACTGTTCAGTCTGTACATCGAAGGAGCAAAGATGGAAAAAAAGAAAGGTTCAGGAGTGGAATTAAAATTCAAGATGAAAGATATCAATGATTAAATTCGATGATGACATTGCTATCCTGAGGGAAAAGTGAAGAACAGTTAAATGATATGCTGAATGAGATGAACAGTGTAATGAGTATATAATATGGACTGAGAGTAAATCGAAGAAAGACGAAAGTAATGAGAAGTAGCAGAAATGAGAACAGTGAGGAACTTAATGTCAGGATTGAAGGTCAAGGTAGATAAAGTTAAGGAATTATGCTACCTAGGCAGTAAAATAACCAATGGCTGACGAAGTAAGGAGGACATCAAAAGCAGACTAGCATTGACAAAAAGGACGTTTCTGGCTGAAAGAAGTCCACTAGTATTAAACATAGGAGTTAATTTGAGGAAGAAATTTCTGAGGATGTACCTCTGGAGCACAGTACTGTATGGTAATGAAACATGGACTGTGGGAAAACCAGAACAGAAGAGAATCGAATCATTTGAGATGTGGTGCTACAGACGAGTGTTGAAAATCAAGTGGACTGATAAGTAAGGAATGAGGAGGTTCCGCGCAGAATCGGAGAGAAAAGGAATATGTGGAAAACACTGATAAGGAGAAGGGACAGCATGATAGGACATCTGTTAAAACATGAGGGAATGACTTCCATGGTAGTAGAGGGAGCTGTAGAGGGCAAAAACTGTAGAGGAAGACGAGATTGGAATACATACATCAAATGATTGAGGACGTAGGTTGGAAGGGAAACTCTGAGATGAAGAGGATGGCACAGGAGAGGAATTCGTGGTGGGCCGCATCAAACCAGTCAGAAGACGTGATCCAAAAAAGAAAATGCCTTGTGGTGAATGACGATAGGTGCTGCATTTCGGTCTCGACCAGACTCTCAGGCCTTGCATAGTCAGTAGTGACTACATTTGCTGGGTTTGAATCCAGCTCCAGAAGAAATAGTTTGTGATATTAGCGAAATTCGAAGTTGTGAATAAGTAGTTTCTCATCAATATCGTAAGCATTTGGTGCATTTGTGCTAGATAACAAGAGCGATAAGTAACTGCCGAACTGCACCTCGACCCACGTGCCGTAATGAGTACAGTGACGCTGTTAGCGATACGCGATTGATGTCGTGGTTTCCACAGAGCGGTTAGAGATGTTTATCGCTGTGTTTCACAACTCCTTACTTCATAAACCAGTTGATGCAAAATCAATCGCAACGTGAACGACGGTTTGTAGGTGATAGCAAGACCTTTCAGGGAGCAAAAATACTTGGAATTGACATAGAACTTTGGGAATCCGGATAGTAATTCAGATTCCTTATTCATCAAAATGTTTAGATTCACTAACGAATACAGAATGACTTATATGAAAGAGTAGGGGTATTAGTTGCTTCACAGAACAATGAGTGTGGTAATGCTTTTGAAACGTCACCCCCTGAAATAAAGTTGATTTTACAAGTGTTACGGACTGTATCATCTTTAAAAACGTGTTTCCTAAAATTTGCAGCATCTTGATGTCGTGATATCAATTTACATGCGGACTGATTGCCACAAAGAACATTGTTGTCTAGCTGCCACTTGTGGCTACCATTTTATCCAGTCAAACGACTATGCCGTAAGGAGGTTAGAGTAACTACAAGACAGATATGTTACTTGGGATGCATGCAGTCAGACGGAACAGAGTTCACGTCATTGCAATACGTCTGAGCAAGATAGTACCTGCACCACCACCGCCCCCCCAAAAAAAAAATTATCCTCATATACAGGGTGGCCAATTGACCGTGACCGGGCCAAATATCTCACGAAATAAGGGTCAAACGAAAAAACTACAAGAAACGAAACTAGTCTACCTTGAAGGGGGAAACCAGATGACGCTATGGCTGGCCCCCTAGATGGCGCTGCCATAGATCAAACGGATATCAACTGCGTTTAGTTTTTAATTGGAACCCCCATTTTTATTACATATTCGTGTAGTACGTAAAGAAATATTAATGTTTTAGTTGGACCACTTTTTTCGCTGTATGATAAAAGGCGCAGTAACAGTCACAAACATATGGTTCACAATTTTAGACGAACAGTTGGTAACAGGTAGGTTTTTAAAATTAAAATACATAACGTAGGCACGTCTGAACATTTTATTTCGGTTGTTCCAATGTGATACATGTACCTTTGTGAACTTATCATTTCTAAGAACGCATGCTGTTACAGCGTGATTATCTGTAAAAACCACATTAATGTAATAAATGCTCAAAATAATGTCCGTCAACATCAGTGCATTTGGCAAAACGTGTAATGACATTCCTCTCAACAGCGAGTAGTTTGCCTTCCGTAACGTTCGCACATGCATTAAAACGCGCTGACACATATTGTCAGGCGTTGTCGGTGGATCACGATAGCAAATATCCTTCAAATGTCCCCACAGAAGTACATAGTCATTCTGTAATGCACTGAAAAATCTTGTAGTAACATCGGTAGAACATTAAGTAGGGAATCAGCATATATCGCACCATTTAGATTGCCATCGATAAAATGGGGGCCAGTTATCCTTCCTCCCATAATGCCGCACCATACATTAACCAGCCAAGGTCGCTGATGTTCCACTTGTCGCAGCTATCGTGGATTTTCCGTTGCCCAGTAGTACATATTACGCCGAATTACTTTACCGCTGTTGGTGAATGACGCTTCGTCGCTAAATAGAACGCGTGCAAAAAATCCGTGATCGTCCCGTAATTTCTCTTGTGCCCAGTGGCAGAACTGTACACGACGTTCAAAGTCGTCGCCATACAATCCCTGGTGCATAGAAATATGGTACGGGAGCAGTCCATGTTGATGTAGCAATCTCAACAATGACTTTTTTGAGATTCCCGATTCTCGCGCAATTTGTCTGCTACTGAAGTGCGGATTAGCCGCGACAACAGCTAAAACGTGTACTTGGGCATCATCATTTGTTGCAGGTCGTGGTTGACGTTTCACATGTGTCTGAACACTTCGTGTTTCCCTTAATTAACGTAACTATCCGGCGAACGGTCCGGACACTTGGATGATGTCGTCCAGGATACCAAGCAGCATACATAGCAGACGCCCGTTGGGCATTTTGATCACAATGGCCATACATCAACACGATATCGACCTTTTCCGCAATTGATAAACGGTCCATTTTAACACGGGTAAAGTATCTGAAAGCAAATACCTTCCGCACTGGCGGAATGTTACGTAGTACCACGTACATATACGTTTGTGACTATTACAGCACTATCTATCACAAAGCGGAAAAAGTGGTCCAACTAAACCATTCATATTTCTTTACGTACTACACGAATATGTGATTAAAAATGTGGGTTCCTATTTAGAAAACGCAGTTGATATACGTTTGACCTATGGCAGTGCCATCTAGCGGGCCAGCCATAGCGCCATCTGGTCTGACCCTTCAAGCTAGACGAGTTTCGTTCTTTGTAGTGTTTTCGTTTGATGCTTATTTCGTGAGATATTTGGCCCAGTCACTATCAATGGACCACCCTGTATATTAATAAAGGTTGACCATATATTGTATTTCGTTATTTCTATTACTATGCGAATCCATGCCGATATTTACAATTGATCTCGATTATCCTTTTTCTTAGAGATGTTCGTCTAATAAAACAAAATGTGAATTTCTTTGTATTGCTCCTTACGCCTACTTTTCTTTTTATTTTTGAAGCATCGTCAGTGACTTGTAGCGCATTTTTCTGTTTTTATATAATAATTGCGTTGTATAATGATGCAGGTTTGTTATTACATTACCAATTTCTTTTTATTCTCTTGCTGGCAGCTGAGAAATAACTTTTTGTAGCACAAGCTTCTGAGAACGGCGGGCAGAAATATTAGAACTCAGTATAAAGAATGTAGAAGAGGCTGAAAATATGAAATTAGTGTTTCTATCTTTTCTGAACACCCAATACAGCACGGGCATGCGCTATCTAATATAGGACAGGATATGAAAACTGTTAGGATGAACAATCACAACAGAAAACTCGTGACATTACAAAAAATGTTTCACTTACGAAGAGCCCTTGCAGTGAACACGAAAGTAACAAATCATCAAATTAATACAAATAAGAACTCATTGCTCATTTAACCCACTAAATCAACAATAAACAAAGACACAGAAATAATGAGACGAAATAATTAAATGAAGAATGGTACCATGACAGACACAGACACACACACACACACACACACACACACACACAGCAAATGTCCACTTATAAGATCACAGAGCATAAGTAGAAACAAACAGTAATTTAACATCACACCTAACAACAGAATAACAAAAAACTGTAATGTACTAAGAGAACTGTAGTTAGTATACAAAGCAGTTATTACGAGCAAAATCACATATCTATTACTCGCCACTGAAGAAGCAGCGCGGATGAAGGGAAGCGAAATGCGTACAGCACAATATAAACTGCCTTTCACTTGGCTGCATTAGACGAACTACATCTCCGAAAATATAAAAATAACTAAGGGGCGAGGAAAAGATATAAAGTAAAAGATTACGATTATCTCTTTTCTCATACGAACTTGTCATGATGGTACCTACGATCTTTCCTATGTGTTTTGTTAATTATCACATCAGTTAGAAAATTTTGGAGATAATTTTTCTCTTCTTGGCAGAGATCTGGAGAACTGAAGGCAATCTTCAGTAACAGGATTTGGAATAAACGCGCTTTCCCTCAAAGGATTAAGTGAAGCGTGAGGATGTTAATTTGAAAAAAAAAAAAAGACATCATATCCCGCTCCCCTTCCCCCCATTTAGTTTCTGAGTGTTTGGTCCCTATCTAATAACCTCATTGTCAGTTAGATCTTAATTCATAAAGCTGATAATTCAGAATCCTAAATAAGCGTACCGTTGCATTAGCAACGAGAACGCCCTGCAGGATTTTTCATTTCAACTACCTTGCACTTGATTTCTTGTTTCAGAAACACTGATAATATAACTTTGTATTTAACTTTTTTTGCAGGCTTCTGACTTTAGGTATTCCCTTCCCTCCTCCTTCTGCTGTGAAGATCACTGTTCACCGCTAACGGCTGCGAACTCAAACAAAAGAAAACCGGTCTGTTGGGCAGAGACAAAGTCACCTCGTACGCTGTCTACGTCGCATAAATTATTACACGCCCTAGCTGCTGCGTTTTTAATGCAAAGTACGGCTGGGCCTTTTTACAGCTTATGCGCTTCGTTTAACATTGTTTAAAAACTGCATTGCCCGGAAGAGATCGTCCGTTGCCAGTACAACCGAGAGAATATTTTATGTATGACACTGCATTAGTTTTTGCTCTCAGATCGAGTACATAATAGGACATAAATTTATGATGCAATCAGTAGCTCTGCATTATTAGTAAAAACTACTCTTCATGTTACAAAGGAGTTCACTAGGTCACAATCTCATAAAAAGTGGAAATACATCATGTGATAACTATGAACCGTCTGAGGAAATCTTTCATTGCTGTTAATATAAAGATGTGCTACTATAGCTGTAAGGTTACTTGTTGGTTTTAGTTGAATTTTGATTGTACCAGCTTTAGATGCTTTAGTGATATCAAAATGGCCGCAAACCGATCAGATGCTTACCGTTAATGACACTATTTCTGTAAATAATCAAATGCCCACTATGAAGTATCACTCGAAAACAAATAGTTATTGTGAAAGGAAATGACTGGAATCCAATCCTCAGAAAGCTATTTGTTCGTATTCGTGATACATAACAGTATATTAGGATAAATGGCGGCATCGATCGTAAATACTAAAATCCTTTATTTTACAGATCGATTTCGATCATTGTGTGACCATCTTCAGAAGAACATACACCACACTACTTGAGGCTTATTTTGCTATACTGAGATTAGCTAGTTGGCCATGTAAGCTACAAACTCACTGTATGTTGGCCTGTGACCTTAGCAACTGCTAAGGTCGGAGGATAAGCTCTTCTGCAGTTTCAAAATTGTTGTATGCAGTAATAGTGAAGGTATCTGTTGGAAATAATCGTCACAGTACATGTTACACGTTATAGAAAATGTCGTGCTATTATGATATGAACCTACAAGGCTCGAATTATTTGGTATGTACGAGAACCTATATATTAGTATATGTTTTCCCGTTTCTGTATTTTTTGATAATGGTTTTAAACCGGGTCACGTATACGTTAAGATCCTCATTTCCGATGATCCCTATGTATTTTAAGCACAGAAGATGGTCACACAGGGACCGAAATCTATCTGTAAAATAAAGGACTTTAATCTTTTCAGTCTGGAACCGCGAGACCGCTACGGTCGCAGGTTCGAATCCTGCCTCCGGCATGGATGTGTGTGATGTCTTAGGTTGGTTAGATTTAAGTAGTTCTAAGTTCTAGGGGACTGATGACCACCGATGTTAAGTCCCATAGTGCTCAGAGCCATTTGAACCATTTTTAATCTTTTCAACCAATGCCGCCATTTATCGATAATATATTGACAATAATACGATCGTGAAGCACACGGTTCCCACAGGAATTAGACATAAGACACTTCACAGTGACCACAGTCGGAGTACAATATTATCAGTGTTCATTAACACCAAACCACCTTCTTCGTCGCAACGCCTCTTTTATCTGCAGGGTCGCCATTGGGGAACAGATAGATTTGGTGAGAACGGACCGTGGAAAAAAATATGATGTACAATACAACACAATGTTTTGCGTTACGTAAAGAAGCAGTAATCCGACTTCATGACAAGAAATTTCGATTGCATGGTTCGATTTATCGAAAGTGAAAAAGTGCAGACAACGACGAGCGAATGACACGTAATCGGCACTCCACCAAACCAGTCGCTTACTAACGTCATGGAAAGCTAAAACGTGAGTAAATGCTTTACAGTTCATTAGTTATGTTAGTACCATTGCCCAGCAACATAACATATCTCATCTTAATTAATCTTATTTCTATAGGAACATTACAGAGAGGAAGAAAAATAGCGTTCTTACATGATGTAAGACGCAAGAGAAAGGGCGAACAGCACACACATGATTCGCACCTCAGTTATTTTAAAAAGGGAAAAAAAGAAATTACTTAAACGATGACACACATTAGTAGTAGTATAGGATACATACTGACCTTTGATTTTGAGAGGGAGGTTAATTTGTTACGCTGCGTATAAAAATGTTCAAGTATTTGATAACTTCACAAACGAATTACGTGTTAATTATTAGACGTTACGCTTATAAGTGGGGAAAACCTTAGAAAGTGTTTCAAATTGTATTTTAAGTTTGTTGGAAGTCATTACGTGCTCTCATTATCAAATCTATTTAAGTAAATGCTAATTTTTCACGCGTCTCAATGTTTATGACGTCATATCTCGTGTACTATGTTTCTTATACTTGTATAATTTTGGAGGTGAATTCAGTGGTATATGAGGTTATCAATGGTGAAATATTTTTAGCAAATATTTAGTACTAAATAACTGTTAAATTAAATCATCGTGGATGTTTCGGTTGTTTTACTGCATGAATACGGAGAGTATACGAACAATAAGGGTAAACTCTTTTTTTTCGTCATTTTGTGGTTGGTGTAAGCGAGAAAAACCTTGTTAAGGTTTTGAAAGTAAAGTTAAAGATCGTTGCAAATTTTTAAGTACTCGCTTCTTAAATATTGGAAACACATAATCTGGATGTTTGTGAGCGGTGTGTTGTGCTACCTAACGACGTATAGACTGTTTCTAACAGCCATACTTGTCTAATTCACATAATGCAGTCTTTCAGGGCCAGCATTTGCGTTATTGCTAATATTCGATTTATGGGCGTAAGGGCGTGCTCCAAAGCATAATTCTCTGACTAACGTTTCGTCTTCCACTGCTGAAGATTTCGACAGAGGCTCTAATGACTGAGAAAGGTGTAACGAACTGAAACAAGCTCAGCAAGCCGAGTTGTTCATATAACAGTTTTCTGAGTCGTTAAAAGCTCTGATGATGTTGAAGACGAAACGTTACGTAGAGAATTATGCCTTTGACCGGCCCTATGTCCATAAATGAGACATCAGCAATAACCTGCCTTAATTTCTTAACCGTTTAACGTAAGATTATATCTCTTCATGAGTAGATTACAAGAGAATTTTTAATTTTCAAATTCGGTCAGTTACTACTCGAAATATTGAGAATCAAATTTTTGATTTCCCTCAGAGCCGTTAGAAAGACAACCTGCAACTGGAATCGCGAACCATGAACCGGGCAAGCCGTCATAGGAATATAGATAACTTATTAAACACGTGGAAATATAAAAGAAATGCAACTTCATTTATTTGAAAGTATATGACCTCTACATGATGCGCAGTACTGTTGTGGTGATTATGCAGTATTAGCTTCAGTGGAATTATGATCATATTTGTCCTGAGCTATGACTCTACATGATGGGATATTCTGGACACTTTGCAAGAATCTGTATCGAACACAGCTCACTGCCATCTTTACACTCCTTACTGTGCTGTAAGGATACACCATCCATTGGCAGAAATTCACCTTCCCCTCTGAAACTGACCAATAAATATTAGAAATCGAAGTACAGATATTATCAATTAACAGCTACTCCAGAGTCATAATAATTTATAATTTGTAGTGCAAAAGGATTTGTGATTATACACTCCTGGAAATGGAAAAAAGAACACATTGACACCGGTGTGTCAGACCCACCATACTTGCTCCGGACACTGCGAGAGGGCTGTACAAGCAATGATCACACGCACGGCACAGCGGACACACCAGGAACCGCGGTGTTGGCGGTCGAATGGCGCTAGCTGCGCAGCATTTGTGCACCGCCGCCGTCAGTGTCAGCCAGTTTGCCGTGGCATACGGAGCTCCATTGCAGTCTTTAACACTGGTAGCATGCCGCGACAGCGTGGACGTGAACCGTATGTGCAGTTGACGGACTTTGAGCGAGGGCGTATAGTGGGCATGCGGGAGGCCGGGTGGACGTACCGCCGAATTGCTCAACACGTGGGGCGTGAGGTCTCCACAGTACATCGATGTTGTCGCCAGTGGTCGGCGGAAGGTGCACGTGCCCGTCGACCTGGGACCGGACCGCAGCGACGCACGGATGCACGCCAAGACCGTAGGATCCTACGCAGTGCCGTAGGGGACCGCACCGCCACTTCCCAGCAAATTAGGGACACTGTTGCTCTTGGGGTATCGGCGAGGACCATTCGCAACCGTCTCCATGAAGCTGGGCTACGGTCCCGCACACCGTTAGGCCGTCTTCCGCTCACGCCCCAACATCGTGCAGCCCGCCTCCAGTGGTGTCGCGACAGGCGTGAATGGAGGGACGAATGGAGACGTGTCGTCTTCAGCGGGAGAGTCGCTTCTGCCTTGGTGCCAATGATGGTCGTATGCGTGTTTGGCGCCGTGCAGGTGAGCGCCACAATCAGGACTGCATACGACCGAGGCACACAGGGCCAACACCCGGCATCATGGTGTGGGGAGCGATCTCCTACACTGGCCGTACACCACTGGTGATCGTCGAGGGGACACTGAATAGTGCACGGTACATCCAAACCGTCATCGAACCCATCGTTCTACCATTCCTAGACCGGCAAGGGAACTTGCTGTTCCAACAGGACAATGCACGTCCGCATGTATCCCGTGCCACCCAACGTGCTCTAGAAGGTGTAAGTCAACTACCCTGGCCAGCAAGATCTTCGGATCGGTCCCCCATTGAGCATGTTTGGGACTGGATGAAGCGTCGTCTCACGCGGTCTGCACGTCCAGCACGAACGCTGGTCCAACTGAGGCGCCAGGTGGAAATGGCATGGCAAGCCGTTCCACAGGACTACATCCAGCATCTCTACGATCGTCACCATGGGAGAATAGCAGCCTGCATTGCTGCGAAAGGTGGATATACACTGTACTAGTGCCGACATTGTGCATGCTGTGTTGCCTGTGTCTATGTGCCTGTGGTTCTGTCAGTGTGATCATGTGATGTATCTGACCCCAGGAATGTGTCAATAAAGTTTCCCCTTCCTGGGACAATGAATTCACGGTGTTCTTATTTCAGTTTCCAGGAGTGTAATTTATAATTTGTAGTGCAAAAGGATTTGTGATTATATTCCCATTTTTTGATGCCATACGTTATTTCCTTGCTATTCTTCTAAAAACATTCTACCGTGACTCGCACTCCACGTGCTCACGCCACGTGATAGAAAATTCCGACGATGACGCGCCTCTTCCGCTGGTGATCCACAATCGAAATATCACTCGTCAAACATCATCGCACTTCTAGTGATACTCTATAAGCGATCTCCAACGAAAATTATCGCACCATAGGCGATTATCAATAAGTGTAACCGCACTCGTAAATCATCAACGAGAACACATTGCACGATACTTGCTTTCCGCACCCTCGGCAGGCCTCCTCAATTTTATAAATGGCAGCTGTACTATAGATGACGCCGGCGGCCATTTGCAGCAACAAGCATCAATACTCAAACTAAAGTTTTATTCGGGGTTTTTGATCAAGTTAGAATTAGAATATTATTATTATGAAGTTTTAATACCACGTTACAGAGTTTACTAAATGTAATATGCCCATGAGTGGGACGTAGACAGGTGATTAACTGAAATACGCATACCAAATATTCTGTGAAATGATAAGGGAATATGGTGTGGCTGGGAGAAGTCACTGTAACATATTTATATAATAACACAATCACATTCATTCAATGAACATTACCATCTGAAATATTCCCTTTCACTTATCACGGAATGCTGGCGTGATACAAATAGTACAATATCTAAGTAAACTTAAATAAACATCCGGCTAACATGTGCCGTGAATCGACAATGACTGCCGCCTGCACATTTCTATCATCATTTAGCCACACACACACACACACACACTAACATTCACTCTATTCATTTTATCCAACAGATAAAAGAGGAAGGTTCCCATACACCAAGTGGGACAACATTGGGAGAGAGCACATGCTTCCAACTGTAACTTTAATTCGGGCAAGTCCCGTCTTCACGTTTAACTAACTCCGCGAGTTTTACTGGATAATATGAAGGAACAATTAAATCACAAGCGTGAATTTACGTAGAAGATCCAGCTCGATCACGAAATGTGATTACGTCGAGCTGAAGCTTGTCACCAAGAAATGCACGGGGTCTGCGGACCACGTGTTACCAATCTCTCCACCATCAGTAGTCAATATACACATTCAAATAAAATACACTTTGCATATATACTTCACACTCACACTGAAAAGCAAATTGAGCAATTATGAGTATTACTCGGCAATGAGCGCCTGTTCACTCCCAAGTGCAGTGAACACAAATTCCCATGAAATTACTTGGCAAAAGAAATCATCTCCCTATCTCTCCTAACCGAGATAATTCTAGGAAATACCACAGTGGCTTTCCTCAGCAGGGAAGCTGCTTCCAAGTTCAAAGTGAACATGGAATTCTAAATCTTCGCTAACTATCGGAGCGATAGAGCAGAGCATGCTTACTCACCCAGGTCTTCCCAGCAACAACCCCGGTACGGTCTCCCTCGTCCGGGTCCACAAATCGTGGCCGCAAGGACTCAGAGATACCGCACACGGTTATTTGCCAACCTAACGAGCGCTAATGACGCGCGTGGAGCTTATGCCTCTCTGGTCCAGTGCAGTCGCGGTCTACTAGATTCGAGGTTGGCTACACTTCCACTATGCCTATAGCACACCCACAGCCGACATCTCACGCATAACTCATCATACGTTCGCATTCACACTTTGCAGACAATTACCATATCTAATATTAAAATGATCGTCTATATTTAAATAACCCTGTCTTACTAATTATCATCAGGCTCTTCCCTGAGTGTCGGAAGGGCACTCAGGTGTCTTTAGTTGTGGGGTCGAGACACGTAGCGGCTTACATGGAGCCGTTACAACATGGCACCACTGGCAATAGCCCTAGTCGAACCATGGCGAGAGAAAAACCATACTCGGAAGTCAACACGCCTCTGGCGTGGATAGCCCATGACCATCTCGCATGATACCCACATCGGTATCGTTGGCATGATCGAAACCACACCAGTATCCACTATCGGATCGCAAACTCTGGCGCAAAACTATCGCTCCCTCACTCCAAATGGTGGAGCAGACCGTGCATACGACCCACCGGAAATGCACACAGTGTCAATGGAAGAAACCAAACCATGACTACATTCCAAGATGAATTCTGAGAAGAATTGTGTGTCCAAGACTTTTGCAACTATTTCTGAACGAAAAAATGCAATTTTCACGTTGTTCCAACCCATAACTTTGCTGTGGTGTGACAAGCTACTAACACAACAGTGTTCAATTGTTGAGCCAACCAGTTATATCATTTACTCAACAGGTTTAAGCCGAAAAATCAGCTCGTTCCTATCCACGAAATAAATTTCTATCTAAGAAACGTGAGAGGATACCAGTACGTATCAAGTTTTCGGTAAATTATCTAAATGCAAATGTTGGATAGAAAACTACAAATGCCAAATTCGTTGATCAGATGCCACAGGAGAAGATCTTACCCGATAATTATAATAATGAATCATGCTAAAAGTGTAAATGCAAATAATTAAAGAACAATACAATAAGTGACTACATAAATCAACTGGAAACAAATGATTCTTAAGACTTACTTAATTGTTTAACAAGGCCGCAGCGGCCGACTGTCGGTTCCTTAACGGACTTTAGCTGAGGTTTCTGTTTGAGAAGATTGGTGGTCTGCTTTCTACTATGTCATTCTGGTGATCATGTTGCTGACTTCTCCTACCAATTCCACCGTTATTCCTTGTTCGCCCTGAGTTCCAGACCGATCGCATTAACTTTTTACTGCTCCCTTCTCAAGGGTCTTTGGGGAGTTCAGAAATTAACTTTACATTACTCACACGACTAAACACAGCACCACACTCATGAGATGGGTAACATGCTAGACTTGACAGCTGTAGGGGGTGGGTTGGTGCTGAAGGAAGGGGTGTCTGTGGCAGGGGTGTCTGTGGCAGCAAATGTTTGACTGCTGCCATGGCTAGCACATTCTCCTGATCTCTCACCGTCTGCTCAATGGTGGCCTAGCAACTGGCTCGTCACACAATACGCCAGTCACTACTCTTGATGAACGGTGGTATCGTGTTGAAGCTGCATTGGCCGCTGTATCTATACACGCCATTCAAGCTCTGTTTGATTCAATGCCCAGGCGTATCAAGGCCGTTGAGGTGGTTGTTCTGGATACTGATTTCTCAGGATCTATGCACCCAAATTGCGTGAAAATGTAATCGCATGTCAGTTATAGTATAATATATTTGTCCAATGAATACCCGTTTATCATATGCAATTCCTCTTGTTGTAGCAATTTTGATGGCCAGTAGTGTATTTCCCTCCAATTGTTATGTCCGTTTCCTTGAAAATTACCGCTATACGTGCCCCGTCTGCTTCTATCATGCCCCCGTGGGTCATTATTAAATTTTAGGCCTTGATAGTGATTTCTTGCTGCCGCCGGCTGGAGTAGCCGAGCGGTTCTAGGCACTACAGTCTGGAGCCGTGCGACCGCTACGGTCGCAGGTTCGAATCCTGGCTCTGGCATGGATGTGTGTGATGTCCTTAGGTCAGTTAGGTTTAAGTAGTTCTAACTTCTAGCGGACTGATGACCTCATAAGTTAAGTCCCATAGAGCTCAGAGCCATTTTTCTTGCAGCCCTGTTTCTGTTTGTATTGTGCCCGTCGTTATTCCCTCTGATGCACCTTACGAATTTCATTCATTATGTCTCATTCAATCCGTCGCGTTAAGTGCTTCCTAAGCAAAGTCTAGCTCTCGTGCGGAGCTTCTGAATGAATCTATTGTGTCATTAAATTTGCCAATAAGCACTTCTTGACACCTCAATGGCAGTTTCATGTAGCAGGGTCGCATTATCTCCTTATCACTATACATGGTGCTCCATTGATAGTGACTGGGACAAATATTTCGCGAAATAGGCATCAAACTAAAAAACTACAAAGAACGAAACTGGTCCGGCTTGAAGGGGGAAACAAGATGGCGCTATGGTTGGCCCGCTAGATGGCGGTGCCATATGTCAAACGGATATCCACTGCGTTTTTTTAAAAATAGGAATCCCATTATAATTACATATTCACGTAGTACGTAAAGAAATATGAATGTTTCAGTTGGACCACATTTTTCGCTTTGTGATAGATGGCGCTGTAATAGTCACAAAAATTTAAGTACGTGGAAACATTCGGCCAGTGCCGACGGAATTTGCTACGTGATACATTACCCGTGTTAAAATGGACCGTTTACCAACCGCGGAAAAGGTCGATATCGTGTTGTTGTGTGGCTATTGTGATCAAAATCCCCAACGGGCGTGTGCTATGTATGCTGCTCGGTATCCTGGACGACATCATCCAAATGTTAGGACCGTTCGCCTGATAGTTACGTCATTTAAGGAAACACGAAGTGTTCAGCCACATGTTAAACGTCAACCACGACCTGCAACAAACGATGATGCCCAAGTAGGTGTTTTAGCTGCTGTTGCGGCTAATGCACAAATCAGTACCCGACAAATTGCGCGAGAATAGGGAATCTCAAAAACGTCACTGTTGAGAATGCTACATCAACATCGATTGCACCCGTACCATATTTCTATGCACCAGGAATTGCATGTTGTCGACTTCGAACGTTGTGTACAGTTCTGCCACTGGGCACATGAAAAATTACGAGACAATGACAGATTTTTTGCGCACATTCTATTTAGCGACGAAGCGTTATTCACTAACAGCGGTAACATAAACCGGCATAATATGCACTATTGGGCAACGGAAAATCCACGATGGCGGCGACAAGTGGAACATCAGCGACCTTGGCGTGTTAATGTATGGTGCGGCATTGTGCAGCATTGGCCCCCATTTTATCGATGGCGATCTAAATGGTGCAATGTATGCTGATTTCCTACGTAATGTTCTACTGATGTTACTACAAGATGTTTCAGCGCATTGTCAACGCATGTGCGACCAATACGGAAGGCGAACTACTCGGTGTAGGGAGGAATGTCGTTACACGTACTGCCAAATGCACTGAGGTTGACGGAAATCATTTTGAGCATTTATTCCATTAATGGGTTATTTACAGGTAATCACACTGTAACAGCATGCCTTCTCAGAAATGATAAGTTCACAAAGGTACATGTATCACATTGGAACGACCGAAATAAAATGTTCAAACGTACCTACGTTCTGTATTTTAATTTTAAAAACCTACTTGTTACCAACTGTTCGACTAAAATTGCGAGCCATGTGTTTGTGACTATTACAGCGCCATCTATCAAAAAGCGAAAAAAGTGGTCCAACTAAAACATTCATATTTACTTATGTACTCCACGAATATGTAATACAAAAAATGGGGGTTCCTGTTTAAAATACGCAGTTGATATCCGTTTGACCTAGGGCAGCGCCATCTAGCGGGCCAACTATAGCGCCATCTGGTTTCCCCCTTCAAGCTAGACAAATTTCGATCTTCGTAGTTTTTCGTTTGACGCTTATTTCTTGAGATATTTGGCCCGGTCACGATCAATGGACTACCCTGTATAGCTGGTCCATGTAACGATACTTGTTGAGAAGTGTCTCGAAAATCTTTACCGAACTGCGTCGCCCGGATGCTTAGTAATCCTTCACTAACAGAATTTCCTGTTTAATCCTTTCTTGAGTGTCTTGTGGTAAGTAGGTCTTGAGGAAAGCGTATCTGAATTCGCCTGGACTGTGGCAGTTTACTGCAGTACTAAGCATGTGCTCTGGTGTTGAATCTTCCGGTTATCCATAGGCACACTCCAATTTGTATAATAGTGGCCATGATTCGGTTAATATTCTATCATACTGAGAAATCTGTATCTTGGGATGAAATGAATTGTGTTTCTCTTTGTAACCATGAAAGTTTTGAATTTAAAGAAAATGTTTTCAATCGAAATATTCAAAAGGTTGCGCCCCTTGGACCTTCTCTAACTTTTGGTGTGCATACGCGCATGATTTCCTCGCCGATCGGGCCCTGGATGTTGTTGTACCCTTGCCTCGTGTCATCAGTCATGTAATAATGTTTCTGTATGTTCGAGTCCCGCGCAACTCAGATCCGGCTCGGTACGCACCACTGACTATGCGCGCTCGGCCGAGCTTGGTACCCCGTGAAGCGGGCGCAACTGCCGTATATCGGCCTGTGCGGGGCATGTGGCTCCAGCTTGGGTTGCAAATTTTGCTCTTTGACAACCCTGTTTAACAACGAACTCACGACCACGTGCTGTTGTTTCAGGCTGAATTTCTACACGAGCGACCCGTTCGCACATTTGTCTCATATCATCCGCCAGCTCATTCTGGCGGGTAGTCAGACGTGTTTGCTCGTCTTTAATTTCCTGCATTTCTTCCTATGTTTTCAGCTACCCTCGATTCCTGTTTTTTGAGAGCAGAAATAGACTTCTTGGTTGGGCTCACTTCTCCCTTTGCCAGCGCTGCCAGACCTGGCGTAATTTGAGCATTTTTCTGCGCATCTCGTGCTACTAAGCTGGTTGTCCCAAACTCACGTCTGGACTCTGCCGCTACTTCTAGCATCTCATCTGACCTCTTCCTAATGTCTTAAAACTCTGCTTTTTGACCCTTAGCTTCATTCCTGAACTGATTTACGTTTCCGAAAAACTCATGAGGCCTCGTTTGGATTTTCTTAATTTCTTTCATGACTTCGTCCTCTCTCCTTTCCTCCTTGTAGTATGGCTTCTGAATTTCCCTAATTTCATTAATGAAGATCTCTTGTGTTCGGACTTTATCCTGTCGTCGTTTCTCCTCTGCACATGCAGGTAAAGAATGATCGATTCTAAATGCGAATTTCCAGTAAAGTATCGTGACTAGATGCACGAGACTCAGCTGATCTATGGTGCATCGCCCGCAAAATGTGCCTGTTACTTTGTATGACTGTACCTCCTTCCGTATCTACAGAACCTACGTGACTTTCCACTTCGGCATCGTCTTCACTTTCATTTCCCGAGTGAACTGAACCCCCATCATTCAAGTATTCTGTATCTGACATTTGTGCCTATTTGCAGACTGATTTAAATGAACATCTTCCGGCGTTGTATCTCGTTCTGAACCAATGGCTGACTCCCACTTTGGACGACATTAGTGCTCAGCCTTTCTCAGTGTTCACACGCGCCGGCCGAAGTGGCCGCTCGGTTCTGGCGCTGCAGTCTGGAACCGCGGGACCGCTACGGTCGCAGGTTCGAATCCTGTCTCGGGCATGGATGTGTGTGATGTCCTTAGGTTAGTTAGGTTTAACTAGTTCTAAGTTCTAGGGGCCTAATGACCTATGCAGTTGAGTCCCATAGTGCTCAGAGCCATTAGAACCATTTTTTGTTCAAACGAGCTTAGCTTCTCGTAAACACTCAAATCGAATGTTACTTCTATAAGTTTACGAACCTTAATGCATTACGAGCAACAACTCTACTCTGACCTTCTTCTAATTACGCCTACATTATACACCTAAAGCCGCGAAACAAAACCTTCTCTAAAGTATCGTACACATCCACATAAACGAATCTGTTCCACAAAGGCTTACACAACGCTGTTAGCAACGTCGATCACATAAGAAGTGACTAACAAGACACGATAAGAAACAAAAAATTCAATGACACAAACAATACATACATTGAAGTAAAATGTTGCTGAGATACAGCACATAGCACTAAACCCGAGTCTAAACGTTCTAAGTGCATTATGGTCTCAATCTGAAAAAAAAACACGCTCACTTTTCCTCAAGATAACCCACTATCTCAAAAAAGTGACACGATTCGAGATCCTGGCCAAGGGACGCCAATTTTAAGCCGTCGGTTGCTTTAATCATAAATACGTGTCTGAGTGACGATGAATGTTATTATCTTTACTTGAAGGAAAGTATTATCTTCACAACTACCTTCATCTCGCAGAGCGCGAGCTACACGCTTAACTTTTATATATAAAATTAGTGAATTTACTTATGGCACTTCTGTTGACTACGCCTGAGGTCACTTTCAGAACTCAAATTAATAATCAAAATAATTAACTTAATAAGAGTGAACCCTTCTCCCTCAACCATGAACATTGCCGTTGTTGGGGAGGCTTGCGTGCCTCAGTGATACACATAACCGCACCGTGGGTCCAACCACAACGGGATCTTATCTGTTAAGAGGCCAAACGTGAGGCCCCCAAAAGCCTGGATGATTTACTTATCTGGTCTTCTAACATCAACCAAAATGGTCTTGCTGTGCTCGTATTTCGAACTGCTGAAAGCAAGGGGGAATTGCAGCCCTAACTTTTCCCGAGGGCATGTGTAACGCTACAACGCAGTCCTTGCTATGAATTGTTTCGCTTACTTAACACATGAAACTGTTCGTATACGATGTATTGTCTAGTGTAAATATGTATTGTAAATACTATGATTAAATTATGTAATATTTAACACTGTTAAGTCAGGGCACATTTAGTTAACGTTGAAGTCAGAGAGATTGTTTTGTCGCGTCTCAGGGTAGCGCCGTGCTCGGAGTAAGAAGTACAGTCGAGTGCTACTAGTCCTAGCTGTGTTACATCCAACGGCTAGTGTGTGGATCTAAGTACGACGGGAAAGTAATGGTCGGCATATCTGGAAGCATGGCCGGGCAAGTTATTATGGATTAATGGGCATAGTGCTGAAGAAACGAGGGCTTAACTGTGAATCGCACTGTGGGCCCAAGTCGCAACAGTAAAAGCCCGCTGCTACATTGTGTCGCTGCCGTGGATTTCCGTCGATCAACGAGGGAAGTAAGTTCTACGTAATTTTCGTAGGATAAAATTGTAGAAGGCTTGCCAGTGACTGTGCTTTTCTCTGTAGTTGAACAATTAATAACAAGCACTTTATAACCGAAGTGTAGCAGTTACATTCCACCCGACAACAACACCAAGTAGGTTCCTTCCAATCCTTACCTTTTTGAACCAAGTGTGTTACGCCATTATCAAGAGAAAATATGTTAATTATCAAATTGTTTGCATAGACGGCGAAGAGTAAATTTCAGACTGGTTATCGTACTTAATTGTTGCACTTAATAAGCTTACGCCAACCGTAGTAACTTAATAATAGAATGAAGTAATAAAATTGATTATTAAGATCAATGTATATTCAGCTGAAGTTAATTCAAGGATATTTCATAAAACTATAAAGCATATTCCACCTGACAATCCCCCAATTAATGAATTATTATCAGGCAAAACATAGTTAATCAATTATTGGCAATATATTTCATTATCAGTAGATTAAACTGTGCAAAGTACCTAATTTTAAAGACAGAATGACAGTCCATTATTCAGAATCTCGATAGATAATTATTTGTGTAGTCAGCATTGCACTTAGCTGACAAATTATGTACAAAATAAGTGTAGTTAGGTTGTTATGACATTGTTTTATATGACTACTGAGCCTGACTCAGCACTTACGTAAAAGTTCCCGTTCCACCTGCTGCGCTACAAACAGGTAAACTTTATTTTTGACACAATTATTCACGTACGTCACAGTACTGTCGCTCATCTGTTGAGCTAGCGACCGAATTTTTAATTGCTTTTACAACTTAATCAATTCTTTCGGAAAAATTTCCACTGGCAAAATTTAGTTCCAAATTACTTCCATTATTTCATTTACCGATCGTTATTGAATGAAATTACTTTCAATAACGATCAAGTTATAACGTCTGCTGTTTCCCGCGGAATAATCATTATTTACTTCGGATTCGGATGCCTTATCCCGACGCGGGTCAAAATTCATAATTCACGGTCATTGCCAACTTGTAATTTCGCAAATCCCGGGAACCAGGGGTGGGGTGGGGGGCGGTTACACATGCCGGAACCAGGGGGGGGGGGTGTTACACATGCCGGTCTACTATATGATTAAATGACGATGAAATCCTTTTGGAAAAAATATTCCAGAGTTAAAGTAGTCCCTCACTCGGATCTCCGGGCCAGGTATACTCAGGAGAACGTCGTTAGCAGGAGAAACAAAACTGGCGTTGTACGGATCGGAGCGTGGAATCTCAGACGTCTTAATCGGTTAGGTAGGTTAGAAAATTTAAAATGGGAAATGGATACATTAACGTAAGATATATTGGGAATTAGTGAACTTCGGTGGTGGGAGAAACAGGACTTTTGGTCAGCTGAATACAGGTTTATAAATTCAAAATCAAATAGGGGTAACTCATGAGAGTTTAATAATGAATGAAAAAATAGGAATGCGGATAAGCTACTGTGAACAACGCAGAGAACGCATTACAGTAGCCAAGATATACACGAAGCCCGCACACATAACAGTAGCATAAGTTTTTTGTGCCAGCTAGCTCCGCAGATGAGGAAGAGATTTAGGAAATGTATGATGAGGTAAAAGAAATTATTCAGGTAGTTAAGGAGACGAAAATTTAATAATCATGAATGAATGAAATTCGATTGTAGGAAAAGGAAGGCAAGGAAAGCTAGTAGGTGAATATGGAATAGGGGAAGGGAATGGAAAAAGAAGGCGCCTATTAGACTTTTGAACAGAGCATAATTTAATCATAGCCAACATTTGGTTTAACAATCATGAAAGAAGGCTGTATATGTGGATGAGACCTGGAGACACCGTAAGGTTTCAGATTGATTATATAATGATAAGGCGCAGATTTAGGAACTAGTTTTTAAATTGTAAGACATCTCCAGGAGCAGATGTGGACTCTGACCTCCATTTAAGTATGATACCGCGGGAAGAATTTGACGAAGCACTGAAAGAATTAAGTCCAAACAAGGCCCCGGGAGTAGAAAACATTCCGTTAGACTTACAGCCTTGGGATAGCCAGCCATGACAAAAATCTTCCGACTGGTGAGCAAGGTGTATGAGACAGGCGACGTAACCTCAGACTTCGAGAAGAATATAATAACTCCAATTCGAAAGAAAGCAGATGCTGGTAAGTGCTAAAATGCAAAATACTAGCACCAATCCCTTACTGAAGAACAGAAAAACTACTACAAGCTGACCTAGGAGAAAATCAGTTTGGATTCCGGAGAAATGCAGGAACATGTGATTCAATAATGACCCTACGATTTCTCATGGAAAATAGATTAAGGAAAGGCAAACCTACGATTATAGCATCTGCAGACTTAGTGTAAGCTTTTGACAATGTTGACTGGAACCTTCTCTTCCAGATATTAAAGGTTGCAGGGGTGAAATACAGGGAGCGAAAGGCTATTTAAGAATTGTACAGAAACCAGATGCCAGTTACAAGAATCGAGGGGCACGGAGGGGAAGCAGTGGTTGAGAAGGGTGTGAGACAGGTTTGTAGCCTATCACCTATGTTATTCACTTTGTATATTGAACAAGTAGTAAGGGAAACAAAATAAAAATTTGGGGTAGGAATCCACGTTTCGGGAGAAGAAATAGAAACTTCGAGGTTGGCTGTTGACACTGTAATTCTGTCAGAGGACGCAAAGAACTTGGAGAAACAGTTGAACGGAATGAACAATGTCTTGAAAGGAGGATATAAGATGAGAACCAACAAAAAGCAAGCGAAGATATGGGCATATAGCCGAGTAACATCAGGTGATGCTTAAGTAAATAGACTATGAAATGAGACACTGAAAGTAGTAGATGAGGTTTGCTACTTGGACAGCAAAATAACTGATCGTAGTCGAAGTGGAGAGGATATAAAATGTAGACAGCCAATGACAAAGAAAATCGTTTCTGAAAAAGAGAAATTTGTTAACATTGAGTATAGATTTCAGGGTCAGGAAGTCCTTTCTGAAAGTATTTGTATGAAGTGTAGCCATCTAAAGAGGTGAAACATGGATGATAAGTAGCTTAGACAAGAAGAGTATAGAAGATTTAGAAATGTGGTGCTACAGAAGTGCGCTAAAGTTTAGTTGGGTTGATCACATAACTAACGAGAAGGTACCGAATAGAACTGGGGAGCAGAGAATATTGGGGTACAACCTGACTAAGAGAAGGGATCAGTTGGTGGGGAACAATCAGAGGCATCAAGGGATCACCAGTTTAATACTGGAGAGAAGTGTTTGCGTGGGAGGTGGGAGAGGGGTGAATCGTAGAGGTAGACCAAGAGATGAATACAGTAAGCAGATTCAGAAAGATATAGTTTGTAGTAATTACTCGAAATGAAGAGTCTTGCACGGGATAGAGTAGCAAACCAGTCTTTGAACTGAAGACCACAACAACAACAAGACTGAAACATAAATTGCTAGTGTACTCATGTACCACAACAGTATAAATGAGTGAGTTGACGAGGGAGCGTGAATGAGAGCAGCGGTGTATTTGAGCTTAAAAAATAGTTTTATTAATCCTTTTGTAAGTACAACTAGCTGATAAATCTTACAAAAAATCATAAACTCAAAACAGAGAACGAATTGTGTTTGATTTGCGAAGCATCGATGGGTGTGGAAGCTATACAAACTCTCCCCTGAACTAATACGTTTTGCAACGCAGTCTGACTTTATAAGCGATCTGAAGTTTTCCCGGCGTATTTCCAATTGGAACAGTTTTCGGGTATCCGACCGGGTAGCGTCGTAATTTCTCCACAATTTTTCGGCAGACGTACGCGCTGCCATCTTCAGGTGGTTCCTGACGAATGCTGTGCTGTTCCTCTCGGCGCCCTATATATACTAGCCGTTACCCCCTCCACCGTTCCTCTCCTGGTGTCTTTGGTGCGGCCGGCGCGGTGGCTACTGGAAGTGGTGGGGGGAAGCGGCGCCTGGGTCTGAACTGGGGTCTGCAGTCTCCCTGCTGCCGCCGTCGGGGGCGGTCCTCGATCTCTGGGACCGCATCCTTCTCTCCAGGCCGAGTGCAAGGTTCCAAGCCTCGCTAAGTTGAAGGCCGCTGTCTTGATTAATTAGATCGTCCTGTAGTCGGATTTCGATGGCCTCTTTAGTAACGCAGTCCCAGAAGTAGGAGTACTGACAGAGTGTTCTTGTTTTTTAATAGTCCATAGTGTGGCCAGTATTTATACAATGGTCAGCCACGGCTGATTTAGTGTCCTGGCATAATTCAGTATGGCGCTTGTGTTCGCGGCACCTCTCTTCTACAGTGCGGACTGTCTCCCCAATGTATGATTTTCCGCACTGACAGGGAATTTGATAACCACCTGGTTTTCGAAGGCCTAGGTCATCTTTCACTGAACCCAGTAGAGACAAGGTTTTTGCAGGGGGTCGGAATACACATTTCACATTGTGTTTCCCCACGATTCGCCGGTTTTCCTTGAGGTGTTTCCGACAAACGGAATGCACGCCAACGACTTGTGTTCTTCTGTTTCTTCTTGTTCTCTTGGCGCAGTCTGTCTGAGTGCGTGTCTTATTTGATTCTGGTTGTACCCATTTTTCCGAAATGTTGTCTCTAGGTGCTGCAGTTCTGCTGGAAGGCTCTCCTGATTGCAGATCGCTCGCGCCCTGTGAACAGGTGTGCGCAGAACGCCTTCACGCTGGGAGCTGTGGTGGCAACTGAAGGCATTTAGGTACAAACCGGTGTGTGTAGGTTCTCTGTATACGCTATGTCCCCGCTTGCGGTCAAGTTTCCGTTTCACCAGGACGTCAAGAAACGGTAGGGCACCATCCTGCTCCACCTCCATCTTGAACTGTATGTTGGGGTGCAGCGAGTTGCGGTGTTCGAGAAATTCATTTAAGCTGTCTCGTCCATGTGGCCAAACAACGAACGTGTCATCCACGTAGCGGAAGAAACAAGTTGGTTTTTGAAACTTCCTGGCAGATTAAAACTGTTTGCCCGACCGAGACTCGAACTCGGGACCTTTGCCTTTCGCGGGCAAGTGCTCTACCAACTGAGCTAGCGAAACACGACTCACGCCCGGTACTCACAGCTTTACTTCTGCCAGTACCTCGTCTCCTACCTTCCAAATTTTACAGAAGCTCTCCTGCGAACCTTGCAGAACTAGCACTCCTGAAGGAAAGGATATTGCGGAGACATGGCTTAGCCACAGCCTGGGGGATGTTTCCAGAACTAGATTTTCACTCTGCAGCGGAGTGTGCGCTGATATGAAACTTCCTGGCAGATTAAAACTGTGTGCCCGACCAAGACTCGAACTCGGGACCTTTGCCTTCACTCGAACTCGGGACCTTTGCCTTCCGCGGGCAAGTGCTCTACCAACCGAGCTACCGAAGCACGACTCACGCCCGGTATTCACAGCTTTACTTCTGCCAGTACCTCGTCTCCTACCTTCCAAACTTTACAGAAGCTCTCCTGAGAACCTTGCAGAACTAGCACTCCTGAAAGAAAGGATATTGCGGAGACATGGCTTAGCCACAGCCTGGGGGATGTTTCCAGAATGAGATTTTCACTCTGCAGCGGAGAGTGCGCTGATATGAAACTTCCTGGCAGATTAAAACTGTGTGCCCGACCGAAACTCGAACTCGGGACCTTTGCCTTCCGCGGGCAAGTGCTCTACCAACTGAGCTACCGAAGCACGACTCACGCCCGGTACTCACAGCTTTAAAACTGCCAGTACCTCGTCTCCTACCTTCCAAACAAGGCAAAGGTCCCGAGTTCGAGTCTCGGTCGGGCACACAGTTTTAATCTGTCAGGTAGTTTCATATCAGCGCACACTCCGCTGCAGAGTGAAAATCTCATTCAAGTTGGTTTTTGTTTGGCTTGTTCTGGTGCCTACTACTCGAAATTCTCCATAAAAAAGTTGGCTACAACCGGTGAAAGCGGGCATCCAATGGCGACGCCATCTGCCTGTTCATAATAATTTTTGTCGCACAGGAAGTATGTTGAGGTGAGCACGAACTCGAAGAGCCTTGTTAGGTTGGTGTCGAATTTCTTACTTATCAGATCGACGGAGTCTATCAGTGGTGCCCTAGTGAAGAGGGACACAACGTCGAAGCTCACTAAAAAGTCGCTATCCTGTAGCCGAAGTTCTTGTATATGTTGCACAAAGTGGATGGAATTGCGGATGTGGTGTTCGCATTTTCCCAGAAATGGACTAAGGAGAGCCGTCAGGTGTTGGGCCAGTTCATAGGTTGCTGGTCCTATGTTGCTGACTATTGGACGCATAGGCGTCCCATCATTGTGGACCTTTAGTAACCCATACAGTCGTGGCGGTGTAGCCGCTCGTGGTCAAAGTTTCTTGTAACGGCTAGTGTATATAGGGTGCCGAGAGGAACAGCACACCATTCGTCAGGAACCACCTGAAGATGGCAGCGTGCACGTCTGCCGAAATATTGTGGAGAAATTACGACGCTACCCGGTCGGATACCCGAGAACTGTTCAAATTCAATCTGACTTTGTTTACATGAATCCACTGTTAGGTCAACTGTGTCCAAATGGAGTAACCTTAGACCAAGTGTAGCTCAGACTATGGTTCACCAGAGAATAGCGAGCTGTGAATATCCTACGTCTTTGCAACTTACTCTTTCATCTTGATTTAGGCGGCAGTGGAAAACGGGACAGTGTGAGCGAAGAGAGGCGCGGTGTGGCCGCTGTAATGTTCTGGCGCGTTCATGAAGGTTTACAAACTATGCAGTGTGGCGATTTGATTATCAGAATGAGGGAAACTTCCATGTCAGAGCCCTGATATCCCGGCAGATTTCATTGTGATTTACACCCATTCGCTGCTCTCACCAAACCACTTTGACTCGCAGGCATGACGGTGAGTGCTGGAATTTTCTAACCTCAGACAGGCGACTCAGAACGAGTAAGTTGAGCATCGTTACTGGTGACGTCCAAGGCGATATGCACTTCCACTGTCGGTACAACTTGAAACACCCCCGCTTAAATTCCTTATTGGGTTTTGTGTAATTTATCGTAGCCGCCAAACAGTTAATTATTATGATTATATGACCGTGTGCTTAATGGAAGAAAAGCTATCGGTTTTTCTGCTGGTTTCAGGGGAATTTCAACCGAGTGCGGCTGTTCTGAGATTGAAGAGTGGAAATGATAGAAAGTGTGTCTATTATTAAGGACCACAAAGGTTGCGATGTACAAACTGATATATATATTTCCTACTAACACACAAATGCTAAGGCAGTTGCTACCTTCACCTTACACGTCTAATTTCGGTTATATCTCTTATTGGTTGCTGACTTTTAGATATTTCGTCACACGCAATGATGATGGTTAACATCCACAACAATGCTCACTGCAATCCATGGTTGTTGGTGGCCGACGCGGTTGACGCGAAACACGTAATTCGGCACCTGTCACTTTCTCTTTCATATCACTCGCGAATCGGTATCGATGAGGGTCCACCCCACGACGATCAGGGGGACGCGCTCACTCGCCATACTCCGGCGAATTTACTCGACCGCCATTCTTGCCCGTCGCTCCCGCACTACCGCTCACTCGTCACTCTCCAGTACTAGTACTCATTCGACACTAGTCACACTACCTCCTGCAGCGCTCGACAATTGACTCATGTCTACTATCGACCTGGGCGTCGGATACTAGCATCTATGCTTGTGGGATCACGGATCCCTTACAAACTGGAAACTGCCACTGCCTCTTAGACCACCACGAGATACAGGCCATAAGACTCATTCACTAGGGAAACACATAAAGTTTTCCACTCTGGGGAGGACCAGAAGACGAAGAAAGCAAACAACCACCAACAGTTTCCATCACTCCTAGGTAAGGGAGCAAATAATCAAGAATCAAACCATCTTCACATGCACCAAACCAACCGAACTATCCTGCAATCATTGAATCTCCCATATCAGGGACTTTCTGTGGGCCTGGTAGCCAATCCAGGCACAGCACTGGGCTTCCCATACTGGAGGAGGAAGCCTCCACTATGCATATGCTGAGAGAAGTCATTCAGTGACTCCCAAACTCTCTTTTATGAAAATGGAAGATTTTAGACAAAGGAGGCGTCGTTTGGCACAGTAAGCATGCCATGTCTGAGCAAAAAAGAGCATCTACCTCGATGAGACCACAGTCCGTCATTTACAGAGAGATGTAATCTTAGCAGCTCAATCATTTACCATTTCTGAAAGAACGTTGTTGAGCTTCCCAGACAATCACAGCCATGAAATATACAATATAAGTTTTTTGCTGCTCGCTGAAGGAACATAGCGACTTCCTGGTCTCAGGGAAGCTGGTATCTTGCCTCTCTACTAAGCACGTGCACCAACCTCTTTGTCCGTATCGTCCTGGCTTCTAACATGAGAATGCACAGAGTCATACGATCTTCCCACCATTTGCACAAAGCCTCCATTTAAGCAGTCTCTCTTAAATCACTTCCTCGACCCACTTTCTGCCAGCTGCACACCTTCGCGATGGACTACCGCCTGGCCCAAGTAAACTGATTTGCAAACCAGCACACTCGCCGGCCGAAGTGGCCGAGTGGTTCTAGGCGCTACAGTCTGGAACCGCGAGGCCGCTACGGTCGCAGGTTCGAATCCTGCCTCGAGCATAGATGTGTGTGATGTCCTTAGGTTAGTTAGGTTTAATTAGTTCTAAGTTCTAGGTTACTGATGTCCTTGGAAGTTAAGTCGAATAATGCTCAGAGCCATTTTGAACCAACACCCTCTTGGCTCACTCTGTAAGTAGGCTGTTTATGTTTTCTTATTGGCAACGTTACGTAGCGCTCTGTATGAAAATCACTGGCTGTGCTGTGTGCAGTCTGTGGCTAGTTTGCATTGTTGTCTGCCATTGTAGAGGGGCAGCTGGATGTTAACAGCGCGTAGCGTTGCGCAGTTGGAGGTGAGCCGCCAGCATTGGTGAATGTGGGGACAGAGATGGCGGAGTTTTGATAATTTGTAATACTGGATGTCAATTATGAATATTAAGGTAAATACATTGTTTGTTCTCTATTAAAATCTTTCATTTGCTAACTATCCCTATCAGTAGTTAGTGCCTTCAGTAGTTTGAATCTTTTATTTAGCTGGCAGTAGTGGCGCTCGCTGTATTGCAGTAGTTCGAGTAATGAAGATTTTTGTGAGGTAAGTGATTTCTGAAAGGTATAGTTTAATGTTACTCAGGGCCATTCTTTTGCCGGGATCTTTGATAGTCAGATTGCGTTGCACTAAATGATATTGTGTGTCCGGTTAAGGACAGTCGTGTATAATTGTTCAAAGTGGACGTTTCATATGTCGACCCTTAGCCGAGGATACCTCACTGTAATCTTCTGATTTTTTCTTGTAGTTTGTGTAATTTGTGTAGATTTTGTTTATTGCTATTGCGTAATTGTAGAGAGAATCTCCTTTGTAGTTGCAGTCTTTCATTGTTGTGCTGTAAAACAGTTGTGGCATGCATGTAGATTTGCACCAAGTATTTCGCAGCTGCAATTAACTAGATATTATTTGCAGTACTATGTTAATGTGTTCTCTTATTTTTGCACTTCAAATTGTGCCTTTCTGTGTTATCGTGTGAAATATTGTGACAATAATGACGTGTGAAAAACGTAACACTAGGCTTCAAAGTAAACTGAGAATTAATAATGACGACGAGCGTAGCTTATCAGCACCACTGGGTAGTGAATTAACAGACATTCGAAGTAGTAATTTGGTAATTGTGCATAGGGAGATGGAGCGGGCGGCAAATAATGGTGTAGACAGTCAAACAGGTAGTGAACAGGGAAGCATTATCGATCGATCGGTCGGCAACAGCTCGCCTCAGGAATCCGAAATGATAGGACACAATTTTGCAAATACTGTAGATTCAGGTTTTGCGTCCTCACCGTTTTCTCAAATGAGTCAAGACACATTTTCTGCTTGTCAAAATGTGAATGTTGCCGGTGAAAATGCACTGCCGAAAAGAGTAGAGGAACAGATTCCAGACACTAATGAATTGTTATTACAATTAATGCAACAAATGGAACAAAATCAGAGACAAACACAGCAACAGTTAGACACAATGGGACAAAATCTTCAAAAGTTAGACACAATGGAACAGAATCTTCAAAAGTTAGACACAATGGAACAAAATCAGAGACAAACACAGCAAAAGCTTCAAAAGTTAGACTCATTGGAACAAACTCTCGAACAAACACGTGAAGATTTAAATGCTGAGTTACATAACATTGAATCGAAATGTCAGAAAGTGTGTAATGACGTAAAAACACCAATTTGTGAGCATTTTCAACCTATTTTTTCGCGGCATGAAAATGCATTACAGAATCACGAAGCAGTCATAAAAGAACTGCAAACCATTGTTCATGAAAATCATGAGACCTTGTGGGCTAAAATTGACACAGTTGCATCTACCGATTCGGTTACGCAACTTGCAAAAACTCAGGAAAACTTAAAGGACACAGTAGATTCGATTTCAACGCAAATGGACACTCTGAAGCTTGGTTCAGAAAAACACACTGAGGAAATGTGTTCATTATCAGAGAAAGTAGTTGAACTTTCGGATCAGCTAAATAATTTATCTACGAAGGTAGATGATAATCTGAATGACGCAAAACCGGTAGTCTTTAATGACACAGAAGAGAGCGAACAAATTAGGAAACTGAAACAAAATCTGAATCAAATTGATACGCAACACCAAAGAGAAATCCGGGAAGTACAAGATCAGCTGGCACAGGTAATACAAGAATTACGTATTTCAGAGGACACTCGCGCTCCAATACGGGAAGAGGGACATAGAAATACGGAACAGCCACAAATTAATAACACAAGGCACTTCGGAAATTATGAAAGAAATTGGCAAGGTACACCGAATTTTGAGATGGAACCGCCGACACGACGTAACAATGACCGACATGCGACTCGCCGACATGATGATTTTGATTATAAGCTGTTCATTAGTACACGTAAATTCAAAACGTTTAAGAATTCTGCCAACGACATTCATCCACAAGCGTGGCTCCATCAATTCTCTCATTGTTTCCTTCCCAACTGGTCATTGGAACACAGGTTAGAATTTATGTGTGGCTACTTAGAGAATGAACCAGGTGTAAGAATGCGATCGGTCATTCACGATTGTCACAGTGAAGGAGATTTTTATCATGCCTTCCTCTCAGCATATTGGTCTCAAGCTACACAAGACCGAGTAAAACATAGCATCATAATGATGAAACACTTCGAACAATCTGAATTTTCCAGTCTTGTGAAATATTTTGAAGACATGTTGCACAAGAATCAATACCTGTCAAACCCATACAGCCCCTCAGAACTCATCCGCATTTGCTTAATCAAATTGCCTGAACATTTACGACATATTATTTTAGCAGGACGTTGCAAAGACGACATTGAAGCTTTTCAGGGACTGTTACAAGAATTAGAAATTGACACAGACAGTCGCGGGATGCGAAAACAGGAAAACAATCACTACAGGTCACATCCGTCACAATTCTGTGACGACAGAAACGATAACTGGACACGACAAGGCTATTCTCACCACACAAATCGCGACCAAAATAGACACCACCCGTATGACAACCGTTGGCAGAGTAGTCATAATTACAGGGAAAGATCAACTCGCCGCAGTAATGACTATCACAGAGACAATCAGAGAAACCGACAATATGGGAACCAAAATAATTATTATCAAGGGAGACAGAATAACTTTAGACGCAACGGTCCAGCGCGCAATTACGATTCAGGGAGAAATTCTCCACCACGTGACCGACAAGAAAGAAACTATCGAATCTACCGACATGACGACAGACGATATGATCGTAACGACAGACCTGAATTGCATCAGAACTGGCGAGATTTAAACAGAGCAGAGCACTCTCATCACGATGAATTTGTAGAAGTTATGTCTCCAAATCCTAATAATGACGCGTGCCAACAAAGAGACAATAGGCAATGACTCACTCCGCTGGCAGCCACAATACGTACTGATGAAACTGACGACGCAGCTGCCGTAGCTAGTAATTACGTAAAAATGGAAGACATTAGAGACATCTTCCTCCAGGAACACGACGTAAAACATAACAACATTGCATATCCTGTGATTCACATTACTGTAAATGACGTAAAATTTACGGCAGTACTTGACTCTGGCAGTCCCATTTCAGTAATTAGTGAAACAGCTTTTAGCAAATGCAACAAATCGAACGATTGCCCCACACTTCCGATACGTAAGATTAAATTACAAGGTGCAATCTTTGGAAAAAGTGTAGATGTACGCCAACAAACCAACTTAGAATTCTTTTGTCAAAGCCACAGCTTCTCTATGAACTTTCTTATTGTTCCATTATTGTCGACGGAAATTATACTGGGAGCAGACTTTCTGAATGAATACAAAGCAATCTTAAGCTTTCACGATGCTGAAATAAGTTTAGAGAAAGAAGGTAAGTCAATAGCTTTGAAATTTGAAGACTGGCTCTCAAACCATGATGAGGAAATTATTCGGCTTTACCTTCTGTTAGATAACAGTTCGGAATTTTCTACGGAACTAGACACTAACAATCACTCTGCAAGTTCTTCAAGACTGCATGGAAATCCACTACTTCCGTGTGCATTGTCTTTTACTGCTCAGACTTTGAAAAAAAAAAAACACTGAAATTTTGCTGTGATGAACAATATGGACTGTCTTTATGGACTGTGAGAAAATTTTAGCTTTTGACCAACTTTGTATAAATAAGTGTGTGCATTTGATTTCTTTGTTATTGTAATTATGAAAAAATTTTTCAAATCTGTATTGGCCACTGCCCAAAAAAAATTTGTAAAATTTTTGGGGGGAGCATGGGGGCTATGTAAGTAGGCTGTTTATGTTTTCTTATTGGCAACGTTACGTAGCGCTCTGCATGAAAATCACTGGCTGTGCTGTGTGCAGTGTGTGGCTAGTTTGCATTGTTGTCTGCCATTGTAGAGGGGCATCTGGATGTTAACAGCGCGTAGCGTTGCGCAGTTGGAGGTGAGCCGCCAGCAGTGGTGGATGTGGGGAGAGAGATGGCGGAGTTTTGTTAATTTGTAATACTGGATGTCAATTATGAATATTAAGGTAAATACATTGTTTGTTCTCTATTAAAATCTTTCATTTGCTAACTATACCTATCAGTAGTTAGTGCCTTCAGTAGTTTGAATCTTTTATTTAGCTGGCAGTAGTGGCGCTCGCTGTATTGCAGTAGTTCGAGTAATGAAGATTTTTGTGAGGTAAGTGATTTCTGAAAGGTATAGTTTAATGTTACTCAGGGCCATTCTTTTGCAGAGATCTTTGATAGTCGGATTGCGTTGCGCTAAATAATATTGTGTGTCAGGTTAAGCACAGTCGTGTATAAATTGTTCCAAAGGGGACGTTTCAACTCTAAGCAGAAGGAGAAGATTGCTATGGCTAGAAGTCCGTCTGCAGGAAAACGTTTTACCCACAATTTCCTTATGTAAAAAAATCATAAACCACACATACCGCCGGCCGGTGTGGTCGTGCGGTTAAAGACGCTTCAGTCTGGAACCGCGTGACCGCTACGGTTGCAGGTTCGAATCCTGCCTCGGGCATGGATGTGTGTGATGTCCTTAGGTTAGTTAGGTTTAATTAGTTCTAAGTTCTAGGCGACTGATGACCTCAGAAGTTAAGTCGCATAGTGCTCAGAACCATTTGAACCATTTGAACCACACATACCAAATGTTGTACTGGAAAAAACCCACATCATGTCCTAAAATATGATGGTTAATATGCCTGACAATGTTGTTCATATGAGAGAGTTGTGCACCATCTGTCAGATTGATGACCAGATTTGTGGTTAAATACATGGATAATATGAGAAACGTCTCCATGACTGATGACAAGCATTCGGTAGAAGAAAGGTAATGGTGGAAATAAAGGTGCCGATGGTGGGCCATGAGTTCTGGCATGTTTGCTGGATTCTGCTTGAGGTGCTATAGTGTGGAGACTGTCCTCAGCTCTCAGGGTCGATATTTATTGTTCACATATTATGCTTTCTTTTTGTATTTGTGCGAATACAAGGGAACAGGAGAAGAGGGTAGAGGAGAGAGAAGGTGGGGAGGAAGGAAAGGGAGGGATGGGAAGTGGTGGGGATGGGCAGAGAGGGGTAGGGAAATGGAAGGGAAGGGTTGAGGAGAGGTGAGTGAAGAAGAGGGTAGGGGGGTAGGAAAAAAAAGAGGGGAGGAGGATGGGAGATGACAAATTGGATAGAATTAAAGTTCCATGAATGTCGTTCTGCAACAACTCATGGCAGCTGAAGATGTCAATACTGGCTTAAAACAGCAATAATGTAATGGTTAAAGCAGTTTAAACCTATGCAAAAGCTTTTAAATACGATACACTCACTTGTTCTGTCGCTGATATTACTTCTAGTGTAACGATGTGGAAGATATTGTGCAAGAAATTATTGTAAAATACTAAAGGAGCATGTATTGCATGAGACATTTGTTCTCCATATAATACATACACAAAAGGTTGTGTGGCTGGGCAAGGATTGCACGAAGGCAAAGCGGGATAACAGGACCGGTGGATACGCTGTATTCGCAGTAAAGAGAAGCTTCACCCGACATAAGCTTCGAGCATCTCCAAGAGGGGTAAAAAAAGACAGAGAGAGAAAGAGAGAAAGAGAGAGAGATATGGGCAAACGCACACACGAGAAGCGCAGAGCGATTCTTTATCCATTTATCGAAAGCGGAGCTGTGCTTCGAATTCCGCCAGCGCCCACAATTCCTTCAGCGGAATGCATCTCGCCGGCGCCCACAAACACCTGGGCTTAATCCCTCTATCGCCTACGCCTTAACGCTCTCTCCCTCTCTGCATCCACTTCGTCTGTCCTTTCCTCACCCTTGCAGATCGTTCTCTAACATTTCCCCCCTCTCCCCTCCACGCACCCCCGTCAACCTCGCCGCCCTCCCCCACTGAGGACAACGTCGCCTGCCTTACAGCTGCACCTGGAGAGATTTTGCTCGGATCCCAAGTTGGGAAGTTGGCGACGAGACCTGTTTTCTTGCGGTCGTCAGCTTCCTGCGGGCGCTCGCACCACCTCGGGCTTCGGGATTACTCGCTCTGTTTAGGGCGGACCCAGACGACTGAAAATGAAGGCGGTGCGGGAAAGCCGACTGCTTACACCCACCGAGTTCTGAGTCCCCAGACTTCGTGTCAGTTGTACTCTAGACGGAAGGCACTGCACAGTTCTGGATATGTAGTTTGTCTATGGAGTGAAGGAGACATTCCGGTTTATAATATGATGACGAAATTAAGTATGATGACTTGTATGATCCACAGCTTGGAGCGTCAAAATATTGATCGAAAGACGCCATCCCTCTACTGCAATATGCAGTGCCGAAAAAGAGATTAGAACACCTGGAAAAGGGACGTTGGTTTTGATCCAGTGACGTCATATGCTACCTGGGGGATCCGAGATGTACTGATAATTGTTTCAACGTCGTCCAACAGATAGCGTAGTGACATAGTGTAAATTTGTTACTTTAATTTGCTATGATGAAAGCGGTACTGATGGACAATAAAAGCGGGTTAAAAGCTGTGAGCTGTCTGGGGAAGTTAACCTTGCATTACTGCGCAACTGTTTCACCAGGTAACTAGTCTAGGTTTACCAAATTCCCAAAACAGACTGACATTAATTATAATCTTTTAATAGTCATGCAACAACCGGTAATATATATATATATATATATATATATATATATATATATATATATATATATATATATATATATATATATATATATAAAAGGAGAATTTAAATAAAAAGAAAGAAATCAGTTTATATTTGGAAATTTATTTTAAGATTGATCATTGAAATTTCAGCATATTAAACGTGAGTTATAACTGAGCTGGTGCCTTATTTAGGACTGTGAAAATGTGAGTTTGCAATCTTACGGAACACATCAAATATGGAGGCAAGATCGGGAGACTGCATACAACACTGCATTCATAAAACAACACACAAAGAACGTTGAAACGTATTCAAGAGAAAGTTAACCACTACCAACAGATTCAAATTTTCGCCCAAAGAAATTACGTTCGTAGCACAATCCTGTCCGTCATGTAATTACCACACACTGGTATACTAAATTCATATTAACTCTGGGAAATCTTCGCGAAAACAATAGCTGAGGGCTACTTTGATGATTACACCACTTGCTTCACGTGGTCAACTTGGTTTACACAAAGAGTGTAACTCCACAATAATTTTGATAATTAAAATAAATTAGATCGAAAAGCAATTTACAAAAGAAAAACCTCGAACTGGTTACTAACGTCTTACTGTTAACCTGACGGGTCAAACAGTTATATAAGCACGTGGTACTGGTCTCGCAAAGTACACCCCACGTGGGTCGAACATAAAGAAAAGTTGTTATATTGAAAAATATTGTCAAGACGAAACGTTATAATCACACAAGCATTCGCATTTAAGATTGATCTTAGTTAGAGTTACTGATCCAGACGTGGTTCCACTTTACTCACAAAGTAGTGACAAAGCAACTACCAGAAAATAATCTGAACTTCACACGAGAATTACACTGCGCTGCAATTTAAGATAAGATTAGATATTTTAGAGCTAAACCTGAAATAAAGGTGATTAAATTTTCAGTTAGGCTGAACTTAAGAAATCCATTGTCCTGTGGACTTAGCAGACACGCGCTTAGCCGGAGATCTTACCACTTCAGACGCTCGCCCGGACCGACTGACCTGCGCTCCTACCGAGCGTGCTTCCCAAATACAAACGGAAGTGACCAGAGGAGCAGCTTCCTATACCAACATGACAACGGACGGACAGGACCATACTAAGGATAGAAACCTCTTTGCTTTTAGAAAGCGTAGCTACCTGTTCCGACGTTGGTCCTACTGTTCTCTAGCAGACAGGCTTGTCTGCTACCCTCAAGCATGTAACTACAAATACATTTGCTCATTCATCCTCTCACACAGAAGGGAAGGGGGATGACAGTATCTTATCATACACAGTGTATAAAAGAAAGCGGATGTAGGTTCCGTATGAGACTGTGTGACATGAATTACATATAAACTGTGTTTTAAAGTGTAGTAGTGTGACAGATCGTTCTTGTTTATGTGCAAAAGTAACACGTTCCACTACTCAGTCTCCTCCCAGATAGTCAGAAACGCCACAGTAAATTTAGAAGAGGAATTTATGCCGTAAATGACAATAGATTTAAGAAATTAAACATGAAAGGAATCCAACAGAGACCTTTCAATAGCTACCAGAGTGCCATCTCTGCCTATCTGTCTTGTAATAGGAGATGCTCACAGCCCGAAGGCTCAGTGTGGTGGAAACGTGTGAAGCAAGAAGGAACCAAGCTATGGACCCCCACTCATGCTTCTTGCAGCTAAATTAGTGAGTTTGAAAGGGTCAGATTGTGGCCCTCCGAATGACAGGATGCTGCTTTTGGAGAATTGCCACACAAGTGCTACGCCAGTTGCGGAACGATGCTGGTATCACGTGAACATTCCCACACCCGCAGGTGGGTTTCTGGACTTCCACGCAGCGCAACACCCGCCAGGATCGTCGTATTGCCAGAACACCAGCGGAAGATCGTGCAGCTACCACAACATACCTAAGCTCAGACGAGTCAACTCGAAATGTTGCGGACCGGTTATTATCAATGAGACTACGAGCACGCTCACCTCTAGCTAGGCTTTCACCACAGCACAGACGTGCGCGGCTCAACTGGTGCCGTCAGACCATCACTTGGAAGACGGAATGGTGCGCCGTGGTTTTCAGCAGTGAAAGCCGATTCTGCCTGCACGCAAGTGAAGGGCATTTGCGCGTACAACGTAGACCTGGTGAGCACTATTTCTTACAGTGCATTCATCCGAAACACGCTGGCTCCACCGCAGGCCTCATGGTCTCGCTTGCTGTAAGCTACAACTCTCGTTCACCTTTGGTGAGCTAACCAGGTCCCAGTAAGAGAAGAATGTTGTTGCACCTGTTCCTTTCCCGTTATTTCAGCAGGAAGGTGATATTTTGATCCAATTCGATAATAATTGTCCAAACACCGCGCCTGAAACTCACCATGCTCTGCATGACGTGCACCAACCTTCCTGGCCAGCTCTACGTCCGGTCTCCAATACAGTACTTGTGGGCCATGAAGTGACGAAAATTGAGTCTTGCGACTCATCAACCAACAACTCTTGCAGATCGAACAGGTCGAACAGGCGCAGCTTGACATATTCCAGGACAAGCATTCGCCATCTGTACATTTGATTGGATGCCAGAGTCAGCGTCTACACTGGTGTTCTTGAAGGCTACACCACGTACTGGTACGGGCGTTCCAACAGGTGAACGAGAGTTGTAGCTTATAGCAAGCGAGACCATGAGGTCTGGGGTGGAGCCAGCGTGTTTCGGATGAATGCACTGTAAGAAATAGTGCTCACCAGGTCTACGTTGTACGTGATATCTGAGAACCACTAGTGTTTCTCACCTGTAATTGTAATTATTTCATTTACTCCCCACACGCCAACGGCCTTGCCGCAGTGGTCACACCGGTTCCCGTCAGATCACCGAAGTTAAGCGAAGTCGAGCTGGGCTAGCACTTGGATGGGTGACCATCCGGTGTGCCTAGCGCTGTTGGCAAGCGGGGTGCACTCAGCCCTTGTGAGGCAAACTGAGGAGCTACTTGATTCAGAAGTAGCGGCTCCGGTCTAGGAAACTGACGTACGGCCGGAAGAACGGTGTGCTCACCACATGCCCCGCCATATCCGCATCCAGTGACGCCTGTGGGCTGAGGATGACACGGCGGCCGGTCGGGACCTTTGGGCCTTCATGACCTGTTCGGGAGGAGTTTAGTTTTTTTTAGTTTTTTTTAGTTTACTCCCTATACACTATTGCAACGATAGATCTTGAATTACTTGAAAACCTCTACAAGGGTGGACTATTTTTTACCGGTAGTGTATTTATTTTTATTTTTAAAGTAATACGTAAATTACACCTTATATCGAGCAAAAAACACAGTACAGAAGTTCATAATTTCGATGATTCTGTGCTTCCAAAAGAGAATTTCGTAAATGTTAACAAGAGCCACCACAGCTGTATTTCGGGTACGTTTGTTATTGCACAAGTTTCCGTTCTAAATACTCGTCTTCAGGTAACAATGAAAGTTCACAGACAGTGTGCGTAACTAATTCTCACTAAGTGGCCGAAACGTGCCGGTGTCATAATTGAAATATGTCTAATCGCCATGTTCCAGAATGTGTCTTTCATTGTTAGTCGTGGTGATTAGATATATTTGAGTGATGACGACAGCGTATATCAGCCACTTTGGTACAGTCAGTTACGAAGACTGGCGGAGAACTTTTGGTAGCCTACATTATGTAAGACGAGCCTAAACACGGTTTGTGAGAATTAATAATGTGTATTTCGCTTTTAGTCCAGTCCGCGAATGATAACTAGTGGAGAAAGTTCGTGTAGTAGCAAATTTTAGTCGACCGGTGTGGCGTGAGTATGAATATGTGTGTGTGTTGGGAGGGGGGGAAGGGGCGAAGGGGGGGAAGGGGGATGCAGCATACGTTTAAAGGTAAGTTTTTATCTTTTCTGTTTTTGTTAGTACCTCGAAAAACCATTCTTCTGAAGAAATATGTTTCCCAGTACATTACATTTCCTACAAAAACTGTATGTGCATGACTAAAATCCGGCAAGCTATATTTCCTCACGCGCTTACCCTCCACCTCTTCCCCTCCTCTAGCCCGTCACACTGCCAGGACACTATTTGTCCCTTCATACTGTTGCATTGCACTTGGATGTGACACACGCATTTAGTATTTCTTCATTTATCAGTAAACATTAATTTTATATCTTTTCCATACACATCAACGCGGAAACTATTAACTCTAAAGATAAAAACGGATAGGCCTGTTTTGATAGGAAATGTAATTGTATTACATGTGGTCTGCTGTCCGTACTTCTCCAAATTCACACAGTATTGGTCCTTATATGTATGTATCCGCATTTGTTCAGTTTGTCTTTATATTTGCCAACACCCGATCGTAGCTTATTCTTTGCTCTCCATGTGTTCCAGTCTGTATCCGGTTGGTAAGCCTTCTGCTTGCTTTATCCTTGCATAGACATGATATTTGGTTGCCCACAGAATATCTCTGGATTCCTTGATGACAATTTAGTGCAGATGTTGACTGTAAAAAGCTCGCTGCATTACGTATGTCCACACAGTCAGTCTAGCAGCTGTTACTAGCGTATGTCACGAGGAGCAATTGAAACGTCCCCTTTGAACAATTATACATGACTGTGCTTAAACTGACACACAATATTTTTTTTAGCGCAACGCAATCTGACTCTCAAAAATCCCTTCAAAAGAATGGCCCTGACTAACATTAACCTATACCTTTTACAAATCACTTACCTGACAAAAATCTTCGTTACTCGAACTACTGCAATACAGCGAGCGCCACTACTGCCAGTTAAATAAAAGATTCAAACTACGGAAGGCACTAACTACTGATAAGCATAGTTAGCAAATGAAAGATTTTAATAGGGAACAAACAATGTATTTACCTTAATAGTGTTGAAAAACCATAATATACATAGCAGTTCATAATATCCAGTATAACAAATTTCAAAACTCCGCCATCTCTCTCCCCACATCCACCACTGCTGGCGGCTCACCTCCAACTGCGCAACGCTACGTGCTGTTCACATCCTGCTGCCGCTGCCCAACACTACAATGGCAGACAACAATGCAAACTAGCCACACACTGCACACAGCACAGCCAGTGATTTTCATATAGAGCGCTACGTAACGTTGCCAATAAGAAAACATAAACAGCCTACTTACATAAAGAAAACATTAACAGCCTACTTACACAATGCCTTTCATTATGTACGATTTATCAACAGGGCTTTAATTCAGGCGCTCAGTAGGTAGCCTTTCAGGTTTATGGAGGGCTATGTCTACTTTTTTTAGTTTCTGTTTCTTTTAGTCATCAGTCTTCTGTCTGCTTCGATGCTGGCTACCATTAATTCCTCTGCTGCTTTAACCTCCTCATCTCGAGAGTAGCACTTACACCCTGTGTCTTCAATTATTTGCTGGATGTATTTCAATCTCTGTCTTCTCCTATAGTTTTGAGGCTCTACAGCTGCCCCCAGTAGCATGTAAGTCATTCCCCGATGCCTTAACAGACATTCTATTACCTTACCCCTTCCTCTTGGCAGTGTTTTCCATGTATAACTTTCCTTGCCGATTCTGTGGATAACTTTCTCACTCCATACCTTTTTAGTTTAGCTAATTTTCAACGTTCTTCTGTAGCACCACGTCATAAAGGCTTCGATTTCCTGTGTTCCAGTTTTCCCACAGTTCATGGCTCACTACCGTAGAATGCTATGCGCCAAACCTACTTTCTCAGAAATGCCTTCCTCTGATTAAGGCCTGTGTTCAGTACTAGTAGACCTCTGTTGGCCAGAAATCCCACTTTTTCCAGTGATAATCTGCTTTCTTTTGTCCTCCTTGCAACTTCCGTCATGGGTCATTTGTCTGTCTAGGTAGTAGAATTTCATAATTTTATCTACTGCGTGATCACCAATTCTGACGCATTCTCGCTGTTCTCATGTCTGCTACTTCTGATTACTTTTTTTAGCACGGAAAATCGCTAAACAACCTTGTATAGACGTTCGATTTTCTACAAATGATGTGAATATGGCGCCTGAAGAGGGCATATTGGGATGCCGAAACTGGCTGTCTAACTAAAGCAACTTCTCAAAACATACTGCTGTTAGGCAATTTTTGTTGATAAACATTTCACCAGCCGCTGTCCTGTATCCACAATGGATCAACAAAGATCTCATTACTTTAGTCTTACTCGATTAGTATTGTGTACTCATTAGACTGTTCATTTCATTCCATACATCTTGTAATCCTTCTTCACTCCACTCAGGATAGCAATGTTGTCAACGAATCTTATTATTGAATTTTAATCCCACTCGTGAAACTTCCTCTTTCATATAGCTTTTGTAGGGACACACACCAGGCGCGAAAGACTAAATCCCTGCCATATATCCTTTTTAATCCGAGCACTTCGATCCTGGTCTTCCACCTTGAATGTTCGCTCTTGTTTTTTGTACATACTGTGTATTTGTGTTACCCGTCTTTCCATATAGCTTACTTTTATTATTCCCAAAATTTCCAACAAATTGCACCATTTTACACTATAACACTTTTTACAGCTCGACAAATGCTTGCATTTTCAAGTGCAACGTCAGAAATGCCTCTGGTGCCTTTACCTTTCCTAAAGCTAATCTGATCGTCATCTAACAGATCCTTAATTTTCTTTTCCATTCTACTGTACTCTATTTTTGTCATCAGTTTGTATGAATGAGCTCTTAAGCTGATTGTGCAATAGTTTCCGCACCTTTCTGCCGTTGCTGTCTTTATAATTGTATGGATGACATTATTCTGAAAGTCTGATGGCACTTCACCTGTCTCATAGATTCTACCAATTTGAACAGTCGTTTTGTTGCCACTTCCCCTAATGATTTGAGAAATTCCAATGGAATTTAACTATTCCTTTCGCCTTATTTGATCTAGAGTCCTCCAGGGCTCTTTCATTTGAGCTGGTTTACACCGATTTGAGAAATTCCGATGGAATTTAACTATTCCTTTTGTCTTATTAGATCTAGAGTCCTCCAGGGCTCTTTCATAAGAGCGGATTTAACCACACTGGGCAGGCATATTCACCAACCGAGAAAGGGAGTGTCATAGCAGACGTGCGGAACATCTCGTGCAGGGCGGCCCAATTACTACCAGCAAGTTCCAGATGATTTTGTTTCTTGCTGACACCTTACATTTGGTATTAAAGCAAGGCCGCCGGTGACTGAGTGATCTCTCCCAGGTAGTTCCAAGGAACTGATGTGTAAAATAATCAGCTCTATGCGTTCCAAATATATGAAGATAGTAACTTTTCTCGAAAGAACAGATACCATTGATGGTCGTGCAGCTTTTCCAGAATAAATGGTAATTGATTGAAACCCTCATATTCCGACAGGTGTTGTTGATATACCTCGATGGGAACAGCTGAAAATGTGTGCCCCAACAGGGACTTTAACCCAGGATCTCCTGCTTACATGGTAGACGCTCTATCCATCTGAGCCACCGAGGACACAGATGAATAGCGCGACTGAAGGGACGTATCCCTTGCACGCTTCCCGTAAGACCCACATTCCCAACTGTCGACAATCACATACGTGATGTTCCTAATAGATATTTGCCCATCTACTCATTACTCGCGCCCACTAAGGTGACCCTTCATATATAGTTAAATGGCTACCCGGCCATTGACCTTCGTCTGTGCGAATGCGCACAGGTTGCCCGAACTCTTACGGGAATCGTCACCTTAGTGGGCGCGATTAATGAGTAGGTGGGCAAATATCTATTAGGAACATCACGTATGTGATTGTGGACAGTTGGGAATGTGGGTCTTACGGGAAGCGTGCAAGGGATACGTCCCTTCAGTCGCGCTATTCATCTGTGTTCTCGGTGGCTCAGATGGATAGAGCGTCTACCATGTAAGCAGGAGATCCTGGGTTCGAGTCCCGGTTGGGTTGGTTCAAATGGCTCTGAGCACTATGGGACTCAACTGCTCTGGTCATAAGTCCCCTAGAACTTAGAACTACCTAAACCTAACGAACTTAAGGACAGCACACAACACCCAGCCATCACGAGGCAGAGAAAATCCCTGACCCCGCCGGGAATCGAACCCGGAAACCCGTGCGTGGGAAGCGAGAACGCTACCGCACGACCACGAGATGCGGGCAGTCCCGGTTGGGGCACACATTTTCAGCTGTCCCCATCGAGGTGTATCAACACCACCTGTCGGCAGCTGAGGGTTTCAAAATCAATCATCTTTCATTCTAAATATATTTTAGTTTTCTTCCCTCCTGTCGGTTTCGTAGGTGGAAAGTGCAAACCCGTGTTTTCTGTGGGTTTGACTTCTTGTTGTTCCTGTCACAGTGATCAGTAAACGTTTCAAGAGTTTCTGTCCACTTGTTGTGCATCTTGAGACTCACCTGTCTGTACTATCAAAGTATGGTCATCGTCAGCATTCTGTGCTGTGGAACATGTCCAAAAGATTTTTCTGATAAGTGTTTATACACTACAGCGCAAAGTATTACAGCAACACTAGGAAATTCTAACAATATCCCAGCAATAATGTATCTTAAGTCTGTTAACAGGAAAAAATCGTACAAATCAGTCTCATAAGAGGCAACTGTAATTTTTAGGAGGACTCTTGATAAAGGTGATTCACCATTTATAAGACGACATAGAAGACACAGTTGGGAGTGATTATTTAGTAGCGACCGATCGTTTAGCTGTGTCGCCAACAGCAAGTACACTGAGTTACCAGTTTTCCACACACAGCAGCCATTCCGTACTTACAAGCAGGTATTATTTGTGGTGAGTGGATTAGCAACTGAAATGAATTATCCTGTAACGAGCCCACCAAATCAGCTGGATAAGGCACTGGACGATGTTGTTTGGTTTGGAGGACGCTCAACTGCGCGGTCATCACTGCCCGTAAAAATTCTCTGTTTCTACACAGTCCAGTTTTTTTTTCGCAACCTAATTTAGCCACTGTCACGAAAGATGATTATAATGAAATAGTGTGGGCAATATAAACACCCATTTCCCGGACAGAGAAAATCCCCAACCAGGCCGGGAATCGAACCCGTGACCCCGTGTTCCAGAGGCAGCAACGCAACCCACTAGACCACGAGCTGAGGACAAGGCACTGGACGTGCAAATGGGAGGGCAGCGCCTCAAATACGCGTTCGGCCATCCAGATTTAGGTTTTCTTACGCAGATTCACTAAATTCCTCAAGGTAAATGCCGGGATGGTCCCTTGTAGAGGACACGACAGTTATTTTTTCCCACCATTCGAGCTTATGGTCCCTGTCTAATGACTGCCTTTATAACGAGTCAGACAATGGGCTCGTTTTCAGCAGATAATCCTGAGCAGATTATGGGAGTATGTCTGTAGAGATGCTATTCATTCTGTACGTGACCAGTATATGATGCACTGCTAATGATGAATACTGTGAATTAGACAGCCTTGCCAAGACCTATGCTTGGGTGTTGTAGAGAGGCAGGCATTTAAGATGGCAGACATGAGAGCGGGATAACAGTTACTGCAGTGAAGACCAAGCGCCGAACAGCAGTCTGCACAACATAGGAAAGTTACGAAGAAACATCATTTGGAGAAAATCTTATGCAACACACTTTTCATTTATTTCTGTTTAAACTATAGATGTTTGTGCAGTTTATATACTATCTTCGATGTATTTCTTACTATTAACGTTGCAAAATAAAACGGTTTATAATATTCAGGAGTGATAATTTCACTTCAGTGTATATAAAGAGCCCAACTGTGACACACATTAAATGACTGGCCCATATCGAAGATTAGACCCTCAGTACTATTTTGGAAAATACGATTACTGTGTTTACTGCTATATTTACCTTACACAGAGCTAGGAGTTACAGTTTTTCTGGTTCTTTTCAATGAAGAATACTGTCTGTAACTTGTATTTTCCAAGTAACCAAAAAACTTTTTCGTCGCACTTTCCTCCATTTTTTAGATTCGAGGTCACTACTTCATACATCGTTTTCGGCGTGTTATTTACCATTTATTGTGAAATGACGTATTGTCTAAGTTGCATCATACGTGTTACGAAAACTATTTTATGCGCTACTGCTGGTTTAAACTATATTACCCGCGTTCCAGGGTTTTATTTTTATTTAACGCGAGAAGTAAAGTTTCTCTCCCATCTCGTGCGCTACTGTAATACCCGTACATTGTTCAATTACTACCTACCGTGTTATTTTCAAACGTTAATGGTGTTTAGAATGTTTATCCTCTGTGTGCGTGCGCGTGTGCGTGTGTGTGTGTGTATGTGTGTGTGTGTGTGTGTGTGCGTGCGTGCGTGTAGTTGAGACAGCGAGAGAGGGACAGAGAGAGACAGACAGACAAAGAGAGGGGGGAGAGAGATAGAAGGGGAGAGAGAGAGAGAGAAAGAGAGAAGACAGAGCAGTCCAAAGCTTAGTGTTGTAAAAATGTAGAGCGTAGAACTGAAATTGTGATCTCAGAGCGTTGTCAGTGTTCTAGAGACCAAACGCCGACTAGTCGAATATGACATCCGAAAATAATCCCGTCTATTTTAAGTTTCTGAGATGGGCAGCACCCCGACCAGCTGTTGACAGTTCTGGTATTATATTCGTCTCCATTTGTCTCCATCTGCTTCTTACTGTGGTAATACAGGCAACCAATTCAGTTCTGTTGTAAAAAATGAACGTTGTCTTCAAGGACGTTTTAAAAAGAAACAACACTGCATCATGAGCAGTCTCCTAATTCGTCTTAACAATAACACCACATACTTTCACCAAGAACTGTTCCACTTTCAGAAACTGTTATGGAAACACAATACTATAAAATATTTTGAGAACAAATTCTGACGAAAAAGTCGATGTCGCTTAATTTCCAGTGTAACTGTAGAGTTCTCAAAACTGCGGGCTGTGTAATCGATTCTATTAACTGCTGGACAGGAAACTTACATTTTAGAACATAGCAGTCCTCCTAGGACTAATGTACGTCAAGATGATTGTGATGATGATAATGGTGATGAAAATGAAGAAACATGCCTTGATCAACAGTCTGAGATGCGTGAACTGTCCGAGGATAATTTGTTAAACATCAGGCCACAAGGCACTAGTTCATAAAGCGGTGTGGAACGTTCCACATTAGCAGTACCTAGTTCATTGCCTTCTCAGGGGAGTGCATGCGCAGCGAACATTTTGCTGCCTACCTCTCTCCGGGAGCGACAAGTTCCTCTCACGTCTCTCATTAGGCACCGCGTGTAGTCTGCAAGTTCCACTGCAAATTGTCAGCCGTTGGGACCTTTGATGAAAGTTAGTGGGCCCGCAACTGCCGAGGAGGTGAACCCATTTCGTTGGCAGTTCATCTGCATCTATATGGCTACTCTGTAAATCACACTTAAGTGCTTGGAAGAGGGTTCGTAGAAACACTTTTAGAATATTTCTCGACAATTCCACTTCCGAATATCGCATGGGAAAAACGAACACCTAAATCTTGTCGCGCGGGATGTGATTTCGCTTAATTTATTTTGGTGATAATTTCTTCCTATTTATCTGGCGGGCAATAAATAATTTTTGTATTCGGAGCAGAAATATGGTGATTGAAATTTCGTGAAAAAAGCTCGGTGTGACAACAACACCTACGTTTTAATGATTGCCACCTCATTTCGCGTATCATATTCGTGACACTCTCTCCACTAGTTTGCGATAATGCTCTATTTTCAATGTCGTCTTTCAACCCTAACTGTTAACGACAACTCACTGCTCAGCAACACGCCATAATAGGACGGACAAGCATACGGTAGGCCCTTTCAGGTAGATTTGTTTCATATTCTAAGTATTCTACCAATAATGCGCATTCCGTCATTCGTCTTCCACGTAACATTTTCTATCTGAGTGTTCCTATTTAAGGTCTTCGTGTGATACGTAGATATTTAGTTGAACCGTCAACATATAAGCTTCTGAGATTGTTGTGCAGCGTAATTTTAACGAATTTATTACTAGTCATGTGGTAGGACTTCACACGTTTTATTCTTTGGGGTCAATTGCCACTTTCACACCACACGTATAGCCAGATTAAATAATTTTGCGTTTGGTTTGCGCTTTAGATGACTTTCCCAGGAACTAAACAACTGCATGATCTGTAAACAATATAAGAGGATTGATTAGATTGTCTCCCAAATCATTTATATCAACCAGGATCAGTGAAGGGTGTATACCATTTCCTTGGCGAAGGCCAAATTTCACTTCTGTTTCACTTAATGACTTCTGGTCAGACACTGAGAACTATAGCCACCTGACTCAAAATCCAAATCCAGTCGTACAACTGGGACGATACTTCACAACCATGCGATGTATTTACAATAGTCTGCGAACGATGGGGGAAGCTCTCTGACTCCGCGACTGTAGAAATCGCCTGGTTTTGAGACGAAGGGTTGTTCGAATCGAATTCTAAGTGTATTTCCATCCGAAAAGTAAGTTCCTTAAAGTTTGTTTGGTATAGAGCGGGAAAGGTGAAAATCTGAGGGCACAACATCAGGTGAAACAGGAGGGTATGGAATTATTTCCCAACCCTATATAATGTTTTTTTTTTTTTTTCGTCAGTCTAGGAGAATGCGAGCGGGCGTGATCATGGAGTAGCATCACTTCATGCAGTTTTCCTGTTGTTTCCTTTGGACAGGGTCTTCAAGACGCAGTTTCTTTGGACAGGGTCTGCAAGACGTCTAGGTTGTTACAATAAAGAACAGCAGTGATGGTTAGATCTCGGGGAAGCAATTCGTAGTACACCACACCGCCGCTGTTCCACCAGATGCTTAACGTTATCTTTTGTGGAAGCACACGGGATTTTGCTGCTTTTGTTTGGACTCAACCATTTTTTTCTTTCCCTTATGTTAGCATAAAGACAGCACTTCTCGTCACCAGTAACAATGATGCAGGATAGCAGTGGTCGGTGTTGTTCACGAGCTAGTTGATGACGAACAAGCAGAGATGTACATATGGCCACCTTCTGATTTTTGTGATTTCGGTTTATAGCATGTGGCACTTATACGCCTGATTTTTGAACCTTTCCCATTTCATGCAAATGTCGCCCGATGGAGGAATGATCAAAGTCCATCACATCTGCCAGTTCTCGAGTACATGATGTCGATCATTGTAGGTTAATGGATTTAAACGATCTTCAGCAAACCTCGAAAATTTTCCTGGACATGGAGAGTAATTAATGTCAAAACGGTCCTCTTTAAAACGAAAAAACCATTTTATTGCCGTGCTATGTTCACCGGCATTATCCCCATAGACGGCGCAAATGTCTCTAGCTGTCTTCACTGTTGTCATACCTCTACTGAACACAGACAGAAGAAAATGTTCAGATTTCTCCGACTGGCTCACAGTTTTCTAGGGTCCACTTACTATTTCCAAATGACAAAATGACATTATGGAAACTCTAATACCAACAGTGAAGTACAATAAAAAATGACAATCGATAAATAAACCCAAAGTAACCGGAATACTAAAAGGCAAAACAAAAACGATATGAACTTGTGCTGCATTTTTGTATTGTGTACTGGTGCAACCTGTGCAACTTTCCAGACTTTAGGTACGTATTTTTCAAGTGATCAGTTATATATGACTGCATAAAATGGATTCATTCCATCGTCATACTCCGAAAGGGGCATACTGTATGGACTAGATGAATGGCTCTGAGCACTATGGGACTTAACATCTGTGGTCATCAGTCCCCTAGAACTTAGAACTACTTAACCTAACTAACCTAAGGACGTCACACACATCCATGCCCAAGGCGGGATTCGAACCTGCGACCGTAGCAGTCGCGCGGTTCCGGACTGAGCGCCTAGAACCGCTAGACCACCGCGGCCGGCTGTATGGACCAGAAGACTCCTCTTTGTTAAGTGACTGAAGTTGCTTCGATACACAAAGTGTATCTGCTTCGTAATTAATCATATTGACAGCTGTTCTTAATCCGAATTCAGAACTATTTACTACTCCTTCTTTGATGAAGGAGATTCGAAACAGTGCGTTTAGTAACTTTGCTTCCGTAGTATGGTCATTGGTTACTTTGGGAGAGCTATTGCGCAGCGAAGCATTGATTGTGTCTTTCCACTTGTATGTTTCACATATGGCCAGAATCTCTTCGGATTTTCTGCCCGATTTCAAAACAGTGTCGTTGTGGAGGCTGTTACACCCATTTCAGAAGTCCCCGAGAAAATTCGAGTCTTGAGAAAATTGCAAGTCTTGTAAATCGTGAGTTCTTTTAAATATGGCATTCTTTTTTCGTTGCCTCTGAAACAATATCGTGACATGTTATAATGGAGACTCGGTTCCCTCTATGATTAATTAACTTGGTATGAATCTCTCAGTTTTTCAATTTTCGAAGTATCTTGCTCTGAGCGCAAACTGAGAACAGCTGGCTATGTGTTGCAGACACGCATTCACAGCAATAACTCCTGAAATATTGTGTTACGAAAATGTAATGAACTCCTATTCACAGCAACTTTCCATTCGTTGCAGGTACTGATGCGTTCATAACTTTAAGGGACTCGTAATCCTTCTAGCGTAATGTCTCCCGAAATAATAGAGAATCGTTGCGTCTAAATTCATTTGATAAGTGCTTCAATAAAAATACTACAGGTCCAAATGTAGCTCTGTTGTGAATTCTGTTCTGGCACGGAATGAACGAGCTGTACCTCGTAAGCAGCAGCAAAACTGCAGTGGCTTCTGTTAAGTGACTGGAAGGGGAACGTTGAGTGAACTGTCGAGAGCACCAGCGATACCTTCAAGTATTATTACCCCGGAATGGACACTGTCTCTCCTGCAGGAACTATTGATTCTGTCACTGCTTGTCCACTTGACTGTGAGTGGTATATCTATGGTATATCCAGGGTCCTTCCCATGGGAGATGTAGACCATGACAAACTTAGTGTTACACTCATAACACAAACCACAAGTCTTGAGTTGCTGCAGTGAAACTGAGCTACAGAGACACACTTCAGCTGTTGGAACGTCGGCTGTTTGCTTGTGCAAAGTCTAGATAGAATAGGGTCGCGGAGATCATGCATTCGCCCCAAATTTTAGTAGGAATGTTTATACTTTTCATGTATAAAATTCCAAATTTCACGACTGTCTTTCGGAGAATAAAGCTACATGAAAGCGAATAATCTCAAAAGCGGCAAGAAATTGTAGAACAGAGAAGCTGCATTTAACAGGTGTTGCTAGCAGATCAATGTTAACAATCGTAGCGCTTAGTGATACACCGATACCTTTGAGTACACACTATGATGTTTTGTTATGTAAATTATGACATTATCAAAGTTGTGAATGTTTGTTGTTATTATAGATTGTAAATTAACTTCTTCGTATTGTATTTCTCCAATATTCGTACTAAGTACGCTTTTCAAAGGCTATTTTTTCTGCATTGTAATTTCTTGAATTTTTTTGCTACAACACTGTACACTTGCTGATACGAACAAACTATTATTATTTAATTAAAGTACTTTATAAATTCTATTGTAATTAATCAAATTATTGGGATAGCTTTATTAAAACGTTTTACATATTTCAGTGTAATTATTATTAAACTCGCAGATATCTGCTGCATGTTAAATGTCTCAATGACGAGAAGCTGTATTTAGAGGGTGACCGTGACAAGCCCCCCCCCCCCTCTCCGCCACCCCTGCAGGGCTGATTCTTGTGTCAGTGGGAATTATGCGCAAAAGGGGAGGGCTTTGTTAATCGGTAGTAGTTCTAATTTACAACGAATGATTACGCTCCTTAAGCAAATGATAGCCGGGAACGGGAAAGATCATCTTGGGTTCTCTGGCGGTACCCCGGTGCGTCATTCAGCGTATTGCAGCAGCTGCGTAGGGAACAAAGTGCAACCAACTGAAGATAGTGAAAATGGTTGGTGCCTGTCGTGTGGGCACCGAGCTTATACTTGGTTGACTACAGTAGCTAGCACAGAAGACTGAGAAGACTTGCCTTAAACAAGGAGTTTCAACGAAGTTCACAACTGCAACATTGTCTCGAGAACTGACTGTTGTCTTCTGGTTCTAAGTCTTCTGCTGGAGACATTGAGGATTCTGAGACTAACTAGACTGTGACATCCTCGACCAGCACCGAGAATTGTAGGCTTCCCCTCAGTGGCTGAAAGATACACTGTACATGAGAGGCTGCGACCGATACAGCTTACTGTGTGAAGGAAGCACAAAAGTTATATCAGATGACCCTCCTTTCAGTACAACTAGGAGTAGGACACAGCGAAGTAAACTGAGGAGCCACAGAAACTGGTACGTATAGGGCCCTCGCTATCACGCATCACGACGTGGCATGGACTCGACTAATGTCTGAAGTAGGGCTAGAGGGAACTGACACCATGGACCCTGCCGGGTTGTCCATAAATTAGTAAGAGGGTGAGACAGTGGAGATTTCTTCTGAGCACCACGTTGCAAGACATCCCAAATATGCTCAATAATGTTCATGTCTGCGGGTCTTGGTGGCCAGCGGAAGTGTTTAAACTCAGAATAGTGTTCCTGGAGCCACTCTGCAGCAATTCTGGACGTGTGGGGTGTGCATTGTCCTGCTGGATTTCCCAAGTCTGTCGGAATGCACAATGTACATGCTTACGTAGGTATCACATGTCAGAGTCGTATCCAGACGGTCAGGGGTCCCATATCACTCCAACTGCACACGCCCCACACCATTACGAAGCCTCTACCAGCTTCAACAGTCCCCTGCTGACATGCAGGATCCATGAATTCATGAGGTTGTCTCCATAGCCGTACACGTCCATCTGCCCGATAGAATTTGGAGCGGGATTCGTCCGACCACGCAACATGTTTCCAGTCCTCACCAGTCCAATATCGGTGTTGACGGGCCCAGGCGAGGCGTAAAGCTTTCTTCGTGCAGTCATCAAGTGTACACGAAGGGGCTTCGGCTCCCAAAAACAATATGGATGATCATTTGTTGAATGGTTCGCATGCTGACACTTGTTGATGGCCGAACATTGAAATCTGCAGAAATTTGCGGAAGAGTAGCACTTGTTTCACGTTGAACGGCTCTTTGCAATCGTCGCTTGTCCCTTTCTTCTACGATCTTTTTCATGTCGCAGCGATGTCGGAGATTTGATGTTTTACTGGTTTACATATATTCACGGTACACTCGTGTAAAGGTCGTAAGGGATAATCCCACTTCACCGCTACCTTGGGGTTGCTGTGTCCAACCGCTCGGGCACCGATATAATGTGATTAATGTTCAAACTGGTGGCCTTCATCATCAATACATTTCTGAGTCCGAGTCACCACAGATTCCGTACATCGTACCAAAGTGTCCAATGAGATTTCTGCGCACACCGCCTGAATCTCATTCCAAAGTGTGTCCAGGTTATTTGGTTTACGTTTGTACACCCCATCTTTTACTGTACCCCATAAGAAGAAATCCAGCGGCGTGAGGTCTGGAGAGCGTGCAGGAAACTCGATTGGTCCCCTGCATCCTATCCACTGGCCTGGCACATTGTGATCCAGGTATGCTCGTACGTCACTATGATAGTGCGGCGGGGCGCCATCTAGTTGGAAATAAAACTCATCATTACCGTATAATGCACGAATGGCAGGGAATATGGAGTCAGCAAGCATTGTTTGGTACGTTTCTCCAGTAACAGTACCTTCAAAGCGGAAAGGCCCAATGAGTCCCCTTGCAGACAAACCACACCACACATCTCCACCAGGCAAATTCACAGCCTTTTCAACTGTAATGTGAGGATTATCTTCAGCCCAGTACACACAATTGTGCCTATTGATACTTCCGTTGAGTTTGAATTGGGCTTCATCCGACCAAATTATGCTACCCATAAATTCCGGTTCACGTCTCACCATCTCCTGAATCCATTCACAAAATTCTAACCTTCGACCTGGATCGTCGTCACTTAGCTGTTGCACCAGCCTTGGAATGTACACACGAAACTTGCCTTTCTTCAGAATGCGTAGCACACTACTGGCACTTACAGTACTCCCACGTGCCACTTTCCTTGAAGATTTTTGAGGCGAACGCGGAAACAGTTCCAAGACTGCAGTTGTGGAATCATCACTTGTGGCTGTACGAGGTCGCCCTGATCGACCTTTATGCACATCACACACTGTTCCATGAATTTCGAATTTGCCTCGTAGACGTGCAATTGTTAACCAAGAAGGTGGTTCTGTACCATACTCACTTCTCCACTGTCTTCGAACCGCAGTTACATTCTCAAACTTCCAGTACCACTTGATTATATGCCTCCGCGCTTCAAAGTTCAAACGCACGTCCGCTATGTTGCAGTTACTTCCTTGCCACTGCTGCCACCTGTTGAAGAAACATAACATTACTTTCTCACAGATGTTTATAACATTGTAGAACGGGAAATAAGTTGTCGATGACAGTTCAAAGTGTGTATACATTTTTTGACGCACGCTGTATAGTATCGACGGACGAAGGGCGTGGATCAGCATCTACATCAGTACTCCGCAAGTTACCTGACGGTGTGCTGCGAAAAGTATTTCCGGTACCACCAACTAATCACCCCTTTCCAATTCGACTCGCGAGTGCCGCGTGGGAAGATCTCTGTATGAGGTCTAATTCCTCGAATTTTTTCACTTTGGTTATTTGGCGCGACGTACGTTGGAGGGAGTAATATATTTTCCAACTCTTCCCGGAAATCACCCTCTCAAAATTTCACTTGTAACACTCTCCGTGATGCACAGCGCCACACTTGAATCGTCTGCCACTGGAGATTTTAGAGCTTCTCAGTAACGCCCTCGCGTCGACTAAACGACCCCGTGCCGAAACTTGTAAAAGGTCGCAGTTTGATGAGCAACACACAACAGTCCGTGGAACAAGCGCATTGTAAGCCACTTCCTCCGTGGATGAGTTTATATCCTTCAGATTCTTTCTATGAGTTTCAGTCTGGTGTCCGCTATCCCTAGTTCTTTCTGTGGTTGTTCCACTTAATGTCTCTCAGGATAGACATTTTACGGTATACAGGGTGATCCATTGATAGTGACCGGGCCAAATATCTCACGAAAGAAGCATAAAAAAATATCTACAAAGAACGAAACTCATCTGGCTTGAAGGGGGAAACCAGATGGCGCTATGGTTGGCCCGCTATATGGCGCTGCCATAAGTCAAACGGATATCAACTGCGTTTTTTTTTAAAATATGAACCCCCATTTTTATTACATATTCGTGTAAACTTCTATTAACAGCGTATAATATATATTTTTGAACTGTACTTGCGATTATTTAATGCTCCATCAATAAAACTGACGCAGTTCTTGAAAAGCAAGCATCCACCCCTTGTCAACAGACCAAAGTCATGGTTCATCCTCTTCTCCCAATCAGATTTGGATTTTCAACTGTAAACTACTGCATATTGCTAAAATTGGTGTTCCATTGCCATGAAGTTGTTGGCTTACCACTGCTGAAATTTTGGCTGCGTTTCTGTCATAGGTGCTCTTCTCTTTCTTTGGCATGACTTTTGTTCATAAGTCCTGCTTCTTAACATATTTTATAATGTTCGTTGGCTACATTTCCTTCACAGGAGCTCTTCTATTTATCTGGCATAACTTTTCATTACAATTAATGTTTCTTAATATATGTTACAAAGTTTGTAAAGACATACTGTGCGGGCTTCGTACAATTGCAATACCTTTCACCAATAAACAACACCGTCCATCTAATATTTGGGTGACGTTCGGCATAAACGAAAACCATATTTCATTTTTCAACTGTTGGTTGCATTATAAAGGTCTGAATAGCTCTTCAACAGAGAGGACAATCTGATGGGTTTCGAGCACACATGAATCGTAGCTGTTTGACAGCCCCTTCTTCTAACACCGGGATATTGGTTTGGGGTGCTGTTATCTTGTTGCTATCTGGTAGAGCTCCGCATGTGTTATGACGTTGAATTTTTCGTCGATGTATCTTTCCAGAGTCACAGGTCAAAGTAAATAGTTCCATAAAATCAGTGTCCTCATTCAACATTTTTAAAACAAATGTGCCACTTTATTACTTGTGCGTTGCCGTAAACTGTAATATTTCTCTATAGCGGATATATTTAGAGTGACCTGTATTGGCTGTCTCACCTTATTTAATATAAGTAAATAACAAAGCATTCTGCTACAATTCGTTTCTACACCAATGTCAGTCTTTTGTACCGGACGTGATATATAGTAAAGACACAGTAATCGAAATATACGGAAACTGATATTCGCGGAAAGACGAAAGTAATGTGCTCTACAGCAAGAGACGGATAACGTTGAGCGAATGGGAATGGAAGATAGCAGCTGACAGATAAAATATTTTCTTAACTATGTCGAAGAATGTTGAAAAATGAACAGACAGTGCAAGAAATTCAATTGGTTATGGCAAATTAATCTTCTATGAAAGTTTTTCTCGCAAAGCAAAAGATTTTAAAGTACTCCATCGCAAACATAATTCGGGAAAGATAGAAATTCGTCAGCGTGGAAGAAACATGGCCCTGATACAAACGAAATTTTGCTAATAACCGTTCACAAGTTTTATATCAATATGATAAGTTACAGATCGTTATATCTTTCCTGTACAGAACTCCTTTTTGTCAACGGAACATCAGTCAGGATTTGTGAGTATCGATAGAGAGTTCCTCTCACTTTCGACAATAATGATATAAGCTGCAAAATTGTAATGTACTTTTAGATCGTTTTCGACAGTTGGTGACGCATGTACTAAAACTTCAGCCGGAAATGGATACTTCGCGAAAGTCAACAGCAAATTACTCAATGTTCGTGGATAAAGGTATGCGAAAGATCTGACGCCATAGATGGACACGAACATAGATATCGGTAAGCTGATTTTCTGAGCTATTTGTCACTGTTAATGGGAGTAGATCGACGACTTCAATTCAGAAACATGAATGGTAGCAGTTGGCTGATGTTAACTAGCTGCATGAGGTCGGACGACAAGACATTTGGGCTGCAAGACAGAAAGTCTTCAATCTTCAGAACAATGAACCTTCTCATTAAGGTTCTTTGACTATACTAAGGTTAAAGAACTTCAGGTGCAAATAATGTCTGCACCCACCCTATTCGACAGATTTGTCTCCCTCTGACTTCCACTTGTTCCCAAACAATCTGGTTGATGTTTACCTCGGGGAGCGTGCCTACGTCTGCTACAGAGCCGCCGTGTCAGTCAGCAGCTTTGATAGTGGGTCATAGTTTAAACTGCAGGCATGTTGCTTGCTGCATCGATTGGTTGACGGGACAACATACACCGTCCATAACTCTCTCTCTGGCCCAACGCAGGAATAAATGGTGAGCGCCTTTTTTTTTGCGCTAATATTTTGCTAGTGATTGTGAGTTTTGTGTGGTGTTCTTACCATAAGCTGGTCTGGATTATACTATTGGCCGTTATTTTGGCCGTTGTCTGATGTGGGTCATCACGCCGGTAATATGAACGTTCCCAAGGTAAACATTTATTCAATTGTAAGAGGGCTTGAATTTCACCTAGTTCTATTTTGGGAGTACCTGCTTTTATATTCACCACTAGTGCATGTATTTTCGAGGTTTAAGTATTATTAATATTTTTTATTGTCAGTTATCTAGAGGTACTTGTAGGTCGAAAAGTCTCAGTTATTTGCTTTTCCTCATTCAGGATTAAATGTCCCCTGAGGGTGTTGTAATTTATTTTGCTATTTAAATTTTACTCTGTTCGACCTTAAGTGCTTACAGGTAAAACGAGCTGTGTTCTCTGTCCTGATCTCCTCTGTCATGGTTGGAGCTCATTGTTCATTGTGATATTTTCATTTATTCGTCATTTAAATTTTATTTATATTCGACGTGAGCGTGTTAAAAACCTATGCTAAATAACACAGTCGTTCGGGATGTGGGCTGAGTTCAAGCTGGTTATTGTGCTTTGGCTAAGCCATGTGTTGAAGTCACCTTATTTACTTTGAATTTGTCCTTGATCGCTCTTGCATATGCTTCTTAATTCGCCAGTGATCCCTTTAGTTTTCAAAAGTCAATATAGAATTACATATTCTACCATCTTGAAGAATTTAATAAGTATCGTAAGTGTTATCCATATAGTTATTACTGTAATATTGATTTTAAAGGATCTAAAACAAACGTTAAATCACTTGGATGTTTCTCGGGGGTAATTCTCAAATGTTTTTCAAGTTCAAAGCTTTTAATTTGTTACAAATTATAAAACGCAATTCTCTGAAATATCCAAAGGACAGTTTTACACATTGAGCTTGAGATATTTTAGTCCATCACTTGTATGTTCAGAGAATTCGCAGAACGTTCACTTCTTCATTACGAGAGCAATATTTGTCCCCCTACGATGTACGCCTTTCGTGTTAGCTCCAATGCCGATTCATGTGCAGTTGCTACCGGGTAAGGGGAATTTATAGCGTTCGAGCGGCAATTTGGCATTTCGCATCTCGCACTGTACTTTACGATGTGACAGAAGTGTTCTAGTATAATGTTGCTGATGCAATACCGAGCTGTTAAAATTACAATAACAGAGATATAGTTCGTTCTCAACTTGTTTACAGAAGCCCCGTGCAATCTGTTTGTAGCACGTAAGTGCCGAATAACTTAGCCTCGAGTATTTCGAAAAGAATGAGTTTATTTTCAGAATAAATATAAGGTTACAGTCCAACCCTAATTGATAATATACTGAACATAAAGGAGACACAAAGGATAACAGACAGTAAAGTCACAACTGCACCTTCAGAACGGAGTGAAGTTTATATAATTTCTTGCAATATGTAAGGCAAATTCTAAGTAGGTCAGTCAGGCATGGTCGTAATTACTAGATAGACACAGCATGAAAGGTGTGGGAGAATTAGAAAGAAAAAAATCCAACTTCGCTGAACTTATTCTACACTCCTGGAAATTGAAATAAGAACACCGTGAATTCATTGTCCCAGGAAGGGGGAACTTTATTGACACATTCCTGGGGTCAGATACATCACATGATCACACTGACAGAACCACAGGCACATAGACACAGGCAACAGAGCATGCACAATGTCGGCACTAGTACAGAGTATATCCGCCTTTCGCAGCAATGCAGGCTGCTATTCTCCCATGGAGACGATCGTAGAGATGCTGGATGTAGTCCTGTGGAACGGCTTGCCATGCCATTTCCACCTGGCGCCTCAGTTGGACCAGCGTTCGTGCTGGACGTGCAGACCGCGTGAGATGACGCTTCATCCAGTCCCAAACATGCTCAATGGGGGACAGATCCGGAGATCTTGCTGGCCAGGGTAGTTGACTTACACCTTCTAGAGCACGCTGGGTGGCATGGAATACATGCGGACGTGCATTGTCCTGTTGGAACAGCAAGTTCCCTTGCCGGTCTAGGAATGGTAGAACGATGGGTTCGATGACGGTTTGGATGTACCGTGCACTATTCAGTGTCCCCTCGACGATCACCAGTGGTGTACGGCCAGTGTAGGAGATCGCTCCCCACACTATGATGCCGGGTGTTGGCCCTGTGTGCCTCGGTCGTATGCAGTCCTAATTGTGGCGCTCACCTGCACGGCGCCAAACACGCATACGACCATCATTGGCACCAAGGCAGAAGCGACTCTCATCGCTGAAGACGACACGTCTCCATTCGTCCCTCCATTCACGCCTGTCGCGACACCACTGGAGGCGGGCTGCACGATGTTGGGACGTGAGCGGAAGACGGCCTAACGGTGTGCGGGACCGTAGCCCAGCTTCATGGAGACGGTTGCGAATGGTCCTCGCCGATACCCCAGGAGCAACAGTGTCCCTAATTTGCTGGGAAGTGGCGGTGCGGTCCCCTACGGCACTGCGTAGGATCCTACGGTCTTGGCGTGCATCCGTGCGTCGCTGCGGTCCGGTCCCAGGTCGACGGGCACGTGCACCTTCCGCCGACCACTGGCGAAAACATCGATGTACTGTGGAGACCTCACGCCCCACGTGTTGAGCAATTCGGTGGTACGTCCACCCGGCCTCCCGCATGCCCACTATACGCCCTCGCTCAAAGTCCGTCAACTGCACATACGATTCACGTCCACGCTGTCGTGGGATGCTACCAGTGTTAAAGACTGCGATGGAGCTCCGTATGCCACGGCAAACTGGCTGACACTGACGGCGGCGGTGCGCAAATGCTGCGCAGCTAGCGCCATTCGACGGCCAACACCGCGGTTCCTGGTGTGTCCGCTGTGCCGTGCGTGTGATCATTGCTTGTACAGCCCTCTCGCAGTGTCCGGAGCAAGTATGGTGGGTCTGACACACCGGTGTCAATGTGTTCTTTTTTCCATTTCCAGGAGTGTAAATGAATGTCATTCTTATGTCCTCCTTAGACGAACCAGAAAAGGGACGTTATTCGAAATTCTGGCTATTAAGAGACACCAATAAAAAATACTGACCTGGTCCTAGATGACTACATACAGTTTCATTATTCGCTCTTACTAAAGTAGCAGCAGCCAGTTGATCAGTTAATATTTTTATTACCATTAGATAATTTGCTTGCTAAAACTGTTCCACACACACCGTCCATAGATTGTTCTTTCCTTCCGTCCTCTCCTTTTCGGCCTCTCCATCACATTCACCACAGTACTACAACGTTTTTGACGTGTATGCTCCTATACTTTTAACCTTAGATTATAAAGTAACCACACGGAAAATGGCAGTGTCAGACCACAAAACAGGCCAAAAAGGTCCTCCTTAGGACCTCTGACAGGAAGGGAGGTGGGGTGGGGCATCTGCCTCTGTCCTTATTTCACCTTCCTTACTAAAAATTGCAGCATGCAAACGTATTCGCGCACTTTTAACACGTAACAATCTAAATTCATTTACTCAGATTCTTTTTAATTAAGCCTTCATACTCAGTACCTCCCTCTCAATGCTACTGCCTGTATGTGGCTCTATCCTACTGTCTCCTTTTTCTCGCATTGATTTACAGTGTAACCCATTGCCAATGCCACTAGCTCCTCTCTCGCACTGTCCCCTTTTGTCTTTCTTTCCCACTGCCACTGTCTCTACCACATCTCTGTAGCTCAAAATCTTCAGGATCAGACTTATATTTTCCTCTATACACACGTGTTTCACATTTAGGTTCAAGATGAACCCTCTCCTGCACTTACGTTTTAAAGTTCGCCGGTTCTGGGGGGATCCAGAACCTCCAAGCCTACGTAAGCTCTCCACTTGTCTCCATTTCTGATTTCCATCGTCTCTGTTTTGTTCCTCTTGTTACTGTCTGCACCCATCTCTCCTCTTCAACTACCACTGTCTCTCACTGACCATCGATATCTCCTCTCTCTCTGGCTCCCCTGCTAATGTCTTCAGCCCTCAGCCGTGATCTTTCATTACCACTTTCTCTCTATGACTATCAGCGTCTCCTCTATATTTCTCTCCAACTGGAGCAGTCTCCTCTCTCTTCCACAGTCATTGTCTTTCTACAACTCTCTTATAGCTCAAAATCGCCGAAATATGTCCGCATCCCAAAATTTTTGGTGAGGACGGGTGATTACGGTAGCTGGTTCCTCACTTTTCTGTCAGTCTTTTACAGAAGAAAATGTTCTCCTTTTATTGCTTTGACAGGAGCATTTTACCACTGGTTCCTTTCCTTTTCGTGCTACAGCTGGGTGTGCTGCTTATGTAAAACGAATCCTAGAAGTCAATAATGTTTTGACATATCAAAAATAGTTCAAATGGCTCTGAGCACTATGGGATAACATCGGAGGTGATCAGTCCCCTAGAACTTAGAACTACTTAAACCTAACCAACCTAAGGACATCACACACATCCATGCCCGAGGAAGAATTCGAAACTGCGACCGTAGCAGTCACGCGGTTCCTGAGTGAAGCGCCTAGAACCGCTCGACCACAACGGCCGGCTTTTGACATATCATTTGTATACTTCGATATATTTCTGTACTTTGAAACATATAAACAACTAATAAGTATGCAAAGTACAAGGTTAACAGAAGATAGTTTGTTTACATTTTTTTCTGGGTACTTTGCTTATTGACCAAAATTCATGAGAACTCCTGGATTGTGATTTGTATCCTAAAATAAGCGAATATATTATTAGAATTATTTTACTGAATTAGCAGCATTTCCAGTTTTACATAATTTTTGGTAGTCTCCTTAAGTTCCTTCGGGTATTTTAAGATCCTTTGTAGTCCATTTGTATCAGTGCGGGACCTCTTTGGTATCCTTTGTAGAGATGTGAAGGATCCATTATACAGAGACAGCGCAACATAAAGTCTGATTTGTGAAGAAACGCTGACTGAAAAATTAGTCTGGTGACCTCAGAACCATAGCTGTGACCCTATAAATTTTGACATATGTTTAATACGTCTGTTAAAACTACATTTACGTTTCAAAGCCAATATTACTTGCATGTTTTATAAGTACAGTAACTTCGAACCTCTGGATCTCGGAAACCGATGATGATAGATAAAAGTTTCAAAGCTCCCCGAGGAGATTGTCTGAGGAACATGCTGCAATAATTTGGATAATCTGCCATGAATAGAAATTACAGAAGTAGCCATCCCCACAATTCATACTTTTCACACCCAAAACTCGCAGTTTTGAACCGCCCATGAAAAAAAGGGGCTCCTATAAGCCGCCTGGGGTCCATCCTAGACCACACTGCAAAATAACCAAGCGATTTGCTCGGTTTGCATGGGATGGGGTATGTGTGTAACGTTCTAATTTGGCCACTGTGCTGTAGCATAGAAACAGTATGTTCGTTTTTCTGATATGTATACAAATGGTCGCTAGGCCAAGGGATATCCAAAACATTTGACCCCTTATCTCTGTGCTCAGTAGAGCCCGTAATATGATCCACAGAAAAATCACATTTTCGCAAACGCGTTTTTAGAAATTATTGCTACCGTATATAAGATTATTTTATCCAGAGATTGTTTCTTAAATGCTTTATGGCTGTGTTTGTATCGATATATAGTCGTAAAATATCACATAGCTTAGGAGAATAATCTATGTAGAGCTGTGAGCTCTCGCTGGTGTTGTGTGGACTAATTATTTGGTACTGTGTTAGCTGACGATGGAGTTGAAAACCGAAAGCCCGTTCATAACGAATGATTAACAAGAGATTGTTGTCGATCGTCGGTACTGAGTATTCAAGTTGTTAATGCTTCTTTTATGTTCGTCCAAGTGCCGACAGAATACTCCATAAAGGAAAATAAATTGATTTTAACGGCAGAAAGAGGTCGATGCTGGTGTATAATATGATCAGAGCAGGCCGTGTAATTGTATAAACGTAACCAATTACTCAATCTGCTCATAAAAAATTTTTAAACACCTTCATCACTTCCAATATTCGTGTATCTTTTTGTTAATTGGAAACCGCTTTCAAAAAACAGTTTTCACCACACAGTCACTGCGTGTAATGGTGGTAATTTAAAATGCCGCATGTCGTGAGTAGATAGATGCGGTTTGTGCATACAGTTAAGTGTGTTGTAGTGGTGGACCCTGAGACGACTGCGACCTAGCGTCCAGTGCAACAGTATGAGTCCGACAAGCTGGCTTAGTAATCCAAGGACATGTAGCGGCATAGGCACATGTCCACTGCTCAACAGCAAGTCAGCCGTATTCGTCCGTGCACGACCGACTGACGGAGGTGTCACAACGAAAAGAGATTGGTCGGACGTAGTCGGAAATAGCTGGTGCAAACGAGCGCTTGTTACTGTTTGTGCCTAGGATTATTTTGTGCTTAATTACCAGCTATGGACATAGAGACGTTTATAACTCTTGTAACTAACAACAGCCCACCACGTCGACGCAAATGAAACGATCCCTGTTAAGTTTCGCAGATAACAGTACATTTGCATAACTTAAGTGTTTTATGTGTTTCATATACAGTATATGTAAATACTGCAACGAGTTCTAAATTGTTGCGCAATTTTAGTTACAGATTTTGTAATACGCTTACGGAATGTTATTATGAGAATAATACTGCTCGTTTCTTATTCAGTTGAGAGAGTTAACTGTGTGTACAACTTACCTGAATATTAAAGACAAACGTTCAAAATGGTTCAGATGGCTCTAAGCACTTTGGAACTTAATACCTGATGTCATCAGTCCCCTAGAACTTAGAACTGCTTGAACCTAACTAACCTAAGGACATCCATGCACGAGGCAGCCGGCCGGGGTGGCCGTGCGGTTCTAGGCGCTTCAGTCAGGAATCGCGCGACCGCTACGGCCGCGGGTTCGAAGCCTGCCTCGGGCTTGGTTGTGTGTGATGTCCTTAGATTAGTTAGGTTTAAGTAGTTCTAAGTTCTACAGGACTGATGACCTCAGATGTTAAGTCCCATAGTGCTCAGAGCCATTTGAACCATGCCCGAGGCAGGATTCGAATCTGCGACCGTAGCGGTCGCGAGGTTCCGGACTGAAGCTCCTAGAACCGCTCGGCCACAGCGGCCGGTGTCAAACGTTCCTCAGGGTGTATAGTTTCCCTGAAATTCGTCCATTTTGTAACTGAGAATTGAATAACTGCAAGCATATGCGGAAACGTCGCTGTGTTCAACCTGCAGTAGTTGAAAGACGTTTGCATGACTCTCTTCAATTATTCATGTAGGTTCTAAATTTCTCGTAATCTGCTCGTTTGCTTAGCGTAGGACTGACCCAGTTCGGTTCCCTGCCTCGTGGAGTATGCCTTATCTAGAAAATACGAATCTCTGTCTGTTACGCAGTTCCGTTGCCTCGCAACCGACTGACTACCAGTCGCGTTTCGGATGTTATTCGGCTGCTCTGGACGAACTTCAGAGGTCGGCCGTATTCGTGGGACGAATGAGGTGCCACTTCACGTCGGTGCCGCTATTTCGGGGAGAGGATCCGTTCCTCTGGTTGTCTGATGACGTAGCTGTTCTCCCTCACATGCATTGTGATACCAACGGGTCTTAGGGTACTGCAGGAATCTGTCGGAGGTGAAGGCTGCCACAGAAAATAGACGGAGCTTAGGAAAACTCTTCATTATTGATGAGACTGTAGCTCGACCGGTGGGCCAGAGTGGCGTCGATCCGTGCCGTCTTCATGCTTGTGTAGCGGCGCTGGTCGTCCCTGAAATTTACGCACATTGCTGAAAGCAAGCGCCCTAACAAGGCGCTATTACCAGCTGATCCTAGAGCAGCATTCCTGCAGGAAAGATTGCCTGGGTTTGGCACAGCCGGCGGTAGCTAGGCGACGACTTCACTGGATTCCATGGGCGTCCAGGAGGCATCGAACCTCGGACTACGACGTGCGCGCTCGTCGACTGGCTGGAGGAGACTGTCTGACCAAACGTCTCCAGCATTCTGTTACCGAGATCTTGGCTGCTGCTAGACAGTCTTTTCTGCCTGTCTCTAATGATTTCGCGCCGAGGTGTATTTTTGTCTGTATACAACGGCATGCGTCACCGCTTGACGCAGTTCTGCCCCGACTAGTCGTTTCCGGACTCTTTGTCATCAGTTACGCTAAGTGGATCACTGTATCTCGACATTGGTTTTCGTCGCGATATTATGTCTGTCCCGCAACATAGTCGACATGCTTGAAAGTCATTTAAATTTTCAGATTCGTACACTGTCGCTATATGTCGAGAAGGAATGTGAGCCCGGGAAGGTTGCGCCTCTGAGTGGGTGCACGCCACATTTGAACATCCAGTCGCAACTGTGAAACACCATAGATTGAAGACTGATCACTCGTGGTCAACAAAACTGATTTTTGAAATGATATTCGTGTACGCGTATTCCTTCGCATCAAATGGTTCAAATCGCTCTGAGCACTATGGGACTCAACATCTTAGGTCATAAGTCCCCTAGAACTTAGAACTACTTAAACCTAACTAACCTAAGGACATCACACACACCCATGCCCGAGGCAGGATTCGAACCTGCGACCGTAGCAGTCCCGCGGTTCCGGACTGCAGCGCCAGAACCCTTCGCATCCCGCTTTTAAATGATTTGAAGAAGTCTTCCAAGGCCGCAGAAAACAGTGTAAGTGAAACAGAATCCATTTACATGGCACTTTACGAATTCTTTACTATTCACGTAAATGGTGAAATCGTTGGAAGATGCAGCCTTTTTTCACTTGTTTTTGAACAAACTAACGCAGAGGGATTTTGTTGCTTGCTTCTGCTACCAGCACAGTTTTCCTGCGACAGCGCTTAGCCACGTTGTTGTAGCGGGAACCGATGTTACCACTGTGGCCAGGCAATTGGCTTACCCTATACAGCTTTTACGGAAATGGTGAAATGTGCCTACACAGACTGAGAATTACTCGTGGCACATTCATTCTAAAGAGTTTAAGCTCGGGAAGTTTCACTACGTACACATCAACCAACCGGCCTCCTCGTTACTTCTATATTAAAAAGTAACACAAGTCGCATACCGAATAACATTTAATTCCGAAAACCAAAATTGAAAATCTAGGCAATATGGTGTCACTTGAAGTAAGACTTCACCGGATGAGGCCTCCCAGCCATCAATGCCACACGATCATCGCTGACTCACATTAATACACAAAGTAATCCTCCTTTACCTGAAGAGTATGACACCTTTCTGTGCATACTGAGAACCACACATATGGACTAACAACACTGGAAATCGTATGTATCACCAAACGATGATATAATATCACTAAATTTGTGCTGAAAAAGTTGTCTCCAATCTTAAAAACAAGAGAAAACATCACAAACTGTAACATACTAACATATTGTAACTACTACATAATACATTTATTATACGTATAACAAGAAACATGTAGTTCAGGCCACTGAAGATGCTTCACTAATAAAAGAAGCGAAACGCGGATGGCAAAAAACAAACTGTCTTTCATTTAGTTGCATAGAGAGAACGCCCCACCGTTAATTATGAAGCAACTAAGGAAAGACGGAAAATAATTTCAGTGTCTGAAGTGTCAGTGCGAGTAAACAATACTAAATGTGAAATAAAAGACTCGGAGTACTTGTGCTACTGCAGCTGCAGATACCATTGGTGACAACACACATAATAATAGTAATGAGAATAATAACTATAGTGATATTGGCAGACGTGCGGTCTACGCGCTTCAGTCTGGAACCGCGTGACCGCTCCGGTCGCAGGTTCGAATCCTGCCTCGGGCATGGATGTGTGTGATGTCCTTAGGTTAGTTAGGTTTAAGTAGTTCTAAGTTCTAGGGGACTGATGACCAGAGATGTTAAGTCCCATAGTGCTCAGAGCCATTTAAACTATTTTTGATAATGGCAGAGATAAAACGAATTTTTAGCTGAATGAGGTAGATGATCTCTGAAGAGGCAAGTTACATGGAAACTAAATGTAAGGTACCTGCACAGGCTAAGAATACTGGGAAAAGAGGAAGGTTTGGTTGGAAAGCAGGATGTAGAAGGGTAGCGAGTGCGTACAGGGACAACGGTAATCATTATTGTTGCTTTAGTAGGATAGAGAGAAGGTATGGAAATCACTGCGCTTGTCTATATGTAGCCGGAATAGCTGTTTATATTGTTTATATGGTGGTGAAATAGGATCAAAAAGTCGAATATTAGGGGAATAACGAACACAGACTTTCATAACCAGTTCCAGGTGCCTTGAGCTGTCCTGAGGAAGACAACATCGCTGTAGTCAATGACTGGAAATATAAGTGTTTGTAGAAGTTTCTGTTTCATGTCGAGAGCTAATACCATTTTTATATTTTTCTAAGGCATAGGGAGATGCCGATGCCTTCTTGCACACTGCCGTTAAGTGCTCTGTCCAGTATAGACCTTTGTCCATTATTACTCCTAGACTCTTTGCTGAAAGAGAGAAGTTGATATTTGTCCCATATAACGTTAAAGATGGCTACGAATTTCTGATATTTCGGACTAATGAATCCCGCATGACGAACCAGTACCGCTTGCATTTAAGGTGGCGTGAGATTTAACCCTATATCCTGCGTCCATTTTGATTGTGCACGCAGGTCGGTGTTGTGGTTCTCGATAGCTGTCTTCAGATTCATTGGCTTTGAACTTAGATACTACTGGAGGTATTCTCGGTAGGACAAAAATCGTGACACATGGTTTACGTACAAGGAAAAGGGTAACTATTAGGCGGTTTACGAGAGTGAAAGTTTCCTGAACAACCAAGATGTAAACTTCTACAGTCAAAGTCTCTGCCAAATCACCTACCCTTTAGAACAGGGCCGGCCAAACTCTGCACAGTGTGATGATGTGCGGAAGTGCTGCACATGTGCGCACGTATGCGACAGCGACATCTGTTATTAGACATGTGTCCTAAATGAACGGCGGCGGCTACACTTCCCTGTGGTACAAGCAAGAGTGCGACATATCCAGTCTCGTTTACCCCAGGTGACCGTAACCTTAACAGAGAAGTACTGAGAAGTGGCAAGTACTGTGAAAAAGCAAAGGACGGGAAATCTATGTTCTCAGTCGTTTAAAAATGACTGGGAACTGCAATTCTTTTTTGTAGCCGTTGGTGAAAACTCAGTGTTTTCTGTGCCGCCGAATAATAGGCGTCCAACGTAAGTTTTCGATTGAAGTACATTACAATACATATCACAAAGGCGTGTGTAGTGTACTCAACAGTGAAGAACGGCAAGCAAAATTAAATGTCTTTAAGAAAATGGATGAGACACATCAACTCGATTTTACTGTATGTCAAAGTAACTGATACTTCTTGAACTCTTAGTTTCTTGTGTTGCATTTATGTCTGTTTTACTGTACGCTGTAGAATGTACTGTTTTCAATTTTCTAGAATGACAACCACACTAAATGTTCACTGCGAGCAAGTTTTAAAATCGCATTAAGAATTGCACAATCTGGGAAACCATTTTCCGAAGGGGAGTTTGTGAAAGGGTGTCTGATTGATGGTGCAGAACTTGTCTCCCACGAACGTTAGCAGGTTTCAAGAAATCAATCTATCCAAACAAACAGTGACAAGACGTATCAGTGCTATGGCCGGCGATCTGCACAGGCAGTTAATAAATAAGGCTAAAGATTTTTTGCTGTCTCTGTTGCGCTCGATGAAGCAATAGATCTTACAGATACAGCCCAGGTTGTGATATACATACGAGGTGTCGATAACGCACTTTGTGTAACAGAGGAGCGACATCTGTGCGTAGAAACATGCACTACATGAACGCCGACGGCTGCGGCGTGCACGCTGTGACCCGGTAGTTGCACATGTGGAAGAGCACCGCATGCGTGTTGAACTTCTGGCCGGCCCTGCTTTAGAAGAACATTTCGTATTGAATGGTGAAAACGTAGGGAACGACAAGAACATCAGCGTGCTTTTGTGGTCGTATCGTGATATCTTAGAGGCGGTTATAAAAACGTTGTAGCATGTTGTGGAAATTTTATATTAATTTTATATTAATTTTAAATAAAATGGTTTTTAAATTTTGTAACTCCTTTTACATTCCCGAGAACCACTTTTCTAATCTGCAAAGTTAACGTTACATATGAGTACAAGCATATCAGTTCTGGTTGTTGTTGTTGTGGTCTTCAGTCCTGAGACTGGTTTGATGCAGCTCTCCATGCTACTCTATCCTGTGCAAGCTTCTTCATCTCCCAGTACCTACTGCAACCTACATCTTTCTGAATCTGCTTAGTGTATTGATCTCTTGGTCTCCCTCTACGATTTTTACCTTCCACGCTGCCCTCCAATGCTAAATTTGTTATCCCTCGATGCCTCAGAACATGTCCTACCAACCGATCCCTTCTTCTAGTCAAGTTGTGCCACAAACTTCTCTTCTCCCCAATCCTACTCAATACCTCCTCATTAGTTACGTGATCTACCCACCTTATCTTCAGCATTCTTCTGTAGCACCACATTTCGAAAGCTTCTATTCTCTTCTTGTCCAAACTAGTTATCGTCCATGTCTCACTTCCATACATGGCTACACTCCATACAAATACTTTCAGAAACGACTTCCTGACACCTAAATCTATATTCGATGTTAACAAATTTCTCTTCTTGAGAAACGCTTTCCTTGCCATTGCCAGTCTACATTTTATATCCTCTCTACTTCGACCATCATCGGTTATTTTACTCCCTAAATAGCAAAACTCCTTTACTACTTTAAGTGTCTCATTTCCTAATCTAATTCCCTCAGCATCACCCGAGTTAATTTGACTACATTCCATTATCCTCGTTTTGCTTTTGTTGATGTTCATCTTATATCCTCCTTTCAAGACACTGTCCATTCCGTTCAACTGCTCTTCCAAGTCCTTTGCTGTCTCTGACAGAATTACAATGTCATCGGCGAACCTCATAATTTTTTCTTCTTCTCCATGAATTTTAATACCTACTCCAAATTTTTCTTTTGTTTCCTTTACTGCTTGCTCAATATACAGATTGAATAACATCGGGGAGAGGCTACAACCCTGTCTTACTCCTTTCCCAACCACTGCTTCCCTTTCATGCCCCTCGACTCTTATAACTGCCATCTGGTTTCTGTACAAATTGTAAATAGCCTTTCGCTCCCTGTATTTTACCCCTGCCACCTTCAGAATTTGAAAGAGAGTATTCCAGTCAACATTGTCAAAAGCTTTCTCTAAGTCTACAAATGCTAGAATCAGTTCTGGTATGCGATATGAATTCAGTACTATAGTTTCCTGGTGTTCCATTTCTACAGTGATGTCATAGAAATGGAAATTTTCCATTAAGTTGGCAACATATGTACGAAAAAAAAATTACTTTCTTTTGAACTGAAATCAGTTGAATATTATGAAACAATTGTTAATATAACGTGCTTCGTTGGATGTAATAGCCATAGCCGTTTCATCCACAGAGAAGCTGCACGTTGCGTATTTACAGACTCTAATCTTTCCGCTCCGTGCAGATGAAATTGGCCCCTCGCACGCTCCCTGCGCGCTATAGATCTCGGCTGTCAGAGATGTAAGCGGCCCCGAATACAAATAACTCGCGCACCGGCGCTCTCTACTTCCATTAGGCTGCCGCTGAGCACACAGTGGCCATTCTCTCACATTTCTTGCTGTTCCCGTTCTCCGCCGAAGTCACAGATTAGTTACACGCTGTTAACTGTGAGCAGCGCGTCTTACAGATAGCCGTCTGACTCGATGAGGGCCGCTTCACGCCATTTGTCTGCAGTAAAAGCTGGCAACACTGTCGGCATAGTTCAAGCCTGTCAGTAAGAGCCACTTGAGAACAGTTTCACTAAGCACTTTCCTTATTTACTGCAGCCTTTCTTCAAGTAGAAACATGAGAGTACATATCGTTTTAAATTTCTTACTGAAAATGTGACTATCACACGGAGAATAAAACCCTAGTTTTCCTTTCGCTTTATGTCACTAATTTTATTTGTAGTTTCTACGCTTTCTCTCTTTTGTCCACTAAGAAGCTGTCGCTGTTGTGGAATGCTGGCCGATTACTTCGACAGTTGTATTTCACCTTCCGAACAAAAGTAAGCTCAAGAATAGGTAGCAAATGCTAAAAGGAACTTAAAATTAAAAATAGATTTTCAAAGTTAATGGGCGCAGGGATAGATTCAGTACATTGGAAGTTAAATGAAATCGTAATGGTACATGCTTATTTTAAAATGACGATATGTTAAGGGATAGATCATCGTATGTACTGTAGCCTTTCTTCAAATAGAAACATGAGAGTACATATCGTTTAAAATTTCTTACTGAAAATGTGACTAGCACACGGAGAATAAAACCCTAGTTTTCCTTTCCCTTTATATCACTAATTTTATTTGTAGTTTTTACGCTTTCTCTCTTTTGTCCACTAAGAAGCTGTTGCTGTTGTGGAATGCTGGCCGATTACTTCGACAGTTGTATTTCACCTTACGAACAAAAGTAAGCTCAAGAGTAGGTAGCAAATGCTAAGAAGAACTTAAAATTAAAAATAGATTTTCAAAGTTAATGGGCGCAGGGATAGATTCAGTACTTTGGAAGTTAAATGAAATCGTAATGGTACATGCTTAGTTTAAAATGGCGATATGTTAAGGGATAGATCATCGTATGTACTGTAGCCTTTCTTCAAATAGAAACATGAGAGTACATATCGTTTAAAATTTCTTACTGAAAATGTGACTAGCACACGGAGAAAAAGACCCTAGTTTTCCTTTCCCTCTATGTCACTAATTTTATTTGTAGTTTCTACGTTTTCTCTCTTTTGTCCACTAAGAAGATGTTGCTGTTGTGAATGCTGGCCGATTACTTCGACAGTTGTATTTCACCTTCCGAACAAAAGTAAGCTCAAGAATAGGTAGCAAATGCTAAGAGGAACTTAAAATTAAAAATAGATTTTCAAAGTTAATGGGCGCAGGGATAGATTCAGTACTTTGGAAGTTAAATGAAATCGTAATGGTACATGCTTATTTTAAAATGGCGATATGTTAAGGGACAGATCATCGTATGTACTGTAGCCTTTCTTCAAATAGAAACATGAGAGTACATATCGTTTAAAATTTCTTACTGAAAATGTGACTAGCACACGGAGAAAAAAACCCTAGTTTTCCTTTCCCTTTATGTCACTAATTTTATTTGTAGTTTCTACGCTTTCTCTCGTTTGTTCACTAAGAAGCTGTTGCTGTTGTGGAATGCTGGCCGATTACTTCGACAGTTGTATTTCACGTTCCGAACAAAAGTAAGCTCAAGAATAGGTAGCAAATGCTAAGAGGAACTTAAAATTAAAAATAGATTTTCAAAGTTAATGGGCGCAGGGATAGATTCAGTACTTTGGAAGTTAAATGAAATCGTAATGGTACATGCTTATTTTAAAATGGCGATATGTTAAGGGATAGATCATTTTATGTACTGTAGCCTTTCTTCAAATAGAAACATGAGAGTACATATCGTTTAAAATTTCTTACTGAAAATGTGACTAGCACACGGAGAAAAAAAGCCCTAGTTTTCCTTTCCCTTTATGTCACTAATTTTATTTGTAGTTTCTACGCTTTCTCTCTTTTGTCCACTAAGAAGCTGTTGCTGTTGTGGAATGCTGGCCGATTACTTCGACAGTTGTATTTCACCTTCCGAACATAAGTAAGCTCACGAACAGGTAGCAAATGCTAAGAGGAACTTAAAATTAAAAATAGATTTTCAAAGTTAATGGGCGCAGCGATAGATTCAGTACTTTGGAAGTTACATGAAATCGTAATGGTACATGCTTATTTTAAAATGGCGATATGTTAAGGGATAGATCATCGTATGTACTGTAGCCTTTCTTCAAATAGAAACATGAGAGTACATATCGTTTAAAATTTCTTACTGAAAATGTGACTAGCACACGGAGAAAAAAACCCTAGTTTTCCTTTCCCTTTATGTCACTAATTTTATTTGTAGTTTCTACGCTTTCTCTCGTTTGTCCACTAAGAAGCTGTTGCTGTTGTGGAATGCTGGCCGATTACTTCGACAGTTGTATTTCACCTTCCGAACAAAAGTAAGCTCAAGAATAGGTAGCAAATGCTAAGAGGAACTTAAAATTAAAAATAGATTTTCAAAGTCAATGGGCGCAGGGATAGATTCAGTACTTTGGAAGTTAAATGAAATCGTAATGGTACATGCTTATTTAAAAATGGCGATTTTTTAAGGGATTGATCATCGTATGTACTGTAGCCTTTCTTCAAATAGAAACATGAGAGAACATATCGTTTAAAATTTCTTACTGAAAATGTGACTAGCACACGGAGAAAAAAACCCTAGTTTTCCTTTCCCTTTATGTCACTAATTTTATTTGTAGTTTCTACGCTTTCTCTCGTTTGTCCACTAAGAAGCTGTTGCTGTTGTGGAATGCTGGCCGATTACTTCGACAGATGTATTTCACCTTCCGAACAAAAGTAAGCTCAAGAATAGGTAGCAAATGCTAAGAGGAACTTAAAATTAAAAATAGATTTTCAAAGTTAATGGGCGCAGGGATAGATTCAGTACTTTGGAAGTTAAATGATATCGTAATGGTACATGCTTATTTTAAAATGGCGATATGTTAAGGGATAGATCATTTTATGTACTGTAGCCTTTCTTCAAATAGAAACATGAGAGTACATATCGTTTAAAATTTCTTACTGAAAATGTGACTAGCACACAGAGAAAAAAACCCTAGTTTTCCTTTCCCTTTATGTCACTAATTTTATTTGTAGTTTCTACGCTTTCTCTCTTTTGTCCACTAAGAAGCTGTTGCTGTTGTGGAATGCTGGCCGATTACATCGACAGTTGTATTTCACCTCCCGAACATAAGTAAGCTCACGAACAGGTAGCAAATGCTAAGAGGAACTTAAAATTAAAAATAGATTTTCAAAGTTAATGGGCACAGGGATAGATTCAGTACTTTGGAAGTTACATGAAATCGTAATGGTACATGCTTATTTTAAAATGGCGATATGTTAAGGGATAGATCATCGTATGTACTGTAGCCTTTCTTCAAATAGAAACATGAGAGTACATATCGTTTAAAATTTCTAACTGAAAATGTGACTAGCACACGGAGAAAAAAACCCTAGTTTTCCTTTCCCTTTATGTCACTAATTTTATTTGTAGTTTCTACGCTTTCTCTCGTTTGTCCACTAAGAAGCTGTTGCTGTTGTGGAATGCTGGCCGATTACTTCGACAGTTGTATTTCACCTTCCGAACAAAAGTAAGCTCAAGAATAGGTAGAAAATGCTAAGAGGAACTTAAAATTAAAAATAGATTTTCAAAGTTAATGGGTGCAGGGATAGATTCAGTACTTTGGAAGTTAAATGAAATCGTAATGGTACACGCTTATTTTAAAATGGCGATATGTTAAGGGATAGATCATTTTATGTACTGTAGCCTTTCTTCAAATAGAAACATGAGAGTACATATCGTTTAAAATTTCTTACTGAAAATGTGACTAGCACACGGAGAATAAAACCCTAGTTTTCCTTTCCCTTTATGTCACTAATTTTATTTGTAGTTTCTACGCTTTCTCTCTTTTGTCCACTAAGAAGCTGTTGCTGTTGTGGAATGCTGGCCGATTACTTCGACAGTTGTATTTCACCTCCCGAACATAAGTAAGCTCACGAACAGGTAGCAAATGCTAAGAGGAACTTAAAATTAAAAATAGATTTTCAAAGTTAATGGGCGCAGGGATAGATTCAGTACTTTGGAAGTTAAATGAAACCGTAATGGTACATGCTTATTTTAAAATGGCGATATGTTAAGGGATAGATCATCGTATGTGATACGATTAGCAAAATGCGATTCAGGTGTTGAAGTACAACGCACATATTCCTGTCATTTGACTAAGCAGACTCCTCATCATACATAAATTACGAGTGGGAAATGTTGCTATTTGTAAATACAAATACGGGGGTTATCAACGCACGTCATGTAAAAGGCAGGTTTCAGGGAAGTGACGTTCGAGCGCAAATTAGCACGAAACATATAAAAAAGATGAATCTAAAGATTGAAAGATTTATTTATGTACTTTGTGAAAAATTATGTTATATCTAATACTGCGTAAAAGCTATGCCATTTTTGTACTACTATTTTTGCAATATCTATGAGGATTGTTAACAAGACAGGGAGAGTAGGTTGGAAGATATTTAACATATCTGCTTGAGGAATGTTCAGCGTCAAAAGAAAGGAAGCATCTCACCATACAATTTAAATGCAGTAATTGCGTTCATTGGTCATAATTATTAAATTTAATTATTAAATAAGCTTCCCCAGCCGGCCAGCACAATAAATAGGTATCCGCATGTACTTTTACTTCCCAATGTGCACCTAACAATTGTTCCACTGGACGTTTTAGTGGAATGATCCATTGTATGGACGCATCTGATTGCATACTTGCTACACAACATTCTATACGGACAAAATGAGGCTGTGCAGCACAAAATGAAAGTCTGCTTACGCCAAGCCAGAATTAATTATTTCACGTAGATCATAGATGAGGATATGAAAATGATGTGACTGGAAGGTTTTAGGGTACCGTTTGATAACGTTGCTAGAGAAATACGTACAGGGTGGTCAGAAATAGCTTTGTAAGGGTGTTTTACAGGTATGGCTGTGCTAAGAAATAACTGTTAACAAAACAATTCGATACTTTGCTCCCTTTCCGAGTAAATAAGCTTTGAAGTGGCTTAATCAGGCAGCAGCGCGTGCGATTTCAAGCACCGCCCCCCCCCCCCCGCAGAGACAGTGTTGCCAAACGCCTTCTTCGTTTGGTTTCCTAAAACAGAGTAAGATAGTGGCACAGGAAGTGTACATAGGACGGTAGTGAGAATCGAACCAGAACCAAAGGAGGAGGAGATTAGTGTTTAACGTCCCGTCGATAACGAGGTCATTAGAGATGGGGCACAAGTTCGGATTTAGGGGAGGGTGAGGAAGGAAATCTCGGCATTCACCTGAAGTGATTTAGGGAAATAACGGAAAACCTAAATCAGGATGGCCGGACGCCGGTTTGAACCATCGTCCACCCGAATGAGACCGGAACCAAAGGCTGAGCAGCCTCTGTCGCTATCATCAACGCTGTGAGAACAGCTGACACTAATTGTATCCGGCGGGGCACTTGAATTTTCGAGCGCAGCGGCCTGATTGGCTAACTTCAGTGGCAGTTAGCTCGGAAACGGCGCAATGAATCGAATTATTTTCTTAACAATTATATCTCAGCACAGCCTAGCTTGCAGCGCCCTTACAAGCCCTTCAAACTGTTTCTCTTCACCATGTGGTTTAGCAGCTCATATCTGGTTGCTATGATATCGCTATGTTCTACAAGGTTTTGTAAGTACAATTAATTAATGTGTGTTTACTACCCAAAAATTTCGCCGACTATGTCTACAAATCCCCGACATTTTCTACCAAAAGTTCACGTGCTCTTCATCTGAATAAAGTTTTAAATTCGTCAATAATTTTGAGAGAAAAGAAGGTTAAAGTCGAGCGTATCTTTGATGGTGTTGTTACCAAGAGGGAAAGGAAACCAGCTACTTCCTATTCGAGGAAGTTATCGTAGCATTCGCTTAAAGTCGTCTGTACAAATGGTGGAATACTGAACTCTTGATAACCAGGCTTCATTGAAATAAAACTTTGTCTTGTGCCTTACGGCAGGTCTTGTCATGGAGGAAGCCTCGTCATATGCATTCATTACCAGCGATGGCGAGGCATGACAGTATCTCTGACCAGAGAGTTATTTATCGTTGCTAGTCTGCGCTTGACCGCGCGGGAGACGGTAGTAGTAGCGCGGGCGAGACAACAGTAGTAGTGTGTGTGGAGTCGGCAGAGAGAATGGTTCAGTTACGAGTTGCACTCTGTCGGCAGTAGTTGTAGCGAGTGGACGGTTGTACTGAGCGGGCGTCGACATGGGTCGGCGGCGTAATCTCTCCCTCCATCTCTGGTCACGATTCAGGACGAGGTATTTTGTTATCGAAGGTAATGAAGCAGCATTGCGCTCAGCTAATAACATATGTTAATTGTAATTAATTTGTTCAAGAATTGCCCCAATAATAATTTTTTATGAAGTAAATCGTTTAAAGAAAAGTAATCATTTCAATTTAAAGAATTTTTCCACCCTTTTGAAGAAAAAGATTCATTTCAATTCAAAGAATATTTCCTATGCATTTCCTCCAAGAACCAGAATTAAATATACGCCAGCATTGCACGAAGCTGTGCCAAAAATAAGAGCAGATAGACATACAGTTTTACTGAGATAAGAATTTATCAGGTTTGATTATTTCACAGGGCCGTAGGTCAGCGCTGCTGTGCCTATAAAATTTATCAGGTTTAATTATTGCTGTTCAGATGTTACATTCAGTTCATGCTTCATTATTTAATTAACATTATTGAGGGTTTAATGAGCAATGTTCATTCGTTAATGTTTGTGGGGAGTTTACATTTGGGCCATTATTATTCTTTAATTTTGCAACGAGGTTACGCTTGGCTCATTTTTATTATTCACTTTTGTGGGAAGACACCATATGGCACACGGAGGTTACAAGCTCCACCGCATGAGCGCCTAGGGCAGTGATTCCAGTGGTGGTTTCCCGTTGCCTTCCACTGATGATAATGAGGACAACACAACACTCAGTCCCTGAGCGGAGAAAATCTCTGACACAGCCGGGAACCGAACCCGGACGCCTTGGCGTGACAGACCGCCGCGATGACTACTCAGCTATCGGAGCGAACAGGCTACATTAAATCCCCACGTTTTTCAGATGTGAATACCATTTCACAGTCCAAATTACATCTCGCACCGACGGAAAATGAATTACGCACCAGCTTAATCAGTAGGTCTATACACTGTCTAAGGAAAACATTTAAACACCCAAAACACATTGTCGGATATCAATGTAACATTCGATACGTACACGCCGGTGGTGGAGATATAAATGGTTTGAGTTGCTACTCTACCCGACAGGCAGAACGGCTCCCAGACTGCATTAGTTCTTTTCGTGTTCCATGTTGTTACCATGTCTGGTTGTGTATAAAAGGGGAGCAAACAGCCTCACACTGTAACCTCCCCACAAAAGATATAAAAATATTAATTGGTTAATGATTCTAATTTTTGTGTAACCTCACAAAAAAAACTTAATTAATAATAATAATAATATGATTCAATTTTTTTGTGTAACCTCTGAACAAAATTGGTTCCCATTTAATGTACCCACAAAATTCTTTTCTCATTTAATATAAGCTCGAAACAGAAAAATTCCTAAACCTCGTAATAAAAAATAAATTCAGTAACCTGGTAAAATTTAGAATACAGCAGTGCTGCGTCATGGTCCTGTAAGATCATTCAGATTAAAAAGCAAAAATTCTCACCTCGATAAAGTCGGCAAGTTGAAACGTCCCCTTAGAACAATTATACACGACTGTGCTTAAACTGACACACAATATTTTTAGCGCAACGCAATCTGACTTTCAAAAATCCTTACAAAAGAATGGCCCTGACTAACATTAACCTATACCTTTCACAAATCACTTACCTCACCTAAAATCTTCGTTACTCAAGCTACAGCAATACAGCGAGCGCCACTACTGCCAGCTAAATAACAGATTCAAACTACGGAAGGCACTAACTACTGATAGGCATAGTTAGCAACTGAAAGATTTTAATAGAGAACAAACAATGTATTTACCTTAATAATCATAATATATATAGCAGTTCATGCCATCCAGTATAACAAATTTCAGTTTGCACTGTTGTCTGCCATTGTAGTGTTGGGCAGCTGGATGTTAACAGCGCGTAGCGTTGCGCAGTTGGAGGTTATACTGAAATTTGTTATACTGAATGGCATGAACTGCTATATATATTATGATTATTAAGGTAAATACATTGTTTGTTCTCTATTAAAATCTTTCAGTTGCTAACTATGCCTATCAGTAGTTAGTGCCTTCCGTAGTTTGAATCTTTTATTTAGCTGGCAGTAGTGGCGCTCGCTGTATTGCAGTAGTTCGAGTAATGAAGATTTTTGTGAGGTAAGTGATTTGTGAAAGGTATAGTTTAATGTTAGTCAGGGCCATTCTTTTGTAGGGATTTTTGATAGTCAGATTGCGTTGCGCTAAAAACATTGTGTGTCAGTTTAAGCACAGTCGTGTATAATTGTTCTAAGGGGACGTTTCAAAGTATCTGCTCTTACAATAGCTCTTTTCCGGCACAGCTCTGTGCAATGCTGGCCTATATATTTGTTATTTATGAAAGGAAGCAAATGATTTTTCTTTTGCAAAAATCGGAATGATCATGCATTAAAAAAAATTAAATTCTTTAAATTGAAATGAATGCTTGTTAGAAATTAGACAAAGATTATTATTAGGACATTTTTAAAAGATTTACATGTGAGTTTACATAATATTACTAGATATGCGCGAGGCTGCTTTTTTTTACCTTAAAGAATAATACTCAGGCTCGGGCATCGCTGCACCGCGACCGGCCCAGCCAACATGATACACCAGACAGGACTGACTAGCGCAGACAGGCGACTGCTCGCTAGCAACAACTTACTGCTACTGCTACACGGTTCGTACTGCAGTCAACACTGCTCTTTGGTCTCAGATTCTCTTATAGCTTACATATCGCAGGCAGCACATACCTCTTACAATACATTAAATTATCACTGTCACGAACATCCATATGCCGCAAGCTCACTCGTGACCGACTTCGAAAGGGGTCTCGTTACGGATCTCAATTTATCCGCCTGGTCGAATGATGCAGTTTCCAGATGTGTAGGGCATTTCGATGCGGCAATGGCACCATGCTGGACTTCATGACAGTGCAAGGGCGGGTATACACGTCGTCAAAGTACCGTTCGACTACGTTAACCCACTACGATAGGGGATCGCCGTATTTTGCATTTAGCACCTGGTAACTTATTCACACCTGCGCCTGCCATCCGACAACTTTCAGGGGACTGCCTGTGATATTCTGTCATAGCGCAGCATTAGTCGGACACTCGGACACTAACAGCTGCCAGCGCAGCGAGTTACCGTGCCATTTACAGGCTGCCGTTAACACAACAACACAATGGACTGCACTTGGGGTGATGCCGTGACAGGGAAGCATGGACTGCTAATGAGTGGCGGCGCATTGTCTTCCACGATGGTTCACCGTGGCACACTACCACGGATGACAATCGGCGGACAATATGGAAGTGTCATGGGGAGAAGTCCCATCCTTCCAATATTTTGGATAGGAACCGTGGTATTACTCCTGGTGTAATGATGTGGGGAGCCATCGGATGTGGGCCGCGCGGTTAGGGCCCCTTGCCACGGTTCGCTCGGCTCCCCCTTCGGAGGTTCGAGTCTTCCCTTGGGTATGCGTGTGTGTGTTGTCGTTAGCGCAAGTTAGTTTAAGTTAGATTAAGTAGTGTGTAAGCTGAGGGCCGATGACCTCAGCAGTTTGGTCCCATAGAACTTGTGGTGTCACTGCCAGACACCACACTTGCTAGGTGGTAGCCTTTAAATCGGCCGCGGTCCGTTAGTATACGCCGGACCCGCGTGCCGCCACTATCAGTGATTGCAGACCGAGCGCCGAAACTCGGGAGGTCTAGAGAGTCTTCCTAGCACTCGCCCCAGTTGTACAGCCGACTTTGCTAGCGATGGTTCACTGACAAATTACGCTCTCATTTGCCGAGACGACAGTTAGCGTAGCCTTCAGGTACATCATTTGCTACGACCTAGCAAGGCGCCATTACCAGTTACTATTGATGCTGTAAAACATGTACTGTCAAGAGCGATGGTCACCAATTATGGATTAAAGTTAAGTATTCCAGATGCTACGTACCTTTTTTGCTAGTCTCATTTCCTTGTCCTGTTCCAGACTTCACGCCAGCCTGCGTGAGCTTAAACGCGTGCCTTTCGGCTTCCTCATTGTGGGTTGGCTGTCTTGCCAAACCACAACAGAACTTACCACAAACTTCCATTTTTTTTTCCATCGCATATGACTTCCTGTCACAGCTGGTAGTGATTGAGCGAACTCTATCGGCACAACGGTACACCACGGACATCTTTCGTTCTTATTTGTTACGTCTCATGCGACAGTATAATGGTGCTATTTGTGTAGAGGACAATACTTCTGCACACGTGGCACGTGTTTCTAATTAACTGTCTGCATGATGTTGACGTACGCCTGTGGCCAGCAAGATCCCCAGATATGTCTTCGATAAACCAGGTAACCAGCTCGGGCGTCAACTGCGTCCCATTCCGAATATTCACGATATGAACGACCAGTTACTACAGTCGTTGGCCAACTTACCTCAGGGCACGATGCAACGGTTTGATGACACCAGAACCAAATTAGTGCATTCCACAGACCAGAAATGTACAACGTCGTACTGACTAGTTGACCCATGGTGTCAAGTTGGCTGAAATGGCTCTTAACACTATGGGACTTAACTTCTGAGGTCATCAGCCCCTAGAACTTAGAAATACTTAAACCTAACTAACCTAAGGACATCACACACATCCATGCCCGAGGCAGGATTCGAACCTGCGACCGTAGCGGTCGCTCGGTTCCGGACTGTAGCGCCTAGAACCACTCGCCCACTGCGGCCGGCAGTTGTCAAGTTGTTTGTAAATTTGACTCAATTTTCTTACCACTGTAGTAATATCACATTCATTCTCACCTCCTCGATGCTTCAGTTTTTTTATTTGTTTTTTTGTCATGCACAACATTCCACCCAGAAACGTATCATGCACTATGTGATCAAAAGTATCCTGACATCCGCAAAAACATACGTTTTTCTTATTAGGTGCACTGTGCTGCCACCTACTGCCAGGTACTCCATATCAGCGACAACAGTAGTCATTAGACATCATGAGAGATCAGAATGGAGCACTCCGCAAAACTCACGGTCTTCGAACGGGCAGGTGATTGGGTGTCACTTATGTCATACGTCTGTACGCGGGAGTTCCACATTCCTAAACATCCCTAGGTCCACTATTCCTGATGTGATAGTGAAGTGGAAACATGGAGAGAAACGTACAGCGCAAAAGCGTATAGGCCAATCTCGTCTGTTGACTGACATAGACTGCCAACAGTTGATGGTCGTAATGTGTAATACGCAGACATCTATACACACCATCATACAGGTATTCGAAACTATATCTGGGTCCACTGCAAGTATTATGACGGTTACGCGGGAGGTGAGAAAACTTTGATTTCATGGTCGACCGGCTGCTCATAAGCCACACATCACACCGGTAAATACCGAACGACGCCTCGCTTGGTGTAAGGAGCGTAAACATTGGACGATTGAACAGTGGAAAAACGTTGTGTGGGGTGACGAATGACGGTACACAATGCGGCGATCCGATAGCAGGCTGAGGGTTTGGCGAATGCTCGGTGAACATCATCTGCCATCGTGTGTAGCGCCAACAGTAAAATTCGCAGGCGGTGGTGTTTTGATGTGGTTGTGTTTTTATGGAGTGGGCTTGCACCCTTTGTTGTTTTGCGTGGCACTATCACAGTACAGGCCTACATTGATAGTTTAAGCACCTCCTTGATTCCCACTGCTGAAGAGCAATTCGGGGATGGCGACAACACCTTTCAACACGATAGAGCACTTGCTTATAATGCACGGCGTGTGTCGGAGTGGTTACACAACAATAACATCCCTGTAACGGACTGGCCTGCACAGAGTCCTTAGCTGAATGCTATAGAACACCTTTGGGCCTTTGGGACTCACCGACTGACATCGATAACCCTCCTCAGTGCAGCACTCCGTGAAGAATGGGCTGCCATTCCCCAAGAAACCTTCCAGCACCTGATTGAACGTATGCCTATGAGAGTGGAAGCTGTCATCAAGGCTAAAGGTTGGCCAACACCATACTGAATCCCAGCATTACTGATGGAGGGCGCCACGAACTTGTAAGTAATTTTCAGCCAGGTGTCCGGATAGTTTTGATCACATAGTGTCGATAAAGTTTCATTGACACAGTGATATATGAGTAAAACAGGTTTGTATTAACCGGGGACCTAGAAACGACGGAGAGGCTTCGTTCCGGCGTAGCCCTCAGTGGTTCACAACCCCACAACAGGCCCCAGCAGTCCACCCACCTCACCGCCGCCCCACACCGAATCCAGGGTTATTGTGCGGTTCGGCCCCAATGGACAATCCCTCCATCTCCCGGGAACTTCTGACACGAGTCGAGTGCAACCCCAAATGTTTGCACGGTAGAGTAATGATGGTGTACGCGTACCTGGAGACAGTATTTGCGCAGCAATCGCCAACATAGCGTAACTGACGCGGAATCAGGGGAACCAGCCAGCATTTGCCGAGGTAGATGGAAAACCGCCTTAAAAACCATCCACAGGCTGGCCGACACTAATCCGCGGGGAGGATTCGTGGCGGGTACCACCACGTTTTCCCGCTCGGGAAGCAGAGCGTTAGACCATCCGGGAAGCCGGGCGGGCTTAACTATGGTGTACTGATATCTTTCTTCAACTTTGTGAAGAGGAATCACTAATAATCATGAAGGTAAATCGAATCAAAGTGATTCTTGTTGCAGACCACTCTTCAGGAAGATGTGTTTACTCTTGTGAGCCTTATTCCCAGTCTCAGTGTATCTGTGTTTGCCATACATGTACGTTCACACGTCTCTCTTGACATGTGGGCGTACGTGAGTCCACTCAAACCTACAACAGAACCACTCGTGCTTTCCCAGTTTTCAAGATAACTGCCTTCCTAACAACAACAGTCTCTGAAAGCCGTATAATTTTGAGACAAAGACGAAATGGCAGAAACAAGCCCATGTGCTCGTGATACGTAAGCCCTTCGTTGCTAGGGGCGTGTGTTCACGTCCTACTACGCTGTTTCTCAGATGCTGTGGACATGTACACGCTGACCGCTTGGATTTTCGTACGGTGCTAAGGACGTCTGAATGCTTCCTGAGCCGCCGACCTGTCACCGCAGTTCCTCCCACAACTCGGTGAATAAAAATGTGTCGTGTGTTTATCAGACGGCCATTTTGTGTTGCCATTTCCAGAAAACCTCGTTTCGGTATCTTGGGTATCTCGAATAGTTCATGAGATCATGCAGCTGTTACCGAGCGAGGTGGCGCAGTGGTTAGCACACTGGACTCGCATTCGGGAGGACGACGGTTCAATCCCGTCTCCAGCCATTCTGATTTAGGTTTTCCGTGATTTCCCTAAATCGTTTGAGGCAAATGCCGGGATGGTTCCTTTGAAAGGGCACGGCCGATGTCCTTCCCAATCCTTTCCTAACCCGAGCTTGCGCTCCGTCTCTAATGACCTCGTTGTCGACGGGACGTTAAACACTAACAACCACCACCGCAGCTGTTATGATCGCATGATTCGCGACTCGTAAGTTTGTGAATGGCCGCATACCGCGTGCGTCCCTCTTTCGGATACGAGACCCAATAACTGGAGAATGAAATGAAATATCTTTCTGCTCTCAATTTTAAATAAAATCTCGACATATCATCTACATTTCACTCGTTGTGGCGTGTAAGCTAAAATCAACCATACACAAATTTTACGCAAAATCTTGAAATTTCGCGCAAATTTTCCTCTAATTTAATGCAGCACAGCAACTATGACATATAATGGAAATAAATTCAATCCTTTTCAAGCGAAGACATCAGAAAGTAAGATTTGACAAAATTTATTTTTTTCACCTACTTGCTTTCGAAAAATAGGCTGATAATTATTTCATATCGACCAGAACGTCCATCTCTTACCCCAGGCAATGTTTTAGTTAACTGTTTGATGCAGCACAGTAAGTATGATGGTTAACGATAATAAATTCAGTTCTTTATCGAGTTTGGATGCCAGACTGTGTAATGTGCCATAACGAAATGTTTTTCACCTAATAGTTTTAGAAACATCGGACGATAAGTATTTCATTTATAACAGAACGCCGTCTCTCAGCAACAGCGTTTGGCAAGCGGTACAGACATAAAAAAAAAGCCTCAGCCCGTAATGCAAATACTTCGTCTGTAGCTACCAAGGGGTTAATACCTTTTGCTTAATGTGTGTGTGTGCATGGTGCAATAGATAAGGATAGTAGACAATACAGTGCTTAATAGCTGTTCTCGTGATTTCAGATTAAGACCTTACTCAGTTGGGCCCCTGCTAGCGAAAAAACATGTAAAAAGGTTAGCCCTGAGACGTCAGATTCCAACTACTGGAGAATAGTATCCCGGTCTAATTTTTCAGTTCTAGATATCTACCACGTCTAAAATGAACATTACTCCAGAAGTTATTCAAGATTCGATGAGATCTCTGGAAAATTATGTAACGCTTGACTGAAGATCACTTAACGTTTACCGAGCGGGGTGGCGCAGTGGTTAGACACTGGACTCGCATTCGGGAGGACGACGGTTCAATCCTGCGTCCGGCCATCCTGATTTAGGTTTTCCGTGATTTCCCTAAATCGCTCCAGGCAAATGCCGGGATGGTTCCTCTGAAAGGGCACGGCCGACTTCCTTCCCAATCCTTCCCTAATCCGATGAGACCGATGACCACGCTGTCTGGTCTCCTTCACCAAAACCAACCAACCAACCACTTAACGTTTATTTCTCTGGGAAAGGAAACACTATTTTCATGCTAAACGTTTACATTCAGTTGAATATGCGATTATATATATATATTTCTGTACACAGAGGATAACATTTTTTCTGTTTACCCTGATGTCAGTCAAATCCCACTGAGCCGCGAAACTCAGCTTCCTTTGAATTCCCAGTGTCTGTCTGTCTTTTCTTTGTTCGCTTCTGAGATTCTGGTGTTCGGGTGGAGGCGCTGAGCTCGCGATGGCAGCTCGATTTCAGCTACGGAGGCCGCGAGAGGGCACGATCGGCAGTACGGCGGTCGGTGTGATCGATGATCGCGGGTTGTGGAGCAGTTCTGGCGGGATGGAAGTGGCTGCATGAGCTAGGACGTGGCCGCCAGAACGGACAGGAGGAGGCCCAACAGCTTTCCAGAACGAGAGACGCAGGTGTTTACGTCCACCTGGAGGGGATCACCGTCCGATCCGGTCGTTTTTCCACTACTTACAGGGGAACCTCCCCATCGCACCCCCCTCAGATTTAGTTATAAGTTGGCACAGTGGATAGGCCTTGAAAAACTGAACACAGATTAATCGAGAAAACAGGAAGAAGTTGTGTGCCACTATGAAAAAATAAACAAAATATACAAACTGAGTAGTCTATGAGCAAGACAGACATCAAGGGTAATGTGAGCTCAGGAGCGCCGTGGTCCCGAGGTTAGCGTGAGCAGCTACGGAACGAGGGGTCCTTGGTTCAAGTCTTCCCTCGAGTGAAAAGTTTAATTTTTTATTTTCAGTTTATGTGAAAAACTCGCATGTTTTCATCACTTTTTTGGGAGTCATTATCACATCCACAAGAAAACCTAAATCGTGCAAGGTAGAAGAATCTTTTTACCCATTCGCCAAGTGTACAAGTTAGGTGGGTCGACAACATATTCCTCTCATGTGACGCACATGCCGTCACCAGTGCCGTATAGAATATATCAGACGTGTTTTCCTGTGGAGGAATCGGTTAACCTATGACCTTGCGATCAAATGTTTTCGGTTCCCATTGGAGAGGCACGTCCTTTCGTCTACTAATCGTACGGTTTTGCGGTGCGGTCGCAAAACACAGACACTAAACTTATTACAGTGAACAGAGATGTCAATGAACGAAAGGACAGATCATAACTTTGCGAAAAGAAAGGAAGTAAACTATTCACGCGAGGGAAGACTTGTACCAAGGACCGCTCGTTCCGCAGCTGCTCACGCTAACCACGGGACCACGGCGCTCCTTAGCTCACATTCTCCTTGATTTATCCTATCCTGCGCATGGGCTACTCAGTTTGTATATTTTGCTAAAATTTTTCATAGTTCCACACAACTTCTTCCTGTATCCTCGATTGTTCTGTGTTCAGTTTCTCAAGGCCTATCCACTGTGCCAACTTATAACTAAATCTGAGGGGGGTGCGATGGCGATGTTCCCTTGTTAGTGATCTGCTTGAACTTCTGTTATTTGGTGTAGTGGGAGTAGTGCTGTGGTTCCATACACAAATTTTGAGCCTGTTTACAAAAGTCCGAATGACGGCTTAGCTGTTTGCTTACGTGGATTCCCAAAAAAATGAACCTTGATAGTGTCACCCCGAAAAGTGTACGTTTGAAAAACGAATTATAATTACGTAACTGACATTAGTCTGAAACACAACTGTCAGAATTAGTCTGAAACACAACTGTCAGAATGGGAATAGCATGTGAACGTGTATTTTATCTCGTCTCTTATGCACTTTGCCCTGTACTCAGCTTTTCTGACTGCGAGAAAGTAAATTTAATTTAGCTGCGAGAGTATAAACTGTCAGTAACTCTAAAACAATTCAAAACTGCACGAATTTACGTAACACAAAAACTGAATCTGATGCAACACTATTGCTTTGAAATTGGCCCTAGTAATAAAACAATACTTGATCAATTTGAAAATTGTTACGGCGTACAGTCAAGCGCAGGCACGCCAGTCACCAACGACAGGGAAGAGAAGGCAGTGAGAAAAAGAATCGCACGCTGATCGCCGCCCCCTCCAGGACTACAACGTGACAGCCGCGGCCCCTGTGTGAGGGGGACGTAAGTGCCGTGACTGACTAGTGACGCCACAAGCCAACAGCAGCTTCGAGATTACCGACTTGGATACTGTACTGCATCTGTTGTTGTTGTTTTTTTTGGGGAAGGAAACCAGACAGCGAGGTCATCGGTCTCATCGTTTTAGGGAAGGACGGGGAAGGAAGTCAGTCGTGCCATTTCAAAGGAACCATCCCGGCATTTGCCTGGAGTGATTTAGGGAAATCACGGAAAACCTAAATCATGATGGCCGGACGCGGCGGGATGAACCGTCGTCCTCCCGAATGCGAGTCCAGTGTGTACTGTATCTCCTGAGGTGATCATGAACTTGAAGTGTGCAAACGCCATGTATCGATAATTGTTGTATGAATAGCTGGTGAAGCATGACAGCCAGTAAACAAATGCATTCTATAGAATTCCATGGACATTCAACATTCTGTGTCTGAACTCTCTATTATTTTATAGTCTTCTTCTGTTACTGGACTCGAAGAGAAAAGAGCGACTGTCTGAAGTTCATCTTCAATACCAGTTCAGGGAAGACTTTTGTCAGTTAGAGATTATTGGTCACTGCAAACACTGACTATTTCGTATGTCGCCCTTGGCTTGGGGCACATTTGTGTGGATGCCAAATTTAAGTACTGTTTTTGATTAATTGTAATAAAACTCATTAATACGGATTGTTTGATTGTTTGTCTAGCGAAGTGTGTATGCAGGCTCCCTAGACACTACAAGATTGACGATTAGGCTGGACAAAACAAAAATAATGGTCCCCGTGCTTAATGAGAGCTATCCCTGAAACAATAAAATCTCTTACCTTGGTTTGCGCAATGGTAACGCTCTCGAACTGCTCTCTGTCAGTACTTTAAACTGTACTGTCAGCAAACAGCTATTGTTCATAGCTGTTGATTAGCATACATTTAAATTAAATCGAATATGACGGAGACTATAACTTCTTGAGGAAAGTAGTTAATCAAAAGTGACATGGATCGGGACACTGATATTGACTTCGGGTAAGTACAAATATGGCACTAACTTTAAACTTTTATTTTGACTCTTCGAAAATTAAATATGCTCACAATTAACGCTCTCAATAAAATGATTATACCATAACAATTACCTTTACAAAAACATTCGGTGTGAGTGCTACACATTTTCTCAGTCATCACTTATGAACACGCGCACTGCATTGGTAACCAAACAACTTTATTTACATTAATTATTTCCAACTTCCACTGGGACTCCTTTTACAGTTAGGAAACATCATAGTACCTTGCAAACAAAAAACATTACTGCCCGTGGCGCGTATGTATATATCAAGCACAATACACAGATACAACACGTCTTTATACTTGTGAGTCCTCCATACATCTTCCGTTCTAAATTTTTTCTTACGAATTACCAATAACAGCGACCACTGTGTAGCAGGACGCTACTACACAATCGATAGTAAATTTGGCCTTCTCTGGTTCAATATACTATTTTCTTACAAAAACTGAATGAATTTACCCTGTGTATACATAGCTTTCACAACCCTGCTGCCTTCTTCTGTAGATTTTGGCAGCGTTGTTATGGCAATTGGTCATAATAACACAACAAATTTTTAACATTACTTAAGAACAGGCCGATAAAAGTTCGAGAATGTAGCATAAAATAGATAATTAATAGAGCAATAAAATCTTTGTCCACATCTGGCTCTTTGGATAGCATAAAAGTATTACGGTTAATTTGCGAAGCATTTTCTTTAACCATCTAACATTTGTGATTAGGAATCATGAAGATACAAATAGTCAGATATTGTAGTGCTCATGTGCGCTATGAAACTTTAAAATGTAGCCTAAGATCTAAGTAAAACGCAATAGCATGAGCAACTCGCTCTTTAGAATATACACAGGAATTAAAACAACCTTTCTTTCAGGAGTGCAACTTCTGCAAGGTTCGCAGGAGAGCTTCTGTAAAGTATGGAACGTAGAAGACACGGTACTGGCAGAAGTAAGGCTGTGGGGATTGGGTGTGAGTCGTACTTGGGTAGCTCAGATGGTGGAGCACTTTCCCACGAAAGGCAAAGGTCCCGAGTTCGAGTCTCGGTGCGGCACACAGTTTTAATATGCCAGCCTTAGTTATACATACAATATAGAATTATAGAAAAACATTACTAAGTATTTACAAACTTGTTAAGAAATGTAGTGGCTATGTGCACTGGTATGTGGGATTGAGTGTCCGTTTATAACGTTCATTTGCATAGCTATGACTACTCATAGGAATTGTTTCACAAAGAATGGTGTAGCTACACCAAGAGTATAAAATATAAAGAGTGAAAAAGGCAAGGATAAAGTAATGGTTGGGTAAGATTACAGTCTGAATGGTCTGAAAATCGAGGATCCATAGACATGGGTTCATATTTCTTCGAAACGAGGGTTATATTTTTAAGTTATATTATTTTAAATATGTTTTTGAACATCGCTAGGTATGTCAGAGTACTGAGATTTGGCACTGAGCACACTCAATTGTGGCAGCGGTAGAAATGATACCCAATAACAACTCAGCCAATTACATATTAAGGGCTGCCTAGTACAGTCGTGAGTACAATGAATAGTGTCATTACAGCTCTTTCATTTGTAGTGTACTATCGTCGATATCAGTAAGCTTGCATATATAATTTTGTTGTTTCAAACAAGTAAGCAACTGTGTGTTTCATCACAATCTCAGAGGATAAGGTAGAGAAGGACAGTAGCATAAAGAGAAAACGGGACATAAAGAGGCATTAAATGCTTTTAAGTTGATAGTGGATATTAATACAAAATCCTAAACTTATGCAGGTAACAACTGCACTATTTATGGCAGCGCCTTCAATATATAAGTGAGAAATTTTGCTCATAACTCTTTATCTGACAATAAGGCGCACATAGTGTTTCAGACTCATTGTTGAGCTATTCTAGTAGTAAGCTACTGATAAGTAAATTTACTTGTAGTGAATGTCTCCAGAACAGCAGTGATTACATACACAATAACAGTGGCTGTGCCAGTAAGTAGACTTTAAAAATTAGTGTATACAGGCAATAATTCTAGAAAGCAGTACATGAAGATTCACAGTAATAAATGATAAAATACATAGTTCATAATTAGTTAGTCTATATGCAGTCAGAGATCATAACAGAGATTAGTATAGTAGAATATCTTTACAGTAAACGAGATTTGAAAATGGTACTTGTTGCAAATATTGACTGTACATAAATAATAGACCTCTTACAGAAAAGTAAAAATAAAATACTAGCAGATGTAAGGATTGCACATAACTACAGGTAAAAGTGGGAATAAGGCAAATGAAAGTGCAATTTTGCGGCAAAATAAAATCATTATCATCCATAGTCGTCAAACTGGCCAGTAAAAATAAATCAAGATAAAAATGTGTGATCACAAGACCATTCTGAGCACAGATATGAAAATCTTAAAGAAATCAGGATGCCTTAACAACTAAAAGCATATACTAGAAGCATAGATCGCAATTCATACAAAAGGAAAAAAGTGGGGGATTAGAAATGGCTTGTTGTGCCAGTGAAGCACGAGGAAATTATCATGCTGGAATTGTTCATGGCATAGTTAATACAAACAAAAATATATCAGCAGGTGATAAATGTCAGTGTACATATAATGTAAAAGCTTCATTCCTTAAGAAAAATGCACTTCATCAAGTGGAACATGCGTGACTACTCTACTATTCAAAAGCAAATCATATCATTGTAATACAAGAGTAATATATGTTGTGTACCAAGTACTGTCATGTTCATGTAAATTAATTAAAAACAGTATCTGTACCTCCATTAATCCAATATTGTGTGTTCATTAACTTCAAATTATCATAGAACATTTGTCATTATAACAATATGACTTCTGTCTCATCACTTTCCTTTACCCTGTCATTCACATATAATGATTATCATTATGACTAGAACAACATTGGATCTCCATTATTATCACTTTATAAAATATTGCCATAATCGGATTGAAACTTATATCTAGCATACACCGAAAAACCATTAGTATATGTCAGTCTTTGTATTAACACTCATGTAACATGCTGAAAAAGAATTTATTAGTGACAGCACAGAAATAATTTTGTAGTATACGAATGTTACCCTTAAGTATTTCATAAAAGGCACAACAACAAAATTTGTTTGTATATGACGAATGATGACCTTTTCGAACTTGTCTCTTTCATATTTTATTGAGGTCTTGCATATCCTCGATGCTTCAAAATGTGCATATGTTCTCTTCCTTTTTTTTTACTTTATGTGATAACAACTTGTTCTAAAATAGTGAATGAGTGTGATGAGTAAATAGTAATTACAGTATACAGTAAACATGTGAAATCTTGTCTCCACCTAAAAGGTAACTATCTGTAAAAACGTAGTAGTGCATAAAATGATACTATGTCAAAAGAAAAATAAATAATACTTACTACAGAGTGAAGATACAAGTGCTAAAACTAGAGAAAATGCAAAACGAACTAATATGTCGCATTGTGACAGTGTAGTATCATATATTGTCTCAATCAGGAAAAAAATTGTTTCAGTCAATGAAATATTTTCATTGCTGATGTGATAGTTCCCTCATGACTTTTTGATACGCAAAGTTTCTACATGAACAACATTTGGATGTGGAATTTGTGTCATTCTGTATGGACTACTCCACAGCAGTTCGAACTTGTTGCACCTATTTTCAGGTTTGTTGGAAAGATGATGAGTATGTGCTAACGCCTTTTGACCAATTTTAAATTTGCAGAGATGATTAACTTGTTTCTATAGTTTCTTTCTTCATTTAGCTGCAAGATTAGTATTGTTGACTGTAATGTCGATGACCTCATCGTGATGTAATCGTCTTGAAGCTGGAAATGCTACTTATGCCTCAATTTTGTTTGGTGGTTCAACATTCTTCAATAACATGTACAGAGACAACAATGTAAAATCATTTGGAATGTAGCTAATAATTTCTTGATATGTGTAGATACGTTTATCCCAATCGGTGTGTTTATTATTACAGAATAGACTACAAAACATATTAATTTCTTTGATAATGTGTTCATATGGACGTGATGAAGCATGGTAACTGGATACATATAGAGGTGTGATCTTCCTAGCTTTCAGAGTACGTGTCCGTACAGCTGATCAGAATTGTGGTCCACTGTCAGAAATAACTTCTTGTGCATGACGAGCAGTCGGTAATAAATGTTTCGTAAAAGCTGCTGCAACAGTTTTGGCTGTAGCTTTACGTAAAGGTGTGAATGGTATAAATTTAGAAATTGGTTCTACTGCTACGAAACTGTAAGAAAATCCTCTTTTGCTTCTGGGATCTAATCCATAGATCTCCACGGCGGCCAAGTGACGTAATTTAATTGGTGTAATGGGATATAATAGAGAGAGAGAAGTCGTCGATGATTTCGCTAGCTGACAAAGCTTGCATGTTGCTAGTACACGTCGCATTTGTTTTTTCATATTCGCAATGTAACAATTTTGTTTGAGAACGAGGAAACACTTTCGAGAACCATAACGTGGGTAATTTGAGGGCGTGAAGCTAATTTGTTGACTAAATCTTCAGGTATACATGAGACCCAATCCTCACTGTGTGGATGTGTACGTCGAAAGTGAATGTTGTTACATAATGAGTAGTGACATCTGATTCTTGAAACATGTACGTTTGAAATATGACTGAAATTACGTAACTGACAGTAGTCTGAAACATAACCGTTAGAATGGGAATGGCATGTCAATGTGTATTTTACCTAGTCGCTTACGCGCTTTGCCCTATACTGAACTTTTCTGACTGCGAGAATGTAAATTTACTTGAGCTGTGGGAATGTAAACTGTCAATAGCTTTAAATCAAAGAAAAAACTCAAAAATTTAATTAATACAGAAAATAAATCTGATGCAACAGTACTGATTTGGAATGGTAACCAAACAAAATTTTATCAATCGGAAAATAACTGTCCCTGTGCTTACTGAATGCTATCCCTGAAATAATAAAATTTCTTACCTTTATTTATACAATGCTAACGCTCTTCCCACTAATCTCTGTCAGTGCTTAAAATTGTATTGTTAGCAAACACCTATTCAGCCCAGCTGTTGCTTAGCATACATTTTAACTAAGTCGAATTTATGATGAGACAATAGCTACTCGAGAAAAATAGTTAATCAAAAAGGACATGGATCTGGAAACTGATATTGACTTCGGGTAAGTAACAAAATGGCACTAACTTTAAGACTTGTGTTTTGACTCTTCGAAAATTAATAATGCTCACAATTAACTCACTCAGTAAACTGGTTATACGTTAATTAGCTTTAGAAAGTCATTGGATGCGTGGTCTATATATCGTCTCAATCATCACTTATGAATTAGTAACAAAACAACTTTATTTATCTTAATTATTTCCACCTTCTGTTGAGATTCTGGTTAGAGTTAACAAACATCTTTGTATCTTGTAAATAAAAATCATTACTGCCCGTAGCGAGTAAGTATATATCCAGAACACAACAGATGCAACACGTCTTTACTCTTGAGAATCCTCCATACATCTCTCGATCTAAAGTTACTCTAACAAATTACGCATAATACCTTGAATCAGCGATGGCTGTTGAGCATCGACTACGCAATCGGTATTACATTTGGCCAACTCAGGTAAAATACATTATTTTGTTGCAAAACTTGAATTAATTTACCCTGCGTGTCTTTGAACCTTGGAGGCAGTTGCTTCGTATTTATTCCATTAATCTGAAGCCTCACCCGGTGTTGTATTCCACATATTACCTGACATCTTCGAGGTAATAGGTGTGTATCCTTAAACTCCACGCTAGAATTGTCCAAGTTGTACCCTAGGCAAATTAGTAAGAAGATCAGCAAATGGTGGGAAAACTTTACACAGTTTTGCAACTTCGAGAAAATAATAATATTGGGTGTAGTAATAAGAAACAGAAAAGTTCCTCTTCGCAGAGGGGGAGGGGGGTGCGTCCCCCTTTTTCTCCCTCCAAAGGTCAATTTGTACAATATTTTTAATTTATACTCAAAAGGCTCATTTTTGTCTGGACTGAGAAATTAATAATGCTGAACCCTACTACGTGTTATATTTGTGGTAAATCTGTTTCGGAAGAAGAGACATCAGTAGTGACGAAGGGCCTGAAAACTCTGATACGGGTCTAATGGGACGTACGAATGGGGTTCATAATCGTTTATAGAACGCTGGACTGATTGAAATGCATAAGGTATGTCGACGTCAATATACTAAGCAATGTAATGTAAGGAAATTTATTAATCAGAATGTTGCACAAGCAGATGATAAAAGTAATAGTTTGAGATCCTCTTCCTCTTTTCCATTCAATTTCAAAAAAGACTGTTTCATCTGTGCTGAAAAGAGTGTCACAGAGGCAGAAACAGAAAAAGCCACTCCACAAACGCCATGTAGTGTTTGAAGTTGGCTCTTTAAGTGAGAAACATATGTTGCTTGAGAAAGCAGAGAAACGAAGTGATGATATCGGTAGAAATGTTGCCGAACACATTAACAGTGTTTTGTGTTTAGATTACTGTGCTAAACTAGTGTCGAACCCCTCCTCTGTTCGAGAAAGATGCCACCCTCTAGATACCAACTTTTTATGCCGCTTTTCAAGTAAATTAGCAAAACAGTTCAGTTATGGTTACAGCAACACACTACTTTTGTTTATAAGGAGCGACTGTATGCATTAGGAACAGGATTAGTAGCCTCTCAGGAAGTAAACTGCTACAAAGCTGTGTCTGTTGGTGAAGAAGCTCTTCGAACAATAGTTACTGTCTCGCCAAAATTTGGTTCAATGAAGCTTAAGCGATCGAAAATGGTAAGGACAATGTGTATGTCAACCGTTAGGCTTGAAAAAAATTCAAGTGAAGTACATACAGTGCATTTATTTCAGAGAATTCTGTCCATGTTTCATTCATCTGATGATTTAAAGGATTGCTTCACGTACGAATTATCGAGTGTCCCAATGTCTCTGTCTGACAGCAGTAGATTGATGAGGAAAACAAAAAGGTCGTCGCTGGACAATCTTTTCATTCAAGTACCTGAAAAGAATATTGATAATAATGAATCAAAGTCCTTTGTTATAGATGGAGCGTGTCTTATCTACCATGTCGTTTGACCCGAGAATGGAACCTTTGGTGACATTTATAAAACCTTAATAGCCTATACTCAGAGACATTACAAAGATGATCTTACTATTGTATTTGACGGATACTCAGAAAGTTCTCTGAACTATTGAATGCCAAAGGCAAACGGCGCAGCGGATCTCACGAGCCAATTTCTGTAATGACGAGACGTTATGTGCTGAATCACAGCCCGCCTTTCTTAGCAACCTCAGCAAAAACGGAATTTTATTACACAACTTGCACAAAAACTAGACAGTTTTTGGTACTGAAACCAGGATTGCGGATGATGAAGCAGATGTTGAAATTGCTGCAAAAGCAATAAGTACCTCATAATTTTACTAGCAAGTGATTATAGTGAGTCAAAATTTAGGTCTTCTTGTACTACTTATCGCTCTTTCTCCAGACGACACAGACATAATCCTGATGAAGGAAGGTAAAGGTATCATCAGAACAAGGTGTTACAGCTCTAAAGATATAAGTAACTCCTCACTCATTCACGAATGCAAGAATTCAGTACCGTTTCTTCGTGCAGTAAGTGGTTGCGGCAACACTTTAGCCTTTTTTGGGGAAGGAAAGCTGCAAGCTTTCTTACTATTGAACCGGTATCCCCAGCTTCATAATATTCCACGGATGTTCAACGATCCTGATTCCTCTCCTGATACCATTGCAACACCAGGAGAGAAACTTATACTCTCTCTCTCCCTCTCTACACAATAACAGTAGGGTGTCCTGATGATGACAACTTAAATGCCATTCGATTTAAATCTTTTAATGTGCTTATGGGTCTGGCAAACAATGCTATCATACTCTCTCGTTTATCACGAATCACTAAAGAAGGACGCCTCCACTCTTACGAGTTCACTTGCGAGTCCACCTATGGATAGGGAACAACTTGGATCCCCGAAACTGGGGCAGGAGGGAATCACATTGCCACGTGTCCCTGATTCACATGAAACGACAACCTACTCCAGAGAAAGTACTGGTACTGATTTCATGCGGCTGCACTCAAGGCTGAGGAAGAAAGTGCGGATGTGTGGCGGCTGACCAACATTGCACCACAATGTGCAAAAACTGTCGTGCACAATGCTGCACTAATGTGCCTCACAGGGATTTGCAGAAGATTTGGATGATGGTTTTATGTAAAAAATTGCAACAATTTATTTGTCTACATGCTGTACATAAGATTGTAAATGTATCACAAAAAAGTAATTGTTGATTAGTTTCACAGTAAATCTTAATTTTCTTTAAAACTGATTTTCATTCCAATAATTTAGGTTGCATAATTCTAATATAAAGGACTATAAATCAAAATGAATCTGTATAAATAAAATACTGTTTCGAAACAGATTTCACTTTTTTACCTTCAAATTTTAGCACTAATTATCTTGTTCAAATATGCATTTGACCTTCTCTGAGTAGAATTTAAGCAGAAATGCTTTCTGTCATACAGGTAACTTCATTAAATGAACAGTTTTTCGTAAAGTTTTAAAACAGGAAAATAAATTATATTAAGGGTTGGAGGAGGGGGATGCTCCCCCGATAGGGGAGGAAACTTTTTTGTTATCTACTTCTACATCCCCTTACAGTGTATTCTCAAACTTTCAAAACTTTACAAATTTTCCGCCCATTTTTCCTAATTAGCCTGGATTCTTGCTGTCTTCTCCTGAGTTGACCTAAGTTAGGCGGCTTTCTGCTTTTACCTTTCATCTGTTAGCCACCTCTTTGAAGGTTCTGGTTGTCCGTAACGTCTCTCTTGGGTTTGGTTCGTTACGGCCGCGTGGGGGTTACGGGCCTTTGTTCTACCTCTTGCCTTTTGAGCCCCTGGTAGCTCTGTGCTTCCATATTGACTCTGGTTTCACAAAGGCATTGTCCTGTTTCGGAAAGGACTAAAATTTATTAAAGCTACTTCTGAACAAGAGATATGGAATCGACTATTAACACACACCATATTGTGTTCCAATTTGGCTTGCTTGAGGGCCACACACTGCCGAATTCGACGCTGGTCAGATGGGGTGGAATGGAGGTCGGACCTTTGACCACCGAGGGACGACGGTTCTGCAAACGGATCACCGAATCAACGGCTACATAAAGTAAGTTATACGCATTTGCAGAGCTGAGTTGAAAGCACATTTTGGAGGCTGTTTCTCAAATGGCTGATTTTTCTTTCCTCAAATAGATACTGATTTAAGAATATGAAGTGTTGAGTGATATTGACGAGGGATTTCAGATCGATTCTTTATTCTGGATTTCCGGAAGGCTTTTGACACTGTATCACACAAGTGGCTCGTAGTGCAATTGCGTGCTTATGGAATATTGTTTCAGTTGTGTGACTGGATTTGTGATTTCATGTCAGAGAGCTCACAGTTCGCAGTAATTGACGGCAAGTCATCGAGTAAAACAGAAGTGATTTCTTGCTTTCCCCAAGGAGGTTTTGTAGGCCCTTTGCTGTTCCTTATCTATATAAACGATTTGGGAGACAATCTGAGCCGCCGCCTTCAGTTTTTCTCAGATGACGCTGTCGTTTATCGACTAATGAAGTCATCAGAAGATCGATACAAACTGCAAAACGATTTAGAAAAGATATCTGAATGGTGCGAAAAGTGACAGTTGACCTTAAATTGCGAAAAGTGTGAGGTCATCCACATGAGTGCTAATAGGAACTCGTTCAACGTCGGTTACACGATAAATCAGTGTAATCTAATAGCCGTAAATCCATCTAAATACGAAGGTATTACAATTACGAACAACGTAAATTGGAAGGAACACATAGAAAATGTTGTGGGGAAGGCTAACCAAAGACAGCGTTTTATTGGCATGACACTTAGAAAATGTAACAGACCAACAGCCTACATTTCGCTTGTCCGTCCTCTTATAGGATACTGCTGCGCGTAGTGGGATCCTGATGGAGTACATCGAAAAAGTTCAAAGAAAAGTAGCACGTTTTGTATTATCGCGAAATATGGGAGAAAGTGTCACAGAAATGAAACAGGATTTGGCAGGACATCATTAAAAGAAAGGCGTTTTCGTTGCGTCGGAATCTTCTCACGAAATTCTAATCAGCAACTTTCTCCTCCGAATGTGAAAATATTTTGTTGACACCGACCTACATAGCAAGGAACGATCGCCACGATAAAATAAGGGACATTAGAGCTCGTACGGAGAGACATAGCTGTTCATTCTTTCCGAGCGCTAAACGAGATTATAATAATAGAGAATTGTGAAGGTGGTTCGATGAACCCTCTGCCAGGCACTTACATGTGATTTGCAGAATATCAATGTAGATGTAGATGTAAAAGATTTTATTAAGTCCGTTGTACTCACCGAGACTTTAATATTTTAAAAGCGACCGACAGGCATTCCGAAAGGTGGGTTAAAAAGCACATTTTTGGAGTGTCTCTGAAATGGTTGTTTTCTTGAATGGCTAACATCTTCTTTTTAAAAAAAAATTCCTGTTGCTTGTTTGACTGAGAGCAAATGTGAGATTTTGTTAAACATTGTGCACTCATTGGGAGTTTAATATCTTACACAGTTTGATACATTTTTGCAAAGTTTAGTTGAAAGCACATATTTGGGACGTCTGTTAGTATTGTTTTCTTAAATTGTTAACACCTCTTTTAAGAATTGGATATTATTAAGTCTTCCTCAAGCACTTGAGTAGGCCTGTAGTTTATGCAACGCGTGTTTCTATTTGAATCCTGTTAGCTTTGTTATTATATTTCGTGAAACACCAGATATGTATTCGTAATATAATTTTTTGGTCCTTTTTCTAATAAAGAATGTAAACTGTAGGGTGAAAGATGTTGGTAGGTAACGCACTGCCACTATATACCGTTGAGTTGGCCTGTTTAGCGCAGAACACTGATATTCTTGGCGGCAGTCCTCCCATTCTTAAGCAAATTTATCGCCTTCAGACACAACTATAGCATTAGAAAATCGGGTAAGTGATCTTCGCCATCTTAAACCTGGTTCCAACCAAGCCCAAGTTATCGAACAACTGCAGGGTCAGGTTACTAAATTGCAAGGTGTTGTAAATCAGCTTGCTTAAGAGGATGTAGCAAGATCGTGTGGGCACCACGCTTCTGACACCAAAGTTGGTTTGAATAATCCTGATCAGGTGCTTACTTGGCCTCAGTTTTTGCTATGAGTAGTTTCGGCACACCACATTGTATGGCAATTTTATTGAGGGAAATTCGTAAGTTGTCCACTGAATCCGTGATTTACATTGAGCCACTTTTATGGCTTTCTGTTAAACCTGAGAGTTGTGCTGACGCGTTGAATTTGCCTCAGGATCAGGTTCTTCAGTTATTGTACCCACTAACTAAATGTGCTAACATTTTGCGCAAGGGTAAGGGGCTGAAGGAGTTACGTCAGTGGGTGATCGGTTTCAAAATGCCTCCCATTTGAATCATCATCATCATCATCATCATCATTTAAGACTGATTATGCCTTTCAGCGTTCAGTCTGGAGCATAAGCCCCCTTATACAGTTCCTCCATGATCCCCTATTCAGTGCTAACATTGGTGCCTCTTCTGATGTTAAACCTATTACTTCAAAATCATTCTTAACCGAATCCAGGTACCTTCTCCTCGGTCTGCCCCGACTCCTCCTACCCTCTACTGCTGAATACATGAGTCTCTTGGATAACCTTGCTTCTCCCATGCGTGTAACATGACCCCACCATCTAAGCCTGTTCGCCCTGACTGCTACATCTATAGAGTTCATTCCCAGTTTTCCTTTGATTTCCTCATTGTGGACACCCTCCTGCCATTGTTCCCATCTACTAGTACCTGCAATCATCCTAGCTACTTTCATATCCGTAACCTCAACCTTGTTGATAAGGTAACCTGAATCCACCCAGCTTTCGCTCCCATACAACAAAGTTGGTCGAAAGATTGAACGGTGCACAGATAACTTAATCTTGGTACTGACTTCCTTCTTGCAGAAGAGAGTAGATCGTAGCTGAGCGCTCGCTGCATTGGCTTTGCTACACCTCGCTTCCAGTTCTTTCACCATGTTGCCATCCTGTGAGAACATGCATCCTAAGTACTTGAAACCGTCCACCTGTTCTAAATTTGTTCCTCCTATTTGGCACTCAATCCGTTTATATTTCTTTCCCACTGACATTACTTTTGTTTTGGAGATGCTAATCTTCATACCATAGTCCTTGCATTTCTAATCTAGCTCTGAAATATTACTTTGCAAACTTTCAATCGAATCTGCCATCACAACTAAGTCATCCGCATATGCAAGACTGCTTATTTTGTGTTCACATATCTTAATCTCACCCAACCAGTCTATTGTTTTCAACATATGATCCATAAATAATATGAACAACAGTGGAGATAGGTTGCAGCCTTGTCTTACCCCTGAAACTACTCTGAACCATGAACTCAATTTACCGTCAGCTCTAACTGCTGCCTGACTATCCATGTAAAGACCTTTAATTGCTTGCAAAAGTTTGCCTGTTATTCCATAATCTTGTAGAATAGACAATAACTTCCTCCTAGGAACCCGGTCATATGCCTTTTCTAGATCTATAAAGCATAGATACAATTCCCTGTTCCACTCATAACACTTCTCCATTATTTGCCGTAAGCTAAAGATCTGGTCCTGACAACCTCTATGAGGCCTAAACCCACACTGATTTTCATCCAATTGGTCCTCAACTAATACTCGCACTTTCCTTTCAACAATACCTGAGAAGATTTTACCCACAACGCTGATTAAAGAGATACCTCTGTAGTTGTTACAATCTTTTCTGTTTCCATGTTTAAAGATTGGTGTGATTATTGCTTTTGTCCAGTTTGATGGAACCTGTCCCAACTCCCAGTCCATTTCAATTATCCTGTGTAGCCATTTAAGACCTGACATTCCACTGTATTTGATAAGTTCCGACTTAATGTCATCCACCCCAGCCGCTCTTTTGCACTGCTATCTATTGACCATTTTATCCACTTCCTCAAATGTGATCCTATTTCCATCATCATTCCTATCCCATTCTACCTCGAAATCTGAAACATTACTGATCGCATTTTCACCTACATTGAGCAACTCTTCAAAATATTCCCCCATCTGCCCAAGGCATCCACAGGATTCACCAGCAGTTTTCCTGACCTGTCCAAAATACTTGTCATTTCCTTCTTACCTCCCTTTCGAAGACTGCTAATTGCACTCGAGAATGGTTTTCCAGCAGCTTGACCCATAGTCTCCCACCTGTTTCCAAAGTCTTCCCAAGATTTCTTCTTGGATGCTGCAATTATCTGTTTGTGTTTGTTTCTTTCTTCAACATAACTTTCTCTGTCTACCTGGGTTCTGGTATGCAGCCATTTTTGATACGCCTTCTTTTTCCTTTTACAGGCTGCCTTGACTGTATCATTCCACCAAGCTGTTTGCTTCATCCATTTGAATAATGAGTTGAAATCTAAGTATCACCGGAGGATACAGTCAAATAATGAGCCCCTGAGCAAATAAATTGAGCGGATCAGAACCATAGTTTTTGCCTTAGAACTGCAAGTTCCTGCGCGTCCAATTGTCGATAACATACACATATTGGAATGGATGAGGCCCGAGGATCGATTTCGCATGCCCTTTACTAGTAAACCTTCCATCTTAGATCATTTAAGTGCTTTCGTTTCCAGCATTGAGGGACATAGTTACCCTGGTGATCAGCGGTTTCAGTCATCTTTTGGTTGTTTGGGAACTAGTGGCACTTCGGTACAATCTAAATTCGATAGTGTCCTGCGACAGTGATCTATAGTCTGTTTTAGTTTCCGACAGGTGGGTTATTTTGTTTGCGAATGTCCGGTTCTGCAAAAAAAGAGGAAGTAGACAGTTCTGATTTTTTGAATGGAGAAATGATTTCATCCGTCCTTTCCTAGGCGTTGCCGTCGAACTGGCGTCGTAGTGGGTGAGCTCTTACCCTTCGTGTGTGCTCAGGAGAATCATGAGCAACTTTGCGCTCTTGTTGAATCTGGGGGCTCAGTATCGCTGCTGGACAATCACTAGTGCGTGGAGTATCGATCTTTATGTAAGTTAGCTCCCTTACAAACTTCTTCTCGAATGTGTCAAACTGGTAGCGGCCCTCAACAGATTTCATTCAGTGGGTTTGTAGCTAGTTTGTGTAATGGGAAATTTTACCCTCTAGTTAAGTTGTCAGTGGTTAAGAATTTGTTCCTTAATTTGGTCCTAGATTGTTATTTTATATGCTGCACAGGATATGCTGCAGTCCTCATCAATAGGCTTTGCATGACGAACAAGATCCAGTACAAAATCTGGTTGACTGACGATGTTAGAGTACGGCAATCGCTCTACAGGATACTCTCTCCCCTCACACCCCTCCAAGATGAAATGAAGTTGCACACCCTGCTGATAGACAGTATGTTGCATGCGAGCGTCATAAGACTATCTACCTCCCACTATACATCACCAATGATCTCGGTTCCTAAGGGAGCAAGGGGGAGCTCTGGCCAGTAGTTAATTACAGGTTGCTGTACCAAAAGGTTGTCTTGGAATGTGTGCCTCTGCCTGATATTGATCATTAGTTCACATGATTCTCTGCAGAAAAGTATTTCACCTTTCTGGATCCAAACAAAGCCTGTTACCAAATTCCGCTATCAGTGGATTCCTATCAAATTACCGCTTTCTGAAGTGATCAGAATCTATTCGAATTTAACAGACTTCCGTTTGATTTATCGGCAGGGACCGCTGTTTCATCTAAGTTCCTGGTTCGGGTGCACGGTGACTTAAAACATAAGTGTATGGACAACTAGTTGGATGATGTTGTTATCTATAGCCCCAACTGTGAAGAACACTGGCGGCATGTGGAAGCAGTGCTAGGGAGGATTAGGGAGGCAGGTTTGACTGAGAAATCTTCTAAGTTTGCCTTGCCCTACCTTCAGATTTCCTTTCTAGGCCACTTAGCCTCTGTCGGATGGGTTAGGATAGATCAGGAGCATATAAAGGACCTGCGAAAATGTCCCCTCCTGTTAATAAAAAGGGGTCGTCAGATTCATAGGGATGATCAACTATTTCAGCAAATATGAGCCTAACGTCGCAAAATAGGCGGCCCCTCTTAATGAATTACGCAGGAAAGGAGTTAATTTCCGTTGGGGTCAAACTCACCAGGCATTCTTCGAAGCTATTAAGCAGGCTCATAGTAACTCGCTTGTCGTGGTCATTCTAAAATTCGTGTTGCCCTCTGTCGTCCAAACTGATGCCTCTTCTTACAGGGTAGCAGTAGCCCTCCTTCAAGAGCAGGAAGGAGTACAGAGACCGGTGGCATAGGTAGCTAGAAGGTTGTCCCTGGTAGAGCCTAAGTATTATGTCTACGAATGGGAGATGCTTGCCGTGCTTTTCGCCTTAGAAATCTTTAGGTTTTATCTTGAGCTCCGTGAATTTTTATTTAAAAGTGATAATCAAGCCCTCAATTGGGTGAAGGCACACCCACGTAAGAAGGGCTGTATAGTTCGCTGGGCTATTCGAATTTCGGCTTTCCAATTCAAGATGAAGTATATCCATGGCAATGACAAAATGATGGCCGACGCCCTGGGGTACAGCAGTCTGAGAAGTACTTTGGTCTGGAGGATTGAGTAGGTGGGATACTATCCAAAGTCGCAGAAGTTTTCAGGGACCTCATGCAAACACACGACAATGATTCCGGTATTAAGACCATTAAAGATTAACTATTGAATGGTGCACAGGTGGCTGGTCATCTCATGGTAAAGGACAAATTTGTTGTAGTAGGCGGATTCAGGTGGTTTCTGGATCTATTTGCTATCTGCTCGTCCAGCTTGTGGTACAGTACTCTCATCATATGATGGTTGGAGGTCATCTAGCTGCCCACAAAACTATCGATAAGGTCAAGCGCCATGTGTCTTGGCTTTCGTTATAGAAGGATGTCCAACGGATGGTATTCGAGTGTGAAAGTCTGCAAAAGAACCAAACCAAATTGTAGTCCCAGTAAAGGTCTTCTGCGATATACTGGGTAAACTTACGGCATGGATAAGTAGCTCAACGGCGGCCGGAGTGGCCGAGCGGTTCTAGGCGCTTCCGTCTGGAACCGCGGCACCGCTAGGGTCACAGGTTCGAATCCTGCCTCGGGCATGGATGTGCGTGATGTCATTAGGTTAGTTAGATTTAAGTAGTTCCATGTTCTAGCGGACTGATGACCTCCGATGTTAAGTCCCATAGTGCGCAGAGCCATTTGAACCAAGTATTTCATCAACAATGTTGGTTCTTTCCAATGCACTTGCGATGGTAGCCTGTACATACTCGTGGTGGTGGAGCTCTTCGCATGCTTTTGTTGGCTCCTATTACTACACGACATCTCGGGGATACTTTCCATCTTTGGTCCTCGAAAGTATATGGGCAGCTATAATGTCATGACTTTTGAATCTGAGAGCTTTGGGAGATTTTGTTTTGAGTAAGCTATCCGTCACATCATAGCTACGCCTTGTAATTCTCAACCACCTTCTGCAGAACATGTTAATCGAAGTTAGAAATAGCTCTTATTAGCTCTTATTGACTTCTTTAGTAATTTACAGAGTAAGTGGGACCGCTCCGTGGCGCGGCTTATTTTGCCTTTAATACGGTCAAACATTAGTCATGAATATCTGCCCTGCTTGTTTTGTGTTGGGCAATCAAGTTAATTCACCTCTGGCCAACTTATGGTCAGTTAACAATTTGTTCCTTCAGCGTATTACGTTCCTGCAGGAGAACTGGAGGAAGGGATGTCGAAATATTCAGTGGGCCTATCGTTGTAGTCAGGGGTGTAGAGAGGTTAGGGGTAAGGCAGGTGATCGGGGTTTTGTGGGAAACCCCAATATTAAGCAAAAAAACGGGAGAAGGGCTATTCCAGAAAGTTTGTAGCCCGATTTTTGGGTTCCTTTGAGATCGTCCGGGTACTTGGTCCACTCAGACTGCTTTTATGCCAATCTGAGTCGGGTAAGCTGTCCAGGGTTCACGTCTCCCAGGTTAAGGAGCCTCCTACCCTGAATTATCAACACGTCAAAAAGGGATGGGGGTCCTGTTGATTTGATGGGGGAGATTGAGCTATGCGGCTCACCTTCCTATGATTTATTAGGGTCTGTCTGCTGTTGTTTTTACGCTCTTGAAATGTTCCTGTTCTGGCGGAGGTGCTTGCCTCGCAGCAGCAGCTCGATTTCAGCGACGGTGGTCACGAGAGGGCACGATCGTCAGGACAGCGGACAGAGCGATAGACGCAAGAATGTCTTATGGAGCGGCTCTGGATGGAGGTGGCTACGTGAGTTAAGAGGCGACCGCGAGAACGGACAGGAGGGACCCACATTGCCTTCCCGAACGAGAGGTCCACTGATTTTTTCGTTCAGTTGAAGGAGATCATCATCTGCCCTGGTCGTTTTTCAACCACTTAATGACCTCCTTGATCTCCTATTATTTGGTGGAGTGGCTATAGTACTGTGATCCAGGACACAAATGTCGAGCCTGGTTGTAAAAGTCTAACTGATGGCTCATCTGCTTGCTTACGTGAATTCCCAAAAGAGTGAGTCTGGATTATTATTATATTTATTCAGTTAATTTGAAGGCCCACTCGGTGTTCTATTCTATATTTCCTCACATGTTCGAGGTAATGGATATGTATACTTAAACCCCATCCTTGAACCGTGAAACATGCTGTCTTCTACGAAGCTGACCTAAGTAGGGTGGCTGTTAGGTTTAACATTCTGCCTGTCAGCCACCTCTTTGATTGTTCTGGGTTTCTGTAACATCTCTCTTGTTTTTGGTTCGACACCGACACGTAGCGGTTGCAGGCCTAGGTTTTGGTTTCTGCCTGTTGCCGTTTGAGACACTGACAGCTCGGTGCTTTCATGTTGACTGTGGTTTCACAAAGGCTTTGTCCTATTTCAGACCGTGTAACACCATAACTCTAGTACTCTATTGATTTATTTTGCTTTTCTTTATTTAATGTTACTTCGTTGAGATTCTGTAAATGTGTTTGATTGAATCGATAACACAGAATTGTATACTCCTTTCTTTGTAAAAACTTTGATGTCTTGATTAGATTCTATGCAATGTAGTGTATCTGTCATTTAAATTCTTTGTCCCATTTGGAGGGAACAAAACTTACTATATATAATTGTAAGTGAATAACTTTTTTTTTAGAAATGTCAATATGTGCAAATGTTCTGTTTTATTTAATGTATTTGGTTGCTGCTACGTAAATTGCTGATCCTCACTTAAGAGTTCTTAGTTATTCTGTATGTAAAGATTGTTGTGGTTCCCCTCGGGAACGGAACTGTGTAGCGCGCGCAAATTGTGGTTGGCCTAGGTAGAAAAGGTGGAACAATAGTCAGTTGGGGACGAGCTACGAGTCGGGGATGAGCTACCAAACTGTGCACTGCCATGTAAAAGATGCATATTGTGCTGGTTCCGAGAGAGGTTTTCTCTGCTACTTTCCAATGCCTCGGATGGATGGATAAATAGCTGGAACTATTCTGGAATTTGTATCTATCATCGCCACCAAGAAATGAGAGAGTCCAGCAATTCTACCTGCAATTCCACCTACCAACATGCAGTTGCCACCACATTGCGCAATCATTGTATCGGAATACTACAATGCTGTACAGTGAAGGATCAGCTTAATGGATGTGTTCGTGTGCTCAAATATAAGGTAATTTATATCTGAATTTATGTACCTACCTTGATTTTTCTCCTCATCATAACACCTCTCAGGTTCCTCTCCGTTTGAGCTAAAGTGATATGCGAGTGTCCTTACTGAAAGAACTTGAAAGCCCAGTGTTTTTGCTAATTGATGCCTCTTGAACATAGTAAAAAGAAAGTTAAAGTTAATGTGGCTTGCTGAAAATTATTTTCCTAGTAAAACTGCTTATTAATGTTGTTGCCAACTTTAAAGTTAAAAGTTCTTAAGATTGAGGCTTGTAAAGTTTTCCTTAGTGAATTATCACATTACTGCCAGAAGGTAAGTCAGTAGCTTACATATATGTTAATTCTGTGTCTCACTGTAGTAAAAGTGGATAACTGCAGTTGTGAAACGTTATATACTCATGTTTACTAAGTGTTTGTGTCTCTTGTGTATTTAAAGTGCATATTAACAGTATAACAGGATCCACAGTTTGTCTAGTGTGTTAATGTTCGGTAACAAGTAACGGAAAGACAACTAACTATGAAAACCATAATTTCTTTATTCAAATGATAGTTAGAAGCAACGTGATAGTGGGTTCCAATAAACTTTCATTATTAATTAGTAAAGTATTTAACTGAGAGAGACTTAACCTATGTCCAATTTATGATCCTGGAGTGAATGTTAATAGTAATGTTATAAAGTCCGTTCAGTTTGAACAAGCCCTGAAGGTAGTGGTGTGTTTCGGTATCTGTTATATTTCTGCAAATAGTTTGTGCTGCTCCAGTTGTTAGCTTCAATCTTATCGTAAAGATATGTATGTGTCAGAGTTCAATGCACTCGCTTGTGGCCAAGTATAGGTTGTGTTTACCCATTAAAGTTACTAATAACTATTTTCTTGAACGAGAATGTTTATCATTCTCTTGCCTAGTTAGGCTGGCGACCGTTTTCTTTATCAGTTAAACAGTGCAGATAGGCAAAATTTTGATTGTTACTGTTCAAATATTTACGTAATTCTGACTTTCATTTCCGATAAGCCATTTGAGTTAGGTACAACTCGGTCAACCTAGCGAAATTCCTCTCAGAAGGTAACACTGTTCTGTTGCTTTATACCATTATTACTCTAACAAAATAATTCTGTTTGCAAACTGCCTCCAGTTTCGAGGTTATGGTATAGCAGTAGCAGACAGGAGTGTAATAACCGGATTTGTATTCCCCTCTTATGTGTAATCATTAAAACCACTTCTGGACAAGTGGTGTGGAGCCTACCGTTAACACATGCCCTAGTGTATTTTCCTTTTGCCGGCGTGATGGCCACGCCTTGTGGAAGACGATGCTGGTCTGTGAGGGTGGAAGGACGTCGAGACCTGTGGCAACCGAGGGATGATGGTTTTGCAAACGGCTCATTGAATCAAGAGTTACGGCTCACAGAATGAAGAACTGTGTAAAGCAAGTTACGAGGGTCGCTAAGGAAGTGACGCCTCACATGTTGCTTAAAAAATCATTATACAAACGTTCTTGTTGGTGCTTCACATTTGATGTTTGTTCTTTGCGCCGGTGAAGTTTCGAACCGTTCTGGGAGTTGGCAGAGCCATAGTACAGCGTCAAACCAGCGTCCACATACGAGACACGTTACAAGCATCGTGGTGTTATTGAATTCTTGTGTGCAGAAAAAGAAACCGTTGTGAACATCCATCAACGTTGGTGTGCAGTGTAAGGCGATGCTGCAGTTGATAGAAGTATAGTTGGGCCATGAGTAAGGAAAGTTACAGTCTCAGGAACTAAAGAAACAGAACTCCATGATCAGCCACGCTCGGGATTTCCCGCCACAGCCACTGCTCCAGACATGCTGAATGGTACGGATGACATTATTCGAGCCGACCGGCGCACGCACCTCCGCAGTTGGCTCTACAGTTCTCGGTCAGCATTGGAAGTGATTCTACAATGATCGAGACTCTCAGGTATTCAAACAGGTGTTCAGGATGGGTACCACAAGTGGACCACAAGATTGAAAGAAATGCTATTTCATCTGAATTGTTGGAGCGTTTTGAGACCGACGGAGAGGCCTTTCCGTCACTGATCGTTACGGGGAACGAAAGCTGGGTGCATCACTTTACGCCGGGAACAAAAAAGGCAGTCCATGGAGTAGCATCATCCTCTTCCAGCACAAAAGAAGAAATTCAAGACAACTACCTATGCCGGAAAAGTCGTATGACAGTGTTCTGCGTTAGTGATGGCGACATTTTCGTGGATGTGATGCTAGGAGGGTCAACCATCAATTCAGAGGCATACGTGAAGACTCTGAATAAACTGAAGAACCGTTTCCCATGTTTTCGATCGGACCAGAATCCAGCAGAAATCTTGCTCCAGCACGATAATGCACGCCCACACACAAGTCTGAGAACCCGGGAAGGGAACACATCGCCAAATTGGGTTGGACATCATTGCCTCATCCACCCTACTGTCCAGACCTGGCCCGCTCGAGCTTGTATCTCTTTGGGCTGCTTAAAGATTCTCTCAGGGGAACACACTTTGAAGATGACTGGAATGTGAGTCATGGAGTGAAAACATGGCTACGCCTACACGACAAGAGCTTCTACCAGCAGGGAATACATACTCTTCCACATCGTTGGCGTATGGCCATAGAACAAGATGGAGACTGCTTAAAAAAATAGGACATGGACAAGACATGTTGATTTATATTGTGTCCAAATTATGACTCTTAACAATAAATATGTTCAAAAAAACAAAATGTGGGGCATTACTTATTGAATGATCCTCATAAATGCATTTGCAAAGTTAGTTGAAAACACAAATATTTTTTGGAGGGGGGGGGGGGAGTGCCTCGCACATTGTTGCTTTTTTTTCCATGGTTAACACTTTGAGAATATTCTTGTTGTTTGTTTAACTGATAGAAATTGTAAGATTTTACTATCTATGGTGTACCCAGCGAGAGTCCAATATTTTAAAAGAAAAATGTTCACATTTGGAAAGGTGGTTTGAAAGCAAATTTTTAGGATTTCTCTTAATTTTTTTTTTTTTAAATGGTTAACTCTTCTCTTAAGAATTGGGCTATTGTAAACCTTCCTCAAGGGCTTGCATAGTCCTGTACCTTACGCTAGGTGTTGTTTTTTATTTAAGGCCTTTAAGCTTTGTTGTTATATCTTGTAAAAAATCGGAGATGTTTTCTTATTAAAAATTTTTACGTCTTGTTTAAATAAAGTGTGTAAACTAAAGGGTGAAAGATGTTCTCCCTGATCATTGCCTAGGTGTTTCAAGTTCTCTTGGCCATCATCCTAAAATTGTTTTTACGTTTTGATTGGGCATGTCACCCACCAGCTTTGGTGAATGTGTGTGTGTGTGTGGGGGGGGGGGGGCAGGGTGTCATGATGGGCTATGTTATTTTGCAGAAAGCTGTAATATGATTGTTCAGTTTGTATTTTGTTTACCTTCGACCTTTAGAGTAAGGGTCATCTGTGTGGATCTAACACGAGATTTTGAAGTGAGACGAAATTTCACGCACTGGTAGGAGCTATGGACGCCAGCCTCCATAACAGTGAAAACAGGCACAATACTTTTATTTGCTCTTGACCACGCAAATTACCTGTTATGGAACCAGGATGTATTCAGATAATCTATGATCAAAGAAACACTCCTGTCAGGAGTCAAAGCAGGAATAGCTCAATGGGGTGTAGGGTTTTACATCAGGATAGAAATGGAACCCAGCGTAGTTGCAATAAGATATGTAAACGAACGACTGATGTGGATAGATTTGACAGTGTCTAGCAAGAAAATTGGGATTGTGTCAGTATAATCGCATTGTGAAGGGACAGATCAAGATAAGATGGATAGTTTTTATGAGGCACTCAGTGATGTAGTTGTAAGAGTAAAGGACAAGGACAGTGTTCTGCTCATGGGTGATTTTAACGCCAGGATTGGAAATCGAACAGAAGGGTATAAAAAGGTTATGGGTAAATTTGGAGAGGATATGGAGGCCAAAAGGAACGGGAAACTACTCTTGGATTTCTGTGCCACTCCTTTTTTAAACATAAGAATATTCACAGGTATACTTGGGAAGGCAGCGGAACCAGATCTGTCATTGACTATAGAATAACTGAGGTGGACTGACAAGACAGCCAGTCCAAAGTGACGGGTAACCGAAAGGCACGCGTTTGCACACGCCGGCTGGCGTTATGTCTGAAACAGGATACGTAATGAATGCTATAAAGAAAAGTACGTAGCTTCTGCAATACTTAACTTTAATCCATCATTTGTACACAGCATTCTTGAGGATACAAGTGAGACTCTCTCTAGATATGGTTAATGGCGCTTTGCTAGGTCGTAGCCATGGTCTTAGCTGAAGGCTATTCTAACTGTCTCTCGGCAAATGAGAGAAAGGCTTCGTCAATGTAGTCGCTAGCAAAGTCGTCCGTACAACTGGGGCGAGTGCTAGTCCGTCTCTCTAGACCTGCCGTGTGGTGGCGCTCGGTCTGCAATTACTGACATTGGCGACACGCGGGTCCGACATGTACTAATGGACCGCGGCCGATTTAAAGCTACCACCTAACAAGTGTGGTGTCTGGCGGTGACACCACAATTACAGATCAGGAATTCAGGAAGGCTGTGAGGGACACACGTGTATTCAGGGGATTCTTTGATGACACTGATCATTATTTGATCTGCAGTGAAATTGGGAGTGTGAGGCCGAAAGTGCAGGAGGTCCCAGTCCATATGTAGGAGGATAAGAGTGGAGAAACTTCAGGATAAGGAAATCAGGCACAAGTACATAACAGCGATCTCAGAAAGGTACCAGTTAGTTGAATGTAGTCAATTACAATCATTGGAAAAGGAATGGACAAGGTACAGGGACACAGTACTAGAAGTGGCTAAAGAATGTCTTGGAACAGTAGTGTGTAAAAGTAGGATGAAGCAAACAGCTTGGTGGAATGACACAGTCAAGGTAGCCTGTAAAAGGAAAAAGAAGGCGTATCAAAAATGGCTACATACTAGCACTCAGGTAGACAAGAGAAAGTTATGTTGAAGAAAGAAACAAAGCCAAACAGATAAATGGAGCATCCAAGAAGAAATCGTGGGAAGACTTTGGAACCAAGTTGGAGACTATGGGTCAAGCTGTTGGAAAACCATTATGGAGCGTAATTAGCAGTCTTCGAAAGGGAGGTAAGAAGGAAATGACAAGTATTTTGGACAGGTCAGGAAAACTGCTGGTGAATCCTGTTGATGCACTGGGCAGATGGAGGGAATATTTTGAAGAGTTGCTCAATGTAGGTGAAAATGCGATCAGTAATGTTTCAGATTTCGATGTACGATGGGATAGGAATGATGATGGAAACAGGATCACATTTGAGGAAGTGGAGAAAATGGTCAATAGATTGCAGTGCAATAAAGCAGCTGGGGTGGATGAAATTAAGTCGGAACTCATCAAATACAGTGGAATGTCAGGTCTTAAATGGCTACACAGGATAATTGAAATGGCCTGGGAGTCGGGAAAGGTTCCATCAGACTGGAGAAAAGCAGTAATCACACCAATCTTTAAACATGGAAACAGAATAGATTGTAACAACTACAGAGCTATCTCTTTGATCAGCGTTGTGGGTAAAATCTTCTCAGGTATTGTTGAAAGGAAAGAGCGATTATTAGTTGAGGACCAATTGATGAAAATCAGTGTGGGTTTAGGCCTCTTAGAGGTTGTCAGGACCAGATCTTTAGCTTACAGCAAATAATGGAGAAGTGTTATGAGTGGTACAGGGAATTGTATCTATGCTTTATAGATCTAGAAATGGCATATGACCGGTTTCCTAGGAGGAAGTTATTGTCTGTTCTACGAGATTATGGAATAACAGGCAAACTTTTGCAAGCAATTAAAGGTGTTTACATGGATAGTCAGGCAGCAGTTAGAGTTGACGGTAAATTGTGTTCATGGTTCAGTGTAGTTTAAGGGGTAAGACAAGGCTGCAACCTGTCTCCACTGTTGTTCATATTATTTATGGATCATATGTTGAAAATAATAGACCGGCTGGGTGAGATTAAGATATGTGAACACAAAATAAGCAGTCTTGCATATGTGGATGATTTAGTTGTAATGGCAGATTCGATTGAAAGTTTGCAAAGTAATATTTCAGAGCTAGATCAGAAATGTAAGGACTATGGTATGAAGATTAGCATCTCCAAAACGAAAGTAATGTCAGTGGGAAAGAAATATTAACGGATTGAGTGCCAAATAGGAGGAAAAAAGCTAGAATTGTTGGACGGTTTTAAGGACTTAGGATGCATATTCGCACAGGATGGCAACATAATGAAGGAACTGGAAGCGAGGTGTAACAAAGCTAATGCAATGAGCGCTCAGCTACGATCTACTCTCTTCTGCAAGAAGGAAGTCAATACCAAGACTAAGTTATCTGTGCACCGTTCAATCTTTCGACCAACTTTGTTGTATGGGAGCGAAAGATGAGTGGATTCAGGTTACCTTATCAACAAGGTTGAGGTAACGGATATGAAAGTAGCTAGGATGATTGCAGGTACTAGTAGATGGGAGCAATGGCAGGAGGGTTTCCACGATGTGGAAATCAAAGAAAAACTGGGAATGAACTCCATAGATGTAGCAGTCAGGGCGAACAGGCTTAGATGGTGGGGTCATGTTACACGTATGGGAGAAGCAAGGTTACCCAAGAGACTCATGGGTTCAGCAGTAGAGGGTAGGAGGAGTCGGGGCAGACCAAGGAGAAGGTACCTGGATTCTGTTAAGAATGATTTTGAAGTAATAGGTTTAACATCAGAAGAGGCACCAATATTAGCACTGAATAGGGGATCATGGAGGAATTTTATAAGGAGGCTATGCTCCAGACTGAACGCTGAAAGGCATAATCAGTCTTAAATGATGATGATGATGATGATGGTGATGATCTAAATAACGTTTTTGGATCTGTTGCCATATCGTGCTGTAAATAAATAGACGGATTCAGTGTTTCCACTATGATTAACGATTGCCCTCAGCATGGTGTCCTTTTCGTGTGTACGGTGCTGTTCAATGTTTCGCAACACACTCTCGCAAAGTGATCCAGAATATTATTTAGTAAAGTCAATTCTCTCACTTTTATGGATCTAGGGAAGGGCCACAATCTTCTATAGTTTCGGACATAATGAACAGAAGTTATGATATTTTTTGATGTTGGAGATGAGCGTGACTTTTTCCCTTGTGTCATAACTTCGTACTAACGACAGTTGATTCGCCATATGCAATTTTTATGCAGTCATTATTCTAACATGAACTTAAGCTTGACATTGTGTAGTCAAAGACACAGTAATAATAACAAATATTTTGAAGTTATGAGAGACAAAATGAAGTGTACACAAGATTATCCACAACTTGTTGTGAAATCAGACAGCACTGGTTAGACGAAAGACATGAATGGGAATCAGTACTTAAGGAGGGATTGGGGCAAGGTTGTATTATGTCTGTATGTTACTCATTTTGTAAACGAGAAAGCTGTGAATGGAGGTAGCGAGAAACTGCAACAGAAAATTACAGGTTAAGGAGGAGAAATATAATTTTTTATATTTGTTGATGACGTTGTTATTGTACGAGAGATGGAAAAGGACTTGCAAAATAACTTAACCTGATAGCAAATTACCTTGAAAATAGATTTCAAGACAAACACGAACAAGTGTACAAGACATTTAGTGAAATGTAACTCAGTTTAATCAACTATTGGAGTGAGATTCATTAGAATATGAGACACCAAAAGACAAATTTCGCTATTTGAACCGAAAGATAATACACGATGGACAAAGTAGAGATTACGTAATGCAGAATAACAAGAAACTCCTCATTGAATAGGGGAAATTATCAGCATAGAAGATCGGTTTGGATGATAACAAGCCTCTTCTGAAGGTATTTGTGTATAGTGTAGCTTTGTGCGGAAGTGAACCTGTAATACATTATGTTCTTCCTGCATTGAAATGTATTTAAAAATACCTCCAAGTGTGCAAGTCGCGTCGCAGCAATATCTTTGTTGTGAGTGGCTGCCATCCATAGCTGTCAATGGAGAGTTTCGTGCTGTTAATGGCATCCAGTTACTGGTTCTTTGCGTATAATTCAGTGAAATATAAAATGGCTTGAGAGACCATTTCTTCATACCACTTCTTCTAACTAATTCTTAGTCTTGACTGGCTGCACGGTGATTTTTCAGGTATGATACCTCGGGCAGATAGCACAAAGTGTTCCCTTACGTGTGTGTTATATTATCAAGTAATATAAAGTGAACCAAGGTCCTCATTCCAAAAACTGAGTTCTAGTATCACCTTCTGTGATGTATGGAACTAAGCAAATAACATTCAGCAATTCAAATACAATAACACTAACGAGCCTTCAGCTCTGTTTGCACTTTTGTTGAAAGTGTAACATGCTTCGTATTTCGATTTTCTCTGGGCGAACGATAATATAATTCATTAATCTGATTTTCTTCATGATAAAAGAAGAACCTGCGTTATTTTACGTCTACGTATACGATGACCAAAGTTAATTAATAATATTACGTGATATAACATCACTAGCGCAGGATGCAACGGACGAGGCAGAACAACACTATAGTACAAAGAAAATAAACTTTTCAACCACAACTGGAATAGCATTGAAAGTAAGATACCACAACGGTTTGCTGATTATTATATGGGATGATCCGATGTCTAAAGACGCAACAAATAAAGATGGGAAGAGCAATTTAAGACAAAATTAAATAAATACAGTCACCGGTTGTTACTACACATCAAAAGGGCTCTTACAATGAAAATAAAGTCTTATCTTAGTCCAGGCAGTAAACGCTGATGGGATCATTTTTTATTAATTACCGCTTTCATCATTTTCAGATACTATAAAATTATTTACATCATCTTACATGGGAAAGCTCTTGCTGTAGTATCAGATGAAATAAAAGTCAAACAGCATCACTGCCTTCAGTAGTGATATGCATTAGAAAATCAGTGTTAAAATCAGATGACACAGTTGTTCCAATTGGAGCCACTGTAAGAAGATCGTCATATAATGTGTTGTATTAATTTTATGAGATCTGAGGTAGTCTGATGATCGAAACTTGCAGCTAATAAATATTCATCTCTTAGGAGCTGTTGACAGCAGTGGACGGAATTGTGCATATATGTGTGTGTGGGGGGGTTGGGGGGGGGTGGTGGTGGAGGGGTGCCAAAAATTGTAAAGGATGGTGGGATATAGTAAGAAGGTCCTTGTGGTAAAGACAAAGGCCTAAGTGGATGGGACCTAAAGTTGTGCCATGGCATCGCAGTCCACTTGCTACTTAGTGCACTGACTACTTACCACAAACACAAACATACGTAATTCAGAAGCCAAAACACCTAAACAGACAGGTTATAACACTGCAATTGCAATTACGTAGCTGATGCAATCAAATACCAAATTTGATCTATTACGTACTATGCCCCAACAGAACAACTAGTCCTGTCACGGAAAAGCCACGTATAACACCTGTCCGTTACTACTATACCATAACCTTAAAGTCGGCGGCAGTTCGTATAATGAAATTATCTTGTTAAAGCAATTATGGTATAACGCAACAGAGCAGTGTTACTCTCTGAGAGGAATTTTGTTATGTTGACCGTTTTGTACCCAACGGAGGTGGCTTATCGGAAGTGAAAGTCAGAATTACCTAAATACTGAAACAGTAATAAGCAATATTTGACCTATCCACACTGTTGAAAGCATAAAGAAAACGGTCGCCAGCCTAATTAGGCGCGAGAATGATTAACATTTATGTTAGAAAAATAGGTTTTAGTAACTTTAACGGACAAACACAACCTACACATTGCCACACGCGAGTGCAATGAACTCTGGCACCTGAAAACAGCGTGTTCAGGTTAAGGTTGGAGTTAACAGATCAGAACAAACTATTGGCATAAATAGAACAGATAACAATACACACTATTACTTTCAGGGTTTATTCAAACTGAATGGTCTTTATAACATTACTATTAATATTCACTGTACAATCATAAATTGGACATACGTTCAGTATTACATTTCAAACATTTTCCTATATGACCTAAAATTGTAAATGTATTTCACTGCAAAATTATGAACTGGTCACAGGTTAAGTCTTTCTCAACTAAATACTTTTCTATTTAGAATGAAAGTTAAATGGAATTCACTAACAGATTACATCTCACTGAATTTTGAATAAAAAAGTTACTGTTTTCATAGATAGTGGTCTTCCTATTAATTGTTATTTATCAAGAGCATAAAGGATAAACTATGGATCCTATTACACGGCTAATATGCACTTTCAATACACAAGAGAAACAAGTGCTTAGCAAGCATGAGTATATAATATTCCACAATTGCAGTTTTCAACTTTTACTACTGTGAGACACAAATTAACATACACTCCTGGAAATTGAAATAAGAACACCGTGAATTCATTGTCCCAGGAAGGGGAAACTTTATTGACACATTCCTGGGGTCAGATACATCACATGATCACACTGACAGAACCACAGGCACATAGACACAGGCAACAGAGCATGCACAATGTCGGCACTAGTACAGTGTATATCCACCTTTCGCAGCAATGCAGGCTGCTATTCTCCCATGGAGACGATCGTAGAGATGCTGGATGTAGTCCTGTGGAACGGCTTGCCATGCCATTTCCACCTGGCGCCTCAGTTGGACCAGCGTTCGTGCTGGACGTGCAGACCGCGTGAGACGACGCTTCATCCAGTCCCAAACATGCTCAATGGGGGACAGATCCGGAGATCTTGCTGGCCAGGGTAGTTGACTTACACTTTCTAGAGCACGTTGGGTGGCACGGGATACATGCGGACGTGCATTGTCCTGTTGGAACAGCAAGTTCCCTTGCCGGTCTAGGAATGGTAGAACGATGGGTTCGATGACGGTTTGGATGTACCGTGCACTATTCAGTGTCCCCTCGACGATCACCAGTGGTGTACGGCCAGTGTAGGAGATCGCTCCCCACACCATGATGCCGGGTGTTGGCCCTGTGTGCCTCGGTCGTATGCAGTCCTGATTGTGGCGCTCACCTGCACGGCGCCAAACACGCATACGACCATCATTGGCACCAAGGCAGAAGCGACTCTCATCGCTGAAGACGACACGTCTCCATTCGTCCCTCCATTCACGCCTGTCGCGACACCACTGGAGGCGGGCTGCACGATGTTGGGGCGTGAGCGGAAGACGGCCTAACGGTGTGCGGGACCGTAGCCCAGCTTCATGGAGACGGTTGCGAATGGTCCTCGCTGATACCCCAGGAGCAACAGTGTCCCTAATTTGCTGGGAAGTGGCGGTGCGGTCCCCTACGGCACTGCGTAGGATCCTACGGTCTTGGCGTGCATCCCTGCGTCGCTGCGGTCCGGTCCCAGGTCGACGGGCACGTGCACCTTCCGCCGACCACTGGCGACAACATCGATGTACTGTGGAGACCTCACGCCCCACGTGTTGAGCAATTCGGCGGTACGTCCACCCAGCCTCCCGCATGCCCACTATACGCCCTCGCTCAAAGTCCGTCAACTGCACATACGGTTCACGTCCACGCTGTCGCGGCATGCTACCAGTGTTAAAGACTGCGATGGAGCTCCGTATGCCACGGCAAACTGGCTGACACTGACGGCGGCGGTGCACAAATGCTGCGCAGCTAGCGCCATTCGACGGCCAACACCGCGGTTCCTGGTGTGTCCGCTGTGCCGTGCGTGTGATCATTGCTTGTACAGCACTCTCGCAGTGTCCGGAGCAAGTATGGTGGGTCTGACACACCGGTGTCAATGTGTTCTTTTTTCCATTTCCAGGAGTGTATTTGTAAGATACTGACTCACCTTTTGCGATTTACAACAGACAGCAATGTGATCATTTACTAAGCAAAACTTTATAAGCCTCAGTTTTAAGAACTTTTAATTTTTAAGTTGCCAACAAAACTATTAATAAGCAGTTTTAATAGGAAATTTATTTTCAGCAAGCATGATTTCCTTTAAATCACTCTCTTGCCACATTAACTTTAGCTTTATTTTTTCTATTTTCAAGAGGCACTAATTGGTGAAACACTGGACTTTAATGTTCTTTCAGTAAGGACACTCGGTAATCACTTTAGTTGAAACGGAGAGGAACCTGAGAGGTGTTATGATAAGAAAAAAAATCAAGGTAGGTACATAAATTCAGTTATAAATTACCTTATGTTTGAGCACACTAACACATCCAATAAGCTGATCCTTCACTGTAAATTACTATAGTGTTCCATTAAAATGACTGCGCAATGCGGTGGCGATTGCATGGTGGTAGGTGGATTTGTAGTTAGAATTGCTGGACTCTGTCATTTCTTGGTGGCGATGATAGATACCAATTTCAGAATAATTCCAGCTCTTTATCCATCCATCCGATGCATTGTAAAGCGTCAGGAAAAGCCTCTATCGTAACCAGCACAATACACAACTTTTACATGAGCAGTTGATAGTTTGGTAGCTCGTCCCCGACTGACTCTTAGTTCTACATTTTCTACCTAGGCCAACCACAATTTGCGCGCGCTACGCCGGCCGTGGTGGCCGAGCGGCTCTAGCACTACAGTCTGGATCCGCGCGACCGCTACGGCCGCAGGTTCTAATCCTGCCTCGGGCATAGGTGTGTGTGATGTGCTTAGGTTAATTAGGGTAAAGTAGTTCTAAGTTCTAGGGGACTGATGACCTCAGAAGCTAAGACCCATGGTGATCAGAGCCATTTTGCGCGCGCTACACAGTTCCGTTTCCGAGGGGAACCACAGCATCTTTTACATATGAAATAACTAAGAACCCTAAGTGAAGGTCAGCAGTTTACATAAAAGCAAACAAACGTTTTAAATATAACAGAACATTTGCATATATTGGTAGTTCTACACAAAATTATTTAAATAAAATTATTTAATTTTAAAGATAAGCAAAGAAATTATATGAGGAAGACAAAATATCATTACAGAGATTATACTTCAATTAAGTATCGAATTAAACGTACACTAATTACAGAAGTTCAACGATGGGATGTTGAACAAAATAGAAAGCTAAATGAATCAACAAAAGGTATGTAGTGTCTAAGCTATGGTGTTACAAGGCTATGTCATATATAAAGATTAGTGGGTTATCGAGTTGTCACTCATCGTCCTGCTGGCCCCTGTCATGAGGCCACCATCGCTACGTCATCTTCCTGGCACGACTGAGGGATCCATTTCATATGCTGAGTAACGAACTGGGTAACCGCCAGCGACAGCCATCCCCAGCCAACCACTGGCTCGGGATTCGCTCCATGGACTGTCTGTCCATCATTTGTCGTGAGTCTCTCAGCACTGACAGCTTCTCCACCAGTACCAGTTGTAGCTCAACCATGGCAAAGACTGTTGACTATGCATTCTCATGCCACACCTGGCCATGCTGAGTACGGCAGTGGCTGGTGACCTATGTCAATACTTTGCAGCTGATGGGGCATGGGTCAAGGTCCACCTTCGACCCACTGGCGGATGAGGGATTTACCTTTGACTTACTTTCACTTTTAAGGGCTCCTCAACTCTTTGGCAGTTGCCCTGTATTCTCATTTTCCAGCATTCATGATCGCTGCAGTCTTGCTCTTTCTGACATCTCGTCCTCATCAGATGAATTATTTCCGTTCACCATATTATTCTTGCTGGTCCACACTTCCTCCTTTCTTGCGGTGACTGTTCGAGGATTGCATCTGGTCATTGCCCTTGCTTCATTTGCCATATATGACCTTGACACCGAAGATATCTTTTCTCAAATATTTGCATGATTTTTATTCCGTGTCCACCACCGCTCTAATAGCTTCATTTCTTCTCTTCTCTGTTCTGGACATCACGGTTCCTTGTTCCATTCATGTCTGCTATCTGTAATCTACTTTGCTGCACTCCACCAGGGCCATCCTTCTACTTCACATCCTTGTATACTTTCAGCTGCTGCTTATTTGTTTCTTTTCTTATTGCCATGCTCCCTGGTACTCAGTCTGGCATATTAATTGCTCCTCTTACCTTCTAGATTCTGCCTTCACATCTACTTCATAGGTTCTGGAGGGCAGCTAGCTGAGGATGGGGCTGTCTCCTGGTCCTTTGGGGCCCAGTGACTGACTAATGGTTGAAAAGATACTTTATTGCTTTTAATTGCACCGTTTCCCATCGTCAATGAGACGCAATCACACTCCCCTCCGGCACAGCTGGCTTCATTAACTGGCAACGTATTGCCTCTTAGCTCCATCTGTCTCGCTCTCGTGAGCTTACCACGTTTCTAAGAGATCGCCACTACTATTGCATCATCATACACCGAGTATACCCAGTGTAGATAGGTCATTGAAAGTTAGGCTTGAATTCCCCCATGCCCTTTTGGCATGTCTGGCTGTCTGTCTTGACCCTCAACAAAAGTATAGCACATGCATTTCCACACATTCGGTCCTGCAATTGAGACACAGGTGCCCCACCTGCTTGGACATCACTGAACTTCTTCAGTCCTTACTGTATGCCAGTCCCCATTTTCCGCTATTAGTACCACACCACCATATGCACAAACGTCCCCACTTTTTGCAAACTTACTGGATAACTGTGTACTGTGTAGCACCTAAACAATATGTGTTACTCTACCACTGGTACTTAAACTGATACGTACAACCTCCACCGTTGCTCCATGGTAGTAGTAGCTTGGAACAATTAGTCTCTGCTACTAAGTATAGTGCCCTCGGTAGCTCTGTTCACAATTCGAAAATGGTTCAAATGGCTCTGAGCACTATGGGACTCAACATCTGAGGTCATCAGCCCCCTAGAACTTAGAACTACTTAAACCTAACTAACCTAAGGACATCAGACACACCCATGCCCGAGGCAGGATTCGAACCTGCGACCGTAGCAGTCACGCGGTTCCGGACTGAAGTGCCTAGAACCGCACGGCCACAGCGGCCGGTTGTTCACAAGTCGCTCATTCCCTCCAGTTATTGATAGATTGGCAACAGCCCAAGACTCAGTTGGCCATACAGTGCCTGATAAATAGCTACCTGCAAGCTCGTTAAATCCACTCTTCCATTCCAGACTCTAATCCCTAGTGATTACAAAATTCATGTTAGCGTTTTCCTCGAATCCAAGTCTTTCATTCGTTTTGAACTGCCTTTGAATCCTGGTTGGGAGTGCTAGCTAATAATCTGACAACAATCATTACTTCTTCAGTTAGGTGTCGAAGCATGGCTTTGTTATATAATGTCTAAGACTTTCCTGGCGATTTGTTGTCATCTCGTAGAATCGGGTGTACTGCCGGTGGTCCGCGTCTTCCCAACACCATATTTCGACGTCGTAACTCGGCGTCTTCATCAGGTGTCCCCTGAGACCGTTTGACGAGCTGACCTTGTCCCATATTTATGTCTGGGCGGTGTGTGGCGCTCCCTATGCCGTCCGCACCCACTGTGGACATTTCTGGCAGTGGTATCAGTATCTAGGCGCTCCATCTTCGGTGCGCGCCCGTTGCGGATCTCTTCTGAGGTAGCGGACATCCCAAGGCGTTCCCTATTGGGTCCGCACCCGATAGGCGCGATCCTAGCACTATCACGGCTCTGTTGAAGTTCCTTATGCTGTCTGCGACCGAGGCGAGTTTCTCTCGTGGTCGAGCCATTCCCCCTGTCCTTCTGAACACGGTATGCGCCTGTGAGGTGCGCTTCCTGCGGCATCCGGCTGCTGTTGGAGCTGCATATTAAGATAGCCATCCTCCAAGGAGCTTGCTGCCGCCTGATATGGAGCACGCCGTTCCGTTCCGTTACTTACTCCCTTCGACGTCTGTAGTTCATTCATGGAGGAGGGAACTTTCTTCCGTGGTTTCTGTAGTCATTCCAAAGCAGTATTCCACGCAGTACTAAGCTGATATCCTGCTTCCCCGTTGATCAAGTTTTCCGCCATCTTGATTTCAATCGATTCATTAATGACACTAGTCCAGAATCGGGTGGTCTGAGCCAGGATCCTTTAGTTACCTGTCGTAGCCTGGTATGTCTCTGGTGTTCTTTACATTCTAAACATTCTGCGTGGTGTCTGTTCTATATCGTGTCTCCATACCACTTTCGCGCAACGACGCTCTGAGCGTGTTTTTTAGGGAATTGACTAGTTTGAACCTGGGACCTGTTGCTGGTAAGGAGACGCCAGACCACACATGACATGTAGAATTCAGAAGAGTTCAGTGAGACTAGCGATGATATAACCAAATACGTAATGATTTCATCGTCAGCTCCACTGCACTCCCTGTAAAAGAATCTTAATACTAACTAAATTTAGTGGAAGGGGTTCAAAGCTTTCCTATTTTTAGTTAGCTGGTAAAATAACGTCGAAAAAGCAGTTAAGTTTACCATTGGAAATTTTATTCTACTCACAAAACATCGTTTATAAATTTCACTATTGATAAAAGGAAATATTTTACTGCAGGATGGTAAAAACCGACTGCGTTCAACAAAAACGTGAACGAATATTCCCTGAATGTGTTTCCAAGTTCTACAATGGATCGAAGGATGACCTATGCCATATCACATCTACAATCTAGGTTTAATAAGAGAAAACTATCAAAATGGTCTACAGTGACCCTCAATTATCTTTAATTACTTATCTAACTTGTCGTAAATTACAGTGGCCGATGTCGCTTCTCAATAACTATATAACAGAAAAATCATCGCGTTTCAGATTTTTACTTCAAATGGCAAATGTGAACACCATGAGCTTTAATTGACGATCGACGCTAGTATTATGCAAAAAGGGGATGTAACAGATGAGACTTCTGCAGTTCTGAGTGAAGCCTTATGCGCTCAAAAATGCGGCATCGCCTGCGTTCATTACCTTGTCGGTGTTCGTCATGGGGTGGAGGCCGGCCCAGCCCCGTCCAGCTCGCCCTCTCGGAAGCAACTCTTTCCTAACTTCTCCTTTGCTACAATTTACCGAAGTTGGTTTAAAAAAAACTATCTGGCTGTGTTTTCATCTGACCAATCAGGGTCTCAATGTTATCCTTAAGATCCGCCTACAAAAATTCTGTCTATCCAATGTGAAACGTTATACTTTTCGTGGTAGGGCAATGTTTTTAAAGTTTGCAACATAACAGAGACGCGAAAACGTCTCACGCTAAAACTTGCAGCTGGTGTGGTCCTTTTAGCGTTATCGTAAGATCTATACTGTTCTTTTGGAGGGCTCTATCTTTTACATGGGCTGGGAGGTGGTCCTAACGTAACAGAGACGCAAAAAAATCTCACGCCAAAACTAGTGGGTGGTGTAGCCCTTTTTGTGTTATCGTAAGATCTATACTGTTCTTCTGGAGGGCTCTAGCTTTTAACATGGGCTGGGGGTGGTCCTAACGTAACAGAGACGTGAAAAAGTCTCACGCTAAAAACTTGCGGGTGGTGTGGTCGTAGCGGTTAGCTGGCGACGTGGGTGTCCGTCCCTTATCATAGGGCCTTCTCGCTTAACACGGTTCTGCTCTCGGCTTCTGTTCTCATTTCTCCCCTCGGAACTGCGTCTGTCTCACGGTGGGAAGGTATGACATGCATTTAGGCATTCTTGTGTTAGTCTGTGGTATTCCATTTGCTCACTCGTTACTCGTATTACTTTGGTTAATTTAATTTCACGATATATTCGGAGCTATGTGACATACTACTGGATTTGCTTATCATGTCAGGGTTTTCATGGAAGGTGTAGGATTTGCCTGACACCTTACAACATCCTATTTCAACTGTTCTGGTGGTTTGACCGATGTAAGACATCCCACATCCGCATGGTATATGGTAGACACCAGGTTTCCTTAACTCAAAATCACCCTTGACAGTTCCCAGGAGCGTCCTTATCTTGCAAGGTGGGCAGAACACACTCTTGACATTGTGTTTCTTCAAGATTCTGCTAATCTTGGCAGATATAGGCCCAGAATACGGCAGAATGGCTACTTTCCTGGTCTCTTCTTCCTGCTCCTCTTCTGTTGGCTCATGTCGTCTGGAGGGATGGAGCGCTTTGCGGATGGCCCTGGTGCGGTATCCGTTATCTGTGAACACTCTTTGTAGATGTTCTAATTCCGCTGTCAGGCTGTCTGGGTCAGAGAGTGTTTTGGCTCGGTGTACGAGTGTTCTTAGCACTCCTTGCTTCTGTTCTGGGTGATGGCAGCTGTCAGCCTGTAGATATAAGTCAGTGTGTGTGTTGGTTTCCTGTACGCACTGTGGCCTAAGGTGCCTTCCTCTTTACCAGAACATCGAGGAATGGAAGCTGACCATCACTCTCTAGTTCCATGGTGAACTTGATGTTGGGGTGTCTTGTGTTCAGATGGTCCAGGAACTCATCCAGTCTTTTCTTGCCATGCGGCCAGGTGACGAATGTGTCATCAACGCCGCGCGGCATTAGCCGAGCGGTCTCAGGCGCTGCATTCCTGGACTGTGCGGCTGGTCCCGGCGGAGGTTCAAGTCCTCCCTCGGGCATGGGTGTGTTTGTTTGTCCTTAGGATAATTTAGGTTAAGTAGTGTGTAAGCGTAGGGACTGATGACATTAGCAGTTATGTCCCATAAGATTACACACACATTTGAACTTTTTTTGTCATCAAAGTATCTGAAGAAACACGTCGGCTCGTAGGTAGCAGTTGTCCATAAAAAGATTCGCCACTACTGGAGGTAAGGAGCTACCCATGGCCACTCCTTCAGTCTACTCACAGAATTGTCGTCCACAAAGGAAGAACGTCGATGTCAAAATATGCCTTAAAAGATCCAGCAAGGTTCCGTCAAATTTCTGAATATTAATATCGAGTTTTTCATGAAGTGATACCCTGGTGAATAGAGACACCACATCAAAACTGACCATGATATCTGTGTCCTAGATCCGTAGGTAGTCGAGACGTTTCACAAAGTCCGAGGAGTTGCGAATGTGGTGGATAGACTTTCCCACATATGGTGCCAACATCTTCTTAAGGCAAGAGGCGGTAGTGTAGGTGGCTATGCCGATATTACTGACAACATGGCGATATAGTACACCATGTTTATGGATCTTGGGTAATACATACAGTCTGGGTGGAACTTCTCAGGCAATCCTGTTTCCTTAAGAAGAGACCGGGTTTTCCTGTCCGCTCTATCGGTGGGGTCATTCTCTAATGGATTATAAGCAGCGTCCTCCCAAACCATACCGTTAAATCAGTGAGTTAGAAAGACGGCGCATAGCTGACATGGGAGAATGTGAGGCATCCATCCGGGAAGCTGCTGCTCATAAAGGAAGAAGTGTTTCGGCAGCGCAACGGGTGTGTGCAGAAGGCCGTAGAACGCAATGGCATGGGTCAGGTCGCAGCCCTCAGGCCATCCCCTCCCGTGAAGATCGACAGCTCTTCCGAATGGCATTGCAAGGACAAATCTGCGTCCTCATCGGCTCTGGCGCAACAGTGGAACACAGTGCGCCGCCAGAGTCCATGGCCGTTTATTACGTGCATATCGTCCACTTGTCCGCCTACCTCTGACGAATGTATTCAGCAATGGGGACAGGAACTGCATGATCAGGTAGGATATAACGAACTTTATAGACTCTGGGAAGCTTATCTGCAGAAACCAGCACGGTTTTAGGAAACAGCGGTCATGCGAGACACAGCTGGCCCTCTTTGTGCATGGCTTACAACAGGCTCTAGATACCGGCTCCCAGGTTGATGCCATATTTCTCGACTTTCCAAAGGCGTTCGACTCAGTTCCGCACTACAAAACGTGCGAGCCTACGATCTATCCAATGACACACGCGATTGGATAGAAAGTTTTCTAACAGACAGGGAGCAGTACGTTGTCCAGAACGGGGTAACTTCAACAGAAACAAGAGTAACTTCTGGTGTGCCCCAGGGCAGCATAATAGGTCCTCTGCTTTTTACGATTTACATAAACGATCGGGTTGATGGTATTGACAGTGGCCTTAGACTGTTTGCCGATGATGCTGTAGTCTACAGGAAAGTAGTATCACACGAAAATTGTGAACAAATCAATGATTTGCAGAAAATAAATGCGTGGTGTAATCGCCGGCAGTTATCTCTCAATATTAGTAAGTGCTCAATATTAGTAAGTGTAACCTACTGCGTATAACAAGGCGAAAATCCCCATTAATGTATGAGTACAAAATAAATGATCAGTCTTTGGAAGCGGTAACGTCAGTCAAGTACCTGGGTGTGACTATTCGAAACGATCTCAAATAGAATGATCAGATTACACAAGTAACGGGTAAGGCGAACTCTAGATTGCGATTTATTGGAAGAATCCTGAAGCGATGCAGTCCTTCAACAAAGGAGATAGCTTACAATACGTTGGTTCGTCCGGTCTTCGAGTATTGCTCGTCTGTATGGGACCCTTACCAGCTGGGTCTGATTCAAGAAATTGAGAAGGTCCAAAGAAGAGAGGCAAGATTCGTGACTGGTACATTTAGCCATCGCTAGAGTATTCCAAATCTCGTAGAACGTTTGAAGTCGGACAGACTTGCAGATAGATGACACGCTAAACAGAAGGGGCTGTTCACTAAATTCCGAAATCCAATCTTCGCCGAGGATGTAGAGCACATATTATTACCACCAACTTTCAAATCGCGTAATGATCATCATTCAAAGATAATGGAAAGAAGAGCTCGTACTGAGGCGTTCAGACAGTCGTTTTTCCCTCGCGCGATCCGCGAGTGGAACAGAGGAAGGGGGGGGGGGGGGAATATTACATTGAGCGAATTGTGCCCTCCGCCACACAGCCCTTGGTGGCTAGCGGGGTGTATATGTACATACGTAGATGTAGTGTTTTCGGACGAATCCAAGTTATTTTTGTTTGAAAATGATGATCGCATTTTGGTTCGCCGCAGAGAGAGGAAGTGGCATCGCGGTGAGTGCATTCGCGCAAGGCATACAATGCCAACTGAAAGCCTTATGGTGTAGGGTGCTATTGGGTACATCCTGTGACCGATAGTCATACCCTCCATGCACAACAGCCTAGACGTCATTTTTCAGCAAGATAATGCCGGACGATATGTTGCTCCGCGAACACGTGCCTTCTTGGTGCCAGAGGATGTCAGCCTTTTGCCCTGGCCCTCCTGTTCATCAGACATGTCGCCAATCGAAAATGTGTGGGATATGGTGAAACCACGTGTGCAACGCTGTGCCCCAGTGCCAGTCACCACAGACGAACTTTGGAAGCTGGTGAATGCAGCACTACACACAAGAATCAAAATAACTGACGATAAAGCGGATAGAAAGTAATTTTTGAATTCCAAGGGAGAAAAAAAACCGTTGCAAATGGCTCTGAGTACTATGGGACTTACCATCGAAGGTCATCAGTCCTCTAGAACTCAGAACTACTTAAACCTATCTAACCTAAGGCCCGAGGCAGGATTCTAACCTGCGACCGTAGCGGTCGCGCGGTTCCGGACTGAAGCGCCTATAACCGCTCGACCTCCGTGGCCGGCTCCAAGGGAGACTAACACGATGTCATTAGAAGGAGAATTCACGGTTCTGAAGTTTTGGGATACAAAGAAGTTATATTACGTGACTCTAATCAATAATTTTTTAGACAACATAGTTGTGTGGAGATAACAGCGATTGGTTTACTTATAATCAATCATTCAAAATGACAGTCACAATTGTATTGATAGTTACCAACCGTGCACAGGCAGTGTGACGACTCCATCGAGCGACCAAATGGTATAAATCGTCCTGAAGATGACCCCATCGCGGGTTTAAACCGGTTGGTGACAAAATAAATAATGCAATTGTTACTATCATTTTGAATGATTGATTATAATCAATAAGATAAAAGGATAATTACGGCGATAATGTTTTGACATTCGAAGGGATCTGGATTTAAAAAAATGTAAGAAAGGGGACATGATTTGCTAATGGATAAAAAGATTATCATGGCGAAAATAGATCAGACTTCAAACGCGTCTTGGCAATGGGAAAAGGGAGAAATTTCAAGCACGAAGAGTTCGGAGGCCTTATTTTGAGTCATCAGTCATCTGTCTGGTGTGATGCTGCCCGCTACGAATTTCTGTCCAGTGCCAACTTTTTCATCTCAGATAACACTTGCAGCCTACGTCCTAAATTAATTGTATTTTGTCATTTGGGATGCTAATTATGGAATTTTGAGCGAACTTTAAAAGAAATGCTACCGCCGCAGTTTGAGCTATATTTTTGTTGATCAGAGCGATTTTTGGTGATACAGGCAAATCCATGTCTATTTTTAAGCACTGATTTTAATTTAATGTTATTTGCAGTTATGTTTCTCGCTCCTCTGGCTTGGGCAATAATAAAATATTGCAGCCCTGGAGTTCTACCAGTCTCTGGATAATGAGTCCAGTAGTAACATTAAACCGATACAGATAGGTAATTAGGCTGTTGTGGTATACATACATATTTTTAACTTACCATAACATTTCTGGACGAATCAAAACTGCTTTTCGTCTTCTTTCTTGTTACAAACTTACTGCAATTAGAAACTATCATAACAGCCCATAGTACAATATCAGTCAACGGTAGCACTTAACATTAAATTCAGCTGTAAAAAAAAAAAGTAAAGAAAAAGTGGTTCAAATGGCTCTGAGCACTATGGGACTTTACCGAGCGAGGTGGCGCAGTGGTTAGCACACTGGACTCGCATTCGGGAGGACGACGGTTCAATCCCGTCTCCGGCCATTTTGATTTAGGTTTTCCGTGATTTCCCTAAATAGTTTCAGGCAAATGCCGGGATGGTTCCTTTGAAAGGGCACGGCCGATTTCCTTCCCAATCCTTCCCTAACCCAAGGTTGCGCTCCGTCTCTAATGACCTCGTTGTCGACGGGACGTTAAACACTAACCACCATCACTATGGGACTTAACTGCTGAGGTCATCAGTCCCCAAGAACTTAGAACTACTTAAACCTAACTGACCTAAGGACATCACACACATCCATGCACGAGGCAGGATTCGAACCTGCGATCATAGCGGTCACGCGGTTCCAGACTGTAGCACCTAGAACCGCTCGGCCACTCCGGCCAGCCACAAAACAAAACCGCTGGGCTCTAGTATATCGATAGTTTAAATCTGTCGATAGCCTTAATGACTATTAGCAGTTCGTATCCACTTTTCTCGAATGACTGAAAATCAAATACCATTCAGTTTCACTACATGACAAACATAGTTGTAGCTACGAACGATGACGGACGAGTTGAGGCTTGTTCTGTGCACCTATGTCACGCATTCTCCGATAGCGAATGAGCGTTCAGTAGTGTTCTGAACGTCCTTCTGTGAATGTCATAGCCAGTGCGCGCATTAAATGTGATCGTAGCCATTTATTTTGTAAACTTCTTATAACATTTGTTGCGAGTTGTCATAGGTGGTAGTGCTGTATGTAGTCGAGAGACACAATTTGCAGGACATGCTCTCTCTTGTAACTCATGTCTGCGTGCCACTGCAACTGTCACTTGGAACCGTCAACAATGCAATCCCGTCCGCGCCTCAACAGTGGATCTGTGCAAACCGCCACCGTTCGTGAATCGGACCATAAATCGTGCGTAATTTCATTTACGTGATACGGCGAGTCCGAACCCCCTTGACCCCCACCCCTTTGCCGGCCGGTGTGGCCGTGCGGTTCTAAGCGCGTCAGTTTGGAACCGCGTGACCGCTACGGTCGCAGGTTCGAATCCTGCCTCGGGCATGGATGTGTGTGATGTCCTTAGGTTAGTGAGGTTTAAGTACGAGGGCAGTTCAATAAGTAATGCAACACATTTTTTTTCTCGGCCAATTTTGGTTGAAAAAACCGGAAATTTCTTGTGGAATATTTTCAAACATTCCCGCTTCGTCTCGTATAGTTTCATTGATTTCCGACAGGTGGCAGCGCTGTACGGAGCTGTTAAAATGGCGTCTGTAACGGATGTGCGTTGCAAACAACGGGCAGTGATCGAGTTTCTTTTGGCGGAAAACCAGGGCATCTCAGATATTCATAGGCGCTTGCAGAATGTCTACGGTGATCTGGCAGTGGACAAAAGCACGGTGAGTCGTTGGGCAAAGCGTGTGTCATCATCGCCGCAAGGTCAAGCAAGACTGTCTGATCTCCCGCGTGCTGGGCGGCCGTGCACAGCTGTGACTCCTGCAATGGCGGAGCGTGCGAACACACTCGTTCGAGATGATCGACGGATCACCATCAAACAACTCAGTGCTCAACTTGACCTCTCTGTTGGTAGTGCTGTCACAATTGTTCACCAGTTGGGATATTCAAAGGTTTGTTCCCGCTGGGTCCATCGTTGTCCAACAGAACACCATAAAGAGCAAAGGAGAACCATGTGTGCGGAATTGCTTGGTCGTCATGAAGAAGTTATTGATGCAGTACGACGTTGGCTCCGACATCGACCAGTGGAATGGTACCGTGCAGGCATACAGGCCCTCATTTCAAGGTGGCGTAAGGCCGTAGCATTGAATGGAGATTACGTTGAAAAATAGTGTTGTGTAGCTAAAATATTGGGGAATAACCTGGTGTATTTCAATGCTGAATAAAACAACCCCTGTTTCAGAAAAAAAATGTGTTGCATTACTTATCGAACTGCCCTCGTAGTTCTAAGTTCTAGGGGACTGATGACCTCAGTAGTTAAGTCCCACAGTGCTCAGAGCCTTTTGAACCATTTGAACCTTTGTCTACGTCCTTCTTGCACCGTTGTAATCCGTCATCTGTTCAGCTTCGACTGTTTCGTCAAGATACGTATGGACGCTCTAACAGCTTTGAGAGGGCTGCAGACTCTCTCGTCGGTGCCCCATAACAGAGTCACCAATATAGCCAAACTTGACTGACGAGATATGCCGCAGCGAATTACCTCTGCTCTCCGCAGAGGTTCCGACCGGGCGTACCCACTGCATTGTAATTCGGCTGGCTGTCACTGCTATCCCCGCAGGCTCGGTCGTCACTCGCGGCTGTCTACCCGCCTCGCGGGCCGTGGGTACAGCGCGACGTTATCTCTGCAGCAGCAGAGACACGCCGAGCGGTTTTGCCGGCGGCCGGGACAGGATAACGTTTCCGGCCGGCCGGTGAACTTGCGCGCGCCACGGGCGGCCGTATTCGCGCCGGACAAACGAATGTCGCTCGGAAGCGGGCGGGGAACAGCGGAGAGCGTCGGCCTGTGACGCAGCAGTTCGCAGTTCGCCTGACCCGTTCTCATTTGTTATCAAACAGGCTGCAGGAGCCGCGAGGGGGAGTGGAGGCGGCTAACAGCCCATGTCGTGGATCCTGCGCTGTCGGCCTGAATCCACTTCCTCCGCCGCTGCCGCGGAAGCGCCACAAAACCTCCGATAATTGGACGTCAGGGGCGGCGTTTGTGAGGACGGCGGTCGCGACGTCCGACACGTCCCGTAGACTCCCGGTTTCCGCGTCGCCCGCAATTTCGGAGGTCTCGCTCCATTTGACGTCTGTCCAGTTCCCTCGCTCAGTGTTTTATGTGGCAGCCTCGCTCAGTGTTTTATGTGGCAGTGAAAGTGCTGAACGTGGAGATCAGCGCACAACTATGTGTGTGAACCATTAGCAAACACTAGAAAACGATTGCAAAAAGTGACGAACAATAATATTTGTGCGTAAGCTACGAGGAAAGATTACGAGTGAGTTACGGCGGTCATTAACCAACTTCAGATATCTATCCACCAAATTTCGATGTTCTGTAGTGACCCTAAATCTTTGACTGCCAAGGATACTGTAACTGAAAACGGCAAGATCAAATTTGTGTCCAATTCCTGATCAGTCCCATCTTGTGTTTCATCTCAACTGCTCTTATTGTCGTAGTGACATTAAACACTTCACATCCTTTCTAGCATTTCTTGTCACCAATTCATTCTCTCTTTCGTTTTGTATCGCTTGCAATGTGTAATATAATGACGAATTTCTAACTACGTACATTTTTTGTTAATGAAAAATGATCAATTTTTCTGAAAGAACGAACAGCCTTGCTAGAAAAAAATTTTATGAACCTGTCCAGCAGCACATGCAATTGCGTGTAATATGAGGACGATTCAACGAATGTAAAATATAAAAAAAGGCCTTCATGAACAAAATTTTCCAAGAGGGTGGCTGACACAATTGATTGTGGTACTGCTAGTAATTGTTTAAATAAAGACTTATGTCCACTTCCTAAGACGGGGTTAGTGGAGGTAGCCCAAGTGCCGTTTCTTTGCCGCCTTTTTCTTAGGTTAGTATAGGTAGTTCAATTGACCTATCTTCCCGCCAAAATTCAAACTTCTGGTTAGTTCTTAGGACGATGTAACACAGGTTAGTGGAGGTAGTCCAACTGCCCTACCCTCCCGCCATCTTGAATGACGTCAATCGCGTCATCAGCTGACGTCATGTGACATCACGGCCACCGTATTGGATTTGGGGTGACGCCGGCCTTGGGATGACGGTGACCCTTGGGTGACCTACTTAGGGGTGACGTCTTGGTTGCTCCACTACTGTCACATGTGTCCCAATCCAGAGAATATGGCGGCCAACCGAGGCTGAAGCCAGTGGCCTCTGGGTAACCCAGAGCCAGAATGCGAACCCCAAAGGGCTCCTCCAGGACATCAAACACTCTCCTGGTTCGACGGGGTCGATCTCCGTCTTGCATGAACCATATGTTGTCGAAATCAGAGCCACTTTGGATAATGGGTTTGAAATTATCTTCCAAAAGCTTCACGTACCGTTCGATAGTCACCGTGCCATGATGAAATATCACACCGATTACTCCGTGACTGGACACTGACACCACGCAGTCACCCATTGAGGGCGAAGAGACTTCCTGATCGCGAAATGCGAATTCTCAGTCCCCCAAAGCACCAATTTTGCTTACTGTAGAACCCATCCAAGTGAAAGAAAGTTTCGTCGCTAAACCAAACCATACTATTTCTCACCATACCCCGCGGGCAACCATGCAAATCGAACGTCCTAACGCGAGACATTATGAAGTTATGGATACTTTATTTCATACAGTTCAATAATTGTCAACCTGTAACGTGGTACCTGTTGGAAAGGTCAGCTCTCCTATGTTATAGTTCCTACATGAAGTTATACTGCTATACATCAAAGACGATGGGTTGACGTGCATGACAAGGAGAACACACTTGCGCATCACACATCATCGCTCTACATGTACACATAACTATGAACAGCACTGAAATTACGGTTATCATCTGGAGGGTATCGCTCAGAAATTAAATGTGGAAAATGGCGGTCATTGCAAAACGGGCTGCAACTCATCTACGGAACGTGAAAACAGTTCACGATGAATTTTCATGCTGGGACTCTCTTCCGAGAGCGTCACTTTCGCGTTGAACGACAGTACAGAGCACCGCCTACGAACCTCTGGCTTCATTCAGATACCACGCACGCGCTGCCTGCCAGAACGAACTCTTTGCGTGCTGGCTGGCTGTAGGGTGAACACGCGCGTGACCCTTGACAAATGACGTTGCGTTCCAGCGATTCCGTGTTGAGCTAGTCAGGAGCCACGAACTTACGACTGCCGCCTTCATTCTCGCTAATCCCTGTTTGATTCATGAAATGTTAATGTGACTTTGTGCTTTCTTTACTGAACGTGAAGAAACTTTTGTAGCAAGAGAGCATTTGCATCAGCGAGAATTCCTGAAAGTAATCGCTCATGATCAAAGGGCTCGCCTTTTGGTACCTTTTTCTATAGAATAAGCACGACGCTAATAGATTAGTATCACAGTATTCATAATTCAGTTATGTCACTACTTTCACTGAGTCGAAACAGTGTTTCAGAAATGCAGGAATAGAGAAAAGGAGTAAATATGGGCACCTCCTCTTCTTTCAGACAACGTTTCTTTTAGAATCATTCCAAGTATTTTGCCTTCACAAACAGTTATATCTGGTTTACTGAAATGTGGCATGCAACATGGTAATGAACATAAATTATTTCTATCTGGAAACGATCATTAGCAAAAATTTACTAAAATAGCACCAAAAAATTGAGAGCAAACATGGGGCCTCTCCAAGACGTCACAAACAATCTTTCAGTATGTTTTGAAGAGGGTGATAACATGACCGTAAACTGTAGACTAGTATACAATGAGCAATTTATGTATTTAAGCATTAGAATAAACATCAAATCAAAAATGGTTTACAGAAGTCTTTTATCCGTAGAGCAATATAAGTGATGCTACATGTGGCACATAACGCATTTAACGTAGACTTCTTCGCGAATTTTTCAGAACAAAAGATGTAAGTTGCATCGCCCGAATCTATTATACCCCCATCGCTGATACATTAGGTCATCAACGATCTCCACAAAAGCAGGGCTGCAGGAGCCTGCTGGGTAAGGTGAAGAACAACTGGATCGTTTCGTGGATTCAATTTTCTTTTTCTGAAGGACTTCGGTCTTCTCAACCCTGCCTTCTAGGCAGCCTTAAACTCTGGAAAATGCAACGATCTGTACTTGACAGCACGTTTATCAAGTCACTTTGTGAAATGGTCCTTGCATCGCGTTTCGATAAAGACGCTGACATTTGCTGCTTTGCGCCCATGAGTGGTGGTCCTCTTCTTAGCACTGGTGACATGACATATGTCGAGCAGAGAGATTGCTTTAGAAGTCCCCAGGGAATAATGTGGTGTTTCATTCCAGTAAGATGTAACCGGAGGAAGTAGGTGTCGTGTTTCTAAAACTAGCTTAGGATTTCGTTTTTCGGGTATCGCTCTGAAATTACTTAAAACTAATCATAAGCACGTGGAAAGAAAACAATTTCACATTCTCGCCAATGGTCTGCAGTCCAGACCAAAGACTAGCTAGCACAATAACCCACAGAGTATTCATTGAAATTGAAATAAGGTTTCTAACTGCTAATTGCTATCTTCTGTCAACAAACGGCGTCATTTACAATCCTGGTCTCCAACGTGCAGTATCTCTCACACTACCTTGGCAAGGGCTGCCCATATTTACACTTCTGTTCGTTTTTAGACCTACTCCTCTGATTCGTTTGGCAGTGTCTCGTAGACATGCACATAATAAATAACAAAATATACTTCGAAAAATTTCGACATCTGATCTTCAAACTGGGATATATGAAGAATATACTGTCCGTTATACATCGGTGCCGTAAAGATTGTAAAGTGTAGACTAATACCACGAATAGTAATGTAAGTAGCTGGAAACACCCACCCCCCTCCCCTTCCATGCGTGAACGTATAAACATAGTACACGAAAATTTATCACAGTGGTCTTAAATCCAAATCTACCTCCCATTGAAACTTCCTGGCAGATGAAAACTGTGTGCCCGACCGAGACTCGAACTCGGGACGTTGCCTTTGGCGGGCAAGTGCTCTACCAACTGAGCTACCGAAGCACGACTCAGGCTTGGTACTCAAAGCTTTACTTCTGCCAGTATCTCGTCTCCCACCTTCCGAACTTTACAGAAGCTCTCCTGCGAACCTTGCAGAACTGGCCCCGACTGTTTTCAATTTGTTTTTATTCTACCGACCCCCAGATATCGTTAACGACCAGCTTACTATTAAAGAATTCTGCAGTTAGTAATTGATATTAAAAGTTTGGAAATACCCAGCACATTAATGTTATACTATCCTGAATGTATTATAATTACGACTGCTATGTCATGAAATCATACTGACAGTAAAAAATAAACCTTATCAATAAAAAACCTTTTAAATTACTCTTTCTAAGAAGTAGCGACGCCTTGAACATGTACACCAAGTTCTGTCAGCGTTAACGTTTCTTTTATAGGGAGTGTACTCGAACTGACATTGAGGTCATTGCTTACGTCACTGACAATACTGCTGCACTCTTCTGAACTCTGCATGTGTGAGGTGGTATCTTCCTACCTTGCAGGGTGTAGATTCAACACTAATTCCAAAAAACACTCACAGAGCATCCTTCTGCAACTGTGGTAGGATGGTAGCTCAGAACCAGTCTCACACGTGGTAGAAAACTTCTTCCTCAAAGCAACACCAGTGAGTGTCACTAGTAAACTTATTTTTTTCAGGTAGGCATTCTTTCCCAGTGCAAGTCTCATGTGTATGGCCTCCTTCCTTCGTCCGATGTACGTTAACTTGCTTCCGAGGTGACAGAATCCCTTCACCTTATCTACTTCTTGCCCTCAATTTTGATGTCAAATTTGTCATGACATTTCTAACACTACTCAGTAATTTTCGTATTTCTCCTATCCCTTTACTGTATGGTTAAATGATGATGGCGTCCTCTTGGGTAAAATATTCCGGAGGTAAAATGGTCCCCCATTCGGATCTCCGGGCAGGGACTACTCAAGAGGACGTCGTTATCAGGCGAAAGAAAACTGGCGTTCTACGGCTCGGAGCGTGGAATGTCAGATTACTTAATCGTGCAGGTAGGTTAGAAAATATAAAAAGGGAAAAGGATAGGTTAAACTTAGATATAGTAGGAATTAGTGACGTTCGGTGGCAGGAGGAACAAGACTTTTGCTTAGGTGAATACAGGGTTATAAATACAAAATCAAATAGGGGTAATGCAGGAGTAGGTTTAATAATGAATAAAAAATTGGAGTGCCGGTAAGCTACTACAAACAGCATTGTGAACGCATTATTTTGGCCAAGATAGACAGGAAGCTCATGCCTACTACAGTAGTACACGTTTATATGCCAACTGGGTTTGCAGATGATGAAGAAAATGATGAAATGTATGATGAGATAAAAGAAATTATTCAGGTAGTGAAGGGAGACGAAAATTCAATAGTCATGGGCGACTGGAATTCGAGAGTAAGAGAAGGGAGAGAAGGAAACATAGTGGGTGAATATGGATTGTGGGAGAGAAATGAAAGAGGAAGCCGTCTGGTAGAATTTTGCACAGAGCATAATTTAATCATAGCTAACACTTGCTTCAAGAATCATAAAAGAAGGTTGTATACATGGAAGAGTCCTGGAGATACCAGAAGGTATCAGATAGATTATATAATGGTAAGACAGAGATTTAGGAACCGGGTTTTAAATTGTAAGACATATCCAGGGGCAGATGTGGACTTTGACCACAATCTATTGGTTATGAACTGTAGATTAAAACTGAACAAACTGCAAAAAGTGGCAATTTAAGGAGATGGGACCTGGATAAACTGACTAAACCAGAGGTTGTACAGAGTTTCACGTAGAGCATAAGAAAACAATTGACAGGAATGGGGGAAAGAAATACAGTAGAATAAGAATGGGTAGCTTGAGAGATGCAGTAGTGAAGGCAGCAGAGGACCTAATAGGTAAAAAGACGAGGGCTAGTAGAAATCCTTGGGTAACAGAAGAAATACCTAATTTAATTGATGAAAAGAGAAAATATAAAAATGCAGTAAATGAAGCAGGCAAAAAGGAAAACAAACGTCTCAAAAACGAGATCGACAGGAAGTGCAAAATTGGCTAAGCAGGGACGGCTAGAGGACAAATGTAAGGATGTAGAGGCTTATCTCACTAGGGGTAAGATAGATACTGCCTACAGGAAAATCAGAGAGACGTTTGGAGAAAAGAGAACCACTTGTATGAATATCAAGAGCTCAGATGGAAACCCAGTTCTAAGCAAAGAAGAGAAAGCAGAAAGGTGGAAGGAGTATATATAGGGTCTATACAAGGGCGATTTACTTGAGGACAATATTATGGAAATTGAAGAGGATGTAGATGAAGATGAAATGGGAGATAAGATACTGCGTGAAGAGTTTGAAGGATCACTGTAGGACTTGAGTCGAAACAAGGCCCCGGGAGTAGACAACATTCCACTCGAACTACTGACATCCTTGGGAGAGCCAGTCCTGACAAAACTCTACCATCTAGTGAGCAAGATGTATGACACAGGTGAAATACCCTCAGACTTCAAGAAGAATATAATAATTCCAATCCCAAAGAAAGCAGTTGTTGACAGGTGTGAAAATTACCGAACTATCAGTTTAATAAGTCACTGCTGCAAAATACTAACGCGAATTATTTACAGACGAATGGAAAAACTGGTAGAAGCCGACCTCGGGGAAGGTCAGTTTGGATTCTGCAGGAATGTTGGAACACGTCAGGGAATACTGACCCTACGACTTATCTTAGAAAATAGATTAAGGAAAGGCAAACCTACGTATCTAGCATTTGTAGCTTTCGACAATGTTGACTGGAATGCTCTCTTTCAAATTCTAAAGATGGCAGGGGTAAAATACAGGGAGCGAAAGGCTATTTACAATTTTTATAGAAACCAGATGGCAGTTATAAGAGTCGAGAGGCATGAAAGGGATGCAGTGGTTGGGAAGGGAGTGAGACAGGGTTGTAGCCAGTCCGTGATGATATTCAATCTGTAAATTGAGCAAGCAGTAAAGGATACAAAAGAAAAATTCGGAGTAGGTATTAAAATCCATGGAGAAGAAATAAAAATGTTGAGGTTCGCCAATGACATTGCAATTCTGTTAGAAACAGGAAAGGACTTGGAAGAGCAATTGAACGGAATGGACAGTGTCTTGAAAGGTGGATATCAGATCAACATCAACAAAAGTAAAACAAGGATAATGGAACGTAGTCTATTGAAGTCTGGTGATGCTGAGGGAATTAGATTAGGAAATGAGACACTTAAAGTAGTAAAAGAGTTTTGCTATTTGGGGAGCAAAGTAACTGATGATGGTCGAAGTGGAGAGGATATAAAATGTAGACTGGCAATGGCAAGGAAAACGTTTTTGAAGAAGAGAAATTTGTTAACATCGAGTATAGATTTAAGTGTCAGGAAGTCGTTTCTGAAAGTATTTGGGTGGAGTGTAGCCATGTATGGAAGTGAAACATGGACGATAAATAGTTTGCACAAGAAGATAATAGAAGCTTTTTAAATGTGGTGTTACAGAAGAATGCTGAAGATTAGATGGGTATATCACGTAACTAATGAGGAGGTATTGAATAGAATTGGGGAGAAGAGGAGCTTGTGGCACAACTTGACAAGAAGAAGGGATCGGTTGGTAGGACATGTTCTGAGGCATCAAGGGATCACAAATTTAGCATTGGAGGGCAGTGTGGAGGGTAAAAATCATAGAGGGAGACCAAGAGATAAATACCCAAACAGATTCAGAAGGATGTAGGTTGCAATAAGTACTGGGAGATGAAGAAGCTTGCACAGGATAGAGTAGCATGGAGAGCTGCATCAAACCAGTCTCAGGACTGAAGACAATAACAAAAACAACAACCTATCCCTATTCTACACTCAATTTACTGTTAGATCTGGTCAATAAGTCTTGTCAAACTACTTTCCATTCACAGCTGATAGCAACAATAATAGCGAATGTTACTGCTGATATTCGTTCAGCCTGAATTTTTGGTGCCACTCCAAACACATCATTTACTTCTGTGATTGCATCTTAGAGGTGCGCTCTGAACTTGATGGACCGCCATTCCGTTTTAGAACACTTTTAACAAGAGGCATTGATTCTTCGTCTTTCATTTTTAATCTCTCTTGGTTCTTATACATGTGGTACGGCACTCATGGGATACAATAATTGACACTTGTTTCCCTGGGAACCTGAGCAATGGCATTATGGCATTTATCCAAAAAGTTACATAAAGGGTATGACTGCAGTATTTCCACATCTAAGACATGTCAGCAATACACATACAAAGTTACATAGCCCTTTATTCCATACGTTGACAAAAGCTTCATCTACATTTTCTTCAAACACACACACACACACAAACAGACACACACAAACAAACACACACACACACACACACACACACCCACATACACACACACACACACACACACACACACACACACACACACACAAAATGTATCTACGTTGTTCTGTGATGTTAGCAGTATTCTAAGACTGGTGACATCCAGCCGTCTCTCTGCCTTGCACACAGATCAACAGCCGGATTAGAGAGACAATGGTCTTATCATCAGGATGCAAAAATGAGTTAATTTGGTTGAAGTACTAATAATTGGGACGAATCTTTCTTTCATTTTCCCAACCAAAGCAAATAAAGTACACTAACCTAACCTTTCTCACCCACATCTGGACAGTTTCCATGCGTAGGGGGGGGGAGTGCACTTGGGCTTTCCTTCCAGTAGAATCAGAGCTCGAGTCCCGAAAAGGGCACTGCCATTGTTAATTTCTCCTCTATGCCAAGCACCTCTGGTGGTTTAGTTGCGCTAGGGAGGGTGTTCTTGGGCGTTCCATCCAGGAGGACCACGGCTTGAGTCCTGCAAAAGGCACTGCCAATTTTAATTTCCCACCAATTCCTGGGTGGGGAGTGGGGTGGAATGTCAGCACTGCCCTGGCACAAAGAAATTCCGGCCAAAATTTGAAATTTCCACCATAGGGTAGGTTAAGAGAGGGGGAGGTTGGGGGGAGAGGAGGTGGAGGAAGGAGCTGAGGCCCACGTGCAGGGTGAGGAAAACACATGACGTCATCTTGGGGTGCAGGTGGGCGTGGCCAGGGGAGGGGGTGGGGGTGGTCTGGGGTTGGGGTGATTAATTGTTCAATTTAATTAATTTGCATATCAATTTCATATCAAAAGTGGAGTAACGCTGCCATCTCCCTATTACTAATGTGTTACATTCCATTTACTTTTTCACTCAGTGTTCTGTCGGTACCAGTCAGTGTGGAGGTATTCAGTTTCCGGTGCTAATCAGTGTCAACTTAGTGTGTCTGTCTAATAAACAGGGGCGTGATTTTGAGGAAAGTCACAAATGTTATCCCAATATCAAAGTTAAGAGTAAGGGTAGGATTTAATATTCTGTACTGACTTTATACATTTCTTTCATTTTCTGTGGTTTGAAAATAAATACTTTTAAGTTGTATTCATTCTAGTAGCATATCTATTTAACAATATCAGTCTCCTACTTAAGCTAAAGAAAAATGTCATCACGACTTGATTTATATTCTATTTTAGGTGTAGGTTGCCAATGTCAGAGTCTTTTTACTTTATTTATAGGCGTGGGATTTCCGTTGCGGACGCAACATAGGCACCACTCACACACACGACACGTACATCACACGTACAGCATATGCACTGGGGGGCGGCGGCATCTACATCTCACATTCTTGAAACAGCGCTGGAATTGAATTTCCAAGTGGGATTGGCGTTTGAAGAGCAAAATCAGTTTCGAAGTGAAGCGGACGTGGCACAAAATTGTGGGAGTCACCGATGAGAATGAAGTGATAAGCGAGGTAAAATCGGAGACGCGTTTAAAATGAATCATGGCTCGTTTTAATTTAGCTCATAATCTTTTTATCCGTTAAGTGATTATCGATTGCTCAATTCTTGTCCGTGCCCAGCGCAGCAGGTTCCTACCAGCCTCCGATTTTCCTGCAATTTAGAGCTATGGTGACGCGCTGCGTGCTTCTAGTTGCCCGGAAATCGTAAAATTCAGCCTGTGCTGCTGGCGAATAGAACTGCTCCATTCCAGTGCCTTCGTTCTTCAGAGTAATTTCGGTCAACCCTCGACATAACAGCTCACTGTAAGCTCCATTAATAAAGGGAGTCGTTGTCGCAGATATAGTGCGGTGGATAGGGACGAATAGTGAAATGGAATTGGCAGTGATACTTCCAGTATTAAATAGCACGTCGCATTCTTGGTATCGTACTACACGGTTAAAACTTAAGCAAAAAGGGATCTCCTTTTTGTCGGCAGCAAGTCACAGAATAGGATTATGTCTCTAAATTTTAGCTTTACGTCGTCGCCAGATCTCATGACACTTACCTATTTACTTTTCCCAAGTGTCCATTTTTTCTTTCAGTGCGGTCACAAGCGATTTCATTCATCGCTCAGGAACACTTCAAGTCATCCGACTGAGTTAGTAGAGAGATTGCTCTCTTTGGACATGATTAGCTCTCCACTAGACGGAATTAATTTGACTGATATTATGCAACTGTTGTTGGACTGCTCCTCCGATGTTTAGAGAGCAACAAAGTGTTCGTTGTTTTCCCCTACTGAATAAAGATTTATCACTTTTTAATTTTTAATATAGGTAAGGGGCAGCAATATAAAAATGTTACAGATGGAAAGAAATAATGTTTATTATTTCAAAAAAAAATGCCATAGCTCGTAATACATTTATCCGATTGTAAAAAAAAATAATGCCGTCATGAAGAATTGTTTACAGTTGCTTATGGACCATGATTATCCCAGGCTCGCACGTCTTCGTTCAAAGCAAATCAGCTGTGGTGAATGTGTTTCTTCAGGACACCAAAGTTATAAAAATATCATGGCGGATGTGTAAGGGATTCCCAGCGAAAGTTCTGCAGCATAACTGAAACAACCTTGGCAACATATTGGCTGGCATCAACAGAGTGCTGCCGTCTATCAACATTCCTGGGCATTTCAGCATGATGTTATGCTGGAATTTTCGCAAAATTTCCATGAGTCGCTGCGCACTGATTATGGTGCCTCCTTCCAGAAAATCAGTGAGACACAGGTTGATTGAGAGCATTATTCTGTTGAAGAATAACGTCCGCCAGTATGTTGACAAGGTTGCTTCGACTACGCAGCAGATATTTCGCTGGAAAGCCGTCACACATCCTCCATACAGTCCCGATCTCTTTCCACGCGATTTCTACACTACTGGCCATCAAAAATGCTACACGAAGATGACGTGCTACAAACGCGAAATTTAACAGACAAGAAGACGATGCTGTGATATGCAAATGATAAGCTTTTCAGAGCATTCACACAAAGTTGACGCCGGTGGTGACAACGTACTGATATGAGGAAATTTTCCAACCGATTTCTCATACACAAACAGCAGTTGACCGGCGTTGCCTTGTAAACCGTTGTGATAATTCGTGTAAGCCGAATATGGAATCCGTGGGTTCAGGAGGGTATTACGGAACGCCGTGCTGGATCCCAACGGCCTCGTATCAGTAGCAGTAGAGATGACAGGCATTTTATCCGCATGGCTGTAACGGATCATGCAGCCACGTCTCGATCCCTGAGTCAACAGATGGGGACGTTTGCAAGCCGCGATGGTATGGGGTGCCATTGGTTACACGTCTCGGTCACCTCTTGTTCGCATTGACGGCACTTTGAACAGTGGACGTTTCATTTCAGACCTTTTACGACCCGCTGCTCTATCCTTCTTTCGATCCCTGCGAAACGCTACATTTTAGCAGGATAATATACGACCGCATGTTGCAGGTCCTGTACGGACCTTTCTGGATACAGAAAATGTTAGACTGCTCAAAAATGGTTCAAGTGGCTCTGAGCACTATGGGACTTAACTTCCGAGGTCATCAGTCCCCTAGAACTTAGAAATACTTAAACCTAACTAACCTAAGGACATCACACACATCCATGCCCGAGGCAGGATTCGATACTGCGACTGTAGCGGTCGCGCGGTTCCAGACTGTAGTTTCTAGAACCGCTCGGCCACTCAGGCCGGCGATCGACTGCTGCCCTGGCCAGCTCATTCTCCAGATCTCTCACCAATTGAAATCGTCTGGTCAATGGTGGCGAGACAACTGGCTTGTCACAATACGCCAGTCACTACACTTGATGCACTGTGTTATCGTGTTGATGCTGCATGGGCAGCTGTACCTGTACACCCCATCCAAGCTCAGTTTGTCTCAATGCCCAGGCGTATGAAGGACGTTATTACGGCCAGAGGTGGTTGTTCTGGGTACTGATTTCTCAGGATCTATGCACCCAAATTGCGTAAAAATGTAATCACATGTCAGTTCTAGTATAATATATTTGTCCAATAAATACCCGCTTATCATCTGCATTTCTTCTTGGTGTAGCAATTTTAATGGCCAGTAGTGTACATTTTGGGTGCCCTGAAGACAGACATTCAATGTTGGGTGAAGGAGTGAACAGCAGTAGGTAGAATGGGCTGGTTCAGGCATGCTACAAATCCTTGCAGATTTCCTCTTCCATCCCATGAAGTTATGCACTATTGCCAGGTTTCCGACTAAGGTTGATTACTCTGTCTAAAATGGCGGGAAATTTAAATTTTGGCGGGATAATCAAATTCTGGCCGTGCATTAAAAAAATAGCCCGACTGTGTTAATGGGTTTTCCCCCTGCTACATGATGTCACAGTGGATGAAAGGCTGTTGTGCTAAGTATTGGAGGCAATTGCAAACATCCAAGATGCCTATTATCATGCTGGAATTGTAGATAGCTGACCAGAGATAGTCATCCAGCCCCCTTTATTATCAGATTTTACCCCTAATGCAATGGATGTTTTTGTTCTCTTACGTTCCCAACCTGTGGTTCTGGAACAAAGGGCAGGCTAAGTCCCTCCTCTTCCCCATATCATTCTAGGACAAAGAGCGTTGATATACCCATATGTTCAAGCATGTCTGGCACACAAACGATAAAAGTCAGAGCCTGTAATGTGTTTTCCCCCAGCTATTATTCTTAGAAAGGCAGAGACCTACAGACATGGCTGTCACATCAACTTTTCTCAGTATGGAATTCGAGATGCCACTGAATTCTCCCCTGCCGCTATACAGTGCCAACCTCAAGTAAATGTCAAGCTTTCCAAATTTAAACAGTCCCCCTGTGATATCTTACGTTTGAACCTAACTTCTCCAAAGATTAAGTTCGTTCGTGCTATGCTTAAAATACTGCTGGGAATAGGATAGTAACATCTTTATTTAAACACATACCGCAATGTCAGTGGCTCCTTTCCGTGGTGGTAAAGCTCATATGAGTCCTGCAGCTGGGAGACTGTCCACTGTCAACCTATGAAGGCGTTCTGCACAGAGATGCATAGTATGGTTCAAATGGCTCTGAGCACTATGGGACTCAACTGCTGTGGTCATAAGTCCCCTAGAACTTAGAACTACTTAAACCTAACTAACCTAAGGACAGCACACAACACCCAGCCATCACGAGGCAGAGAAAATCCCTGACCCCGCCGGGAATCGAACCCGGGAACCCGGGCGTGGGAAGCGAGAACGCTACCGCACGACCACGAGATGCGGGCAGATGCATAGTATGTATACAGTAAACTAACATGAGTTCGAGTATAGAAGTTCCTGCTAATATAATGTCCTGATGGCCCTGCATTGCCTCTAAAATCACAGTCCACAAGACCTCAGTTATAATGACGAGAAACATGAGAAAAGTGGTTCAGATGGCTCTGAGCACTAAGGGACTTCTGAGGTCATCAGTCCCCAAGAACTTAGAACTACTTAAACCTAAATAACCTAAAGACATCACACACATCCATGCCCAAGGCAGGATTCGAACCTGCGACCATAGCGGTCGCGCGGTTCCAGACTGTAGCGCCTAGAACCGCTCGGCCACACCGGCCGGCAGAAACATGAAAAATTCAGGAAGCATACTTGTGGTTTAACCCATACTGATAAATTAGACAGGTATTCACCTAAGCTGAAGAAACCTGTAACACACAGGTATCTTCTGCTTGGAATGAAAAATTCAAGAGATGCACATTTGTCCTTCTAAGGCAGAAAGTTCTGCAGTGGTTCTGTAGATAAGTAAGAAAGTAAGTCCGAGTGCTTTGCTTGTAAATTTCACAACAAAATATTTGTTTGTGGTATGTACAGCTATGTTAATAGCCTGTCCCTCGGCTGTATCTAGACATGTCAAGATCATATACACCAGACTTATACCAAGCATAGTGAGAGCAAAACACATACATTGTTATTTTTTAATTGAATCACAACTGTCAAAAACATGGTAAATATAGATAATGCAAAAAAATCTTCTTTTTATGTGCGGCTTGGTCCATAACATTGTTATACCCACTATTTCAACTTGAAAAGTAGTCATCAGTACTAGGTACATGACCCAGATGCAGAGAAGAATAAGTATTTGTTTCAGTTCTTCTTGTTTTCACAATAGTGCAGTTCACTTGCAAGCATTGTGAAGACAGTTGCTAAACAAGTATAAGACTGGGCAGGCGTCAGATGCTCACCAGCTTTTGCTGTACTCTCCTAGGCAGTTAGTGGATAGTATTAGTGATAGTAAACGAAGAGTGCAGAGTGATACTTTAATATGCTATCAGTATAGGACACACACACACATTAAATGAATATTGTATCAACAACACTGAATTTCGTGTTGAAGATAGCGAATATAATGACCGCTTGTTTTTTGCTGGAAATTCCTTGATGAAAGCATAAATCCGAAATGACATTCCATATTGTGGTCATGCAGTGATGCCTCAGAAAGTTGTCTAACACCAGCCACAAGCTAGGGATATTAACTTTTCGTTCCAATACATACTTCACAAAATAACTGAACAACTTAGGAATTGTCCACCATAGATTGAGTCTCTCTACAGCAATCCATATTACTGAGCATAAGTTTATCAGGTTCATAAATCTTGAATGCATGAAGTTACTTAAAAGAGAATCCATAATATAGTGGGGTTCATAACTATTCTCCTGTTGCTCCATTTGTAACTGGGATAGGAAAGCAAATGACTAGCAGAAATATAAGATATTCCTGACACTGGATTGTATCAAGGCTTGCTAAGTATACGTATTCACTTTTCTAAGCTTTGAGGTTTATGAATCAGTGTGCACATTTTTAACACCACACCCATCTCACATATCTCATACAACCACACATACTGCACACCTTACCCAACACATGCCACACACCACATAGACACCGCAACTCACAACTGATCACAAAACACCCAATACCACATAACAAACAATTCATATGCAACACACCACATCACCACATACAAAACAACACAGCCCACCACAGAAAACACACCAGGCCATAGTATGTGACACACCACAAACAATACATCACATGCAAAAGATAACTGAAATCACACATCATAACATAACACACATTACACCACATTTACACGAACCACCACACACACACTGCCCACCAGACCCCACCTACATCAAATACCACGATACCACATGCACCAAACACCATACCCCAATGCACCATATCTCACCACACAACTCAACACCATACACAATACAAAAAACACCACCTATATACCACACCATATCACACACCATAAGACACATACCATATGCACCACACACCATATGGGATAGTGCACATCACACCATAAACCACATACACTATACCATACATTACCCACCACACTGCCCACACACCAACTCCACCATACACAACACACACACCATACCAGAAACCACATCACATGCCACACACCACACACCTTCCAGCACATTCACTGTATCAAACAGGCATCATACTACTCACAAAACATACACCACATACCACAAATTACACAGATCGCACATTTTACCAACCACATGTCAACAAAACACAAAACAAAAGCACCACAAACCACACCATATGGTATGCAATATAAAAAAACGCAGGAACTACACCCCCAATCACATCCCACAAACTATACACTAGACAACACACAGACCAAACACAACACACCACACACCACACACAAATGACGGACCAAACACTATATGTCACACACCACAAGCACCATACAGCAAAGGCCACACTACACACATCATTGACTTCCATAAGGTATGCGTGAAGCTACTTCTACTCATGACGATGATTTTTCTCCGATTTTCACCTGTTCCTATGATGTCACATTGGGAGGAAGTCAAGTTTTCCTCAGTGAAACTTGGTGGGAAATTCAAAAATATAAGAAGGGCATAGTCATACTGGTGGATGTAAGTCACGTGCACTAAATACAGAATTCAAGATGATTGACCTGCAGTAATAGTGCAGCTCCATATTGTCAGACTCCATTATGGCTAACAAGAAGCTTGGGTGCAGCCTGCATTATTACCAAACTCTCTGGGTTTGAACCCTGAGACAAAGGATGTTTGCTTTCCCCTGTGGTTTTGGAATGAGGGCAATGTCAAGTCATCACTCTACAATTCTAGCATAAGAAGTTGTTTCATTCTCCACAAGCTCCAGGTCTGTCTGCTAGACAAAGGATGCCAGTCTGAGCCTGAAGATGTCTTTCACCCAGCTTTCAGAAACTTGGAAAAGCACTTAAAATATTTCCTTCAAGCTATTATTCACTCATACCACTTGTTATAAGTATAGAATTTAAGACGAGAAGACGATTTCAGTCTTAAGCAGGTAAGTCTTACATAACACTGGATGTGATCTGTGACTCCAATTTGCTTTGTGTATGGTTCACAGGAGTCTGAGAGTTTATGAGCCATCCTATCCAAGATACTGTAAGTCTTTAGTCAAGGAATAGTGAACTAATAAATTGTGGTGTGTTATAAGAATTGAGTATATAAAACACTTACCTGGAGTATAATTTCAGACCTTGGGGTAGGCACACACTTGATCCTGTAATGGTCAGTAGACCTTTTGCTATATATGATCCACATTATCAGAACAAACAGAGCTGAACAAGAAAAAACACGAACAAATTATCACAAATACACCAGAAGCGGAGAGAGGTACCACATCTAATATTACAGCAAAGTACATAGTTCCCAGGGCTCGTAATATAGGAAAAATAACTGTAAATGGGAAATCACCAAAGCAGATACAGGGTCTGATGTATTGGAGCTGCACGCAGAATTGGTTCCAGAGAAGCTCGATGATACACTCCTGGAAATTGAAATAAGAACACCGTGAACTCAATGTCCCAGGAAGGGGAAACTTTATTGATACATTCCTGGGGTCAGATACATCACATGATCACACTGACAGAACCACAGGCACATAGACACAGGCAACAGAGCATGCACAATGTCGGCACTAGTACAGTGTATATCCACCTTTCGCAGCGATGCAGGCTGCTATTCTCCCATGGAGACGATCGTAGAGATGCTGGACGTAGTCCTGTGGAACGGCTTGCCATGCCATTTCCACCTGGCGTCTCAGTTGGACCAGCGTTCGTGCTGGACGTGCAGACCGCGTGAGACGACGCTTCATCCAGTCCCAAACATGCTCAATGGGGGACAGATCCGGACATCTTGCTGGCCAGGGTAGTTGACTTACACCTTCTAGAGCACGTTGGGTGGCACGGGATAAATGCGGACGTGCATTGTCCTGTTGAAACAGCAAGTTCCCTTGCCGGTCTAGGAATGGTAGAACGATGGGTTCGATGACGGTTTGGATGTACCGTGCACTATTCAGTGTCCCCTCGTCGATCACCAGTGGTGTACGGCCAGTGTAGGAGATCGCTCCCCACACCATGATGCCGGGTGTTGGCCCTGTGTGCCTCGGTCGTATGCAGTCCTGATTGTGGCGCTCACCTGCACGGCACCAAACACGCATACGACCATCATTGGCACCAAGGCAGAAGCGACTCTCATCGCTGAAGACGACACGTCTCCATTCGTCCCTCCATTCACGCCTGTCGCGACACCACTGGAGGCGGGCTGCACGATGTTGGGGCGTGAGCGGAAGACGGCCTAACGGTGTGCGGGACCGTAGCCCATCTTCATGGAGACGGTTGCGAATGGTCCTCGCCGATACCCCAGGAGCAACAGTGTCCCTAATTTGCTGGGAAGTGGCGGTGCGGTCCCCTACGGCACTGCGTAGGATCCTACGGTCTTGGCGTATATCCGTGCGTCGCTGCGGTCCGGTCCCAGGTCGACGGGCACGTGCACCTTCCGCCGACCACTGGCGACAACATCGATGTACTGTGGAGACCTCACACCCCACGTGTTGAGCAATTCGGCGGCCCTCTCGCTGTGTCCGGAGCAAGTATGGTGTGTCTGACACACCGGTGTCAATGTGTTCTTTTTTCCATTTCCAGGAGTGTAAATTGAAGCAGGATACACAGAACTGATTCCAGACTTTACTTTTATGAATGATGCTATTTCTAGTCTAAATCCCCCTGTATCATTACCCTATAGCAAGTAACCAATGTGGACGTATCTCAACCAGAAGCACACTCTATCAGCAACTTATAGCTACTGTACTTCCACCTAATTACTATTTCAAGTCTACAAACTAGTTATTCACTAGTTTTAAATGTGGCACAGTAAACCATTTAGCAAGGTAACAGTATTTCCATGACGTTACCATACAGTTACTAACGTACATGGAATTGTTTCATCAAGTTATCTTAGCGTCTCCAGTGTAATGTCAACATCAGTCAGTCGCCGCCAAGTGAACTTCGTCTTGTAAGTTAGATCAGTAGTACGCCCCCTGTATGGGCAGTAATGTTTTAGAAATATATATATTTGAATATTTTGATAAATAATATCCGAAACCGTAACAGTACATGTCTTGTCATGAAAAGAAAAGTCTAGGAGTTAGATTTTCAGATGCAGCTTCCCGCAGTTTCTTCAACATATTACCGTTATGAGTTGTGGCTGTTCATTTCGCTATTGATAACTTTTTGCTGGCACCTCACCAGGGAGCACAGATCATTCCCTTGTGCGGTTACACGCATAGGACGTTCCACATTGGAAATTCTTAAGGAACACAATATTCCGAGATGCATAGCGTTAAGATTGTGCCGAATTTACCTAATTTCACGTATTACCTTTCATCACGAATAACGCAGTGGTCGGCGGCCTTCACTTAACGTCAGAACTGCGGCGTTTGTGTAGAGTTGTCAGAGCAAACAGGCAAACAACACTGTGTGAAGTAGCCGCAGGAGTCAATGTGGAACGTACGACGAAGATATCCGTTAGCAAACTGTGGCGAAATGTAGCGCTAATAAACAATGGCAGCAGACGACCGACGCCTGTGCCTTTGCTAACACAACATCGCCTGCAGCGTTTCTCCAAGGGCTGTGTCCATACCGGTTCGACGCTAGTCCTTGGTTTGGTCAAAAAAATGGTTCAAATGGTTCTGAGCACTATGGGACTTAACATCTGAGGTCATCAGTCCCCTAGAACTTAGAGCTACTTAAACCTAACTAACCTAACGACATCACACACATCCATGCCCGAGGCAGGATTCGAAGCTGCGACCGTAGTGGTCGCGCGGTTCAAGACTGTAGCGCCTAGAACCGCTCGGCCACTACGGCCGGCCGGTTTGGTCAAATGAGACCCGATTACTGTTGGTAAGAGCTGATGGTGGCGTTTTGCCACACAGATCTCCGGACATGAATCCCATCGATCATTTATGGCATATATTCGAGAGGTCAGTTTGTGTACAAAATCATGCACTGGCAACATTTTCGCAGTTGTGGAAAGCTATAGACGCAGGTTGGGTAATATTTCTGCATGGGACTTCAAACGACTAGCCGGCCGAAGTGGCCGTGCGGTTAAAGGCGCTGCAGTCTGGAACCGCAAGACCGCTACGGTCGCAGGTTCGAATCCTGTCTCGGGCATGGATGTTTGTGATGTCCTTAGGTTAGTTAGGTTTAACTAGTTCTAAGTTCTAGGGGACTAATGATCTCAGCAGTTGAGTCCCATAGTGCTCAGAGCCATTTGAACCATTTTTTCAAACGACTTATTGTGTCCTTGGAGTGTCGAGATGCTGCACTAGGATGGCAAATGGAAGTCCGACGCGATATTAGAGGTACTCCAGAATTTTTGTCATCTCGGTGTAAAGTACCTTAGTCACGATTTCTCTATCCTGCGAAACCTGAAGTTAACCGTTAGCAACAATGTGTCAGCTTTGGTCTCCCGTGAATCTAAAAAAATCGAGTTTTACCAGCGGTATTTCTCGTGTTAACATAATCCCATATTTTCCTCAACCAACTTTTTTGAAAAATGTGAACAGGTAGTGAGTTGCAGTGGATAGCGCTAAGAGGGCTGTCTGTGCAGCAGTCGGCTTGTTGACGGAGAGAGAATATAGGGAAGTGTCAACGTGTGACTTCGGGAGTAAAGCCTTCGGAAAAGTCATTGCTATACCTTGGATATGGACGTCATGACGTACTGAAGTTTATTCTGAATGCTCTGAAGGCTGTAAAGGCTTGCAGATTCACCGTAAATATTGTCACGTAGAAGACGGTGTAATTAGATCAATGACGAACACTAACTTTACTTAACGAAGGTATATTGAGCACTTGCACATACAAGAGCGCCGAGGGAATGCCTCTGGCCAGCACATGTACAGTATATATACAGCTACAGAACATTCCAGTATAATGACGCTTGGCACTCGTGGATACTTCTAGAATGTACTCGAACCGAATATAGAAATTAAGATTGTACAGTCAAGGTGAGTTTCGAACTCACAACCCTCCATGCATCTCTTTAGCATCATAACCACTACACTGCGGTGTTACTCAGCTCCTTCTGCGACATGGCTCCCTCCTTAAGAGAAAAGCGTCTCGGTGTTACGTCCTCCTAGCCCGGTGACGAGTCATCGTTCCTGCATACTCCGACTACCGATGATTGATTCTCGCCCTGGCGGTGATCTTCTTAGAACTCCCCTTGCCGCTACGCTCTTCGTCACCATTCCGCTTGTTGCCTGTCGCTGGAGCTTCGAACTTACACTGGGTTACAGGATTCTTGAAGGGCTTCATTCCAAGGACGTGGACCGTATCTCTGGTCTTCCGTCGTCTTGTTCGGGGTCGACATCTTCAACTTCATAACTAACACCAGACAACTCTCTTACAACCTTACAAGGTCCAAAGTAGCGCCTGAGAACCTTCTCAGAGAGACCAACGTTCCGAATAGGAGTGAAGATCCAGACGAGGTCACCAGGCTGGTAGACAATAGGGCGGTGGCTCGCGTCATACCTTCGGCGATCGTTTTCTTGAGCCTGCAGCGTGCGGAGTCGAGCTAACTGCCGAGCTTCCTCACCTCTGGTTAAAACCTGGCGAATGTAGTCGTCTTCCACGTCATCAGGACGTAACGGAAACACAATGTCCATCGTCGTAGTCGCCTCACGCCCATGTGTAACAGTTGTGACACTAAATGTAACACTTCTGTCACTAAATGTAACTGGGTTTTCTCTTTTGATGCTGTCATTTGTCAGGATGAGCATTCTAAAGCATTCTGTCAGGGTGAAAATATTAAATAAATTAACTTTTCTCTCTCAACAACATGTGGGCAGAGTGGGTTCTTCCTTGGCTCGGGTATGAGGTAGAATGAAACAGCATTTTTACATAAGAGAACTTTTATTGAAAGTTTCGTACAACTGTATCTTACTGGATGTTCTGGTCGTTTGCCTACGCAGGCAGCTGTGTCGTTTGCGTAGCCTTCTGCTGCGGCAGCGGCGGCGGCGGCAGCGTCTGATTACGCATAGCGGTGTGTATCTCGTGTCGCCGTCTCGCCCAGCTGACCGGAGACGCGCAGCGCGAGGTGGCCTGTTTTAATTATTGCGAGCGAAGTCGTGCATCGGATGGCGATACCTTGGATGCAGCGTCCCAGTGTTTCTCTTCTCTAAGCGGCCGCGTGTGTTGTGCGTCGGCCAGCGGAGCGGCGCGGCGGGGGAAGGCCAGTGTCCCGGACTCGAACCACGGACTCCCGCTTGCCAGTCTTCGGCTGTCAGGTCTTCATCCCAGCTCACAGGTGACTGCTGATGTGAGGCCGTCTCCTTCTCGTCCTCACGAATCAGCCGGGTGCGTAAAATCAGACTTCAAATACCTTTTAACTTCTGTCTTCTGGTGCTAAGGCTGCTGCTTGCTATTCCATTACAGCGGCGGACTTGGTGCGTCTGTGCATGATGTAGTCTCTTCTTGCATGACGGTCTTCAGCACCGAAACTGACTGAAAACTACTGCTACGCTTCTTCACTTCTTCGTCTTCTTCGTCGCTCGTCTCCGTCTTCGTCTGTCGTCTCCGTCTTCATCTGTCGGGCCCACCGCGTCTCGCGTATTTATTCAATTCACCGGAGGTGAACGACTTCACGGCCATTGCCTCTTCTGTCACGTTGAAAAGCTTCTCAAAGAATCTTCTCAACGTCGGTCATTGGCTCTTGTTATGTAGGCGAGGGCCTTTGCTCACATGCGACAGCTGAGAAACACGTGAGCCGGTCGGGCGATGCCCTGACGGCTGAATCGACAGCGCCCGCTTATGTGGAACTTGCTGACTTCACGGTCATTGTCTCTTCTGTTCTGCTGTTTAGCCCGCTGTTTGCCAGTATGTAACTCTCTAAACTAAACCAAGTTTTTCATTTATATTCTAATTTCTACTTCACTTTGATTTCACTAATTTATTTACTTAAGTACCACTCAACATATGCACCGGGAGAAAGGGTATAGATCCCATGGTGTCTCGTTTAGCGGTGTTGTAGGCAAACGTCACGAAATGTAGCACCTCATCCCAGTTGCTCTGTTCAACATTAACGAACATTGATAGCATGTCGGTCAAGGTCTTATGAAGGCGTTCAGTAAGCCCGTTAGTTTGCGGTTGGTAGGTAGTCGTCATGTGATCAGTAATGTTTCACCGACGGTGTATCTGTGTCACAAGATTCGATTGAAAAACTTTCCCTCGATCCGTAATTAACGACCTTGGGACAACGTGTTTTAATACAATGTCTTCCACGATGAATTTGGCTACCTCGAATGCTTCGGCTGTTTCCACGGCTTTTGTAATGGCATAGCGTGTCAGATAATCAGTGCAAACAATAATCCATCCATTGCCACTAGCAGACTTTGGAAATCGTCCGAGGAGGTCAATCCCAACACGCTCGAAAGGCGTTTCGGCTGGTCGAATTGGTGTGAGTCGGCCAGGTGGTTTCTCAGGAACTGCCTCTCTCCTCTGGCACTCACGACAGTGCAACACATAGTGACGGACACTACTAAATAAAGCTGGCCAGAAAAATCTGTTGTGGTTCCTGTCGTATGTCTTAATAAATCCTAAATGTCCGGCCTCAGGTGTGTCATGGAACATATGTAGAACATCTAAGTGCATGTGTTTAGGAATCACTGGTAGCCAGCTGTTTCCAAACGGAACAAAGTTTTTCTTGCAAAATAATCCATTTACTACCTTAAAATGTTCTTTCACATCCTCTGGCCGATTTAATGTAAGTATAATTTGAGATATCTTGGCGTCCTTCTTCTGCTCAGCAGAGAGATCCTGGAGTGTAGCGAGACAGTCACTACCTTCATCAAAGTCTGGATGGTCTTGCACAGGGTTTCTTGAGAAAAAGTCGGCATCTTGGTGTTTTCTTCCACTTTTGTACACTATGGTAATGTCTTACTCCTGAAGACATAGCGCCCATCTGGCGAGTCGTCCTCTTGGATCCTTAAGACGTGTCAACTAACAAAATGAATGATGGTCTGTAACAACTGTGAATGGCCTTCAATAGAGATACTGTCGAAATTTGCACATGGCCCAGATCACAGCAAGACATTCTGTTTCTGTAGTTGAGTAGTTTATCTCGGCTTTAAGTGTCCTACAAGCATAGGCTATAAGATTCTCTTTCCCATCCGAAATTTTCACCAGAACAGCACCTATCCCATACGCACTGGCATCTGTGTGTAGTCCTGTAGGTGCTCTTTCATCATACAGACCAACTACAGCGTCAGTCGTCAGAGCTTTTTGCTGTACATCGAAAGAATCTTGTTGAGCACCACCCCAGATAAATTAAGCGTTATCTTCTAACAAATCTTGGAGTGGCCTGGCTTTGATACAAAAGTCTTTGATAAAACGACGGTAGTAAGAACATAATCCGAGAAAGCTTCTCACATCTCTAATACTTCTAGGAATAGAAAATTGCGTTATGGATCTCACCTTTTCTGGGTCTGGCCGCACGCCTTCGTTTCACTCAAGGTGTCCAAGTATTTTGATTTCTTTTGCTCCAAAGAGACAATTTCTTGGTTTAAGTTTCAGTCTGCCTTGTTGGAGACACTTAATAACGGCCCTCAGTCTGATTTATGTTCATCAGATGTCTCTGAGAATATTATAATGTCATCTAAATATCAAAGACACATCGTCCACCTCAGGTGACGTAGAAGATTGTCCATCATCCGTTCAAAAGTTGCTGGTGCATTACACAAACCAAACGACATTATCTTAAACATATACAGGCCCTCAGGGGTGATCAATGCAGTTTTCTCACGATCAGATTCATCTACTTCGATTCACCAGTATCCTGAATACATGTCCATGGTCGAGAAAAGCTTAGCTCCCTTCAGACATTCTAGTGTATCATCAATTCGTGGAAGAGGGTAAACGTCACTTTTAGTTATCTTATTAAGCTTCCTGTAATCAATACAAAAGCTCGAACTGCCACCCTTCTTCCTGACGAGGACTACTGGCGACGACCATGGGCTCTGTGAAGGCTGAATTATGTCATTCTTCACCATTTTCGCTACCTCCTTGGGAATTATTCGACGTTCCGTTGCTGACACTCAGTATGCCCTCTGTCTTATTGGTTGATGGTCTCCACTGGTAATCTGGTGTTTCACCGTCGGTTCGTCTAATTTGCTCTTCACCTGTGGATTGAAGCATTCAGAGAACTCTTGAAGAATGGCAAGTAGATTCTTCTGTTGTTCCTTAATGAGATCTGGTGATAGTCGAGCTCGAAGATCTTGTCTCGTAGTAGTAGCGCTAGTTTCGCCTAAAGACTCAGTATGGGCAGTTTCTTTGACGCTCAGCTGTTCTGTAATTAACGGCTCAGCATTTGCTACGCACATGCGGTTTGGAAGGTTCTGCGGTTCTCGCCGACAGTTAACTATCCACAAGTCACCGAATCCGTTCTTAAAAGAGACGACAGAGGCTGAGATGACCAAGTTATTCCTCAGTGGTATGCTTCTCTTACATTCCACTACAAGATCCATGGATTTATGCATGGCGTGACACGTGAGAGTTACTTTCCTAGCGCTGACTGCAGAAATGATCACTCCATCCAGCACACATAGTCTCCACACATTCGGATGTGCATCTTCCTGTAAACAGTATTTCATCTCGTCTAGCATAATCTTCGAGCGACCACAATCTATATTTGCCTGAGAAGCTTTCAATAAGTCCCATCCGAGAATGACGTCATGACTACACTCTTGTAAGACGATGAATTATAAGGGCTGTGTATCGCCACTTAAAACCCACGCGAATGGTACATCTTCCTGTAGGTTTTACGTATTTCCTATTAGCCACCTCCAGCACAGATATTTTGCTGTCGACGAATACTGTTTACTGCAACTGGCGACAGTACTTCTCCGAAATGTCTGAATATTATACCCCAGAGTCCACAAGAGGTTGGGCTGGTAAGCCATCCATGAGGATATCGACGTAGTTTCCTATCATTTTAGTAGTGATCGACGACGGAGGATTTCTCTCTTCGGCGGCCTCACTTCCAAGGAGGGTCGTACCCTTTAGTTTTCCAGACTGCCGCGGTTAGGTGATCGGCTGAAGCTTCTAAACGGCGATGGAGACCTTGCTCGGCGTGTTGGGGAGCATCCTCTCCAGCGGCTTGCTTGCGGCGATGGTGACCTACGTCGTCCTGCACCCACATCTTCTTGTTTATCTTCGTCTTCCCAGAATTGACTTCAGGTACGATCGGTCTGCTGTCTTCTGGCGCGGACGTCATTAAATATAAGCCGCCTTTCTCGACCGTAGCGCACCACAAGCTCCGGTCGTCCACAGTGGAAACTTACTGGCTGGTTATCCTGAGTCCTTCAGACGTCAATCTTCTTTGGTGCCCAAACGGGTTCCTCATGCGGCCTTGTAGGAACGTAACTCCACCTGGGTCTCGATTTTTTCACCGTTTTAAAAGGAAATGAAGGGCAAGAGATTGGGTTCAGCGTTTGTTCAACTTCCTCCCTTATAACCTCTTGAAGCGTTTCTATTCTTTGCTCGCCGTGCAATCCAAGTGCCTTCTTAACTTCCTCTCTCACTATCTGACGAAGAACACTTGTGAGGTCAGTTACTTCCTCCATCGATACGACGTTGGCAAGCCGTTAAAAATTCTTGCGTGTAATTCTTCTTTGACGCATTTTCTCGATGTAGTGGTACCATTTTGTGAAGTCGTCTACTGTCGAAACTTCCTTCAGGAGTAGGGCTTGATACATGGCCTCAGCAACACCCTTCATGAATAGTGCAACCTTATTTTCCTCCTTCATTCTAGGATCGACTATTTTAGACAGCTGCTCCTAGACGTCTTGAATGCTCTAAGATGCTCTAGTTTCTTCTGAACGCTGTGCCATGAACCTTAATTTATCTTCAACCTTGCATTTCTGTCGTTATGTGCCGCCGAAATACGAGGTGCATTCAAGTTCAAAGGCCTCCGATTTTTTTTCTAATTAACTACTCACCCGAAATCGATGAAACTGGCGTTACTTCTCGACGTAATCGCTCTGCAGACGTACACATTTTTCACAACACTGACGCCATGATTCCATGGCAACGGCGTAGGCTTCTTTAGGAGTCTGTTTTGACCACTGGAAAATCGCTGAGGCAATAGCAGCACGGCTGGTGAATGTGCGGCCACGGAGAGTGTCTTTCATTGTTGGAAAAAGCCAAAAGTCACTAGGAGCCAGGTCAGGTGAGTAGGGAGCATGAGGAATCACTTCAATTGTTATCACGAAGAAACTGTTGCGTAACGTTAGCTCGATGTGCGGGTACGTTGTCTTGGTGAAACAGCACACGCGCAGCCCTTCCCGGACGTTTTTGTTGCAGTGCAGGAAGGAATTTGTTCTTCAAAACATTTTCGTAGGATGCACCTGTTACCGTAGTGCCCTTTGGAACGCAATGGGTAGGGATTACGCCCTCACTGTCCCAGAACATGGACACCATCATTTTTTCAGCACTGGCGGTTACCCAAAATTTTTTTGGTGGCGGTGAATCTGTGTGCTTCCATTGAGCTGACTGGCGCTTTGTTTATGGATTGAAAAATAGCATCCACGTCTCATCCATTGTCACAACCGACGAAAAGAAAGTCCCATTCATGCTGTCGTTGCGCGTCAACATTGCTTGGCACATACCACACGGGCAGCCATGTGGTCGTCCGTCAGCATTCGTGGCACCCACCTGGATGACACATTTCGCATTTTCAGGTCGTCATGCAGGATTGTGTGCACAGAACCCACAGAAATGCCAACTCTGGAGGCGATCTGTTCAACAGTCATTCGGCGATCCCCCAAAACAATTCTCTCCACTTTCTCGATCGTGTCGTCAGACCGGCTTGTGCGAGCCCGAGGTTGTTTCAGGTTGTTGTCACACGATGTTCTGCCTTCATTAAACTGTCGCACCCACGAACGCACTTTCGACACATCCATAACTCCATCACCACATGTCTCCTTCAACTGTCGATGCATTTCAATCGGTTTCACCCCATGCAAATTCAGAAAACAAATGATTGCACGCTGTTCAAGTAAGGAAAATGTCGCCACTTTTAAGTATTTAAAACAATTCTCATTCTCGCCGCTGGCGGTAGAATTCCATCTGCCGTACGGTGCTGCCATCTCTGGGATGTATTGACAATGAACGCGGCCTCATTTTAAAACAATGCGCATGTTTCTATCTCTTTTTAGTCTGGAGAAAAAAATCGGAGGCCTTAGAACTTGAATGCACCTCGTACTGTCGCAGTTCAGGCCTGCAATACTTGCCAGCTTGTGAACTTTCCCTCGTTGTTCTCATACCATTGGTCGGCAGTGCCCTCCAAGTAGGAAAATACGTTAGCCAAACACACTATGTCATCCCATTTGTTAAATCTGGCTATACACTCATATACCTTCTCACACTGGTTTGGATTTTGGCGATCGTTACCAGAGAACCCGGAAAGATGTCTCATGTGGTGGCACACCGTTGCTGTCATCGTAACGTCCTCTCCTTCCTCTGTCTCCGGAAGATTGCGATCTGCTGAATATGGCTCGAATTCGGATTTCTCGCCACGTAAACGGCGGCTCTGTCGTGGCCTGATGGGAGACACTGTGTCGTCGATAATGTGCGCTGTCACAAGTTGCAATACCCGGCGCCTCTACCAGAAAAATGTCACGTAGAAGACGGTGTAATTAGATGAATGACGAACACTAACTTCACTTAACGAAGGTTTATTCAGCACTTGCACATACAAGAGCGCCGAGCGAGCTGCCACCTGCCAGAACACACATAGTTTATATACGAGGGCAGTTCAATAAGTAATGCAACACTTTTTTTTCTGAAACAGGGGTTGTTTTATTCAGCATTGAAATACACCAGGTTATTCCCCAATATTTTAGCTACACAACACTATTTTTCAACGTAATCTCCATTCAATGCTACGGCCTTACGCCACCTTGAAATGAGGGCCTATATGCCTGCACGGTACCATTCCACTGGTCGATGTCGGAGCCAACGTCGTACTGCATCAATAACTTCTTCATCATCCGCGTAGTGCCTCCCACGGATTGCGTCCTTCATTGGGCCAAACATATGGAAATCCGACGGTGCGAGATCGGGGCTGTAGGGTGCATGAGGAAGAACAGTCCACTGAAGTTTTGTGAGCTCCTCTCGGGTGCGAAGACTTGTGTGAGGTCTTGCGTTGTCATGAAGAAGGAGAAGTTCGTTCAGATTTTTGTGCCTACGAACACGCTGAAGTCGTTTCTTCAATTTCTGAAGAGTAGCACAATACACTTCAGAGTTGATCGTTTGACCATGGGGAAGGACATCGAACAGAATAACCCCTTCAGCGTCCCAGAAGACTGTAACCATGACTTTACCGGCTGAGGGTATGGCTTTTAACTTTTTCTTGGTAGGGGAGTGGGTGTGGCGCCACTCCATTGATTGCCGTTTTGTTTCAGGTTCGAAGTGATGAACCCATGTTTCATCGCCTGTGACAATCTTTGACAAGAAATTGTCACCCTCAGCCACATGACGAGCAAGCAATTCCGCACAGAAGGTTCTCCTTTGCTCTTTATGGTGTTCGGTTAGACAACGAGGGACCCAGCGGGAACAAACCTTTCAATATCCCAACTGGTGAGCAATTGTGACAGCACTACCAACAGAGATGTCAAGTTGAGCACTGAGTTGTTTGATGGTGATCAGTCGATCATCTCGAACGAGTGTGTTCGCACGCTCCGCCATTGCAGGAGTCACAGCTGTGCACGGCCGGCCCGCACGCGGGAGAGCAGACAGTCTTGCTTGACCTTGCGGCGATGATGACACACGCTTTGCCCAACGACTCACCGTGCTTTTGTCCACTGCCAGATCACCGTAGACATTCTGCAAGCGCCTATGAATATCTGAGAAGCCCTGGTTTTCCGCCAAAAGAAACTCGATCACTGCCCGTTGTTTGCAACGCACATCCGTTACAGACGCCATTTTAACAGCTCCGTACAGCGCTGCCACCTGTCGGAAGTCAATGAAACTATACGAGCCGAAGCGGGAATGTTTGAAAATATTCCACAAGAAATTTTCGGTTTTTTCAACCAAAATTGGCCGAGAAAAAAAATGTGTTGCATTACTTATTGAACTGCCCTCGTACATCTATAGACCATTCCACTACAATGATGCTTGACATTTGTCGATACTTTTGAATGTACTCAAACCGAACATAGAAATCAAAAATTTAGAGTTCAGGTGAATTTTGAATTCACGACCCTTCATGCAACATTTAGTATCATAACCACTACACCACGGTGCTACTCAGCTTCATCTGCGACTATATGAGGGACGCAGTGCAGATTTATTTAATTTCGTGAGCACTTAACTTTGCTAGTTAGTGTGAAGTAATGAATTTGGCCTGCAAATGCAAAATTGTTACTCACCGTCATCCTGGTTTACAAGAATAAAGTTTGTATTTCGTAATCTCATGCCTTATGTTGGCGTAGTGTATTGATTGAGTGGCGTAGTCTGAAGCTTACGCTAGTGTCAGTGAAGGCAATGTACGAAGTTGGCGGTGTGTTTTTATGGAAGATATAATTAACTTTAGAGTTATCAGTGAGATAAGGCCCGTGAACTGAACTGGTTCATAGTAGATTTTGTAACAGTTGTATGGCAGGAACTAGCTGTCATAAAGTTTACAATCTTGGAAATTATGGAGCCATTAAGGTGTTGTCCGATGATTATTCAAGTCCGAGTTTACTCTGGTACTTATAGTTTGTATTGCCGGAATGAAGATCACAGTCAGCTGGCCGGGTGGCCGTGCGGTTAAAGGCGCTTCAGTCTGGAACCGCGTGACCGCTACGGTCGCAGGTTCGAATCCTGCCTCGGGCATGGATGTGTGTGATGTCCTTAGGTTAGTTAGGTTTCATTAGTTCTAAGTTCTAGGCGACTGATGACTTCAGAAGTTAAGCCGCATAGTGCTCAGAGCCATTTTTTACGATCACAGTCGAATCGTATTCTTTAAACTTTGCCGTTAAGGCGACCTCAAGTGACAGATAATCTCGGGCCTCATCCTGCTTGTTACTTAATAGTAAAGTTTACCGTCTGCTTTTGGTTTAAAAATTTAAACCAAGCAGGAGTCATTTTATTTTCTGTTTACTTTATATTTTTGTGTTTAAGGAGTTTTCATGTGTAGCTAGAGACGTTGCTGTATTTTGCGATTATTGCTATTGAGATGATGGTATATAGAAGCTGTGGTCACGCACTGAAGTGTTTAGTTGGCGGCTATTTTGGACCCCAATATAACCAGGCATTCATGCGTTAAAGTAGCGCATGCCTTGGGCGCGAGACACTGATTTTTTGTTATTTTAATTATTTAAAGTGCTGGCCTTAAGAAGGCGTTTGTAAACGATTAAATAGTTTCCTGTATCTTTTGGAAGCTGATAAGGAATGTTTTTAACTAAATTATTCTGATTAATCACAGTAGTGTTTTATGAAATTGGGTTTAGCTTTTAATTTTAAAAAACGTAAAGTGTAAATGAGGTTTTTATGACCTTTGTTTGAGTGAGTTTGTCAGCAGACGTTACATCGTATTTCACGACCTGGATATTTGCTGTGCAATAAAGTATTAATCCCATCACTTTTCCTACTCCCAAAGCCTATCTGTGCTCTGTGATCAAAATAATACTTTCCTCAAAAAATTTGAACATTTCAGCTTCTAGCTCTACATGTTTTCACCTACGCCTACGATATCACTACAGAAGGGGATCAGTTATATGACTTGACGGGAAATTAAAAGTATTGAATTTGAGATGGCTGACCTTTAACACTGATGGAGCTCTATGACGGCAGAATAAAATTTATCTGGCCTGTAATACGACTGCAGCACGCACTATGCAAGATACCTGGATTTTAATTTTGAGATAAAGGTCGTTCGGTTCCCCCACACGTTCACGGCTGTGGCTCTCTGACAAATGGCTAGGTTCCCCACTCCACTGATCACTCCTAGGACAAATGGTGTTCGTTGTCGCAGCAAGTCGAGGCCTCAGTCGAGGCCAGACTGAGCCTGAAGATGTTTTCACCCTACAGGTGGTAACCAGTCTGCTGACCCACTTTCATCGACACGAAAAACCACTTAACATGAATTCTTCCAGCTATTATTCACTCACATCACTTGTTCCAAGTATATAAATCAGATTGCTCTCTGAGTTTTCCAAGTCTCACATCTACGCGTTGCAAATAGTACCAGAAGTGACATATCAGCATTTTTTATTGGTGAAATTCATGCTGTCCTTGATACCAGATAAAAGGAATTAATGCTATAGGTTTGCTATCTGAGAGGACATACAGATTGGAGGAACGTTTCCATTCAGACACTTTTGTCTTGGAAGCACCATAGAGAGCAGCGAGACATGGCAGAAGGCAAAATCAGTCGATATGGCTGGAAGTGATTGATTGAGAAATCTTGCCTCTGGAAGGACATTGCCTCATTACACACAAAGGAACGTTAGTTATACATGTCAGTAGAATTAAATAATGGGTGAGTATGTCTTATATAAGGGTGAAGTAAGTCTTTGGGCGTGAATTACACCATCAGCAAAAAACGGATCAATAATTTTCCTTAATTGCCTTATCTTCGGTGTTGACAGCGAGTGAGGTGAGCCGAGCTGCCACCTGATCCGTGGTTCAAATGGCTCTGAGCACTATGGGACTCAACTTCTGAGGTCATTAGTCCACTAGAACTTAGAGCTAGTTAAACCTAACTAACCTAAGGACATCACACACATCCATGCCCGAGGCAGGATTCGAACCTGCGACCGTAGCGGTCTCGCGGCGCCTAGAACCGCACGGCCACTTCGGCCGGCACCTGATCCGTCATCAAGGTCTTATACTAAATTTTGTTAGTGACTCCCAGGTTATCGGTGAGTACTTCCGGGAACCACGTAAAGGTCTCTATCAGGACAAGTCCTTGCTCTTTACTAAACGGAATATTTCAAGGTGGCGACCTCTTTGTCTCTGCAAGACTCTTCTCCTAGTGCCTGTACCAAAAATATTTCTGCCCTGTACTTAACCTGAACAGTGTCCTTTGCCACTTAATTTAATATGCACCTTTTGTGCTTACGAAAATCGCACCCTAGGAATACCTCAGTGTTCAAACATTCAATAATGGTGAACTCAATAGACCAAGAATGCTCTAGAATTCCATGATGGAACCATATCTTGTCCCCTGTGGGTAATGGATCCCCACCACGTTGCGGCCGGTCACACTAGATTTTTTTACATCTGGTAACTTATAAATACCGGACACGTTGCTGTCCCATTGTCATTTCACCACTGACATATTACTACAAGAATCTAATAGGGTGAAAAATTGTTCACGACTGGCAAGTCAGCCAGTACAACAGCCTTCGTCGTACTACAACGTTTCAGTAATCCACACACTCGTACAGTGGCCTGTGCGCAGATGACGTCAAGTCCGTCCCCTACCTGCCCTTTCTGACGGTGCTTGGCAGTCTCGCACGAAGAGAACAAGTTGGTGTCCCTGCTAGGTTTAATTTTAGGCTGTCCATACCCACCAGCGGATCCATGCTGACGGTTTCTAAAAATATGAGACACCAAAGCATGCTTCTCGCCACTGAAGCAGACATCTTCACTGCTGTACGCCAACTTAACTAACCCTGTGGAAGTTTGGGTATTACTTGAAGAGAAACAAAATACCTGACCTGTCCTCAAGATACATACTTTGTTCATTTCAGCCGACTAAGAAACATCATCAGAATGCACCTAATATATCACCTTCACCAGGGGCTTCTGAAACACTTATACTCAGTTTCGGTTGATCAAAGGGTGAGATGTAAAATATCTCGCAGTGCGCAAGTTCGTTGCTTGACCTTTCAGGTGCGCCATCAACTACAAGAAACCTACATAGACATTAGTGTCAACCGATAAGCTGGCAATCCTTCACTCCATGAACCTAAGGGAACTGGATAATCTGTTAAATAATTTCCAACTCTCAAATCTCGGCCCCCTCGAGAGACTGATAAATATATTGCTGATGATCAGCCTCCCCAAGGACAGAACCCTCATCTTGACCCGTGTTTTCCTGCCAAATATGCAAAATCCTCTCCAATTCCAAACAAAAAAATGGTTGAAATGGCTCTGAGCACTATGGGACTTAACTGCTGTGGTCATCAGCCCCCTAGAACTTAGAACTACTTAAACCTAACTAACCCAAGGACAGCACACACATCTATGCCCGAGGCAGGATTCGAACTTGCGACCGCTGCGATCACGCTGTTCCAGACTGTAGAGCCTAGAACCGCACGGAATTCCAAACAACTGACATTATCAAACGGTTCATCGGCTACAGCATTCTGATTAGGGTGTAAGGTGTCAGGCAAATCCAACACCTTCCATGAAAACCCTGACATGATAAGCATATCCAGTAGTATGTCACACAACTCCGAATAAATCGTGACATTAAATTAACCAAAATAATACGAGTAACGAGTGAGCAAATGGAATACCACAGACTAACACAAGAATGCCTAAATGCATGTCATACCTTCCTACTGTGAGACAGACGCAGTTCCGAGGGGAGAAACGAGAACAGAAGCCGAGAGCAGGACCGTGTTAAGCTGGAAGGCCCTACGATAAGGGATGGACACCCACGTTCCCAGCTAACCGCCAGGAACACCCCCCAGCCCATGTTAAAAGCTAGAGGAGCCCTCCAGAAGAACAGTATAGATCTTACGATAACACAAAAAGGGCCACACCAGCCGCAAGTTTTAGCGTGAGACTTTTTCGCACCTCTGTTACGTTGCAAACGTTAAAATCATTGCCCCACCACGAAAAGTAACCGCCAGGACTACCCCTCAGCCCATGTTAAAAGATAGAGCCCTCCGGAAGAACAGTATAGATCTTACGATAACACTAAAAGGGCCACACCAGCTGCAAGTTTTAGCGTGAGACTTTTTCGCGCCTCTGTTACGTTGCAAACTTTAAAAACATTGCCCCACCACGAAAAGTATAACGTTTCTCATTGGATAGACAGAATTTTTGTAGGCGGAGCTTAAGGTTAACATTGAGACCCTGATTGGTCAGATGAAAACACAGCCAGATAGTTTTTTTTAACCAACTTCGGTAAATTGTAGTAAGGAGAATTTAAGAGAGAGTTGCTTCGGAGACGGCGAGCTGTATGGAGCGGCGCCGCCCGCCGCCCTATGACGCTGCATAACCAACGACAAGGTAATGAACGCACGCGATGCCGAAGTTTTGAGCGCATAAGGCTTCACTCAGAACTGCAGAAGTCTCATCTGTTACATCCCCGTTTTGCGTAATACTGGTGTCGATCGTCAATTAAAGCTCATGGTATTCACATTTGCTACGTAAGTTAAAATCTGAAACACGATGACTTTTCTGTTATATAATTATTGAGAAGTCACATCAGCCACTGTAATTTACGACAAGTTAGATAAGTAATTAAAGATAATTGAGGGTCACTGTAGACCATTTTGACAGTTTTCTCTTTTTTGAAACTTAATTTAAACCTAGATTATAGATGTGATATGGCATAGGTCATCCTTCAATCCATTGTAGAACTTGGAAACCCATTCAGGGAATATTCGTTCACATTTCACATTTTTGTTGAACGCAGTTGGTTTTTATCATCCTGTATTAAAACATTTCCTTTTATCAATAGTGCAATTTATAAACGATGTTTTGTGAGTAGAATAAAATTTCCAGTGGTAAACTTAACTGCTTTTTCGACGTTATTTTACCACCTAACTAAAAATAGGAAAACCTTGAACCCCTGCCAAAAATTTAGTTCGTATTAATATTCTTTTACAGGGAGTGCACTGGAGCTGACGCTGAAATCATTAAGTGTTTGGTTATATCATCGCTAGTCTCACTGAACTCTACATGTCATGTGTGGTCTGGCGTCTCCTTACCAGCAACAGGTCCCAGGTTCAAACTAGTCAATTCCCTAAAAAACACGCTCAGAGCGTCGTTGCGCGAAAGTGGTAGGGAGACACGACAAAGAACAACAGACACTACGCAGAATGTTAGAAGGGTCAGTAATAATAAAGGTAAGATCTTGCACAGGACTGACTAAATGATTAAATTCGACCTCGATTCTGAACTCCTGAAAATGGATGGGAACAGTTCCATGCAACAACTCAATCTTGCATGTCAGCAAGGAGCCACCCCCCCCCCCCCCCCCATAGAAACTGAACAGAAGTCACTTACGTCGCCAAAGGTATCAGTTGTAATGACAAGACTACACCCCAGTGAAACCCACAAGCATTGTTCCACTACCGCAACGTCGCCCACATTTCCCTTGCCCTATATAGGCAGTTCATACCGGAGCTACTCTTTAGTGAGGCAGAAATTCCAATTACTTCTCTTTGATCGACGAACTTTCATCTCTAGTTTTACCATGAAAAAGCAAAATCGAAACACAGTACACAGCAAAATAATCTCACCCTACTGCTACACAGGTTTAGAGACCCTACACGCTAGTGTAACCATGTTCTCCTACTGTAGCGTGTCGGCGTTTCGTAAAACTACATATTGACCGTCAACGACAGAGAGGGGAAAAGGTAGTTATTTTATCAGGGATGGTGGGAGGGAAAACGACGCTTTGTGGTCGGTGCAATGGATCCTTACCTTGGCCCAGTAGGTGAGGTGTGAATGAAACTTTGGTAGTTCCACTGTCACCCATTTATTGACATGCGCTGCCACCTACCGCAATGTACCCCAAATCAGCAACCTCAGTAGTCATTAGACATCGTGAGAGAGAGGAATGGGGCACTCCGCACAACTCACGGACTTCGAACTTCGTCAGGTGATTGGGTGTCACTTGTGTCATACTTCTGTATGTGAGGTTTCCACACTCCTAAAGATCCCTAAGTCTACTTTTCCGATGTGATAATGAAGTGGAAACGTGAAGCGACACGTACAGCAAAAAAGCGTATACCCCAACGTTGTCTGTTGACTGATAGAGACCATCGACAATTGAAGAGGTTCATAATGTGTAATAGGCAGACATCCGTCCAGACAATCACACAGGAATTAAAAACTGCATCAGAATCCACTGCAAGTACTATGACAGGCGGGAGATGAGAAAACTTTGATCTCATGGTGAAGAGGCTGCTCATAAGCCCCACATCACGCTGGTAAATGCCAAATGACGCCTCCCTTGGTGTAAGGAGCGTAAACGTTAGACGATTGAACAGTGGAAAAGCGTTGTGTAGAGTGACGAATCTCGGTACGCAATGTGGAGATCCGATGGCAGGGTGTGGGTATGGCGAATGCCCGGTAACGTCATCTTCCAGCATGTGTAGTGTCAGTAGCAAAATTCGGAAGCGGTGGTGTTATGGTGTTGTCGTGTTCTTTATGGAGGGGGCTTGCACCACTTATTTTACGTGGCACTAGCACAGCACATAGATGCACTGATGTTTTGAGCACCTTCTTGCATCCCACTGTTGAAGGGCAATTCGGGGATGGCGATTGCATCTTTCAACACGATCGAGCAACCTGTTCATAATGCATGGCCTATGGTGGAGTGGTTACACGAAAAAAATCATCCCTGTAATGGACTGACCTGCACAGAGTCCTGACCTGAATGCTATAGAACACCATAGGGACAACGGTAGACACTGAGCTGCATTGAATTACAAGTCTGCAGATAATGAACTACGAATGATCACTGCAGCTTCGATGAATAAATGTCTGTAAATGGTACTCAAGAGTGATCAAGGCCCGACTGAGCGACCATACGACAATACCGTCCTCTGTGGGCGGAAGTAGAACTTCGACGCGTGACTGCACTGAAAGACGGACCACACGAAACGGAACTGTAGACATAACAGAAATAGTCGCTCTTGTCCTAAGAAGTGGTATTTGAGGAGCGTTATACAGTGGCGGTGCCTCATTAACTACGGAAGGCGTGGCTTATTGCTTCTTCCGGATTGGCGCCTGGTGCTGCAGCTTGAGCTTGCAGTATCGCTGCTCTAGTCAATTATTGATTTGTCACAGACAATTATCGACGACACTGCAAGATCACTTCTAACGAACGTATTACTAATTCAGTTTGACGTCTGTCACAGTACTAAGACGTAGAGTGAAGCTCGCGACAACAGAGCTGTAATTAACGCTTAATGTTTCCTGAAACATACACACAGAATTAAATAGTATGGAATTTAAAGACAGTACAGTACGAAAGTATGTTTAACAAGCACTTAAAGCACCATTAAAACAAACAGACAGCGCAGGGCGTTCGATTACATGTGCGGCAAGCAAACTATAGGCAACTGAAGTTAAAATCTTCTGGGTTATTAGGCCGCGCCATATTTCCTCCAAAGTAATCGACGTTTCGACCCCCCTGCTGGGATATTCCTCAATATCTACAGGTGTCCTGTACTGCTAGTGTTCCAGCAGTAGTCAAATTCTTCTGGGTTCTTAGGCTGCGTCATATTTCCCCCGAAATAATCGACGTTTCGAACCCTCTGCTGAGATCTTCCACGGGACCTGCAGGTATCCGGTACTGCTAGTGTTCTAGCAGAGGGATCGAAACGTCGATTATTTAAGAGGAAATATGACGCGGCCTAATAATCCAGCCGATTTTAACTTCAGTGACAACGGTCATGAAAGTCTACAGACTTACATAAAACTATAGGTAACCTTAACAGCAGCCACTTAGAAACAAATAGTATATATTTTAAAACTCTGGCAATGTGAGGCCAAGAACAAGGCATATAATCTACCAATGTACGTAACAGAAATTACCCCTAACGCACTCTATTAGGGAACCACGCTACTCAATATCGTTGCTAGTAAATAACAGTTCTACACGTTTAACGCACGTTCGCCACAAACCGCGATTACAAGTTCACTTATCAAAAATAAACGGGCGATTTTAGTTCAAAATATCAGTCGAGAACAATGATACCAACATTATGAAGGCGTATGAGGAACCAGGATGCCCATAATTAATGCCAGTAGTCGAGCCACAATATGTGCCGCCCACAGGCTTGGACTAGCGTTACATATTGGATCCCCCCTGCTGAAGATGACATTTTGTTAAGTAATTAATATAAAACTGGTAGCAGTGTATACCTAGACGTTTTCTTGTCATACGTATAAAAGTTTATACACATGTTTTCTATGAATAAATAGTCATTAAGCACATTCTCTAAAATACGAATCGTAGATTGGCAACAAGAATGAGAACATGTTGTAACGCCGGAAATGCATATCCTCCTATTTCCATTTATTGTACTATAAATTTTTTTCCTTATTATGTTACCTGAAGATATGACATTTCTCTGTCTTTATATATGGTAATTGTTTTACTATATATATATATATATATATATATATATATATATATATATATATATATATATATATATACAGACTCCTGGAAATTGAAATACGAACACCGTGAGTTCATTGTCCCAGGAAGGGGAAACTTTATTGACACATTCCTGGGGTCAGATACATCACATGATCACACTGACAGAACCACAGGCACATAGACACAGGCAACAGAGCATGCACAATGTCGGCACTAGTACAGTGTATATCCACCTTTCGCAGCAATGCAGGCTGCTATTCTCCCATGGAGACGATCGTAGAGATGCTGGATGTAGTCCTGTGGAACGGCTTGCCATGCCATTTCCACCTGGCGCCTCAGTTGGACCAGCGTTCGTGCTGGACGTGCAGACCGCGTGAGACGACGCTTCTTCGAGTCCCAAACATGCTCAATGGGGGACAGATCCCGAGATCTTGCTGGCCAGGGTAGTTGACTTACACCTTCTAGAGCACGTTGGGTGGCACGGGATACATGCGGACGTGTATTGTCCTGTTGGAACAGCAAGTTCCCTTGCCGGTCCAGGAATGGTAGAACGATGGGTTCGATGACGGTTTGGATGTACCGTGCACTATTCAGTGTCCCCTCGACGATCACCAGTGGTGTACGGCCAGTGTAGGAGATCGCCCCCCACACCATGATGCCGGGTGATGGCCCTGTGTGCCTCGGTCGTATGCAGTCCTGATTGTGGCGCTCACCTGCACGGCGCCAAACACGCATACGACCGTCATTGGCACCAAGTCAGAAGCGACTCTCATCGCTGAAGACGACACGTCTCCATTCGTCCCTCCATTCACGCCTGTCGCGACACCACTGGAGGCGGGCTGCACGATGTTGGGGCGTGAGCGGAAGACGGCCTAACGGTGTGCGGGACCGTAGCCCAGCTTCATGGAGACGGTTGCGAATGGTCCTCGCCGATACCCCAGGAGCAACAGTGTCCCTAATTTGCTGGGAAGTGGCGGTGCGGTCCCCTACGGCACTGCGTAGGATCCTACGGTCTTGGCGTGCATCCGTGCGTCGCTGCGGTCCAATCCTAGGTCGACGGGCACGTGCACCTTCCGCCGACCACTGGCGACAACATCGATGTACTGTGGAGACCTCACGTCCCACGTGTTGAGCAATTCGGCGGTACGTCCACCCGGCCTCCCGCATGCCCACTATACGCCCTCGCTCAAAGTCCGTCAACTGCACATACGGTTCACGTCCACGCTGTCGCGGCATGCTACCAGTGTTAAAGACTGCGATGGAGCTCCGTATGCCACGGCAAACTGGCTGACACTGACGGCGGCGGTGCACAAATGCTGCGCAGCTAGCGCCATTCGACGGCCAACACCGCGGTTCCTGGTGTGTCCGCTGTGCCGTGCGTGTGATCATTGCTTGTACAGCCCTCTCGCAGTGTCCGGAGCAAGTATGGTGGGTCTGACACACCGGTGTCAATGTGTTCTGTTTTCCATTTCCAGGAGTGTATATATATATATATATATATATATATATATATATACACACACCGGTGTCAATGTGTTCTGTTTTCCATTTCCAGGAGTATATATATATATATATATATATATATATATATATATATATATATATATATATATATATATATATATATATATATATATATATATATATATATACACTCCTGGAAATGGAAAAAAGAACACATTCTCACTAAATTACAGCAACGTAGCATGAACCTTTGTTGCTCATTGTCCCAATTGCATTACCAAGCAGGGTCCCTTCCTTTTCCGGTATGAACCCGAGTGTCATTGAAATTCAAACGCCAGCATTAAAGTAATATCATCCCATTTCACTGAATTAATTTCAAAGTTCGGTTAAAGTATTCATAGCTGGCTACAATATTTAGATTACACAATCACAAATTAAGAGTGCGAGTTTTGTTACCATATTTTACCTTACCTGTGACTGCAGCTCAGCTTGGTACGTACTAAATTTTACTATCGTTAAATGTTCAGAATCATTTAATTCATGTTAAATCTCTTATTTCTAATTGCATAGATTCAAGTAGCTTTTAAAATGACTGTTGCGGTAGCCCAAGACTAACCTTATTTTACTGAATTTTACTATCGTTAAATGTTCAGAATCATTTAATTCATGTTAAATCTCTTATTTCTAATTGCATAGATTCAAGTAGCTTTTAAAATGACTGTTGCGGTAGCCCAAGACTAACCTTATTTTACTGAATTTCTTAGTGCTTCAGAAACAAAGTTCACTATTAATTTCAGTCACTAAATTAACTTTCAATTTTCCGGTTTTATTAATTCTTTCGCTAAATTAAGCCAGAGTGTAGCGAAATTTATTACATCTGACAAACATTCAGTTTTCACACCACACGTGTCAACCTTCAGTTACCACGCTTTTACTGCTAAATACATGTGCATTAATCTTTCATTTTCAGTTATTATAGTAGTTGCCCATAGGACTTTCTCTATTAACTTTACCCCTTTTCAGAATTGATTTCCACCAGTTTCATTTGCATTTTTCCTTTCAGTTAGATGTAACCCTTTCCTCTCTCTTTACTGACAGATTAACTATGGTGACGATTGCTTTTCCCAAATTTCCATTAGGTACAGGCGGTTTAATTTTCACTGTCATTGAGGTCGATAAGTTAAGGGGGAGGTTACAATGTCTCTCGAGAATACGTAACGAATTATTAACTGAGCGTAGACAGAAACAATGTGACTTTTTCAAAGTCTCTGGTGGAGGAAATAACAAACGTCATGAAAAACTAACGTATGTGGCGCCTGTACCGGCTTAGTTATGAACTTTAAAAAGGTAGTCGCTGTTGCAGCGCCGTTCCGATTTCACTTTAGAGCAATATTTCGGAATAGATTGGGAGAGATCCTCACCTGATGTATAGACCAGTTATATTCGAAACGGAATTCATTTAATACTGTTCACAATTAATAAAATTAAAAATTAACTGTAATCGTGTCTTTATTGTATTACACTTACTTTATGGTGGTAATTATGTAAGTAGACTATATAGGTTTCTTTATTGGTAACGCCACATAGCGCTCTGTATGAAAATCACTGGCTGTGCTGTGTGCAGTCTGTGGCTGGTTTGCATTGTTGTTGGTTATTGTAGTGTAGGGCAGCTGGATGTGAACAGCGCGTAGCGTTGCGCAGTTGGAGATGAGCCGCCAGCAGTGGTGGATGTGAGGAGAGAGATGGCTGAGTTTTGAAATTTGCAATACTGGATATCATGAAATGTTATATACATTATGACTTTTGAACACTATTGAGGTAAATACATTGTTTGTTCTCTATTAAAGTCTTTCATTTGCTAACTATGGCTATCAGTAGTTAGTGCCTTCCGTAGTTTGAATCTTTTATTTAGCTGGAAGTAGTGGCGCTCGCTGTATTGCAGTAGTTCGAGTAACGAAGAATTTTGGTTAGGTAAGTGATTTGTGAACCGTATAGGTTAATGTTAGTCAGAGCCATTCTTTTGTAGGGATTTTTGAAAGTCAGATTGCGTTGCGCTAAAAATATTGTGTGTCACTTTAGTGAATGTTTGAGTACGGTCAGTTTTGCTCAGCTGTTTGAAAAGCAAATAGTGTAAGAGGTTTATCAGCACAGTAATTCAGAAATTGATCTAAGGGGACGTTTCAATTATAATAAAAACTCTATGTTAGGGAAAATGATAATTGTGTCGGAAGTATTATGTATTCTTCCTGCGTAATTTTTAATATGTTGGAAAATATGAGGCGGTACTGAGTATGAATATTAAGAAAAAAATACGGGTAATTGTAATGACCACTGGATAAAGATTATTGAAAATATCATGACAGTTAGACGCAACAGTTCTGTGGAACCCGACAAACAAAATTTCTAGAATTAGCTAGGAATGTAGTACAACTATCTACATACCGATTGCGTTGCAACGATAAGTTAATTAAAGCACGCAGCAGAGGAATTTAAAAAATCATTCTTCCTACGGTCAACATGTGAATGGAACCGAGAGAAGCATGACAAGGGCCCCTGTACACTGCAGCGGTAATTTCCAAGAAATATTGACTAGCGAGGTAGCTGGCCGCTAACGATACACATCGAAAGTGCGACTCTGTTATTAATAAACATCGATCCACCTCCCTCCGCTATCATTTAATTAAAAACAATGATCCGCTTAGTTCGCGCAGATCGATTGCGTAGGAACACAGCTGCTCGCTGATAGATCTGTGAGAACATAGTAAGTGGATCAATGCTTTTTTTAATTAAATGAGGGCAGAAGGTAGGCGGTGGGTTTTCTTTCCTTTTTGTTTTGCAGCTGCGTGTGACGTCATTATAATGAAACTGAGGCCCACGAGAAAGACAGGCCGTTGCTGCTTCGTCACGAACCAAGGCCTGAACTCGCTCGCTCGCTCAGCTGTGCAGACAAGATGCGTTTCTAAATCTGTTAACTCACATCTGGTTATGTACGTACTTATGAGAATTGCATCTTCAACTGAAATGTGCAATTACGAAATTTTACTGACTAACAGTACTACAACAAAATTCAATTTAAGATACTCAATATACACTATGTGATCAAAAATATCCGGACACCTCCAAAACCATACGTTCTTCATATTAGGTGCATTGTGATGCCACCTACTGCTAGGTACTCCATATCAGCGACCTCAGTAGTCATTAGATATCGTGAGAGAGCAGAATGGAACGCTCCGCGGAACTCACGGACTTTGAACGTGGTCAGGTGATTGGGTGTCACTTGTCTCATACGTCTGTACGCGAGTTTTCCACGCTCCTAAACATACCTAGGTCCACTGTTTCCGATGTGATAGTGAAGTGGAAAAGTGAAGGGACACGTACTGCACAAAAGCGTACAGGCCGACCTCGTCTGTTGAGTGACAGAGACCGCCAACATTTGAAGAGGGTCGTAATGTGCAATAGGCATCTATCCAGACCATCACACTGGAATTCCAAAGTCCATCAGGATCCACTATGACAGTTTTGCGGGAGATGAGAAAATTCCGGATTTCATGGTCGAGCGGCTGCTCATAAGCCACACTCAAGCCAGTAAATGCCGAACGACGCCTTAATTGGTGTAAGGAGCGTAAACATTGGACAACTGAAGAGTGTGGAAACGTTGTGTGGAGTGATGAAGGACAATACAGAATGTGTCGTACTTATGGCAGGGTGTAGATATGGCGAATGCCCGGCGAACGTCATCTGCCAGCGTGTGTAATATCACCAGTAAAATTCGGAAGTGGTGGTGTTATGGTGAGGTCGTGCTTTTCGTGGAGGGGCCTTGCACCCCTTGTTTTCCGTGGCACTATCACAGCACAGGCCTACATTGATGTTTTAAGCACCTTCTTGCTTCCCACTGTTGAGCAGCAATTCGGGGATGGCGATTGCATCTTTCAACACGATCGAGCACCTGTTCATAATGCACGGCCTATGGCGGAGTGGTTACATGACAGTAACATCCCTGTAACGGACCAGCCTGCGCAGAGACCTGATCTGAATCCTGTAGAACACATTTGGAATGTTTCGGAGCGCCGATTTCGCTCCAGGTCTCACTGACCGACATCGATACCTCTCCTCAGTGCAGCAATCTCTGAAGTATGGGCTGCCATTCCCCAAAAAACCTTCCGGCACCTGATTGAACGTATGCCTGCGGAAGTGGGAGCTGTCATCAAGGTTAAGGTTGGGCCAACACCACATTCAATTCCAGCATTACCCATGGAGGGCGCCACGAACTTGTAAGTCATTTTCAGCCGGGTGTCCGTATTCTTTTGATCATAAAGTGTAAACGGTATAACAGCTTGTTTATAGCATTTACCCTTCGTGACGTACGCGCCGCGGCCTGTCTTTTTCGTGGGCCTCGAATTAAACGGCAACTGAGCTTTCTCATTGGTTGTGAAACGTTACTCTTGTTTCGCTTCGTTTCATTACTTTCAAGTAATAGTAGTTTTCATACCGATAACTGTAATTTAAATAACCATTTCTTACTTTTCCTTGATTGACTCCGCCTGCTGACGGAAAATCGGACTGTCGTATACAGGGTGAGTCACCTAACGTTACCGCTGGATATATTTCGTAAACCATATCAAATACTGACGAACCGATTCCACAGACCGAACGTGAGGGGAGGGGCTAGTGTAATTGTTTAATACAAACCATGCAAAAATGCACGGAAGTATGTTTTTTAACACAAACCTACGTTTTTTTAATGGAACCACGTTAGTTTTGTTGGCACATCTGAACATATAAACAAATACTTAATCAGTGCCGTTTGTTGCATTGTAAAATGTTAATTACATCCGGAGATATTGTAACCTAAAGTTGACGCTTGAAATCTCCGACGTTCAGTAGCGTGTTGTAACAAACACGGGCCACGGTCGGCGAGCAGCATCTGCAGGGACATGTTTTCGATGACGACCGTGTTTACGAGTGTGGCTGTAGTGCACTGTTGTGGTTTGGTCTAGCTGTCGCAGTGTCCGCATGTAGCGCTTGCTGCTATTGTTATTCTGCATTCGTCTCCGCACGCAGACCAACTGTAGTACACTGTGTTACCAGACGTCTGTGATAGTGTAGTGTTGTAGGAACTGTGTCCATGGTGTATTCGAACTCTGAAAAGGCGGAGATGATACTCATCTATGGCGTGTGTCGACGAAATGCAGCTGAAGCCTGCAGGGTGTATGCAGAACGGTACCCAGACGGAGAGCATCCAACGTGCCGCACATTGCAAAACATCTACCGCCAACTGTATGCAACAGGTATGGTCGTAGCACGCAAACGGGTCCGTAACTGGCTGTCACAGGAGAAGCGGGTGCAGTTGGTGTGTTAGCTGCTGTTGCCATCATCGAGTGCAATTCTGTCAATGGGCATTAACAGAGAAAGCGTTGCAGTTCTACCTGTTTACCGATGAAGCGGGTTTCACAAACCACTGGGCAGTGAATCTACGGAACATGCATTACTGGTCCGTGGACAATCCTCGCTGGCTCAGACAGGTAGACCGACAGCGACCGTGGACTGTAAATGTATGGTGCGGAATCATTGGCGACCACCTCATTGGTCCTCACTTCATTGCAGGGGCCCAAACAGCTGCAACATACATCGCGTTTCTACAGAATGACCTGCCAACGTTGTTCGAAAATGTGCCACTGGAAACGCGTCGACGTATGTGGTATCAGCATGATAGTGCACCTGCACATTCCGCAATTAACACTAGGCTGACCCTTGACAGGATGTTCGACGGGCGTTTCATAGGACGTGTAGGACACACAAATTGGCCAGCCCGTTCTCCTGATCTTACACCTCTGGACTTCTTTCTGTGGGGTACGTTAAAGGAGATTGTGTACCGTGATGTGCCTACAACCTCAGAGGATATGAAACAACGTATCGTGGCAGCCTGCGGCGACATTACACCAAATCTACTGCGGCGTCTACGACATTCATTACGCCAGAGATTGCAATTGTTTACAGCAAATGATGGCCACCATATTGAACATCTATTGGCCTGACATTTCGGGACACACTCTATTCCACTCCGTAATTGAAAACGGAAACGTGTGTACATGTACCTCACCCCTCATGGTAATGTACATGTGCCTCAGTGAAAAAGACCAATAAAAAGGAGTTAGCATGTGGACGTATTGTGCTGTTCCAGTCTCTTCTGTACCTAAGGTCCATCACCGTTCCCTTTGAATCCCTACGTAATTAGGTGCTCTCCGATACACACGATCGAACAGCGGAGGAGTGGTACTCAAGCGTCAAATTTAGGTTACAATATCTCCGGATGTAATTAACATTTTACAATGCAACAAACGGCACTGATTACGTATTTGTTTATATGTTCAGATGTGCTGACAAAACTAACTGGGTTCCATTTAAAAAAAAACGTAGGTTTGTGTTAAAAAACACACTCCCGTGCATTTTTTTATGGTTTGTATTAACCAATTACACTAGCCCCTCTCCTCACGTTCGGTCTGTGGAATCGATTCGTCAGTTTTTGATGTGGTTCACGAAATATATCCAGCGGTAATGTTAGGTGACTCACCCTGTATATTTTGTTTTACGGGTCGCATTGCCTTTTCTCCTTCTCCTTCCTTGTATGACTGACCGTATGAGACAGCGTACACTTTGAATTTAGAAGGATGAGTGCGGACCAGAGATGAACAAAGTAGTGCAGATGAAATATCAACTTAACCTGGTATGCTACTTCAGCAAAGGGAAGGTAGCACCAAAAGATATCCTATCTGGCTGAGTAAGAGTTGTCAGGTTGCTCACAGGGGTGGTTGTCATACCCCTCCGCCGAAGTTGGAGCGGAAGAGCCATTGTCCGGTAGCACGCTATGTCCTAGTCTAGTGGGAACTGGGGAGGTGAGCGGACGTAGCCGGGTGTAGCTCTTCATATTTGGGCGGAAAAGGGTGGTATCAGAAAGTATTATTTCGTTGTGGAGAACGCGAATGATGAGAGCCTCAAGCTTAATTTTATCAGTGACACTTTTAATTTCTGCCGCCGGCCGCGGTGGTCTAGCGGTTCTAGGCGCGTAGTCCGGAACCGCGCGGCTGCTACGGTCGCAGGTTCGAATCCTACCTCGGGCATGGATGTGTGTGATGTCCTTAGGTTAGTTAGGTTTAAGTAGTTCCAAATTCTAGGGGACTTATGACCACAAATGTTAAGTCCCATAGTGCTCAGAGCCATTTTAATTTCTGACAAATTGTCATGATTTTGCTGGAATAAGTGATAGAAAGTCATGAATGGACGTGGAGTGTGGACCTTCAGTTCACGTCGTTGTTCCGTTTGATAGAAGCTTTTATTTGTTGTTCATTTATGCAAAAAAATTTCTGCTGCCATAACAGATAATTTTGGTACATTAGTTAAATAATTTTAGGGCTATTCTTTGTATGATGTATTTGGGCACATGTTGGCCCCATTTGTTGCTATAATGTAGTGTCTTTTCGATCGTGTCATAAACTCAGTTAAAGCCAATAATCACAACTGCAGTAATTCTTTGGTGTAATTTCATTCATTTTCCAATGTTCCTTTCATGATTTGTGACTGAGCACATGATCGCGCCTCTTGCTTTACGTGAACCTGTAAAGTCTGGCGGTTATACTTTTTGTTGTTATCTCGTTTCATTAAAGTAAAGTAAATTAAAAAATTTCGCGAAACAGTAATTTATTTTGGGGGGATGTTTTTATTTGTGCAACTTTCTTTGAGTGTTCTGTTCAGCCATACAGCACGTGGGTGACCTCTTAGATCATATAACATCTATTGGTATCCCGTTTTGATGTTAAGGCCGCTGCAAACATAATTATGAGAACACAATTTGTTATGAGAATTTTTAATTCTGTTCACAGCGTTCTTTGTGCCTGGTGTATGACAACATGTCGTTTTACTTACGTTACACGCAAGTTAAGGTCCTCTTCTGCAATCCTATTTAAAGGATTGTAGTGTCGATCCACTTTACTTGACATAAAATTACAATCTGTAATTCATGGTAGTCAGGAAGCTTAATAATTTTATAGATTGTCTGGAAATGCATTTAAAGGATTGTAGTGTCGATCCACTTTACTTGACATAAAATTACAATCTGTAATTCATGGTAGTCAGGAAGCTAAGTAATTTTATAGATTGTTTGGAAATGAACTGTGTCAAGCATTACTTCCATCTCGTACCTTCCCGTAATTTTGCACTGTTTTAATAACTTTTGTGCATTAAAGTAATCCTTTATATCAGATCTTGCCCCGAGATTCGTGGTAAAGCCAGCAATAATACGTGATCCACTGCCTAGATGTAGCTATGTACTCATATGTTGCGCCAAAGTTAAGAAATAAGTATTCCATTGTTAACTTCAGAAAATAAATTCCCTAAGTGTTGCATAACTGTAGGTTTCACTCTATTAGTAATGAACGTGACAGTTAATTAATATGCGTGGACCTGATAACTTTGTAGAAATTTGCTCACTAGTTTCAAGTAGATCTTGGTCCACGCCGTATGTTCTTCTAACTGCGTGTGCACGTAGCTGAAATGTGTGAGTACATTGTAGTTGGGTGAATAGTTCAATTTCCTTTCCATTATTTACCAAGAGAAGGAACGTGTGACCATCACCATGTACTTAGTGAGGCCATTGCTGGTAAATTCTACAATTGTATCGTCAAAGTATTTCAAAATGTGTAGAATAATCTGCGCAGAAAGCATTATAAATTTCGCAGCTGGACTTTGCCGTTGGCGTGGAGGCTTGCGTGCCTCAGTGATACAGATAATCGTACCATAGGTGCAATTACAACGGAGGGGCACCTGTTGAGACGCCAGACAAACGTGTGGTTCCTGGAGAGGGGCAGCAGCCTTTTCAGTAGTTGCAGGGGCCACAGTCTGGGTGATTGACTGATCTGGCCTTGTAACGTTAACCAAAACGGCCTTGCTGTGCTGATACTGTGAACGGCTGTAAGCAAGGGGAAACTACAGCTTCAATATTCTCCCAAGGGCATGCAGCTTTACGGTATGATTAAACTATGATGGCGTCCTCTTGGGCAAAATATTATCAGGGTAAAATTGTCTCCCATTCGGATCTCCGGGCGGGGACTACTCAGGAGGACGTCGTTATCAGGAGAAACAAATCTGGCGTACTAAGTATCGGATCGTGGAATGTCAGAGCCCTTAATCGTGCAGGTAGGTTACAAAATTTAAAAAGGAAAATGGATAGGTTAAAGTTACATATAGTGGGAATTAGTGAAGTACGGTGGTGGGAGGAACAAGACTTCTGGTCAGGCGAATACAGAGTTATAAATACAATATCAAATAGGGGTACTGCAGGAGTAGGTTTACTAATGAATAAAAACTAGGAGCTCAGATAACCTACTACGAACAGCATAGTGGACGCATTATTGTAGCCAAGATAGACACGAAGACGAGTCCTATCACAATAGTACAAGTTTATATGACAACTAGCTCCGCAGACGACGAAGAAATTGATGAAATATTTGATGAGGTAAAATAAATAATTCAGATAGTGAAGGGAGGCGAAAATTTAAGAGTCTTGGGAGACTAGAATGCGATAGTAGCAAAAGGAAGAGAAGGAAAAGTAATAGCTGAATGTGGAGTGGGGATAAGGAATGAAAGGGGAAGGCGCCTGGTAGAATTTTGCACGGAGCATAACTTAATCATAGCTTACACTTGGTTCAAGAATCATGAAAGAAGATTGTATAAATGGAATAGGCCTGGAGATACTTGAAGTTTCACGTAGATTATATAGTGGTAAGACAGAGATATAGGAACCACATTTAAAATTGTAAGACTTTTCCAGGGACATATGTCGACTCAGACCACAATTTATTGAATAAGAACTGCAGATTAAAACTGAAGAAACTGCAAAAAGGTGAAAATTTAAGGTGATGGGACCTGGATAAAGTAAAAGCACCAGAGGTTGTGGAGAGTTTCAGGGAGAGCATTAGGGAAGGATTGATAAGAACAGGGGAAAGAATACAGTAGGAGAATAGGTAGATTTGAGAGATGAAATAGTGAAGGCAGCGGAGGATCAAGTAGGTATGAAGACGAGGGATAGTACAAATGCTTCGGTAACAGAAGAGATATTGAATTTAATTGATGAAAGGAGAAAATATAAAAAATGCGGTAAATGAAGCAGGCAAAAAGGAACACAAACGTCTCAATAATAAGATCGACAGGAAGTGCAAAAAGGATAGGCAGGCATGGCTAGAGGACAAATGTAAGGATGTAGAGGCATATATCACTAGGGGTAAGATAGATACTCTTACAGGAAAATTAAAGAGATTTTTGGAGAAAAGAAAACCACTTGTACAAATATCAAGAGCGCAGATGGGGAACCAGTTTTTAGCAAAGAAGAGAAAGTAGAAGGGTGGAAGGATTTTACAAGGGCGATGTACTTCAGGGCAATATTACGCAAATGGAAGAACACGTAGGTGAAGATGAAATGGGACGTATGATACTGCGTGAAGAATTGGCAGATCACTGAAAGATCGAAGTCGAAATAAGGCTCCGGGAGTAGACAACATTCCATTAGAACTACTGATAGCCTTGGGAGAGCCAGCCCTGACAAAACTCTACCGTATGGTGAGCAAGATGTTTGAGACAGGTGAAATACCCTCAAACCTCAAGAAGAATATAATAATTCCAGTCCCAAAGAAAGCAGGTGTTGACAGGTGTGAAAATTACCTAACTACAAAATACTGACATGAGTTCTTTACAGACGAATGGAAAAACTGGTAGAAGCCGACCATGGGGAAGATCAGTGTCAATTACGTAGGAATGTAGGAATAAGTGATAGAAAACTGACCCTACGACTTCACTTACAAGATAGATTTAGGAAAGGCAAACCTTCGTTTCTAGCATTTGTAGACTTACAGAAAGCTTTTGATAAAGTTGACTGGAATACCCTCCTTAAAATTCTGGAGGTGGGAGCGAAATACTATTTACAATTTGTACAGAAACCAGATAGCACTTGTAAGGGTCGAGGGGCATGAAAGGGAAGCAGTGGTTGGGAACGGATTGAGACAGGGTTGTAGCCTATCCCAGATGTTATTCAATTTATACACTGAGCAAGCAGTAAAGAAAACAAAGTAAAAATATGTAAGAATTAAAGCCTATGGAGAAGAAATAAATAATAATGGCGTGTGACGAGGGCCTCCCGTCGCGTAGACAACTCGCCTAGTGCATGTCTTTCTATTTGACGCCACTTCGGCGACTTGCGCGTCGATGGGGATGAAATGATGATGAGTCGGACAACACAACACCCAGTTCCTCAGCGGAGAAAATCTTCGACCCAGCCGGGAATGGAACCCGGGCCCTTACAATTGACAGTCTGTCGCGCTGATCACTCAGCTACCGGAGGCGGACCGGAGAAGAAATAAAAACCTTGAGGTTTGCTGATGACATTGTAATTCTGTCATAGACAGCAGAGGACCTTGAAAAGCAGTTGAACGGAATGGACAGTGACTTGAAAGGAGGCTATAACATGAACATCAACAAAAGCAAAACGAGGTTAATGGAATGTGGTCTAACTAAATCAGGTTTTGCTGAGGGTAGCACATTAGGAAATGAGACAGTTAAAGTAGTAGACAAGTTTTGCTATTTGGGGAGCAAAATAACTGATGATGGTCGAAGTAGGGAGGATATAAAATGTAGATTGGCAATGGGCAGAAAAGCGTTTCTGAAGACGAGAAATTTGTTAACATCGAATGTAGATTTAAGTGTCAGAAAGTCTTTTCTCAAAGTAATTGTATGGAGTGTAGCCATGTATAGATGCGAGACATGGATGATAAAAAGTTTAGACAAGAAGAGAATAGAAGCATTCGAAATCTGATGCTAAGAATGTTGAAGATTTCATGGGTAGATGATGTAAATTATGAGGAGGCACTGAATAGAATTGAGGAGAAGAGGAAATTGTGGCACAACTTTTTTAGAAGGGATTTGTTAGTAGGACATATTCTGAGGCGTCAAGGGATCACTAATTTAGTACTGGAGGGCTACATGGAGTGTAAAAATCGAAGAGGGATACCAAGAGATGAATACATAAGCAGATTGAGAAGGATGTAGGGTGCAGTAGTTATTAGGAAACGAAGGAAATTGCACAGGATGGAGTAGCATGGAGAGCTGCATCAAACCAGTCTCTGGACTGAAGAACACAACAACGACAAATGACAGTTGTCAGTAAACTAAATTTTGTCAATTTCTCAACCTCCTCCCTTTGTCTAAACCTAATGAATTTAACCCCAGAACTTAAACGATTGGCACAATTATTGAACCGAGCGAGGTGGCGCAGTGGCTAGCACACTGGACTCGCATTCTGGAGGACGACTGTTCAATCCCGCGTCCGGCCATCCTGATTTAGGTTTTCTGTGATTTCCCTAAATCGCTCCAGGCAAATGCCGGGATGGTTCCTTTGAAAGGGCACGGCCGACTTCCTTCCCCATCCATCCCTAATCCGATGAGACCGATGATCTTGCAGTCTGGTCTCTTCTCCCCCAAACAATCCAACCCAACCCCACAATTATTGAATTGATAGTTGCAGCAGAGTTCAGTGAATAAGTTAATAAATGTTCAATAAAATTCTTCAGGGAATCAGACCGCATCGTCATAATTTAAAATGCGCCAACGTTTCGGCCAGCGTTGCAGCTAGCCTTCATCAGGGCCTTACGTTAAACTGCTAAATGAAACACGCTTGATTCCTTAAATAGCTGCACGAGAAAACCGTGTCGTTACTTGATTGGCTGTAGAAGGGGGGGAGGAGGAGGGGTGAAAGGTATGCTTTATTGGTGTTTCCTTTATTATCTATCATTGGCTGAAATGGATGTTTTCTATTGGTCTTTATATTAATCCACCCCATTGGAGGAGACGGACGAATAGCGAACAGGTGATAGCTGTGACGTCACACTGTTTACATGCTGTCCAGAAATCGGCAGCGGCGTGCCTTTGCTTTGTGCGCTCGCGACCACTACTGCGGCTCTCCGCGTGTCTGCATGGGCCGCCACGGCTCTGCCGCCGCTCCGTAGCCCTGCTATAGCAGGCAGCCAAGACCTCGGAAGCTTGTACCCGTCCTCTCTATTCATGTTGGCGGGCCTTTTGGCTATTTCTATTGACTCTCTAATCTTTCTTTTGAAAGTGAGAGGCTGTTTTGCCAGGACGCGGGCTTCTTGAAAAAATATTGGTTTCCCGCACTCGTCTTGGTGTTCCGCCACTGCTGACTTAGTGTGTTGTTTCAGGCGGATATATCTTTCATGTTCCGAGAGCCTTGTGCTAATCGGACGTCCCGTCTCACCTATGTAGACTAATCCACACGCACAACCAATTTCATACACGCCAGCTGTGTGTAGTTTGTCAACTGCATCCTTGGTAGAACCGAGCATGTCTGATATTTTGTTACTGCTTCGGAAAATTGGTTTGATGTCGGCTTTTCGTAGGATTTTGCCAATACGTTCGGTGACCCCTTGTACATATGGTAACACAGCAATGCTCTGTGCCTCCTTCTCCTCTTCCCTATTAGTCTTCTCCCTTGTCGACATGGTGCTGTCTATCATCTGCTTCCCATAGCCATTAGTTCCGAAGATGGACCTGAGGCGTTCAAGTTCTGTCTTCAGATGTTCTTCGTCGCTTATCCTGTACGCTCTCTTCGTTAGCGTATGCAGGGCGGACTTCTTCTGCGTGGGGTGATGATGGGAGGAGGCGTGAAGGTACCTGTCCGTACTGGTTGGTTTCCTGTACACTTTGTGGCCAAGTTTACCATCAGGTTTTCGATAAACTTCCACGTCGAGAAAAGGCAGCACCCCATTCTTCTCTGTTTCCATTGTAAACTGAATTTTCCTATGCTGTTGGTTAAGGTGCTTGTGGAAGTTCTGTAGCTCCTCTTCTCCGTGGGGCCAAATGACGAAAGTGTCATCGACATAGCGAAGCCAACAATTTGGACGTAATGGTGCGGACTGGAGGGCTGTTTCCTCAAATGCCTCCATGAAGATTTCTGCTGCGATGGGCGATAGGGGTGAGCCCATAGCTACACCGTCAGTTTGTTCATAAAATTTACCTCTCCACTTGAAATAGGTGGTCGTCAGACAGTGGCGCACAAGCTCACATATATCAGGTGCCACGCGTTCTTCTAGGATGTTCACAGTTTCTGACACTGGGACATTCGTGAATAGGGATTTGACGTCGAAACTAACCATCAGATCTTGGTCCGTAACTCGCATTTCCTTTAGGAGAGACACGAAGTGAGTGGAATCCTTAACGTAGGACTCGGTTTGATGCACTAGGTGTCGGAGCCTAGGTGCCAGTTCTTTCGCTAGGTAGTAGGTCGGCGAATTTATACTGTTTACTATGGGCCTTAAGGGGAAGTCGGACACCTAGTGCATCAAACCGAGTCCTACGTTAAGGATTCCACTCACTTCGTGTCTCTCCTAAAGGAAATGCGAGTTACGGACCAAGATCTGATGGTTAGTTTCGACGTCAAATCCCTATTCACGAATGTCCCAGTGTCAGAAACTGTGAACATCCTAGAAGAACGCGTGGCACCTGATATATGTGAGCTTGTGCGCCACTGTCTGACGACCACCTATTTCAAGTGGAGAGGTAAATTTTATGAACAAACTGACGGTGTAGCTATGGGCTCACCCCTATCGCCCATCGCAGCAGAAATCTTCATGGAGGCATTTGAGGAAACAGCCCTCCAGTCCGCACCATTACGTCCAAATTGTTGGCTTCGCTATGTCGATGACACTTTCGTCATTTGGCCCCACGGAGAAGAGGAGCTACAGAACTTCCACAAGCACCTTAACCAACAGCATAGGAAAATTCAGTTTACAATGGAAACAGAGAAGAATGGGGTGCTGCCTTTTCTCGACGTGGAAGTTTATCGAAAACCTGATGGTAAACTTGGCCACAAAGTGTACAGGAAATCAACCAGTACGGACAGGTACCTTCACGCCTCCTCCCATCATCACCCCACGCAGAAGAAGTCCGCCCTGCATACGCTAACGAAGAGAGCGTACAGGATAAGCGACGAAGAACATCTGAAGACAGAACTTGAACGCCTCAGGTCCATCTTCGGAACTAATGGCTATGGGAAGCAGATGATAGACAGCACCATGTCGACAAGGGAGAAGACTAATAGGGAAGAGGAGAAGGAGGCACAGAGCATTGCTGTGTTACCATATGTACAAGGGGTCACCGAACGTATTGGCAAAATCCTACGAAAAGCCGACATCAAACCAATTTTCCGAAGCAGAAACAAAATATCAGACATGCTCGGTTCTACCAAGGATGCAGTTGACAAACTACACACAGCTGGCGTGTATGAAATTGGTTGTGCGTGTGGATTAGTCTACATAGGTGAGACGGGACGTCCGATTAGCACAAGGCTCTCGGAACATGAAAGATATATCCGCCTGAAACAACACACTAAGTCAGCAGTGGCGGAACACCAAGACGAGTGCGGGAAACCAATATTTTTTCAAGAAGCCCGCGTCCTGGCAAAACAGCCTCTCACTTTCAAAAGAAAGATTAGAGAGTCAATAGAAATAGCCAAAATGCCCGCCAACATGAATAGAGAGGACGGGTACAAGCTTCCGAGGTCTTGGCTGCCTGCTATAGCAGGGCTACGGAGCGGCGGCAGAGCCGTGGCGGCCCATGCAGACACGCGGAGAGCCGCAGTAGTGGTCGCGAGCACACAAAGCAATGGCACGCCGCTGCCGATTTCTGGACAGCATGTAAACAGTGTGACGTCACAGCTATCACCTGTTCGCTATTCGTCCGTCTCCTCCAATGGGGTGGATTAATATAAAGACCAATAGAAAACATCCATTTCAGCCAATGATAGATAATAAAGGAAACACCAATAAAGCATACCTTTCACCCCTCCTCCTCCCCACCTTCTACAGCCAATCAAGTAACGACACGGTTTTCTCGTGCAGCTATTTAAGGAATCAAGCGTGTTTCATTTAGCAGTTTAACGTAAGGCCCTGATGAAGGCTAGCTACAACGCTGGCCGAAACGTTGGCGCATTTTAAATTATGACGATGCGGTCTGATACCCTGAAGAATTTTATTGAAGATGACAACGGCCGCGGAAGCCTACGCTTACAAGTTAAAAAATGGACCAATGCCAATACCAATGATAAGATTTCAAGGTCCCGCCACCTTTGCGCGTCACTTCATGGTAACTCGCCCAATTATTCTTATCCATTTCACATATAATTAATTTATTTTACATTTGGTAGAAGATTCTTGTAACAGTTTCTCGGTGTTTGCCTAGAGCAACTGAAGTCGAGATTTTAGCCATGAGGTAAAAGGTATAGCGAGAATAGGAGCGAGCCTAGAAGCAATATATTATTGCAGTGGTTCTCAAAGTGTGTCCAGAGCGCAATGGTGCGCCCTAAAACATTTACGGGTGGGCCCTGTAATACTTTAACGAAAATATTGTAATCTCCCCGCAGAAATAGTAAAAAGTCAATGATAATAAAATAGCTCCCCACAAAATATCGTTAAGGAATGAAGATTGAACATTAAACCCACCATAATATTAATTAAATAATGAATCGTGAACCGTATGTAACATCTCAACAGAAGTAATTAAACCTGATTAATTTTGTAAGGGCAGCAGCGTATTTCAGTAATGTAGAGGCTCTATCAAGAACTTTGCCAAATCAAAGGTATGAAGCCAAGAAGTGACGCGTGTTAGCCGGCCACTGTGTCCGAGCGGTTCTAGGACCTTCAGTCCAAAACCGCACGACTGCTACGGTCTCAGGTTCGAATCCTGCCTCGGGCATGGATGTGTGATGTCAGGTTAGTTACGTTTAAGTAGTTCCAAGTTCTAGGGGACTGTTGACCTCAGATGTTAAGTCCTATATTGCTCAGAGCCATTTGAACCGTTTGAAGCGTGTTATGGAACAGATTTTGTGACCTGTTTCAATGTTAGCTTCCACAAACCGAAGACTGACACTTGTGCAAAATGTGACAAATACGTCATTATGCTCAAGAATTGTACTGATGATGCTGAACGTTGGAAGGTTGAAGTGGAACGATAGAAACATTTGGATTTAGCCCAGGTTCCTTACGATCAGAAGGACAGTGATTAAAAAAAAAATAAAACTGAGCAGAATTCCAATGTAGTAACTCTGGATTTTGATTTGCAGAAATGTCAACGCACTCCTTTTCGACGCTGTGGTGTGGTATTTTACAAAGGACAACTTTGGACTTTCAACTTGACGATGTATGTAAAGAGACAGAGAGAATGTTCCACAGTATGTTAAATTTTGAATGAAACAATGGCAGGAAGAGGTGCCCAAGAAATAGCTTCTTGTTTATCTGATTATTTGATGAAACTGGCCAATGAAATTGTAGAGGTACACCTGTACAGCGATTCGTGTGCCACACAAAAGAGAAATATTTTTATTGCCATTATGTTTTTGAGAGTAGTGGAATAATTCATGATTAAGGGAAGATATTTGGAAATAAACCATAAGTTTCTTGAAGCTGGACATACTCACGTGGAAGCTGAGTCAGTTCACGCAGTCATTGAGAAGACAAAGAAAACAACAACTGTTGAAGTAGAACTGCCAAGAGACTGGGCCAAATTAATACGCATGGCTCCCAGAAAGCCACCCACAACTGCCGTACAGCTGGAACAAAAGCACTTCTACAACTTTACAGACATAACGAGAAGTCATTATCTGCACAAGAAAATGACTGTCTCTGATAAAGCTCTGAGCGCTTCCTACCAAGTCTCTGAACGAATAGGAAATAGTATGAAAGCTCATACTATTGATGAGTCATTTATTTTGCCTGATTGCAAGAAATAGTCATGACGATGCTAGGAAATCAAGCAGCTATAAAAATAAGCAAGATCCATTTGTCGAATGATACAGTTCACGGGTGTATTATAGAAATGTCTACTCGTACTGAGAAAAATGTATGCAGTAATAAAAAGCATTCAAACTTTGCATTACAAATTTTTGAATCAACAGACATTACCAATCAATCGTAACATCTAGCATTTGTCCGTTTCATTAATGAAGGTCAAATAGTAAATCAGTTTCTTTTCTGCAAAGAATTACGTGTATCAATTAAAGCGGACGACGTTCTCAACACTTAAAATGATTATCTTAGTAAGTGGTAGTTAACATGGAAGACGTGTGTAGGTATTTGTATAGATGGCGCCCCTTCAGTGGTGGGCTATGTAGAGGGCCTTATTTTTTTTGTAAGAAAAATAAAAAAAATGGTTCAAACGGCTCTAAGCACTATGGGACTTAACATCTGAGGTCATCAGTCCCCTCGATTTAGAACTACTTAAACCTAACTAACCTAACCAAATCACACACATCCAAGCCCGAGGCAGGATTCGAACCTGCGACCGTAGCAGCAGCGCGGTTCCGGACTGAAGCGCCTAGAACCGCTCAACCACAGCGGCCGGCAAGAAAAATAAAATGTAGATCTTATCGTAAATCACTGCTTTCTTCATACGGAGGCCTTAATAGCAAAAATACTGGAAGAAAAATGGAGAGAAGTCTTTGAGCAAGTTGTTCCTATAGTAAATTTTATTAAAACAAGACCTGTCGAAACCCGTTTATTCGAAAAACTACGTATCGAATACAGACGGTTGCTTTCAAACACAGAAGTCAGGTCGCTGTCGAGGAGGGGAAGTACTTATCCATGTGCTTGAGCTACGTCAAGAACTTCTCGTGTTTTTCGAAGAAATGAAAGATTTACATTTCGGCAGCCACTTCGGAGTGAAGTTTGGATTGCCAGATTGCAGTATTTGGCCGAAATATGTCAACTATTCAATATTTTGAACACTATAATGCAAAGAAAAGAAGAAAATATCCTCACATCCACCGACAAATTCAAAACGTTTCACAAAAAACTACAAACACGGAAAAGAAAAGCTGCTCAAGGTAACTAGGAAATAATCCCGTTGGTAACGAGTACGTGCATAAATAAAATACTTCCAGAAGTAGTAGATAATTTGATAAGTTTAGAAGAGAAACTGAGTTAATATTTTCCATACTTCAACACTGCCCAGTACGATAGAATTCGAAACCCATTCATGGAAACTTCACTTCATTTCGGCTTAACATTAACAGAGGAAGAAGAACTGGAAGCTACATATACTGATCGTGGACTGATGGTAAAGCGTAACGTAGGAGAAACTATAGAAAAAATTCACTTAGGACTAGGAAAGTGAGTGTCTTCTGGAACACTTCTGAATGTTCACGCCCATACTATTCAGAAATGAACGGGTAAGGTTAGCATCTGGAGAAAAAGACAGTTTTTATATTTCATTTAACTGAGGAACTAATCCCACACGGTGTTTCTCTGTCTCGGTTAGATGCCACTGACACAGAGAATATTTTAGTTTCGGAATGACGTACGGCCCGAGAAGATGGCATAAAAGTGCCTCCGCTGGAATATTTTCTTAACGTCATCGATCAAGACTTCCGCTACCCTGCAGCAGGAAATTCGATTCGATGTGTCGCGGTGAGCGACGGAAATGCAACATGGTGCGTGTGTGTGTGTGTGTGTGTTCGGAGGAGTGAGAGAGCCGCCAGCTACGATGAGAGCAGGTGGCCACAAAGTGCAGGCATTGGTCTGGCTGGCGTCGCAGGGTCCTGGGGGACTCCTGTGAGCTCAGATGTTTACGGAACGTAACACTCGAGGAAAGGCAGACCACTTTTCAATAGCTAAAGTGCTTTCTGCCAGCGATAGCAGAGCCCTCCACCGAAGATAAATGTCGGACATACTATACGCATCTCATCTGTGGATACATGATGCATGGTCATCTGGTTGCCTGAGGAACCCTGTCAGGGCCTCACAGCCTCACTGTTGAAGGTATATGGCAATGACAATATTAATATAAAGAAAAGGTCACGAAAGGCTATCCGTATAGAGCTTGCTACAAGAGCGTGTTATGATGGATTTAGAAATTCGTGATGAAAATGCTGAGTCCAAATCGTCTTCGTTTATGTTGGGAAAGAAATAAAAAGGTATTCTACTCGATAATAGTTTTGGAGAGGATAATAGGGCCAGGTAGCTAAGAAGTAAAACTATTCACTTGTTAATTTAACTTATTGATCACGGCACCTCATATTGTGTCAAGGATCATTCAATCTCTCAAAAATCTGATTCGGGTTTTACGGATGCTGACTGTCTGCAGCGAGCATATTCGTGATATTAGTTGGAAATGGACATTTTAGTATGCTGACAGGACTTGTTGCAGTATAAGGGATGTGGTGAGACATATGTACAGGATGTATCGTAAACAATCATCCGACTTGGCATGTCTAAATTTATAAAACTAATAAACATACAGAATGAATTTAGTTTTTTCATGAAAAGGAAACTCTAAATGTGTTTTTCATATATTTTCGTAGGGGTTCATCATGCCCCCCTTGAGATGCACGGTATATGCAGTGCGTTATTCTAATTGTTCCCGTACAACAGCGAGTATGTTTTCAGTTACAGCTTCCAAAGCTGATGTTATGCGATGTCTCAGTTCATTGATTGTTGTTGGTAACGAGGCACATGAACAGTCTTTTATAAACCTCCGCTAGAAATAATTAGATACAGTCTGGTTCGGTGAGCTTGGAGGCAAGTAATGTAAGGCTAAATCATTTGGTTCAGTGCGACCGATCCATCTTACAGTAATACTTTGATTTAAAAATTCCCGCACTTCCATATGTCACAGTGGCGGTGCCCCATCCTGTTGCTAAATGAAGTCATTCGAATCAGTCTCCAGCTGTGGGTAAAGAAAGATCTCCAGCACACGTAGATATGTGCCTCCTGTAACAGTGTTCTCGGGAAAGATAAATGGACCATACACCTTGCCTCATATAACATAATAGTTATGATAATTTCGAATCGGATGAATATTTTTGATGTACCATGTAAAACTCCAGAGTTTGCTCTTTCCAAGAGTACTTTGTTCACGCACATACCGGGTGATCAAAAAGTCAGTATAAATTTGAAAACTTAATAAACCACGCAATAATGTACATAAAGAAGTAAAAATTGACGCACATGCTTGGAATGACATGGGGTTTTATTAGAACAAAAAAAAAAAAAAAAAAACAGTTCACAAAATGCCCGACAGATGGCGCTGAGCAGTAAAACATCAGTGACTCCGCATGACAATCGTGTATAAAAGGAGCTGTAATGAGAGAGAGAATCAGATGCCCCAGCAGTCGCAGCATGTTGACGTTACCTGAAAAGGTAATGGGGAATGGGGAATGTGCTAGTTCAGCGTTACGATCCTATCGCTATCGGAAGGGGATTCGAACGGGTAAAGGACCGTTGAGAAATGCAGCTGTGGCGAGAATGATTTCGAAGTTCGAAGCCACGGGTACTTTAGACGATAGACCACGTAGTGGCCGACCGAGCACAAGGCGTAATGCTGTTGAGACAGTTCAGGAAGAAATGGAGACAGTAGCGGGTTCGTCTATGCACGGGGAAGTCAGCGCTCGTGCAGTCACACGTCGCACCGGCATTCCATATACTACTGTTTGGTTGGCACTTAAGCGTACCCTCCGATGCTATCCGTACAAAATCCATCACCAAAATGAACTGTTACCTGGCGATTTAGTGAAGTTGAGGGCATTTGCGGTGCGAGCGTTTCAAAAGATGGCGGAAGACGACGATTGGTTGAGTAACGTGTTGTGGACCGACGAAGCTCATTTCACGCTCCGTGGGTCTGTCAACGCCCACAACTGCAGAATTTGGGCTACTTAAAATCCTAGAACTGTCGTGGAAACTCCACTGCACGACGAGAAAGTCACGGTATGGGTTGGATTTACCTCATCTACCGTTATCGGGCCTTTTTCTTCGAGGAAATGCGTGATTTTGGTTTTGTAACTGCTACCGTGACGGGTGAGAGGTACGCCGATATGTTACAGAATCACATCATCCGCAGCCTGGCTGATAAACTTCTGCTGGAACGTACGATGTTTATGCAGGATGGCACTCCACCACATATTAATAGACGCGTGAAAGATCTCTTGCGCGCGTCGTTTGGTGATGATCGTGTGCTCAGCCGCCACTTTCGTCATGCTTGGCCTCCCTTGTCCCCAGACCTCAGTCCGTGCGATTGTTGGCTTTGGGGTTACCTGAAGTTGCAAGTGTATCGTGATCCACCGACATCCCTAGGGATGCTGAAAGACAACATCCGACGCCAATGCCTCACCATAACTCCGGACATGCTTTACAGTGCTGTTCACAACATTATTCCTCGACTACTGCTATCGTTAAGGAATGATGGTGGACATATTGAGCATTTCCTGTAAAGAACATCATCTTGGCTTTGTCTTACTTTCTTATGCTAATTATTGCTATTCTGATCAGATGAAGCGACATCTGTCGGACATTTTTTGAACTTTTGTATTTTTTTTTTTGTTCTATTAAAACCCCATGTCACTCCAAGCATGTGTGTCAATTTGTACCTCTCTATCTACATTGTTCGGCGATTTATTCAGTTTTCAAATTTATACTGACTTTTTGATCACCCAGTATCTTAAATAACGTAACAGATATGATTTTTTTAAATCATGTGATTCTTATTGATACGCCCTTTTTTTAACTCCTGGATAATCAAGCTCTCCTTGTGCTTTGAGTTCCCTACGAGGAGATCTACGTTCTCGTTTTGCAAATTCATTTTGCAGAGCAGTTATCCAGAGAGGATGACTGAGGTTCCTTACCTGAGTGGATGAATCACACGATAGAAATTCCTTGATGAACTAAATACTAGCACTGGCTTTCATGAGTTTTATTTTGTAATTTCTGTATGAGTATACTGCTTGCACGCCATGGCTGGGCAATTCCTTTTAATTTTATCCACATTTCACAGCTTCGAACGTGACTGTATTCAACACACTGGTGGTAAGAATTAAAAAACACCTTCAGTTTAGCAACTGAAGTTAAAGATATAGATATTTCTGCAAGTTCCAGGTTTGCTTCTTTTGATGTAACTGACCTATTTACAAATATACCAACTGAAAAAACAATAGACATTATCTTTGAAAACTTAATAACTCACAAAAACTGTCAACTGCAGATATATTAGAAGACAAGGACATGTTGCAGCTAATTTTGTCTCACAGTTACTTTACATTTAATGGGAAACTTTACCAACAGAATGAGGGTCTTGACATGGGCAGTAGTATATCAAGTTTTCCGGCAGACATATTTCTCAATCATCTGGAAAGTAAGTGCTTTCATGCAAACAATATATTCAAAAGTATAATAATATAATACTGGAGATATGTTGATGACACCTTGCTGCTATTTGATGGAACAAAAGGTGAGACCGAATAACTGCATCAAAAATCTAGAAAACAGTACTCAATTCTTTCCACGAAAGCATAAAATTCACAATGGAACATAAGGACAACAAAATCATAAATTTCTTCGATTCCAAAATCACCAAGCATCAGCAAAAAGGTAAGTTCAGCATACACAGAAAACGCACATACACAGACATAATACAACACAACTCATCATGCCATCCCACCACACAGAAACATGCTGCATTTAGGTCCATATTACACATAGTAAACTCTCTTGATTTAGAAGAAAACACCATCGAGAATGAGATAGATACAATAAAGAGCATTGCCATAAACAATGGTTACACAGCCAAAACAACTGAGAATTTCGACAGACAAATACCCGAAAGCAAGATAGAGCAGGCCGCACTGTAAACTAAGAGAAAATATTTGCCAGTATCCCATACGTGGGCCTCATATCATAAAAAATTGCTAAACTTTTCAAAAAAACTAATGTAACAGTTTCATCCCCAATCAATAATAAGTTAGGGAACTTACTCATCCATAACATAAAATCAAAAGCGCTAACATACAACAAAAGTGGAGTGTACCAAGTATCATGCCAAAGTTGTCCCGCCTACTACGTAGGGAAAACAGGAAGAAACTTCAAAACCTGTTTTAAAGAACACGTAAATGCTTTCAGGCTCTACACTTCGAAAAATTCGTCATTTCAAAACATATGTGGGAAACGAAAGATGTCATCAACAGTCTATAAAACAATTTTGTAGTGCTACACAATGAAGCCAATGATAAGACCCTAAATCAGTTAGAACAACTGGAGATATACCTCCACAAAATCAAAAAACCAAAATCTATATTAAATGAACAAATAGATTTCTGAAACCACAGGTATCTCAGTAATTTTGAAAACCTATTCTAAAGTTATTTCCTGCAAATATCAATTGATTCCTGCAACTGTCAATGGTTTTGTAATCATATCTTTAGTACTACCACATTCTGTGTCTACTTCACCGACTCCTCGTCGCGCAAGTGGCCCAGTACCATGCTTCAGAGATTAAACACCTTTCATGCCATCAAAATCGAAACACGATGACACTGTTATTTGGTATCCTAACTGTGCCCATTTCAAAACAAAAACTCTTGCAAACTTCTTTTCAGTTGTCGCTGTCCGCCTCTGGAACAAACTGCACCTTACCTTGCGCAGAATCCAATCCCCTGCAGCTTTCAAGAAGACGTTGAAGCATTTCCTATTGTCATTCTCACAACGTTTTCCACTAAATTAATGTACAAGGCCAATCCTCCCCTTTGTCAAATAGCAAAGCTAGTGTCTCCTATCTTGCTCCTTTCTCTTCTTGCTCTTCATCTATCTCTATTAGCCACGTAATCTTATTTTCCTTTATATTTTCTTGATTATGTTTCATCATGTCTCTATTCTTACGTCCCTTCAGCATCAGTCTCTCTCATACTCCCTGCTGCTAGCACTCCTATCTAAAATTTGTCTCTTTTATAATGTCTAATTATAGCAGTACATATCATCTACAAATATAAAGTGTATATGTATGTATTTTTCCAAGTGTGCCTTTATAATTGTTTATTTTACTTTTGTACTATATGTAGTTTAACATGCCTACTAAAAAAATGAATGTAAATTAAGTAGAATGCATGGTTAGATGTAACAGCGGGCCTGATGGCCCTACTCTTGCCAGGTTAAATAAAAAAATAGAATGAATAAATTCATCGTTTCTAATATATCGGATAAATTTCCTCTTTTGACTTAAGAAATTCATAACCTTACATCAAACCTATTTGTGACAGGAATATGTATTTCACCTCATTTAATAGAAAAAACAAAGCATGCATTGAGACAAATTACTCCTAATGATGGACCAATAGAGTCCGAAACGCATCGTTTACGTAATAAAACATGAAAAGTGGTGACTGAAGGTGTTTTTTAATTCATGCCTCCAGTATATTGAATACAGTCACGCTCGAAGCTGCAAAATATGGATAAAATTAAAAGTTATTGATTTGCAAAGCACCAGTTTGCTTTTGCCCTACAATGTTGTAGAAGAAAAGCAAACTGGTGATTTTTATTTATTATATTTTTGTTCTACCAACAACCGACGGAAGATTCTGTTAATATTATTGATTTGCTTTCACCATTTCTTCCAAGTTCCAAACTTAAATTGTCTTTAATTATCGGTACCTACGTAAGACGATAAAATAGACAAACCGCATGTCCGATAATACTAATGCACTGAACAGGGGCGCCGACTTATAAGAAATATGGGCGAGGGGGGGCATACTGAGGTCTTGCCCAGGGAAATTTTGTAAATCTTACATGAAATATAGTGAGTTTTAAAGGTTTTTTTAAGCGTATCAGAGTCACATGATCAACATTAGAACCCTGAAAATTGGACTCTCAATAACTCAACACTCCGGGAAACTTGACAAGCCTGACACATTTTTTGGCTTTGAAAAAAGAAACAAAACGTAAATACGTATTTTCGCAAAAAGCTAATTTAATGTACAGTAATAATCATACTTATAGACTATTACAGAGCAGTGAATGTATAGCTCTAAAAAGCCAAAATTATGATTAAATAAAACCTAAAATATCATAAAACATAAAATATTGCCATCGCACAGTAACAGCAGTTTGATTAATAAGTGAAATAGTTAATTTAAGCTCACTTTGAATAAGGCTCAGGATTCATTAAATAAAGAAAATATCTCAAAGTTAAATCTTTAATACAGTGAATAAAGTTAATACAGTATGCTTAATACTTTCAGTCAAAAAGTATGTAAATAGCGGGTTTTAATTGGGTCTTAGTCCGCCCTGGTAGCTGAGTGGTCAGGGCGACGGAAGGTTAATCCAAAGGGCCTGGGTTCGATTCCCGGCTGGGTCGGAGATTTTCTTTCGCTCAGGGACTGGGTGTTGTGTTGTCCTAATCGTCATCATTTCATCCCCATCGACGCGCAAGTCATCAAAGTGGCGTCAAATCGAAAGACTTCCATCGGCGAACGGTCTACCCGACGGGAGGCCCTAGTCACACGACGTTATTATTGGGTCTTACGCCCTAAAAATATTTAAGTATTTGAAAATAACTAATACAGTACTATATTAATATAGCAATACTAGCACTAATATTTCGAAACTGAAAATTTAACATTAAATATGTATTTAACTCTCTACATTATAATGATTTTTAATATTGCTCTAAATGTCATTATTAGGGCTAGAGTGTCTTCAGAAGGGTGCAAATGTCGACCTTCTGACTGGGTTACTGAATATGAAGTCGTTGTGACTGGTCGGATATTCAATTCATCCAAAACGTCCAAAACGTCTCGGTGGGCATGAAGAACAGCCAAGTTTTTCAATCGCTTGTGTCCCATTGTTGATCGGAGAATGACATCAGACGTCTAGGGTCGCTAAATGACCGACCTGCTGTTGCTGTCGTGACTGAAACTACTTGGTGGAGCTTAATGCACTTCATTACTTCACACAACATTTCTCCAACTGCAGGCTCTTGTGTAATGTACTTTCTTACATCACGCATGTTTCTTAAGACCAGTTATTTTTTATTACCGATATCGGCTAACATATTCTTGTGTAAGTGCAGTCTCTCAATGTCTAGGTCATTTATGAAAAACTCATTTGATTTTTCCAAATTTGTTTCACCTCTGTTTACTAAAGCAAACAGTCTTGTTCAACTGTAAATGACTTGTGTGAGTCCAGTTGAAGCAAACCGCTCAGTAATGCAAGATAGCACAGTTTCGCAAAGTTCAATGTATGTAGCTTTTTAGTATTCCTTTGCACTTTTGAAACTCTGTGGTGAGCTGGCATCATTGTTTTCATACTTCTTTCATATACTTAGATTCAGAGGAAGTGAAGGATCATCAACTCGTGAAAGTTTTTTCTTTCAGACGCAAATCCCAAAAGAATTGAAAAATATCACGCCTTCCATTCAGTATACAAACCAAGCCCTCATAGATTTTTCAAGATCAGATAAGGAGATTCAATTTTTTCAATGACATCCTCTACTGCCATCATTGCATGTCAATATAGACATAAGAAATAAGCCTTGAAGTGTAAGATTGACTCAAGGGAGCCTGTGCATTTGTAACCGGCCAGTGTTTTGTCCTCTGCAGAAAATCTTTAAAGAAACTCTAGAAGCCCTGCAAAGTTTTTCAATATTCTCAAGATACTAGAAGCTCTCATAGTCCATCGAGTCCGGCAAAGTGGTCGTAAACCAGCTTGGTCATTGGCACTCTCACAGCATATGCTTCTGAAAAGTACCATCCTTTTGTTGGATTCCCTTGTTGTTGTTGTGGTCTTCAGTCCTGAGACTGATTTGATGCAGCTCTCCATGTTACTCTATCCTGTGCAAGCTTCTTCGTCTCCCAGTACTTACTGCAACCTACATCCTTCTGAATATGCTTAGTGTATTCATCTCTTGGTCTCCCTCTACGATTTTTACTCTCCACGCTGCCCTCCAATGCTAAATTTGAGATCCCCTGTTGCCTCAGAACATGTCCTACCAACCGAGCCCTACTTCTTGTCAAGTTGTGCCACAAACTCCTCTTCTCCCAAATTCTATTCAATACCTCTAGATTAGTTATGAGATCTACCCATCTAATCTTCAGCATTCTTCTACAGCACCACATTTCGAAAGATTCTATTCTCTTCTTGTGCAAACTATTTATCGTCCATGTTTCCCTTCCATACATGGCTACACTCCATACAAATACTTTCAGAATCGACTTCCTGACACTTCAATCTATGCTCGACGTTATCAAATTTCTCTTCTTCAGAAACGCTTACCTTACCATTGCAGACTAGATTTTATATCCTCTCTACTTCGACCATCATCAGTTATTTTGCTCCCCAAATAGCAAAACCCCATTACTACTATAAGTGTCTCATGAACCAACATAAATCGACTACATTCCATTATCCTCGTTTAGCTTTTGTTGATGTTCATCTTATATCCCCCTTTCAAGACACTGTCCATTCTGTTCAACTGCTTTTCCAAGTCCTTTCCGGTCTCTCACAGTATTACAATGTCATAGGCGAACCTCAAAGTTTTATTTCTTCTCCATGGATTTTAATACCTACCCTGAACTTCTCTTTTGTTTCCTTTACTGCTTACTCAATATACAGATTGAATGACATCGGGGAGAGGCTACAACCCTGTCTCACTCCCTTCCCAACCACTGCTTCCCTTTCATGTCGCTCGACTCTTATAACTGCCATCTAATTTCTGTACAAAATGTAAATAGCCTTTCGCACCCTGTATTTTACCACTGCCACCTTTAGAATTTGAAAGAGAGTATTCCAGTCAACATTGTCAAAAGCTTTCTCTGAGTCTACAAACGCTAGAAACGTAGGTTTGCCTTTCCTTAATACTACTTCCTAGATATGTAATAAGGTCGGTATTGCCTCACGTGTTCCAACATTTGTACGGAATCCAAATTGATCTTCACCAAGGTCAGCTTCTACCAGTTTTTCCATTCGTCTGTAAGGAATTCGCGTTGTATTTTGCAGCTGTGACTTACTAAACTGATAGTTCGGTAATTTTCACATCTGTCAACAGCTGCTTTCTTTGGGATTCGAATTATTATATTCTTCTTGAAGTCTGAGGGTATTTTTCCGGTCTCATACATCTTGCTCACCAGATGGTAGAGTTTTGTAAGGACTGGCTCTCCCAAGGCCGTCAATAGTTCAAATGAAATGTTGTCTACTCCCGGGGCCTTGTTTCGACTCAGGTCTTCCAGTGCTCTGTCAAACACTTCACGCAGTATCGGATCTCCCATTTCATCTTCATCTACATCCCCTTCCATTTCCATAATATTGTCCTCAAGTACATCACCCTTGTATAGACCCCTCTATATACTCCTTCCACCTTTCTGCTTTCCCTTCTTTGGTTAGAACTGGGTTTAGATCTGAGTTCTTGATATTTGTACAAGTCGTTCTCTTTTCACCAAAGCTCTCTTTAATTTTCCTGTAGGTAGTATCTATCTTGCCCCTAGTGAGATAAGCCTCTACATCCTTACATTTGTCCTCTAGCCATCCCTGCTTAGCCATCTTGCACTTCCTGTCGATCTCATTTTAGAGACGTTTGTATTCCTTTTTGTCTGCTTCATTTACTGCATTTTTATATTTTCTCCTTTCATCAATTAAATTCAATATTTCTTCTGTTACCCAAGTACTTCTACTAGCCCTCGTCGTTTTACCTACGTGATCCTCTGCTGCCTTCACTACTTCATCACTCAGAGCTACCCATTCTTCTTTTGCTGTATTTCTTTCCCCCATGCGTGACAATTCTTCCCTTATGCTCAACCTTAAACTCTGTACAACCTCTGGTTTAGTCAGTTTATCCAGGTCCATCTCCTTAAATTCCCACCTTTTTGCAGTTTGTTCAGTTTTAATCTACAGTTCATAACCAATAAATTGTTCTCAGAGTCGACATCTGCCCCTGGAAATGTCTTACAAATTTAAACGTGGTTCCTAAATCTCTGTCTTACCATTATATAATCTATCTGATACCTTCTAGTATCTCCAGGATTCTTCCATGTATACAACCTTCTTTTAGGATTCTTGAATCAAGTGTTAGCTATGATTAAGCTATGCTCTGTGCGGAATCCTACCAGACGGCTTTCTCTTTCATTTCTTACCCCCAATCCGTATTCACCTACTATGTTTCCTTCTCTCCCTTCTACTCTCGAATTCCAGTCACCCAAGACCATTATATTTTCGTCTCCCTTCACTTCCTGAATAATTTCTTTTATTTCATCAATTTCTTCATCATCTGCAGAGTAAGTTGGCATATAAACTTGTACTACTGTAGTAGGCATGGGCTTCTTGTCTATCTTGCCTAAATACTGCGTTATCTATGTTGTTTGATGTAGCTTATCCGCACTTCTATTTTTTTTTATTCATTATTAAACCTACTCCTGCATTACGTCTATTTGATTTTGTATTTATGAAACTGTATTCACCTGACCAGAGGTCTTGTTCCTCCTGCCACCGAAATTCACTAATTCCCACTATATCTAACTTTAACCTATCCATTTCCCTTTTTAAATTATCTAACCTACCTGCCCGAATAAGGGATCTGACATTTCATGCTCCGATCCGTAGAACGCCAGTTTTCTTTCTCCTGATAACGACATCCTCTTGAGTTGTCCACGCCCGGAGATCCGAATGGGGGACTATTTTACCTCTGGAATATTTTACCCAAGAGGACGCGATCATCATTTAACTATACAGTAAAGCAACATGCCCTCGGGAAAAATTACGGCTGTAGTTTTGAAACACCCCCGTTTAAATTCCTTCATTGGGTTCTATGTAATTTACTGAAACTGCTAAACAGTTAATTCTTATGATTATATGACTGTGTGCTGTGGTATCCGGGGTATTTCAACCGAATGCTGCTGTTATGAGACTGAATAGTGGAATGATTGAAAGTTTGTCTATTATTAAGGACCACCACGTTTGCGATGTACAAACTGTATAATTTCTACTAACACACAAATTCTGAGACAGTTGCTACTTTCGCCTCTCACATCTAATTACGGTTATATCTCTTATTGGTTGCTGATTTTAGGTACTTCGTCACATGCAATGATGATGGTTAACATCCACAACAATCCTCACTGCAATCCATGGTTGTTGCCGGCCGACGCGGTTGACGCGAAACACGAAATTCGGCACTTGTCACTTTCTGTTTCATATCTCTCGCGAATCGGTATCGATGAGGGTCCACCCCACGACGATTAGGGGAACGCGCTCATCTGTCACACCTCAGTGAATTTAGTCGACCACCATGCCTGTCTCTCCAGCACCACCGCTAACTCGACACATTCCAGTACTACTCCGCACTCGTCTCGCTGCCTCCTGTAGCGCTTGACAATCGACTCCTATCTACTATCGACCTGGCGTCGGATACTAGCATCTATGTTCGTGGGATCACGGATCCCTTACAGTTTCCCCTTGCTTTCAGCAGTTCGCAGTACCAGCATAGCACGGCCCTTTTGGTTAGTGTTTCAAGGCCAGATCAGTCAATCATCCAGACTGTTGCCCCTGCAACTACTGAAAAGGCTGCTGCCCCTCTTCAGAAACCACACGTTTGTCTAGCCTCTCAACAGGCACCCCTCCGTTGTGGCAAATGTCTTGGCAAATCAAGACGATCAGAAACATCTTTTGAAAAAATAAACAGAATTTGTGATTTAGTGTTGGGGGTCTCGTACAAGCGAATTAATTCTTCGTTAATGATTAAGGGATCATCATCAGTACGAATACAAAATGACACTTGTTCGTGATTCGAAGAATCACTTGTTTTGTCAACCACAATAGAACAATGTTCAGTCTTCTTGTTTGAAGCCAATACCTTTCTCAACACAGACTTTCCTAGTAGATCAATGATCTTGTTTTGAATATCCTGAGATGCCCACTTATACCCCAAACGCTCTAACGAATCTTAAGACTCAGGTTTGTAATTCTTTCGGAGTTCCAACAACTGAAAAAAATTGAGTTTACTTCTTTGTGCCCTCTAATTGCTTCTCCTTGTTGGCATAGAAATTGCACGGTAGCAAAAAAGAGCTAAACGGCCTTTCTTCATATCACTACCTAACTGTTCATTCAATTGGGAGACCACACTTCGGATAGTGATAGAATTTAGTTTCAGAACACCTTCTTTATGCGTAAATGAAAACGGAATTTTTCCAAAGCCTTTTTACGGTTAGAAAACCCTACGGAAGTAAATGCATCTTATTTTTATGAAGACAATTGTAATAGACTTTTACATCTGCGCCTTTGCAGGTTTTGCAGAAAACTTTTTCAGTAGATGCTTCATATTCTAGCCATGTATATTTGATCAACCAAGACTTCTTAAATGATCTTCTCTTACCGGTTTGTCCTGGTTTCCGCTGTGAAAGGTTCTCGTCTGAAGAAGACGAAGCAATTGACGACACAATAATTATTGGAGGTTGACTTGCAGTATCAGTTTCCAAGAGCGCCTTTTTGCTAACAAGTTTATCCATTGCAAACTTAATTCACAATACACTAAGAGACTAAAGTAAACAAATAAAATATAGTCATGCAAAATAGTCCACTAGACACTAAGGTCGGAACACTAAACACGTCTGCAGCATGCACTGAACGAAACTATCCACACTGAATGACTGTCACAGCAGGGTGGGCTTTATATAGCCGCGGCGCTGTAATGTCTCGAAGTGTCAAAGCGACGCAAGGCGTAGGGTTCCAGGCGCTCTTCTGCTCCAGTTCTTTTGATATCGCCGAGGCCGCAGCGCTGGCCCGCCGTCGCTAGACTTTACCCGAAGCTTCACGCACCGGGACCAATTCTAAGTGTGCGCGCAGCACTGTAACGCTATCGTCATGCACACTACTCGTTTTCAGTTAACCGGCTTACTACCGTAATAACTGTACGTTTTAACTCATTACTGAACGTATTTTAAAAAAGTAATTATCGTCGAATAAGGAAAATAAAAAATTCCAATATAATTTTGTGATTTTACAAAGCATAATATAACTAATAATTTTCTCAAATTATATGTGGAGGGGGGGGGGCTCTGCATACCCCCCCCACCCAAACGAATTTTTGAGGGGGCTTGGGCCTCCTCAGGCCCCATGGAGTAGGCGCCTGTGGCACTGAAGTGTACAAATACTTCAAGAGTACTTCCTGAGTACTTCCTTTCATTGAGACTGGTTAATATTTGGGATGAAAAAAGTTAGTACTGAACTTAGAAAAAAAATACTCATGGGAAAAAAATATTAAAATCTTATTGAAAAATGAGTGCTAGTACAAGATTACATTTAACATGTGATTAAATTTAAATTCATTAGCACCACACGCTTCTCCCTTCCTGTTCCTGCAAGGCTTGTCCTTGTTGTACAGGGTGATTCAAAAAGAATACCACAACTTTAGGAATTTAAAACTCTGCAACGACAAAAGGCAGAGCTAAGCACTATCTGTCGGCGGATTAAGGGAACTATAAAGTTTCATTTAGTTGTACATTTGTTCGCTTGAGGCGCTGTTGACTAGGCGTCAGCGTCAGTTGATGCTAAGATGGCGACCGCTCAACAGAAAGCTTTTTGTGTTATTGAGTACGGCAGAAGTGAATCGACGACAGTTGTTTCAGCGTGCATTTCGAACGAAGTATGGTGTTAAACCTCCTGATAGGTTGTGTATTAAACGTTGGTATAAACAGTTTACAGAGAATGGGTGTTTGTGCAAAGGGAAATGTTCTTGACGGCCGAGAACGAGTGATGAAAATGTAGCACGCATCCAGCAAGCCTTTGTTCGCAGCCCAGGAAAATCGACTCGCAGGGCTAGCAGAGAGCTGCAGATTCCACAATCAACTGTATGGAGAGTCCTACGAGAAAGGTTAGTTATGAAACCTGAACGTCAGCTACCGGAGGCGATGGATCGGCCGCCAGGCAGCCCGTGACAGAGCACTTCATCACTGGCCTCCAAGAAGCCCTGATCTTACCCCCTGCGATTTTTTATTATGGGGGTATGTTAAGATATGGTGTTTCGGCCACCTCTCCCAGACACCATTGATGATTTCAAACGAGAAATAACAGCAGCTATCCAAACTTTTACGCCTGATATGCTACAGAGAGTGTGGAACGAGTTGGAGTATCGGGTTGATATTGCTCGAGTGTCTGGAGGGGGCCATATTGAACATCTCTGAACTTGTTTTTGAGTGGAAAAAAACCTTTTTAAATACTCTTTGTAATGATGTATAACAGAAGGTTATATTATGTTTCTTTCATTAAATACACATTTTTAAAGTAGTGGTATTCTTTTTGAATCACCCTGTATTTTAGGATAGCCTTTTTGTTGGATTATTCCTTCTCACGACCACTTCTTGTGGAGTGCTTGATCCGTCGTTGATCTTTAGACACGAAATGTTGTTCTGGGAGGGTGAGAAACGAGTCTAGGACTCCTGCTTTCTTCATTCTTCAAGCACCCTATACTTGAACTGATGAACAGTTTCTACAAGAACTAAAATCAGCTTTATTCTGGGTGGGGGATTGTGACAGTTGGACCACATGCACTATTAATGCATCTTACCAATAGTGCATCGGGTTGAAGTCTCCCATCGGATGCAAGTCTCCAATGGAAAGACACTATCTTAGCTACTTTTACATCTGTCAGTGTGTCGCAGCTTCTAGTGCAGTTTATACTTCAAATATTTCTTAGACGTACTTTTAATTCGAATACAGCCAGGTCGCTTTTGAATCTAAGAGTAAACACGCCATAGATGAGAAATAGCTGTTAAATGTATTCTGAAAGAAAACAAAGTTTTAAGGTGAAGTCTCTCCTTAAGGCTAAAGGCAGAATGTGTATGATTATCCAAATTGTGATTTGGCATAATCGTGTTAGTAAGAAAATCTCAGTGAACGTACTGCTGTGTCATAACAGTAACTACTTTTAATGAATTTGTTTTAAGCTCCTATGTGATGAGACAGTTCGAAACTTTTTTTACTGATGGATAAATAAGTTTAATACCCTTTTAATTGTGAAAACGTTTCCATGTGTGTGAAGGCTGCTAGTTTAACTCTGTTATCTTCCCTAGAAAATCTAAACACACATTCTCTTTCGGTTCATAATGACCTAGTATGGTATCTAATGGGCATGATGATTATAAATCGTTAAAAATTATTATAATTTTAAATGTAGGTTCATTTGTTTATTTATATACAAATAAATTTTACAGTATTACATGCCAACAATCGCAATGATCATTTAAGCTCTGGTCCTCAATCAGCTGTTGCGCAACTGAGTTTTAATTAGTGCGTAAGTGTCAATCACGCGAAAAACTGGATTAGAGTTTTACTTAGGTTCCCATAATTAGGGCAGTGGTATCTAAAGTGAGCTTTACAGACATATTTGTTACAATTTTAACATTTCAAAGCTGTCTTGTTGTCACAACTTGAGAGACAAAATTTCCATCATGCGCTCTTGCGGTTTTGGTTGCAAATGAAGGAGCCTGGCGTTGATGGATTTTATGTTTGTATTCTTCGAACATTGTTCTCTCACAGTTCATTTCGTGGTAGCATTTTTCTAGTTTCGATGTAAGGAGTAACTAGGAGTTTTTTCCATTCAGGATTCATTTCTCTCCACAGCACAAAAAAACTGTAGAAGGCATATCATTTATACAAATAAGGAACAGGAGTGGTCCCAAGACTGATCCCTGGGGCACCCCACACATGACTGTACCCCACTCAAACACTACATCACAGCCATTCTCAACACTGTGAATGATGACCTTAGGCTGTCTGTTGCTACAGTAAGAGGGGAAGCAATGGTGAGCTACTCTCTGTATTCCGTAATGGTCCAACTTCTGGAGCAATATTTTGTGATCAACACAATCAAACGCCTTAGTTAAATAAAAAAAAAATATGCCTATCGTCCGAAGCCTTTTGTTTAACCCACCTAGTACCTCACAGAGTAAAGAGAATATAGCATTTTCAGTTATTACACGACTTCTTAAGCTGAACTGTACATTTGACAGCAAATCGTATGATACAAAATGATCAATTATCCTTACATACACAGTCTTTTCAATAACTTTGAAACGGTACAGTAGCTAACGCTCCATAAGTAGCAGGTTTCGCTGCTCGCTCGCACCGGGAATACCAACTGAGGCGGCTCGGCCACCAATTTATTGCACGACGCGACCGGCCGCGGGTGCAGCGGAACCCCATTTGGACGAATAGAGAATGTGTTAGGCTTCATTATACATATCTATATATGTCGTCCATCGTGTATTACTTGTACCTGAATGCGAATCATTCCTAACCCTCCTCTCACCTTTCCCTAAAGCGTGACAAAATACTAGTTGGTAAACAGCAGAAGTAGCTCTGTAGTGTAGTAGTGCCAACCTTAGTCCTGGTTAGGGGATCAGAGATGCAGCACAGGCAGGTCGAAGTCAAAGACGTTCCAGTATCATAAGATTTGGGGTGGAGAGGTTGGTAACGGCCAAGTGGTTCGGCCATCCCCTCCACCGGAGCCCAAGAAGACCTCCGGGTGCCCGCCATATTCTAGGAGTTCTACAGAACACGGGCAAGTGAGCAGGCGTGCCCTCAGTCCGTCTGTCTGGGTGTTCACAGGAAGAAAGGTAACTGACTATTAGAAATGATTCTTTTTTATTTCCGGCTTCAGATTATGTAGGGAAACGAACGTACGCAATGATTGCTTTATCGTTTATTTCGGAAATTTTGTATGGAAACAGAATAGGCTCCGATCATTTGTACAAATCCACGTGCTGTCGTAAGCTAAAAGTCTCATCAGTAGTTCCAATGTATAAATTCTATCGCGCAAATCGAGTGCAACGAAGTATATTCAAACGCGACTGATTTATTTTGATCGATAACTGAACGGTAAAAATGTTTCTTTGTACGAATGGAGTCTTAGAACACGTGGTATGCCCCATGCTAGTAATAGTGAACGTGATTCATCATTTGGTAGCCATATTACAGCACCGAACGGTCACTCCATAATTCGCCGCCTCGCGGCACAGGCAAACTGAATCATTTATAGAAGGAAAAGAGTTATAAAATAAAAAATATAGAACATAGGGACCCACCCATCAGCGTGTGAGCCCTTCTGCCCCTTTCTTAGTAACGTGCAAAATAGGACACGCTGTGTTTTCTGGGTAGCGTTCTCAAGTATCCCTCCCCCAATTATCCGTTGCGCCATTTCCATTCACGGTTAGTTGCAATGACTACCTCTTTCATTAATGCCGGTGACAGGTGTCGGGTTCCGCATGGTTGAGGACCAGTATAGAAACAAGAACGTCAACAAAAATCACGAGGGCTGCGTAAAGCAGATATACAAGCGTTGTCAGAGGGTTTTAAGAAAGTACAGGCAAAAGCATAGTTTTCTCTCCTCCCCAACAATATGGTTAACTTTCATCTGGCGTCCTCTGCTAGGTTTATTGTAAGAAAGTTAGTGTAATTCCCACAGTACGGGTGTATTTCAAATTTAGGAAATACTGATGGCATAGAAATTGGTCTAAAATTATGTATATTATCCATTTCTCCGTTTTTATAAAGCGGCTTTACTACTGAGTATTTTAATCGTTCAGGAAACTGACCATGCCTAACGGAATAATTACAAATATGACTAAATACAGGGCTAACATATGCAGCACAGTACTTTAATATTTGCTAGGCACTCCATCATAACCACGAGAGTCCTTAGCATTTAGTGATTTAGTTATTGACTCACTCTCCCCCTTGTCAGGATAACAGTGGAGTATTTCAGACATCAATTTCGGAAAGGTATTTGCCTAGAAAGCTACATGATTACCTGTAGAAACTGAATTTTTATTTAACTCACCAGCAATGCTCACAAAATGCTTGTTAAATAATGTACATATATCTCAATTATCAGTAACAGAAATATTTTTTCTACAAATTGACTTTTTATCGTCAACCTTGCGCTTCTGACCACGTTTAAAAAACTCTTTATTGCTGTTTGGTTAACTTTCCTGCATAGATTGTAATTACACTACTGCTCACTAAAATTGCTACACCAAGAAGAAATGCAGATGATAAATGGGTACTCGTAGGATAAATATATGTACTAGAACTGACATGTGATTACGTTTTCACGCAATTTGGGTGCATAGATCCTGAGAAATCAGTACCCAGGAGAACCACCTCTGGCTGTAATAACGGCCTTGATTGGCCTGGGCATTGAGTCAAACAGAGCTTGGATGGTGTGCACAGGTACAGCTGCCCATGCAGCTTCAACACTATACTGTCAGTAGGCTGTTTAGATTTTTATGTTGGTAATGTCACCTTGCACTCTGTATGAAAATCACTGACTGTGCTGTGTGCAGTCTGTGGCTGGTTTGCATTGATGGAACTTGCTATTGTGGTGTTGGGCAGTTGATTGTTGACAGCGCGTAGTGTTGCGCAGTTGGAGGTGAGCCGCCAGCAGTGGTGGATGTGGGGAGAGAGATGGAGGAGTCTCGAGAGCGGATGATCTGGACGTGTGTCCATCAGAGACAGTAAATTTGTAAGACTGCATGTCATGAACTGCTATATATATATATATATATATATATATATATATATATATATATATAATGACTTTTGAACATAATTAAGGTAAATAAATTGTTTGTTCTCTATCAAAATCTTTCATTTGCTAACTATGCCTATCAATAGTTAGTGCTTTCAGTAGTTAAAATCTTTTATTCAGCTGGCAGTATTGGCGCACGCTGTATTGCAGTAGTTTGAGTAACGAAGATTTTTGTGAGGTAAGTGATTCATGAAAGGTATAGGTTATTGTTAGTCAGGGCCATTCTTATGTAGGGTTTTTTGAAAGTCAGATTGCGTTGCGCAAAAGATATTGTGTGTTAGTTTAAGCACAGTCATTTATAATTGTTCTAAGGGGACGTTTCAATACTACAGTTCATCAAGATTAGTGACTGGCGTATTGTGACGAGCCAGTTGCTCGGCCACCATTGACCAGACGTTTTCAATTGGTGAGAGATCTGGAGAATGTGCTGGCCAGGGCAGCGTCCACTGTTCAAAGTGCCGTCAATGCGAACAAGAGGTGACCGATGGCACCCCATACCATGACGCCAGGTGATACGCCAGTATGGCGATAACGAATACACGCTACCAATGTGCGTTCACCGCGATGTCGCCAAACACGTATGCGACCATCACGATGCTGTAAACAGAACCTGGATTCATCCGAAAAAATGACGTTTTGCCATTCGTGCACCCAGGTTCGTCGTTGAGTACACCACCGCAGGCACTCCCGTCTGTGATGCAGAGTCAAGGTTAACTGCAGGCATAGTCTGCGAGCTGATAGTCCATGCTGCTGCAAACGTCGTCGAACTGTTCGTGCAGATGGTTGTCTTGCAAACGCCCCCCTCTGTTGACTCAGGGATCGAGACGTGGCTGCACGATCCGTTAAAGCCATGAGATGCCTGTTATCTCGACTGCTAGTGACACGAGTCCGTTGGGATCCAGCACGGCGTTCCGTATTACCCTCCTGAACCCACCGATTCCATGTTCTGCTAACAGTCAATGGATCTCGACCAACACGAGCAGCAATGTCGCGATACGATTAACCGCAGTCGTGATAGGAAACGTGATGGTACGCATTTCTCCTCCTTACACGAGGCATCACAACAACGTTTCATCAGGTAACGCCGGTCAACATCTGTTTGTGTATGAGAAATCAGTTGGAAACTTTCCTCATGTCAGTACGTTGTAGGTTTCGCCACCGGCGCCAGCCTTGTGTGAATGCTCTGAAAAGTTAATCATTTGCATATCACAGCATCGTCTTCCTGTCGGTTAATTTTCGCGTCTGTACCACGTTATCTTCGTGGAGTAGCAATTTTAATGGCCAGTAGTGTATATGTGACATTTTCTTGAGTATAAAAGCCTTTTCGTGTTAAATTTTGTGAATCATGATCTGAAAGGCTATTCACCCTTTTGCTAACTGAATGCCCATGTAGTAATGAATAAAACCCTTTATCAATCAGTACTTTCCACTTCCCGAAACGACTGTCACTCTCCAACTCAGCCTTGTTTCGACGTTTTACTGGAAAATGTGTGAAAATGTGTCGAAATGAACCTTTTGAAGATTACTAACGAGGATAACACTATAAGTATCAAAACCCGATTTACCAGGAATTTCGCTCAGTGGAAGCGAGGTGAAAACAAATTCTATGGTGAATGAATTAAAAGAAGGCAATAAATAAAAGGGAACATTACTTGAAACTGTTTTTGGTGCAATTACTTTGGTATATCTTGATTCGTAATCAACTGGCAGCGCCAATTTTCGGAGAGATCATCCGTTACCAGCGGTTTGCCCAGAAATTATTGCCAACGTGCGAAATCTTCAGCAGTATCAATAAGTTTTTTTTTTTCTGAGTGAGATTCATAAGAAGAAATATCACTGTGGCAATCGTGCCTGTGTGTAACACTCGTGGTATTCGGATTTTCTATGTTTCGAATGCTTCTGTAATCGTCATCATCCAATGGAATCCAACAAATTTTCCTAAAGACTGAAGTTAAGAATAAAATATAAGCATTAGGAACTGATATTAGAAGGAGGTATAAGTGCACGAGAATTAAAAAAGATTGTAAAACCTGAAAATATCATAAGACGTATATTATATAATAAGTGTATGATGCTTATTGTGAAATCCAGTTGTTATTTTACAATTAATATAACGCCCTTGTATCCCCTAACTTGATAACAAACATTCATGTACTAACTTTCTACGGACATGGGCGGATAAATGAAAAAAAAAGAAGAAAATAAATGAAAACAATAATCGGGTTTCGAAAACTAGAAGCAAAAGCGAGAGACCACGATGACTGCCACTGTGCCACGAGTTGGGCTGAGTTTATCTGGCGCTAAAAGCTGTCTCAGTTACGTAAAAAATTTTAATAAGCCAACACGTGTGCTCTCTTATTTCGACTCCTGTCCCACTGAGTGAAGTTTCTGGGAATTCCGGTTATGGCACTTGCCGTGTTCTCATCGTCAGACCAGTGGAGTAAACTATGGCGAGGGATAACTGTGAAGGTACCTTCACACTGAAAACCAACTCCAACAAACCCGGTTGACAGCTGTATTCAGCTCGAAGTTTGACTTAGTTTTCAACTGTTGCCAAGAGTTGTTTGAAGCCACGAGTCTGAACAACTAGTTGAGGGAAGTTTTGTCTAAAGATTGTAGTTTATGGTCAGTGAGCAAAAACATTCAGAGTTGTGTGATTTGCGCATGCGCATTTGCTGTGACGTCTGCTGTGTTTCATTCGACAAGGGCAACTCACGAGTCGTCAACAGATCCAACACTTCAGTTTTTGTTACAAACTGAGATGAGGAAACCTCTGTAGGATCCTTCTGATTCTGCATATAAAGACAGATATAAAACTAAAGATATGTTGGAAGAAGTTTCGGATAAATCTGGTATATCGGTTGTGGAGTGTGAAAGGAAGTGCATAAATATGAAAGCACAGTACAATTGCCACCACTGTAAAACGGTCAAAACTAAAGTTGGGTATTGGACATTTGAGATCTACGTTCCGAAATCTATATTTTACGAGCATATGAAGTATTTGGAAGGCGTGAACAAGCCAGGGAGAAAAATATTTACAATCGTTAGTACACGGTCATCCACTAGCGTAACTGAAGCTGTCAGACCTTTGGTCGGAAATTTTGTATTTACAACTGTATTTCCACCGGAAATTTATCTATGTCTCTTGTCATATCATTTTGTCAACATCTGCTAAAAAAAGTAGTTGGCAAGTTAATGGCTTACATTGTTAATAACTGAAACTATAAGGGTTTTATTAGGAGCTTTTAGTTACATTTGTCTTTTCGCACGAAATTTATTTATTCTTATTTCTCTTGCCATTTCACTTAACCAACATCCGTGACAAATTAGATTGCAAATTCATTCCTTATATTCTTTGTGGGCCTTCCTGCATTGCCACTCTTTCTCTAAAGACATTTATTTTGCGGAGACATTCTCCAACTGCCATCCGAAACCTGCTTGTTTCTGGGTCTTCCACATCAAAACTTCCAGGTGGTAAGTAAGCTGTGGCACTTTCTTTATTTCCTCTAAGAAAACTGTGCATAGACACAGTTGCAGAAGATACAAGTGTTAAATATTCTGGACTTAAGAGAAGAGTTGTTCTAAGACGCCGAAAAAATTCTTACCATATTCCGGAAAAGTTCTCCACAATTCTTCCGGCGTGAGGTATTCGGCATTTAAACATTCTTTCCTGGCTGCCTTTCTACTACCATCCTGCGTGTGGTTTCATCATGTGCTCTGAAAGACCAAAAGCATCATCTTCCACCATAACAAATGGCATGCGTTCACAGTCGGCATCCATTTCAATTGCGTTTCTGCGACAAAAAATAAAGACGCCGAACGTGTGTTTACAAGAGTTTGAAACTTTTCTAAACATTGTTCAACAGTTGTGAACAGGTTAATGTTTGCCACACTCACAACCGTTGTACGTTTTTAGACTACTGCACATTAAAACTGCTACACCAAGAGGAAATACATATGATGAACGGTAATTCATTGAACAAATAAATTATACTAGAACAGACATGAGATTACATTTTCACGCAATTTGGGTGCATTGATCCTGAGAAATGAGTACCCAGAACAACCTCCTCCTGCCGTAATAACGGCCTTGATACGCCTCGGGTACAGCTGCCCATGCAGCTTCAACACGATACCACAGTTCATCAAGATTAGTGACTGGCGTAATGTGACGAGCCAGTTGTTCGGCCACCATTGACCAGACGTTTTCAATTGGTGCGAGATCTGGAGAATGTGCTGGTCAGGGCAGCGGTCGAACATTTTCTGTGTCCAGAAAGGCCCGTACAGGACCTGCAACATGCGGTCGTGCATTATCCTGCTGAAATGTAGGGTTTCGCGGGATCGAATGAAGGGTAGAGCAACAGGTCGTAACACATCTGAAATGTAACGTCCACTGTTCAAAGTGCCGCCAATGCGAACAAGAGGTGACCGAGACGTGTAACCAACGGCACCCCATACCATCGCGCCGGGTGATACGCCAGATTGGCGATGACGAATACACGCCTCCAATGTGCGTTCACCGCGATGTTGCCAAACACGGATGCGACGATCACGATGCTGTAAACAGAACCTGGATTCATCCGAAAAAATGACGTATTGCCATTCGTGCACCCAGGTTCGTCGTTGAGTACACCATGGCAGGCGCTCCTATCTATGATGCAGCGTCAAGGGTAACCGCAGCCATGGTCTCCGAGCTGATAGTCCGTGCTGCCGCATACATGTCGAACTGTTCGTGTAGACGGTTGTTGTCTTGCAAACGTCCCCATCTGTTGAGTCAGGAATCGAGAAGTGGCTGCACGATTCGTTACAGCCACGCGGATAAGATGCCTGTCATCTCAATTGGGATCCAGCACGGCTTTCCGTATTACTCTCCTGAACCCACCAATTCCATACTCGGCTAACAGTCATTGTTGGAACGCGTATTGTGTTCGAGTATAATGACTTTTCTGGAGACTAGAAATCTACTCTGTAGGAATCAGCGTGGGTTTCGAAAAAGACGGTCATGTGAAACCCAGCTCGCGCTATTCGTCCACGAGACTCAGAGGGCCATAGACACGGGTTCACAGGTAGATGCCGTGTTTCTTGACTTCCGCAAGGCGTTCGATACAGTTCCCCACAGTCGTTTAATGAACAAAGTAAGAGCATATGGACTATCAGACCAATTGTGTGATTGGATTGAGGAGTTCCTAGATAACAGGACGCAGCATGTCTTTCTCAATGGAGAGAAGTCTTCCGAAGTAAGAGTGATTTCAGGTGTGCCGCAGGGGAGTGTCGTAGGACCGTTGCTATTCACAATATACTTAAATGACCTGGTGGATGACATCGGAAGATCACTGAGGCTTTTTGCAGATGATGCTGTGGTGTATCGAGAGGTTGTAACAATGGAAAATTGTACTGAAACGCAGGAGGATCTGCAGCGAATTGACGCATGGTGCAGGGAATGGCAATTGAATCTCAATGTAGACAAGTGTAATGTGCTGCGAATACACAGAAAGATAGATCCTTTATCATTTAGCTACAAAATAGAAGGTCAGCAACTGGAAGCAGTTAATTCCATAAATTATCTGGGAGTACGCATTAGGAGTGATTTAAAATGGAATGGTCATATAATGTTGATGGTCGGTCAAGCAGATGCCAGACTGAGATTCATTGGAACAATCCTAAGGAAATGCAATCCGAAAACAAGGGAAGTAGGTTACAGTACGCTTGTTCGCCCACTGCTTGAATACTGCTCAGCAGTGTGTGATCCGTACCAGATAGGGTTAATAGAAGATGTAGAGAAGATCCAACGGAGAGCAGCGCGCTTCGTTACAGGATCATTCAATAATCGCGAAAGCGTTACGGAGATGATAGATAAACTCCAGTGGAAGACTCTGCAGGAGAGACGCTCAGCAGGTCGGTACGGGGTTTTGTCTAAGTTTCGAGAACATACCTTCACCGCAGAGTCAAGCAGTATATTGCTCCCTCCTACGTATATCTCGCGAAGAGACCATGAGGATAAAATCAGAGAGATTAGAGCCCACACAGAGGCATACCGACAATCCTTCGTTCCACGAACAATACGAGACTGGAATAGAAGGGAGAACCGGTAGAGGTACTCAAGGTACCCTCCGCCACACACCGTCAGGTGGCTTGCGGAGTATGGATGTAGATGTAGATGTATCTCGACCAACGTGAGCAAAAATGTCGCGATACGATAAACCGCAATCGCGATAGGCTACAATCCGACATTTGTCAAAGTCGAAAACTTGATGGTACGCATTTCTCCACCTTACACGAGGCATCGCAACTACGTTTCACCGGTCAGCTCCTGTTTGTGTATGAGAAATCGGTTGGGAAGTTTCCTCATGTCAGCACGTTGTAGGTGTCGCCACCGGCGCCAACCTCGTGTGAATGGTCTGAAAAGCTAATCATTTGCATATCACAGCATCTTCTTCCCGTCGGTTAAATTTGGCGTCTGTAGCATGTCATCTTAACGGCCAGTAGTGTATTTGCTGGAGTTGATTTTCGGTGTGAAGGCACCTTGAGACGTACTGTCTAGGGAGGGAGCGAGGGTTCAGCTCTGCCGCACGCGACAGGCTGCCAATGCCCCGCGCCAGCAGAGAGGCGACGGTGACCCGTCCGGGTGACGGCTCGCGCCAGTGGCGGCGTCACGGGCTGCGCTGTGGCTGCGGCGGCGCCGCTGCCGGCCGCTGCCCCCCAGCGCGGCTGTCCCCGGCCGCCCGCGGAGTCGCTACCGCAACACGGCTCCGTCCGCCCCCTCACCGTGCCATCGATTGCGCGCCGTCTCTCAGCTGCGGGCACCGTCCGCTGCTGCCGAGGTCACCAAGTCTCGCTGTGTGCTGTGCAGCAGCCAACTCAGCTCCGCATGCAATGCTTCAAGCGTGGCCCGACGACAACTCAGGCCCGGTTAACAGCTGCCTAATTCTACCTTCCTCAGCACCGTAAAGAGTTTTTCGAAAAACACTGGCATGCGAACTGTAGTGTCACCGCCAGACACCACACTTGCTAGGTGGTAGCTTTTAAATCGGCCGCGGTCCGATAGTATACGACGGACCCGCGTGTCGCCACTGTCAGTGATGGCAGACCGAGCGCCGCCACACGGCAGGTCTAGTGAGACTTCCTAGCTCTCGGCCCAGTTGTACAGCAGACTTTGCTAGCGATGCTACATTTACAAATACTCTCTCATTTGCCGAGACGATAGTTAGCATAGCCTTCAGCTACGTCATTTGCTACGACCTAGCAAGGCGCCATAGCATTTGATAATTATTATTGTGAAGCCTGTACAGTAACGAGAGATGTTCACCAATTGTGAATTATAGTTAGGTATTCTACCAGATACTCTTGTTTTGCTAGTCTTAATTCTCTGACCTGTTCGAGACCTCACGCCAGCCTGCGTGAGGTTAATCGCGTGCCTTTCGGCTTCCTACAAAGTCCGTGTATTGGCTGCTGCCAATTCACAACACGAACCTACTCAAGCCCTTTCTAACGTGCAACTCACATCTCGCTCCCAAAAGCTCCTCAAAGTCGAACTCGCTCACAGCCACTAGTCCATCGCTGCAAGTCGCTCGTACCCATCCACTCCCACTTGCCCATTCAGTCCAGTTCACTGCCAAAGAAAGCAGGTGCTGACAGATGTGAAAATTACCGAACTATCAGTTTATTAAGTCACGGCTGCAAAATACTAACTCGAATTCTTTACAGACGAATGGAAAAACTGGTAGAAGCCGACCTCGGGGAAGATCAGTTTGGATTCCGTAGAAATATGGTAACACGTGAGGCAATACTGACCCTACGACATTTTTTAGAAGCTAGATTAAGGAACGGCAAACCTACATTTCTAGCATTTGTAGACTTAGAAAAAGCTTTTGACAATGTTAACTGGAATACTCTCTTTCAAATTCTAAAGGTGGAAGGGGTAAAATACAGGGAGCGAAAGGCTATTTACAATTTGTACAGAAACCAGATGGCAGTTATAAGAGTCGAGGGGCATGAAAGAGAAGCAGTGGTTGGGGATGGAGTGAGACAGGGTTGTAGCCTCTCCCCCGATGTTATTCAATCTGTATGTTGAGCAAGCAGTAAAGGAAACAAAAGAAAAATTAGGAGTAGGTATTAAAATCCATGAAGAAGAAATAAAAACTTTAAGATTCGCCGATGACATTCTAAATCTGTCAGAGACAGCAAAGGACTTGGAAGAGCAGTTGAACGGAATAGACAGTGTCTTGAAAGGAGGATATAAGATGAACATCAACAAAAGCATAATGAGGATAATGACATGTAGTCGAATCAAGTCGGGTGATGCTGAGGGAATTAGATTAGGAAATGAGATACTTAAAGTAGTAAAGGAATTTTGCTATTTGGGGACCATAATAACTGATCATGGTCGAAGTAGAGAGGATATAATTTGTAGACTGGCAATGGCAAGGAAAGCGTTTCTGAAGAAGAAAAATTTTATAACATCGAGTATAGATTTAAGTGTCAGTAAGTCGTTTCTGAAAGTATTTGTTTGCAGTGTGGCCATGTATGGAAGTGAAACATGGACGATAAATAGTTTGGACAAGAAGATAATAGAAGCTTTCGAAATGTGGTGCTACAGAAGAATGCTGAAGATTAGATGGGTAGATCACGTAACTAATGAGGAGGTATTGAATAGGATTGGGGAGAAGAAGTGGCACAACTTGACTAGAAGGAGGGATCGTTTGGTAGGACATGTTCTGAGGCATCAGGGGATCACCAATTTAGTATTAGAGGGCTGCGTGGAGGGTAAAAATCGTAGAGGGAGACCAAGAGATGAATACGCTAAGCAGATGCAGAAGGTTGTAGGCTGCAGTACGTACTGGGGGATGAAGTGGCTTGCACAGGATAGAGTAGCATGGAGAGCTGCATCAAACCAGTCTCAGGGCTGATGACCTCAACAACGACAACATCTCTCTGTGCCTCTGTGTCACTATCTCAGCCGTTTTCGTTGTGTTCTGCTACTATTATGTCCCCTTACTGTTACTGTCTCCCTCATTGCAACTATTTCATTCATTCGTTCCCACTGTTGCTGCCTTACTCACCATCACAATCTCTGTCTTTCTCATTGTCGTTGTCTCTGTCTTTCATTATAACTGGCTCTCACCAACATCCCGTCTTTCCTTCTCTTTATTCCTCCCTCACTGGCAATCTCTCCTTGACTCTTTTGCTAGCACTGTTCTGCCACTGTCAACTATGCTCCACTCCCATTGTCCCAGTCTCTTACTGTCACACTGGAATTGTCTCCATCACTCTGCCTGTTCCACCACCATTGTCTACCTTCTTTCAGTATCTATAATTCTTTCGTCTCTTTCCCACTAAAAAAATGGATCAAATGGCTCTGAGCGCTATGCGACTTAACTTCTGAGGTCATCAGTCGCCCAGAACTTAGAACTAATTAAACCTAACTAACCTAAGGACATCACACACATCCATGCCCGAGGCAGGATTCGAACCTGCGACCGTAGCGGTCGCTCGGTTTCAGACTGTAGCGCCTAGAACCGCACGGCCACTCCGGCCGGCTCTTTCCCACTACCAATGCCTCCTTCTCTCACAGCATAAAAGAGAGCGAATATATTTGCATGCCAAAATTTTAAAATTTTTGAAGGTACTGAGGAATGAGATAGTTAGTATTTTAATAAAGAGAAGCACTTTCACGTTTCTTCTGCTCCTATTAGAGCATTTTTCCTCTCATTAACTTTCCCCTGGTACAGCATGACATGGCATTCATTTGAAAATAGCTTTATGGGCCAGCAAAATTTGGATAGTTCACTTGCGTGAAATTGAAATATTGCAACACCATATACACTGAAGAGCCAGAGACTGTTACACCTCCCTAATATCGTGTGGGGCCCCCCGCGAGCACGCAGAAGTGCCGCAACACGACGTGGCATGGACTCGACTAATGTCTGAAGTAGTGCTGAAGGGAATTGACGCCATGAATCCTGCAGGGCTGTCCATAAATGTGTAAGAGTACGAGGGACTGGAGATATCTTCTGAACAACACGTTGCAAGGCATCCCAGATATGCTCAATAATGTTCATGTCCGGGGAGTTTGTTGCCAAAACGAAGTGATTAAACTCAGAAGAGTGTTCCTGGAGCCACTCTGTAGCAATTATGTACGTATGGGGTGTCGCGTTGTCCTGCTGGAATTGCCCAAGTCCGTCGGAATGCACAATGGATATGAGTGGATTCAGGTGATCAGACAGGATGCTTACGTACGTGTCACATGTCAGAATATTATCTAGACCTATCAGGGATCCCATATCACTCCAGCTGCACACGCCTCGCACTATTAAAGGGCCTCCACTAGCTTGAACAGTCCCCTGTTGATGTGCAGGGCCTATGGGTTCATGAGGTTCTCTCCATACCTGTATACGCCCATCCATTCGATACAATTTGAAACGAGACTCGTCCGAAAAGGCAACATGTTTCCAGTCATCAACAGTCTAATGTTCGTGTTGTCGTTCCCAGGCCATGCGTAAAGCTTTTTGTCGCGCACTCATGAAGGGTACACGAGTGGGCCTTCGACTCCGAAAGTCCATATCGAGGACGTTTCGTGGAATGGTTCGCACGCTGACACTTTTTGATGGCCCAGAATAGCGATATACTGCAGTTTGCAGAACGGTTGTACTTTTGTCACGGTGAAAGTCGTCGTTAGTCCCGTTCTTGCAGGATCTTTTTCCGGCCGCACTGATGTCGGAAATTTGATGTTTTACCTGATTCCTGGTATTCACGATACACACGTGAAGTTGTCTTACGGTAAAATCCCCACTTCGTAACTATCTCAGAGATCCTGTGTCTCATCACTGGTGTGCCGGCCACGGTGGTCGTGCGGTTCTGGCGCTGCAGTCCGGAACCGCGAGGCTGCTACGGTCGCAGGTTCGAATCCTGCCTCGGACATGGGTCTGTGTGATGTCCTTAGGTTAGTTAGGTTTAAGTAGTTCTAAGTTCTAGGGGACTTATGACCTAAGATGTTGAGTCCCATAGTGCTCAGAGCCATTTGAACCATTTTTTTCATCACTGGTGCGCCGACTATAACGCCACGTTCAAACTCACTTAAATCCTGATAACCTGCCATTGTAGCAGCGGTAACCTATCTGACAACTGCGCCAGACACTTGTTGCCTTATAGGGACGTTGCCGACCGCAGCGCCGTATTCTGCCTCTTTAAATATCTCCGTATTTAAATACACAGGCCAGTACCAGATTGTTTGGCGCTTCAGTGTAACTTTAGATCACAGACAAAATTTAACGTGCACAAAAAGTTGGCATGTGCTTCAGTGCTATAGCAACATGGGGTTTTCAGATTCTCTCTAAAGATAATGGAAACATTTTTGCAGTATATTTCTCCATGCTGCGTCACTTTATGAACTGTGTTTACTCTTCACGCCACATTCAATGCAAGTACTTCATCCGTTGAAGTATGGTAAATTTAAAGGTTTGTATATGGGAGAAGGCTGAAGAAATGAAGAAAATTTTCCAGATTTCTCGAGATCTGGGATTTAGGAATATATCATAAAAATTTTAGCCATTTTCTCTGCTTATACGTCTTGGAATCGGCTGCTAACATTTGACACCCAAAAGCCACGTTTTCCGGGCTTTCGACGGATCTGCACGTGAACTAAATGGTGCCATCGTAAGTCCCCTGAGGAGCACCGTAGACCATATGTAATGCAAAAAGAACCTAACGGTTTGCTCCATTTGTATGCTCAATGTTCAAACTTTGAAGCTTACTATAGGGCAGCTGCAGTAAGATAATCCTTCTGTTCAAATGGTTCAAATGGTTCTGAGCACTATGGGACTTAACAGCTATGGTCATCAGTCCCCTAGAACTTAGAACTACTTAAACCTAACTAACCTAAGGACAGCACACAACACCCAGTCATCACGAGGCAGAGAAAATCCCCGACCCCGCCGGGAATCGAACCCGGGACCCCGAATCCTTCTGTTGGGTATACAAATGTCCCTAGGCCAACAGCTATCTAAAACACTTGACCCTACCCCTCTGTCAATTTACAGCCCGAGGTATGAGCGCTGGGAAATGCCTTTTATAGGCACGATTTTTTGGAGCGTTTTAGACTACTGGCCATTAAAATTGCTACACCAAGAAGAACTGCACATGATAAACGGGTATTCATCGGACAAATATATAATGCTAGAACTGACATGTGATTACATTTTCACCCAATTTGGGTGCATTCATCCTGAGAAATCAGTACCTAGAACAACCACCTCTGGCCGTAATAAAGGCCTTGATACTTTTGGGCATTGCGTCAAACAGAGCTTGGATGGCGTGTACAGGTACAGCTGCCCATGCAGTTTCAACACGATAACACAGTTCATCAAGAGTAGTGACTGACTTTTTGTGACGAGCCAGTTGCTCGGCGGCCACCATTGAACAGACGTCTTCAATTGGTGGGAGATCGGAAGAATGTGCTGGCCAGGGCACCAGTTCGAACATTTTCTGTATCGAGAAAGGCCCGTAAAGGACCGGCAACATTCGGTCGTGCATTATCCTGCTGAAATGTGGGGTTTCGCAGGAATCGAATGAAGGGTAGAGTCACGGGTCGCACACATCTGAAATGTAACGTCCACTGCTCAAAGTGCCGTCAATGCGAACAAGCGGTGACCGAGACGTGTAACCAATGGCACCCCATACCATCACGCCGGGTGATATGCCAGTATGGCGATGACGAATACACGCTTCCCATGTCCGTTCACCGCGATGTCGCCAAACACGGATGAGACCGTCGTGATGCTGTAAACAGAACCTGGATTCATCCGAAAAAATGACGGTTTGCCATTTGTGCACACAGGTTCGTCGTTGAGTACGCCATCGCAGGCGTTCCTGTCTGTGATTCAGCGTCAAGGGTAACCGCAGCCATAGTCTCCGAGCTGAAAGTCCAAGCTGCTGCAAACGTCGTCGAACTGTTCGTCCAGATGGTTGTAGTCTTGCAAACGTCCCCATCTGTTGACTCAGGGATCGAGAAGTGGCTGCACGATCCGTTACAGCCATGCGCATAAAATGCCTGTCATGTCGACTGCTAGTGATACGATGCCGTTGGGATCCAGCACGGCGTTCCGTATCATCCTCCCGAACCCACCGATTCCATATTCTGCTGACAGTCATTAGATCTCGACCAACGCGAGCAGCAATGTTGCTGTACGATAAACCGCAGTCGCGATAGGTTACAATCCGACATTTATCAAAGTCGGAAACGTGATGGTACACATTTCTTCTCCTTACACGAGGCATCACAACAACGTTTCACCAGGCAACGTCGGTCAACTGCTCTTTGTGTATGAGAAATCGGTTGGAAACTTTCCTCATGTCAGCACGTTGTAGGTGTCGCCACCGGCGCCAACCTTATGTGAATGCCCTGAAAACCTAATCATTTTCATATCGCAGCATCTACTTCCTGTCGGTTAAATTTTGCGTCTGTAGCATGTCATCTTAGTGGTGTAGCAATTTTAATGGCTGTACGTATCATGCATACCGATATTATTCGTTTGTGAGAATAACGTGGCAACCTTCACGGAGGAAGGCGAACTGTCTACTTACACTCGTCGGAATTCTGCAGCGGCAAGCCAACGGTGTACCGAGACTGCCGTTTGCGTTTCCGTGGTACTGCTGCTCACGTTTATCGGGATTCCATGAGTCCAATGAAAATAAGGAATTGACGTGTACAAGAGCATCGTATTTAACTTCATGTTTGATCTCAGAAACTCTATGCAACAGGAGCCCGAGAAAAGAGACATAACGTTCAGGAGGGTGTACAGGATCATAAAGTCATTCTTATAGCATCCGTTGATAGAGCAACAGGGAGAGGCGCATCAACAGTTGAGCAATCAGTGGTAATATTAGACGCAGTAATGGCACCTTGTAATGCCGGAATTGCATATCCTCCTATTTCCATCTATTGTACTATAAATTTGTTTTCCTTATTTTTGTTACTTGAATATATAACATTTCTGTGTCTTCGTATATTGTAATTGCTTTACTATTTGTATACATATATTTATGCATTTATGTCGATGTATAATTGGTTTGTTTCGTAAATATTATTTGTACTTTTGCGCTGGGTCTTGCCTAGGGAAGACTGCTATCGAACGATTACGTCGATAGGTCGTGTGAAGAATCAAAGTGTGTGGGATCTTTGGTAGCGTTAACTCTGCCGCGTGGAGCGCGGGCTGAGCAGAGAGAGAGTCTGGCGCGAGTAGCGAGTGGAGCAGGTGTGTTGTGTGACGCTCCCGCGAGTTGCCGCGCTTTCGGGGCTTGGCAGCATGTAATTGCGCTCGACTCGCGATGATAGTTTCTGACATGGTGTCGCGGACGGGAAGCATTAGCTGGCGCACATCAAGAGCCCATTTCGTCTGGTGACCGTGTCGAGAAGAAGGCGCGCCAACATCCAGCTTCTGCAACAGCGACGGCCGACAATGAGTGACTGTCGCCACCTCTTCGATCGACGGCTTAAAACCTTCAATCAACCAACAAGGAAGACTAGAAGCACGTAAAGTTTTAGAACTGTATGGCAGACCTCAGCTTTTCAAACTGTACCATTTTCGTCACTATAATTACAGCAACTTAGCATGAACGTTTGTTGCTCATTGTCCCAGTTGCATTACCAAGCAGGGTCCCTTCCTTTTCCGAAATGAACCCGAGTGTCGTTGAAATTCAAACGCCAGCATTAAAGTAATAAAGCTAATTCTATTTCACTGCTTTAATTCCAAAGTTCAGTTAAAGTGTTCATAGCTGGCTACAATATTCAGATTACACAAGCACAAATTAAGAGTGCGAGTTTTGTTACCGTATTTTAGCTTACATGTGACTGCAGCTTAGCTCGGTACGTACTAAATTTTACTATTGTTAATTGTTCAGAATCATTTAATTCAAGTTCAAAGTTAAATCTCTTATTTCTAAATTGCGTAGATTCAAGTAGCTTTTGAAATGATTGTTGAGGTAGCCCAAGACTAACCGTATTTGACTGAATTCCGATGTGCTTCAGAAAGAAAGCTCACTATTAACTTCAGTCACTAAATTAACTTTCGGTTTTCCAGTTTTATTAATTCTTTTGCTAAATTAAGTCAGAGTGTAGCGAAATTTATTACTTCTGACAAACCTTCAGTTTTCACACTGCACGTGTCAACCTTCAGTTGCCACGCTTCTAGTGCTAATTATACGTGTAATAACCTTTCTTTTTCAGTTACTATAGTAATTGTCCTTAGGACTGGCGACCGTAATTTCCCCCAAATCTCAAATATCTAATTACCGGTAGTTGATTGTTAACGTAACAGCCGCACATTTACATTCTTTATTAGCTTTACCCCTATTTCAAAATTAATTTCCACCAGTTTCATTTGCATTTTTCCTTTCATTTAGATGTAACCCTTTCCTCCCTCTTTACAGATTAACTTCGGTGACGATTGCTTTTCCCAAATTTCCATTAGGTACACGCGGTTTAATTTTTTACTGTCATTAAGGTTGATAAGTGAGGGGGGGGGGGGTTACAACCTTTTTCTCTTTTCAGGCGAGACCCAGTTCTGCGCTCGGCTTCACCTGAACTTTTCCACGCGTGGTCGCTCCAAGGACTGCAAATATTTTCAGATTGCAATTGTCATCGCCATACGTGACCTGTGACGATAGTGATTCTGTGCTACGATCAGCTCCAGTTCACACTGCCAGCAAGTAGGAGAGCAGCCGTTGTGCTGAAGCAGCAAGAAATGACGTAACCACGGTTGTCTTTCAAGCTCAGTTCAACCCGCTGTATGGCTGGTTGTAACTGTTTCCGCTGCCAGAAATGGCTCGTCGATGTACTGATTTCTGCACCATGTGCACCCTCCCCCCTCTTCACAATCAGATTTAATCACATATTCTTCCAGCTATATTGTACACGGACAGCAAGTGAAATTTAGTTATTTAGCTATCCATCCTGGCATTGCAGTTTCTTCAAATACATTTCCGTGTTTGTCAAATACTGAAATATAGCTATACCAACTTAAGTAAACGTTGTGGCACCAAAGATTATAACTAACCTAAACTTAATGGGCGTCTAGAGTACCGAAGAAAGGTAATGAAGTTTGTCGGTACATTTTGTACATAAGTATCAAGTGGCATGCTCTCTTGGAACACCAGGAGAAACAGTTCAAAAATTAATTAATAAGGAATCACCATTAGAAGCTGAAAGTGAAAGAAAGTGTCAGCTCTCGTCGAAATCGACAAGCCCAGTATCATCCTGTGAGTTGATTCGGATGGGGCAGAGTCATTGGTCTTCAACAAATCCGCTCTTCATACCGCGACTTTACGGTTGGTACGATGCTTTCTGTTACGATGGCGATATGTCCTTTGAGTGTGTAGGGAATCTGTATCGCCCCCAGTGCCGGGTGATCACTACATTTAGAAATGTCATCAAAGACAAGTGTGTCCGTCATCCATTCAGCATACCCGCATCGGGTCCTGCCGTCTGTGTGAGCCGATGCTCTATAATGGATGGAGAACAGTCTACTCTTCTGCTCAACTACTGCGGACAATAAATTTCCTTTACTTCGCGTCTGAAATTATCAGTACGCCCGGATGTAACGTCTTCACTTTTAGATTGAGAAGTACAACACAGATTTCAGAGGTCGATTATTTGAGTCTATAGTACTGTACTGTACTTTATCTTGGTGATCAGATTCTTTTGATTGGTACAGCAATCCTCTAGGCATGAAGAATTTTTTTTTCCACCTTCAGTCGTCTGAATGGTTTAATGCTACACGCTACGCATTCCTTTCATGTGCCAACCTCTTCATCCCATAGTAGTGTTCGCACCCTTCGTCCCCAATTACTTGTGAGGTTATTCCTATTTCTGCCTTCTCCTACAGATTTTAACCCTTTACTGCTCCATCTTGTTCCATAGAACTTATTGTCTGATGTCTTAAAACATTTCTTGTCATTATGTACCTTCCTCTTTTCGGTGCTTTCCATACGGAACATTCTTCGTCGTTTCTGCGGAAAACTTCTGCATTCTTTATTACTGCACCTAATTTTCAGCATCCTTCTTTAATATTATCTTATTTTCCGGTTTTCCCACAGTTCATGATTCGCTATCATATTATACCGTATTATGCTGTCGTACAAAAGTACCTTCTCCAAAACTTCTGCCTCGCATCAACACCTGTGCATGATTCTAGAAGACTCCTCTTGTCTAGGAATGTCGTCTATCACTGTGTCAGTGCACTTTATACACTCCTGGAAATTGAAATAAGAACACCGTGAATTCATTGTCCCAGGAAGGGGAAACTTTATTGACACATTCCTGGGGTCAGATACATCACATGATCACACTGACAGAACCACAGGCACATTGACACAGGCAACAGAGCATGCACAATGTCGGCACTAGTACAGTGTATATCCACCTTTCGCAGCAATGCAGGCTGCTATTCTCCCATGGAGACGATCGTAGAGATGCTGGATGTAGTCCTGTGGAACGGCTTGCTATGCCATTTCCACCTGGCGCCTCAGTTGGACCAGCGTTCGTGCTGGACGTGCAGACCGCGTGAGACGACGCTTCATCCAGTCCCAAACATGCTCAATGGGGGACAGATCCGGATATCTTGCTGGCCAGGGTAGTTGACTTACACCTTCTAGAGCACGTTGGGTGGCACGGGATACATGCGGACGTGCATTGTCCTGTTGGAACAGCAAGTTCCCTTGCCGGTCTAGGAATGGTAGAACGATAGGTTCGATGACGGTTTGGATGTACCGTGCACTTTTCAGTGTCCCCTCGACGATCACCAGTGGTGTACGGCCAGTGTAGGAGATCGCTCCCCACACCATGATGCCGGGTGTTGGCCCTGTGTGCCTCGGTCGTATGCAGTCCTGATTGTGGCGCTCACCTGCACGGCGCCAAACACGCAGACGACCATCATTGGCACCAACGCAGAAGCGACTCTCATCGCTGAAGACGACACGTCTCCATTCGTCCCTCCATTCACGCCTGTCGCGACCCCACGGGACTGGAGGCGGGCTGCACGATGTTGGGGCGTGAGCGGAAGACGGTCTAACGGTGTGCGGGACCGTAGCCCAGCTTCATGGAGACGGTTGCGAATAGTCCTCGCCGATACCCCAGGAGCAACAGTGTCCCTAATTTGCTGGGAAGTGGCGGTGCGGTCCCCTACGGCACTGCGTAGGATCCTACGGTCTTGGCGTGCATCCGTGCGTCGCTGCGGTCCGGTCCCAGGTCGACGGGCACGTGCACCTTCCGCCGACCACTGGCGACAACATCGATGTACTGTGGAGACCTCACGCCCCACGTGTTGAGCAATTCGGCGGTACGTCCACCCGGCCTCCCGCATGCCCACTATACGCCCTCGCTCAAAGTCCGTCAACTGCACATACGGTTCACGTCCACGATGTCGCGGCATGCTACCAGTGTTAAAGACTGCGATGGAGCTCCGTAGGCCACGGCAAACTGGCTGACACTGACGGCGGCGGTGCACAAATGCTGCGCAGCTAGCGCCATTCGACGGCCAACACCGCGGTTCCTGGTGTGTCCGCTGTGCCGTGCGTGTGATCATTGCTTGTACAGCCCTCTCGCAGTGTCCGGAGCAAGTATGGTGGGTCTGACACACCGGTTCAATGTGTTCTTTTTTCCATTTCCAGGAGTGTATTTTCTCCTTCCTTCATCCGTCACTTATTTGCTTCAAAGCTTCCAAAATTCCGTAACTTCTTCTTCTTAGTGATCACCAGTTTTTATGTCAACTTTCTTGCTCATCATTTTTGCTTCTCCTCGTTATTTTGGCCTTTCTTTGATTTACTCTCAATCCATATTAATTTTTCATAGTCATTACATTTATTTAGTTATTGTTCCGTGGGACCAAATTAAGGAGAAGTCTCCATGGTCATGGAACGAGTCAATACATGAAATTATAACACGACAGTAGAAACAGATAAAATGAAATATAAAAAAACACATTCAGGCGACAAGTCGTAAGTTTAAATAAAGAAAATCAGCAATGTAACATTAGAATTTGCTTAATTTTTTAGCTCTTCCAGGATCTCCTCGAGAATAGAAGGAGTGAGCTATGAGGAAACTCTTCAGTTTAGACTTAAAAGAGTATGGGCTACTTTTTGAGTTCTTGTGGTAGCTTATTGAAAATGGATGCAGCAGAATACTGCTCTCCTTTCTGCACAAGAGTCAAGGAAGTGCATTCCACATGCAAATTTGATTTCTGCCTAGTATTCACTGAGTGAAAGCTGCTAACTCCTGGGAATAGGCTAATATTGCTAACAACAAACGACATTAAAGAAAATATATACTGTGAGGGCAATGTCAGAATTCCAAGACTATTGAATAGGGGACGACAAGAGGTTCTTGAACTTACACCACATATAGCTCGAACAACCCGTCTTTGAGCCACAAATACCCTTTTTGAATCAGAAGAATTACCCCAAAAAATAATACCATACGACATAAGCGAATGAAGTATGCGAAGTAGACTACTTTCCGTGTTGTAGTGTCACTTATTTCAGATACTGTTCTAATGGTAAATAAAGCAGCATTTAGCTTCTGAACAAGATCCTGGACATGGGCTTTCCACAACAGCTTACTATCTATCCGAACGCCTAGGAACTTGAACTGTTCCGTCTCGCTTATAACATGCACATTCTGTCTGATAAAAATATCGGTTCCTGTTGAATTGTGAGTTAGAAACTGTAAAAACTGAGTCTTACTGTGAATTAGCATCAAATTATTTTCCACAAGCCATGAACTTACTTCATGAGCTACATTATTTGATACTGTTTCTATATTACACACAAGATCCTTCTCTACGAAGCTGGTGTCATCAGCAAACAGAGACATTTTTGAATCACCTGTAATACTACAAGGCATATCATTTATATAAATAAGAAACAGCAGTGGCCCCAGCACCGACCCTCGGGGAATGCCCCACTTAACAGTGCCCCATTGGGACTGAACATCACTACCACTCTCAATACTGCGGAGAATTACCTTCTGCTTTCTGTTCTTAAAGTAAGAGGTGAACCAATTGTAAGCTACTCCCCTTACTCCATAAAGGTCCAACTTCTGCAGTAATATTTCGTGGCCAACACAGTCAAAAGCCTTCGTTAAATCAAAGAAAAGACCTAGCGTTTGCAACCTTTTATTTAATCCGTCCAAAACCTCACAGAGAATATAGCATTTTCAGTTGTTAAACCATTTCTAAAACTAAACTGTACATTGGCCAGCAAATGATGTGAATTTAAATGCTCCAGGAACCTTGTATATACAACCTTCTGGATAACTTTAGCAATCACCGATGGCACAGAGATAGGTCTAAAATTGTCAACATTGTCCCTGTCTCCCTTTTTATACAGTGGCTTCACTACCGAGTACATTAATCGGTCAGAAAACCGACCACTCCTAAAGGAAAAGTTACAGATATGGCTAAGTACTGAGCTAACATACAGAGAACAATACTTCAGTATTCTGCTAGATACCCCGTCATATCCGTGAGAGTTCTTGGTCTTTAGTGATTTAATGATGAACTCAATCTCCCTCTTGTCAGTGTCTTGGAGGATAATTTCAGGTAACAGTCTCGGAACACTTTTTTCTAAGAGCGCTATATGATTCCCTGTTGGGACTAGGTTTCTATTAAGTTCACCCGCTATATTCAAAAAGTGTTTATTAAATACTGTACATAAATGCGACTTATCAGTAGCACGGACATTCCCACTACGCACTGATTCTATATCCTCGACCTGTCTCTGCAGACCAGCCACTTACTTTATGACTGACCATGTGGTTTTAATTTTATCCTGAGACTTAGCTATTCTATCTGCATACCACATACTTTTTGCTTTCCTAATAACATTTTTAAGCACCTTACAATACTGTTTGTAATGGGCTACTGCATTTAGATTTTGCCTGTTTCTAACGTTTTGATATAATTGCCACTTTGTTCTACAAGATATTCTTATCCCTCTAGTCAGCCACCCAGGCTGCCTATTTGTGCTAGTACCCTGTTTTGAACGTTCTGACGGAAAGAAACTTTCAAAGAGCACGAGAAATGTCTTGAGGAAAGCATTATATTTATCGTCTGCTGTATCAGCGCTATAGACATCTTGCCACTCTTGTTCCCTGATAAGGTTTACAAAGGTCTCTACAGCAACTGGATCAGCTTTCCTAAACAGTTGATAACTATATTTAACATGTGTTGCAGCACAAAAGTCCTTTAGAGCTAAAACTTGTGCATCATGATCTGAAAGGCCATTCACATTTTTGCTATTAGAATGCCCTTTTAGTAATGAGGAATGAACAAAAATGTTGTCTATGGTTGTTCTACTGTTCCCTTGCTCTCTCGTTGGAAAGAATACGGTTTGCATAAGATTATACGAATTAAGGAGATCTACCAGCATCTTTTTCCTTGCACAATCACTTATACAATTAATGTTGAAGCTACCACATATAACTAACTTTTTGTATTTCCTATAAAGGGAACCAAGAACCTCCTCTAGCTTTAGCAAAAATGTTGTGAAATCGGAGTCTGGGGATCTATAAATAACAACAGTTAGAAGTTTAGCTCCGTTAAATTTAACCACACCTGCACAACATTCAAACACGTTTTCAGTGCAGTATTTTGAAACATCAATTGACTTAAATGGGATACCGTTTCTCACATACATGGCTACTCCCCCACACCGCAAAGAGCTACTAGAAAAGCTGCCAGCCAACCTGTATCCTGGTAAAGGAAGCCTCTGAATTATCTCCTTATTTAAGAAGTGTTCAGATATACCAATAATTTCAGAGTCAACATCTATAAGCAGTTCACTAACTTTATCACTAATACCTTGTATATTTTGATGAAATATACTAATTCCCTCATTACTCGGATACCTAAGCTATGTCAAAAGTGGATCCTTTGTCAGAGAGACTTCCCTTAAGCAGGAATACCTATCAGCTGACTTCAATCTAAAAAAGGTGCAGCTCTAACACCCACTACTGCAGGAATTTTCCCATGAGTGATCCCACCACCCCCACCTATGCTGTCACCTATAAGCTTTGCCAACCTCCGTTTCCCACACCTGTTGAGGTGCAGGCCATGTCTAGTGAACCTCGTCCTGATGACAGACTCCATTGACACCACTGAAATGTGACACATGTTTTCTGTCATCAGCGCACCCCCAAGTGTCATGTTATTACGCCTGACGGCTGTATTAAGATGAGGCCGATAGTGACGCTGAAACAGTTCCACGAAATACACATTCGTGTTGCCAGTCTGAGTAGCCATCTTTTCCAGGTCACCATCCCTATCAATACTATTACCAGCCCCACCCACTATCACTACCTGATCCTCTTTAGTAAATTCCCTACATAACCCCCCGATGTTAACAGCCACCAGAGCCAATCCTGCATTAGGCTTCACAATGCTGGTGACCTGGTACTCACTCCCCAGCACTTCCTGCAACTGCTGGCCTACACCTCTGCCATGAGAACTACCTAACAGCAGAACCTTCTTCGTCCTCTTCGACTTTGCAACTGTCCTAGCCACTGTAACTGCTGAGCTCTGCTGCATACTTCCTACATCTACAGCTACTAGAGATTCCTCTCCACTAGATTGTGACACTTGGTCATATCTATTGCAAACACCAATAGTAAAACTATCTGAAAATAATCTTCTCCTAGCAGATCTCTTGCCAACAGCCAGCTCCCATTCACCAACCCCCATCCCCTTCCTCATCCTATCTAGCTCCTCCTGTGCGTTTTTCAACTGCGCCTGAAGGGCACAGATCTTACGCTCCTGCTCCTCTGTCAACTTACTCCTGCTACATAACCTGCAGTTCCAGGATAGGATCTCACCAGAATGCCCACTGGCTTCCCCACTGCATCCCCCCCAGTGAAAATACTTCAAACAAGTCTCACACCGCAATCCACTACTCACGAACCTACGACAAAGCCCACACTTCGCACTCCTGGTAAAATCTTACACTTATTGAAACAAGGAAACTACTTTATCTAAGTTCCGCTACTACAATAAGAAGATGTTGAAAACCTGACTATGGTAATCACAAACTTACTCTACAACGGAAGTAACTACTATTATTAACAGTATTAATCAACAACAAATGAGAATATAACAAAAGACTAATACAGAAAGAGAATCAAATGTCTAATGACACAGAAACGAAACTGAAAACAGTTCCCAAAAGGTTCTTCTGAAGTTATTTCACCAGAAAACACCAAGAACACCGGTTCCTAAATAAACCACTATACACACGCAATTAATTAGTACTTAGCTTTCGATGCGCCGCTACAGCTGCAACTGGTCAGTGTGGAATGTAAACACAGGTAAGAGGTTAAGTTGCTCGATACGAAACACTCACAAATATCAGGTCACAACTCAAGAAAGGCAGAGGTGAATGAAGAAACCACTAATAAGTCACTTATATAGTAAATATTATCACAAAAACCGTTAAAATATTAATCACTCCATTCAACAAGTCCGCAATGCTCCTTCACTTTTATGCAGGACAGAAATGTCGGCAATGAATGTTATTATTCATATTCTTTCACCATGAATTTGAATCACAAACTTGATTGTTTTTTATTTGCACAGTTTCTTCTTCGACATATAAGTTGGACAGTGTGGGAGGGACGGGAGGAATGAAGGACTGCAGTCATGTATTGCACCCTTCTTAATCCTAGGCCTTCGGTCTAGTTCTTTTTACAGGTCCCTCTCATTACTTGTACGTAGCGTATATTACTCGTCCTTCCCTACTGCATACTCCTTCTTCTCAGAATTTCGAACATCTTGTACCAGTTTATATTTTCAACAGATTTCTCTTCCTGTTCACATTCTATGAATATTTCACAGTACCACAAGGCTCAGTTTTAGGTCCCTTTCTCTTCTTAATTTTCATAACCGACTTCTCCCTACACGTTCAACACTCCAAACCAGTGCTATTTGCAGATGAAACGAGCATATGTTGAAGGTGAAAATGCAATGGTTCTAAGTTTAAATGCTAAAGTCACAAATGAAAATGTCACAGAGTGGTTTATGAACAATGAATTACTGATAAACCGTCAAAAAACAGTCGCCTTACACTTCCATACACAAAAAAATAAAAACTAATTAAAACTAAACACGTCCATGGAAAACCTAAGAATTTACAGTGTCAGTGGAACAAAATTTCTTGGCATCTACTTACAAGACAATCTTAAATGGAATTCCCACATCACATCATTAAATTCAAAACTATCGAAAATGACTAATGTGATGAGGATTAGATGGAACAACACAAGTCCTGGAACAGTTAAAGCGGTGTATTACGCTTGCATACACTCCCTATTGAGATATGGCATCATATTCTGGGGAAATTCTCCTCATAGCATAACGACATTCTGGGAACAAAAAAAAGATTGTGAGGCTAATGAAAAATGCTAACAGCCGAAAATCATGTAAACCATTCTTTAAAGAACTGGGGATTCTACCCCTACCATGTATCTATATACTAGAAGTTGTCATGAACCTAAAAAAGAAAAATGCTAGAAAATGGAAATGTATTTATACAAAATAAATCTATACATGAACACCATACAAGAGCAAATAGTGAGATACACAGACGTCACTGGTGTACCACACTGTGCAAGGAAGGTGTATATCACTCAGGTTCACATTTGTTTAATAAGCTGCCAAGTAACTTAAAGGCCATAAACAAAATCCATAGCTTTAAAAATTTTTACTCAGTTACACAGTATCTTGAAAAATAAGTGGATTTCTGTCGTAGCAATATAAAAGTGTAATGTAACAATATAGCAACATAACAATGTAACAATTTATAAATGTAATGTACACAATCAATTTATCAGTATATTAATGTAATGTCATTTTGTCCAACATCTAGGGTATAGTATATGTACCTCAAAGGTTCAGGACGTAAATAAATAAAAGTTGCAATATCGAATGCCGCTTCAGAACTGCACACCGGAACACTTTACCTTTCAAGAAAGCAAACCGTGATCTAACAGACTCTCAATTTTTAGTTCGGTCCTTCTGTATATTATTCTTGTTAATGTGCCGTGTAGAGCTGCACCGTTAGTTGTAGCGCCTCCAGAGAGTCATTGGTTTGGAACATCATGATGTGGCAGACAGCTTGGACTAGTGATAGCAGCGAGCACCGCAGGTACGGACGGCGGTTGCGTCAGCCTGTGGTAACAAGTGGAACAAGCAACGTGTTTGAAATGTCGGTGGTATCGCTTCCGTAGGAGCTGTGAACAGGCCTGTGGTGCATTGTGGGGGCCCGACTAGCTAGGTGACCGACGTGTCCATAAAGCAGCCCATTTACGGGCCGACAAGTCTGTCACTCCCTTCCCCATTCCCTATTGGTTCTGCTCCAACGGATCCATGAAAACTGCGCCCAGTGAAATTTGCACACTACCAGAATTCTGTGGAATCTGCTCGCAATACCTGGTCTCTTTGTGTCACGGCTTACCTGCGCTCGGACCCTCGTAATTGCAACGAACTACCTGTTCCCCAGACACTGGCGAACTGCGCCCCGATAGACCACCTCTGTCACTGGCTGAACAGATAGCCTTAGTTCTGTGTCCGCAGCTCGTGGTCGTGCGGTAGCGTTCTCGCTTCCTGCGCCCGGGTTCCCGGGTTCGATTCCCGGCGGGGTTAGCGATTTTCTCTGCCTCGTGATGACTGGGTGTTGTGTGATGTCCTTAGATTAGTTAGGTTTAAGTAGTTCTAACTTCGAGGGGACTGATGACCATAGATGTTAAGTCCCATAGTGCTCAGAGCCGTTTGAACCATTTAAACATAGGTCCGCAAATGTTTCTGCTGTCGCAGAGTTCATATCGTGCCACTTGTGTAATTTTGTCAAAATAGTTGTGATATGGAATTTTTAAATACACTAATGGCCATTAAAATTGCTACACCACGAAAATGACCTGCTACAGACGCGAAATTTAACCGACAGGAAGAAGATACTGTGATATGCAGATGATTCTCTTCTCAGAACATTCACACAAGGTTGGCGTCGGTTGCAACACCTACAACGTGCTGACAGGAGGAAAGTTTCCAACAGATTTCTCATACACAAAGAGCAGTTAACCGGCGTTGCCTGGTGAAACGTTGTTGTGATGCCTCGTGTAAGGAGGAGAAATGCGCACCATCACGTTTTCGACTTTGATAAATATCGGACTGTAGCCTATCGCGATTGCGGTTTATCGTATCGCGACATTGCTGCTCGCGTTGGTCGAGATCCAATGACCCTGAGCAGAAAAATGGATCGATCAGGCTTGCCTTAGATTCGACAAAAATCAATACTATCGTCATTCCTGAAACAACCAGGCCGCAAACGTTGGAAGACCTTTTTCAAAATTTTAATGATGTAAAGGTGTTGTCTTCTATTGATCTCAGATACAGCTTTTACCAGATCGAACGTCGTCCAGAATGTAGAAAATACACAGCTTTTCTTTGTTTCGGCGTTTGTTATCAGTTTCGGAAACTTCCTTTTAATTTGAACATTTCTTCGGCAGCATTCATTTGCGGGCTAAATTCCATATTACCTGAGTTCTTAAAACGTCACATCGCCTTAGATGTGGACGATATTCTAATAGCAGCAGTTTCATGGGAACAACATAACCGCATCCTCAACAGTTTGTTACATATTTTTGCAGAATCCGGAATTACAATTAACTTGGAAAAGTCTGAATTCGATAGGTCAAAGGTGAGGTTTTTGGGACATATTATTTCTTCTGAAGGCATTCAGCCGGATCCAGAAAGATGAGAAGCAATCAGAGCCATTCCAGACCCAAAAAAAAAAAAAAAAAAAAAAAGTACGCTGTTTTCTAGGTCTCGTAAATTTTTACCGTCGTTTTCTGAATATGCTAATTCTAGTTACACCAAAACTTTGTTCTCTCGCTGGAAAAACACTATTTGGAACTGGGGCGAACAAGCACAGTAGGAATTCAATTCTTTGAAAGAAGCGCTACTTAACACTCCAATACTAGCTCATCCAGATCCATCACAAGATTTATGCCATAGCACGGATTCTTCTAAAGTTGGTCTTGGTGCCCATTTATTTCAAGAAGCCATAGAAGTTGACACTACTGTTCAGAAAACCATTGCTTTTGCTAGCCGAGTGCTAACAAAATCTGAAAAAAATTATTCCGTTACTGAATTGGAAGCTTTAGCTATCGTTTGGGCATTTAACAAATTCCGTTTCTTTCTTTCTGGTAAGCACGTAAATGTAAACAGTGACCATCGTGCATTACAATTTCTTATGTCTTCAAAATTAAATCATGGCAGGTTAAGGCGTTGGGCATTGTTTCTGCAAGAATTCAACTTCACAATAGTCTACATTCCCGGCAAGGAGAACATTGTTGCGGACGCACTGTCACGCGCACCGGATGGGCTTGAGAAAAGTAACACAGAAGGCAACCTTGAGAAAAATTTCAGTATTCTTTACATTCAGAAAGTCGCCTTTGAAAACTTCATTACCACATCTTTAAAGGACATTGCTCATGAAGAAGATAAAGATCCGATTTGGAAAGACATCAAAAGTAAATGACATGTAAAGACACACACTCAGATTCGACATTATTATCTGGTTAGAAACACCATACTCTTCAAACGCTGCACTGTTGATGACAAGCTATGGGTACTTTGCATTCCAGACGATTTTGTTAATCAACTCATTTGGTACATTCATTTCAGCTACGCTCATTTTGGTCCACGAAAATGTTATCATATTCTTCGAACGACTTGTTATTTTAACAATATGGAAAAGAGAATTCGAAGAGTCTTGTCTGTTTGTAAACTTTGTCAAGAAGCTAAACCATCTACTATCTCACATCGTGCTCCGTTGTTTCCTATCATTCCTTCTAAATTAAAAGAATTTGCTGCTGTTGATCTCTTGGGACCCCTCGTCAGAACATCGAATGGATTTTCGTACGTTCTAGTCGCTGTTGAATTTACTTCAAAATTTGTTTCTTTCACTCCTTTACGTAAAGCCACTGGACGGTCAGTATCCAACGCCTTTGTTAAAAATTTCTTACGTGAAGTTGGAAACGTTAGTAAAGTAATTTAAGATAACGGGCCGCAATTCAGGTCTGCTGTTTGGTCACGCATGCTTCGGAATCATAAAATCAAACCTGTTTTTATTTCATTGTACTCACCACATTGTAACCTGTCTGAACGGACTATGAAAGAAATCAATAAGCTTTGCATACTTTATTGTCACAGAAAGCCACAGTATTGGGACAGATACTTACACTTATTTCAAAACGTGCTGAATGAAATGCCTCATGACTCCACTGCTTTACCACCTATTCTTGTACTGAAAAATGAAGAACCACCAAACAGATTCAGAGAGCTTGCCCATTTTCTGAATACACGTAAACTTCGACACAAAGACATAATTAATTTGGCTATTAAAAACATAAATTCTGCTGCAGACAAAAGGAGAAAAGTACACGGTCAAGCAAATGCAAAGAAATTATATATTGGTCAGAAAGTTCTCAGTAAAGCTTATTCATTGTCACATAAGAAGAAACACTTGAGTCACAAAGTCTTTCTTATTTACAGTGGACCTTACAGAATCCGACGTATACCACATGATAAATGCGTTGAAGTTGAAACTCTGCGTACTAGGAAGAGTAAAGGTCTACACCACATTTCACACGTAAAACCGTTTATTGAGAGATAATCTGTATTTTAACTTAGTCTTTGCTATAAAATTTATCACATCACGTTACTAGTATGCTTAGTCAGACTTAAAATCTGTTAACATGCAACAATGTTTGAAGTTAAATATCCAGTCAAGAACCAAGAGAATTTATTTAAACAGAAATTACGAATGCATTGGTATGGTGAACAGACGATACAGTGTTGTTATTTGTACATTCTTGCTTGTTAGTTGCACGATTACGTAACGAATATACGGCTTACGTACTTAGAACGTATACCAGTACTGCAAATGAGATTTTACTGCAACATTTTGGTTTACGTGAAAATACTTATTGATTTAAAGTGCTTTCTGAGAGGTACCAGATGACACAGTGGTTAGTTTATTTGAGAGCTACACGACTATATCATGACGCTACTAATATGTGACACAATTTACATTGTTGCTTTTGCGGTGTATCTGTTTTATATCTGCACAGTTTTTCTGTATTATTCTGGAAAGTAAAACATGTTTTAGTAGTAACTTTTGTGGTATAGCTGCAATGAGACCACCTTTTCCGTAGCACAACAATACATTACAGCACAGTACTTTCTTCATCACGGCAATAAGCGTAATAACTAAGATATCTGTACGCAAGGCATTACACTTTTGTTTATGATGAGGTGAGTACATTGACTTCAGGAGAACTTTGCTTACAGAGGACGATAACTACGACACTTCCACAGAATTATCTTACAGCAAGACCCACATCTAGCGCTACAGGACACGCATTTGAGTGATTAATTTTGTACTTAAAACATTTATTTTTAAAGATTTTTCATTCAAAAAGATACAAAGTAGGTTTTCTGTGATACATTTGATTCCATTGCTGTAATCTGTAACGTCTGAGGGTATAATTACATTAATCCTCAGGGGGGTACACACTTACTTTGTGTACCATGTGTTTGGCAAGCACAAGGAGCCCTAGCTAATATGGTATTTGCTTACAAAACATTTTTTCTACTATGTCGATGACAGATGTTTATGTAATTACACAGTTGGATAACATCACACTTATGAAATTGTATTTTGTCTGTACTTTGTGAACTCTTCATATTTTTTCAGAACCATTGTGATACTATGAGAGCTTTTAATGATGTATTTGGTATCGGATCATGATTTTTAAAGTACGTTTGAGGTAGATGACAGTATTGAAATGAGCAGAGAGTTTTTTTTAGGTTTTGAAATTATGGCAGAAAGCTACGACGTTTTTGAGATTTGGCTGAGGTGTTATGATGTTATTATTACGAAAACGATGTGTATTATGCTGTTGAGGTATGTTTATGATCAATAAGCTAACGCTATATGAGGAATTTGATTATGCTACATATTTATTATGATGAAATATTGAAGAAGTGTCGACGAATATGTATACGTGTGATAAGGTAAGGAATAATGAGTTGTTGTTAGGGACTCTGATTTGTGAAACAGGATGTTGGAAACCAAGAATCGTATTTTAAGAGTGATGAAATGTGTGTAAATGCGTGAATGTATCACAATGCCGGCAAAAATTTTTTGGACTCTGTTATATTTATAGGATTTTGTTTCTACAGATTTGTAACACAAATGTTTCGACCTGTGAAATTTTCTTTGTATCAAACTGTCACTGTAGCGGAAACTGATGTCGTAAATATTTCAGCAAGGAAGGTAGGTCACCTTGACATAATGCACTGTAAGCACCCAGCTGCGCGACAGTCGCCTGGAAAAAAGGCATTAGTGTGTGCCTTTCAGAGGCACAGGTGGAGAAGAAAGGAGGCCATTATCCTCGCTATTGACATTTCTTTGTAGAAAAAAACACAAATACGACATGCTCAAACTTGAAAATATATGATTACACTGTGGAGCTCTTAATTTATGATATTTACTAAAATGCCTAATGAAATGATGAGAAACATTTTTACATCTATTGTCTTTCGAGTTGTGAGATCTTTTTACTGCCTTTGGAGACACCAATTGCCTACTGAATGACGTTTCACACATTGCTTTGACTATATTTGCTCATTTCGTTTAATATCTAGTTCCTAGTTGCACTGCAGCATTAGTTAAAATAAAATTTAATAGATGTACTAATATAGATATCTTATGCCTACAGATCCAGTAAGTAATAATTTTATGATCTACTTCCAAAAAAAACGAGGGAGCACAAAAAGACATTTCCCTTCACAGGAATTGCATATATAATTTTTGTCAATGACTTGGTAAATTGTCTGCTAGAGTGAGTTATCGTGATGCATCACTCTAGTGTCAAGATGTGACATACGTATTAGACATGGGCATCGTTAGTGTACTATTTTTCCGGCTTGAGCTTTGTCATGTTTAGATATAAATTACTGCATAGGCTGCTGCTGTTTGCCAGGCATAGTGCTACTAAATTACACTCTGTTAAGCCAGTTTTACTGCCGATTTATTTTTCTTTTTGCTGCACAAATCCTTATATTAGTTGTAATATTGCATTTGCTTTGCTAATTTATATATATTGCTGCTTGCTTTGCCAGTTTGCATTTTTTTTTGTCATTGCTGCTTGTGTTAATAATTTTGTACTGCTGCATTGCCTCGTTCCTTAGTTTAGCATCTGAGCTCAATGGATTTAAGTTAGCTTAAGAGGGGGGAGTTATATAAGAAACTAACTATGAAGAACAGGGAAAGAATGCATTGAGAAGTTATATGAAAAAGATTTGGGCAAAAATGAGTATTGTACAATGAAGAATAATTATTTTAAAAGAGGATGAATAGAATACAGAAAGCAGGTATAGATAGGACTTTTTGGAAATAATGATGAACGAAGGGAGATCTTCAAGAAGTTAAGAAAGTTTTGTTTGGAAATTACTGCAGTAAAACTAACCCTGTCCTTTCCCTTGTGTTATTCCACTATGTGTCTGTGTACCTTGTGTATTTATATTCTTCCTGTCTTTATGTGTCTAGTTAATAAGATTTATGTTGTAGAATTTTTCTGATACTCAGCTACATTCACTATGATGAGGAATACTGTTATCATCAACTACAATTTGCATTTATAATATGTTATTTACTTTTTAAAGATGTTTAGTCATTATTTATTCTGTTTTGTTTTAATGCTCACGTGTGAAGTTGATGTTTCGAAAGTTATTCAGACCTTTTATGTATTTACTTATGTCATAATTCCTGTAACACTGATGTACATGTTTGTTTCTATTCTTTTGTAAAGCCTGTGTTACTACAAATGTTATCTGTAATGTTATGTTCTTTAATGATGTATTTTGTACCTTTGTAATTGTATTCTTATGTTGTAAATTTATAATTGTATAGACACCAGTTCTTCAAATTAAGTTTCATTTCAGTGCGCACGTTTCTGTTGGTCATAATATATGCAAAGTATGTGAGAAGTTGGGACTGTTAGTACGTGCACGTGTGTTAATAATTCGGCAAGGGACTCGTAAACAGCATTGCCAGTTATAAGGACAATTCCAAAAACTTTGTGAGTGCACAAGTGGTGGCTATGGACATGCTATATTATGTGCAAGACTCTTCAATGGTGATTGTGCACCCGCACAGTCACAACAGATGGCTGCTGGCCATCTTTACAAGGGCTACAGTGGGTCTGCATCTTTGATGACCCACCAATACCATTATTTCTACAAGGACTACAGTGGGTCTACAGCTTTGCTGACTCACCAGTACCATTATTTCTACAAGGACTGCATTGGGTCTGCACCTCTGGTGGCCCACCAATACCATAATCGCTACCAGGACTACAGTGCGTCTGCTCTGTGATGATCTACCTACCAGTAATCTTCAAAAGTTACACTGACTCTGCTGTGGGTTTGCTCTGTTGTAACCCATTACCTGTCTGCATGTCAAGCTAATAAAATGTTTTCTTGCCTTTAAATAATATTTTTCATCACAGGCAAAAGAATAGTTTTCTCTCCTCCCTAGCAATATGGTTAACTTTCATCTGGCGTCCTCTGCTACGTTTATTGTAAGAAAGTTTTGGGTATATTTCAAATGTAGGAAATACTGATGGCATAGAAATTGGTCTAAAATTATGTATATTATCCTTTTCTCCGTTTTTATAAAGCGGCTTTACTACTGAGTACTTTAATCGTTCAGGAAACTGACCATTCCTAACGGAAAAATTACAAATATGACTAAATACAGGGCTAACCTATGCAGCACAGTACTTTAATATTTGCTAGGCACTCCATCATAACCACGAGAGTCCTTAGCATTTAGTGATTTAATTATTGACTCGCTCTCCCCCTTGTCAGGATAACAGGGGAGTATTTCAGACATCAATTTCGGAATGGTATTTGCCTAGAAAGCTACATGATTACCTGTAGAAACGGAATTGATATTTAATTCACCAGCAATGCTCACAAAATGCTTTTTAAATAATGTACATATATCTGGATTATCAGTAACAGAAATATTTGTCCTACAAATTGACTTTTTATCGTCGACCTTGCGCTTCTGACAACATTTAAAAAACCCTTTATTGCTGTTTGATTAACTTTCCTGTATAGCTTGTAATTACACTACTGCTCACTAAAATTGCTACACCAAGAAGAAACGCAGATGATAAACAGGTACTCGTAGGATAAATATATTGTACTAGAACTGACATGTGATTACATTTTCAAGCAATTTGGGTGCATAGATCCTGAGAAATCAGTACCCAGAAAAACCAACTCTGGCTGTAATAACGGCCTTGATAGGCCTGGGCATTGAGTCAAACAGAGCTTGGATGGCGTGTACAGGTGCAGCTGCCCATGCAGCTTCAACACGATACTGTCAGTAGGCTGTTTAGATTTTTATGTTGGTAACGTCACCTTGCGCTCTGTATGAAAATCACTGACTGTGCTGTGTGCAGTCTGTGGCTGGTTTGCATTGATGGAATTTGTTATTGCAGTGTTGGCAGTTGGCTGTTAACGGCGCGTAGTGTTGCGCAGTTGGAGGTGAGCCGCCAGCAGTGGTGGATGTGGGGAGGGAGATGGGGGAGTCTCGAGAGCGGATGATCTGGACGTGTGTCCATCAGAGACGGTAAATTTGTAAGATTGGATGTCATGAACTGATATATATATATATATATATATATATATATATATATATATATATATATATATATATATATATAATGACTTTTGAACATAATTAAGGTAAATAAATTGTTTGTTCTCTATCAAAATCTTTCATTTGCTAACTATGCCTATCAATAGTTAGCGCTTTCAGTAGTTAAAATCTTTTATTCAGCTGGCAGTATTGGCGCACGCTGTATTGCAGTAGTTTGAGTAACGAAGATTTTTGTGAGGTAAGTGATTCATGAAAGGTATAGGTTATTGTTAGTCAGGGCCATTCTTCTGTAGGGTTTTTTGAAAGTCAGATTGCGTTGCGCAAAAAATATTGTGTGTTATTTTAAGCACAGTCATTTATAATTTTTCTAAGGGGACGTTTCAATACTACAGTTCATCAAGAGTAGTGACTGGCGTATTGTGACAAGCCAGTTGCTCGGCCACCATTGACCAGACGTTTTCAATTGGTGAGAGACCTGGAGAATGTGCTGGCCAGGGCAGCGTCCACTGTTCAAAGTGCCGTCAATGCGAACAAGAGGTGACCGATGGCACCCCATACCATCACGCCAGCTGATACGCCAGTATGGCGATGACGAATACACGCTTCCAATGTGCGTTCACTGCGATGTCGCCAAACACGTATGCGACCATCATGATGCTGTAAACAGAACCTGGATTCATCCGAAAAAATTACGTTTTGCCATTCGTGCACCCAGGTTCGTCGTTGAGTACACCACCGCAGGCACTCCCGTCTGTGATGCAGCGTCAAGGGTAACCGCAGCCATAGTCTCCGAGCTGATAGTCCATGCTGCTGCAAACGTCGTCGAAATGTTCGTGCAGATGGTTGTTGTCTTGCAAACGTCCCCCACTGTTGACTCAGGGATCGAGACGTGGCTGCACGATCCGTTAAAGCCATAAGATGCCTGTCATCTCGACTGCTAGTGACACGAGTCCGTTGGGATCCAGCACGGCGTTCCGTATTACCCTCCTGAACCCACCGATTCCATGTCCTGCTAACAGTCATTGGATCTCGACCAACACGAACAGCAATGTCGCGATACGATAAACCGCAGTCGTGATAGGAAACGTGATGGTACGCATTTCTCCTCCTTACACGAGGCATCACAACAACGTTTCATCAGGTAACGCCGGTCGACATCTGTTTGTGTATGAGAAATCGGTTGGAAACTTTTCTCATGTCAGTACGTTGTAGGTTTCGCCACCGGCACCAACCTTGTGGGAATGCTCTGAAAAGTTAATCATTTGCATATCACAGCATCGTCTTCCTGTCGGTTAATTTTCGCGTCTGTAGCACGTTATCTTCGTGGGGTAGCAATTTTAATGGCCGGTAGTGTATATGTGACATTTGTTTGAGTATAAAAGCCTTTTAGTGTTAAATTTTGTGAATCATGGTCTGAAAGGCCCTTTTGCTAACTGAATGCCCATGTAGTAATGAATAAAACCCTTTATCAGTCAGTACTTTCCACTTCCCGAAACGACTGTCACTCTCCAACTCAGCCTTGTTTCGACATTTTACTGGAAAATGTGTGAAAATGTGTCGAAATGAAGAATTACAACCTTTTGAAGGTTACTAACGAGAATAACACGATAAGTATGAAAAACCGATTTACCAGGAATTTCGCTCAGTGGAAGCGAGGTGAAAACAAATTCTATGGTGAATGAAATAAAAGAAGGCAATAAATAAAAGGGAATATTACTTGAAACTGTTTTTGGTGCAATTACTTTGGTATATCTTGATTCGTAATCAACTGGCAGCGCCAATTTTCGGAAAGGTGATCAGTTACCAGCGGTTTGCCCAGAAATTATTGCCAACGTGCGAAATCTTCAGCAGTATCAATGAGGTTTTTTATCTGAGTGAGATTCATAAGAAGAGATATCACTGTGGCAATCGTGCCTGTGTGTAACACTCGTGGTATTCGGATTTTCTATGTTTCGAACGCTCCTGTAATCGTCATCATCCAAGGGAATCCACTAAATATTCCTAAAGAATGAAGTTGAGAATAAAATATAAGTATTAAGAACTGATATTAGAAGGAAGTATAAGTGCACGAGAATTAAAAAAGATTGTAAAACCTGAAAATATCATATTACATAATAAGTGTATGATGCTTGTTGTGAAATCCAGTTGTTATTTTACAATTAATATAACGCCCTTGTATCCCCTAAATTGATAACAAACATTGATGTAGCAACTTTCTACGGACATGGGCGGCTAAATGAAAAAAAGAAGAAAATAAATGAAAACAATATTCGGGTTTCGAAAACGAGAAGCAAAAGCGAGAGACCGCGATGACTGCCACTGTGTCACGAGTTGGGCTGCGCTTATCTGACACTAAAAGCTGTCTCACTTACGTAAAAAAGTTTAGTAAGCCAACACGTGTGTTCTCTTATTTCGACTCCTGTCCCACTGAGTGAAGTTTCTGGGAATTCCGGTTATGGCACTTGCCATGTTCTCATCGTCAGACCAGTGGAGTAAACTATGGCAAGGGATAACTGTGAAGGTACCTTCACACTGAAAACCAACTCCAACAAACCCGGTTGACAGCTGTATTCAGCTCGAAGTTTGACTTAGTTTTCAACTGTTGTCAAGAGTTGTTTGAAGCCGCGAGTCTGAACAACTAGCTGAGGGAAGTTTTGTCTAAAGATTGTAGTTTATGGTCAGTGAGCAAAACCATTCAGAGTTGTGTGATTTGCGCATGCGCATTTGCTGTGTCGCCTGCTGTGTTTCTTTCGACAAGGGCAACTCACGAGTCGTCAACAGATCCAACACTTCAGTTCAAAAATGGTTCAAATGGCTCTGAGCACTATGGGACTCAACTGCTGAGGTCATTAGTCCCCTAGAACTTAGAACTAGATAAACCTAACTAACCTAAGGACATCACAAACTTCCATGCCCGAGGCAGGATTCGAACCTGCGACCATAGCGGTCTTGCGGTTCCAGACTGTAGCGCCTTTAACCGCACGGCCACTTCGGCCGGCAACACTTCAGTTCTTGTTACAAACTGAGATGAGGAAACCTCTGTAGGATCCTTCTGATTCTGCATATAAAGACAGATATAAAACTGAAGATATGTTAGAAGAAGTTTCGGATAAAGCTGGTATATCGGTTGTGGAGTGTGAAAGGAAGTGCATAAATATGAAAGCACAGTACAATCGCCACCACTGTGAAACGGTCAAAACTAAAGTTGGGTATTGGACAATTGAGATCTACGTTCCGAAATTTATATTTTACGAGCATATGAAGTATTTGGAAGGCGTGAACAAGCCAGGGAGAAAAATATTTACAATCGTTAGTACACGGTCATGCACTAGCGTAACTGAAGCTGTCAGACCTTTGGTCGGAAATTTTGTATTTACAACTGTATTTCCAACGGAAATTTATCTATGTCTCTTGTCATATCATTTTTCAACATCTGCTACAAAGTAGTTGGCAAATTAATGGCTTACATTGTTAATAAGTGAAACTATAAGGGTTTTAGAGGAGCTTTTAGTTACATTTGTCTTTTCACACGAAATTTATTTATTCTTATTTCTCTTGCCATTTCACTTAACCAACATCCGAGACAAATTAGATTGCAAATTCATTCCTTATATTCTTTGTGGGCCTTCCTGCATTGCCACTCTTTCTCTAAAGACATTTATTTTTGCGGAGACATCCTCCAACTGCCATCCGAAACCTGCCTGTTTCTGGGTCTTCCACATCAAAACTTCCAGGTGGTAAGTAAGCTGTGGCACTTTCTTTATTTCCCCTAAGAAAAACTGTGCAAAGACACAGTTGCACAAGATACAAGTGTTATATATTCTGGACTTAGGAGAAGAGTTGTTCTAAGACGCCGAAAAAATTCTTACCATTTCCGGAAAAGTTCTCCACAATTCTTCTGGCGTGAGATATTCGGTATTTAAACATTCTTTCCTGGCTGCTTTTCTACTACCATCCTGCATGTGGTTTCATCATGTGCTCTGAAAGACCGAGAGCATCATCTCCCACCATAACAAATGGCATGTGTTCACAGTCAGAATCCATTTCAATTGCGTTTCTGCGACAAAAAATAAAGACACCGAACGTGTGTTTACAAGAGTTTGAAACTGTTCTAAACATTGTTCAACAGTTGTGAACAGGTTAATGTTTGCCACACTCACAACCGTTATACGTTTTTAGACTACTGGACACTAAAACTGCTACGCCAGGAGGAAATGCACATGATAAACGGTAATTAATTCGACAAATATATTATACTAGAACCGACATGCGTTTACATTTTCACGCAATTTGGGTGCATTGATCCTGAGAAATGGGTACCCAGAACAACCTCTTCCTGCCGTAATAACACCCTTGATACGCCTCAGGTACAGCTGCCCATGCAGCTTCAACACGACGCCGCAGTTCATCAAGATTAGTGACTGGCGTATTGTGACGAGCCAGTTGCTCGGCCACCATAGACCAGACGTTTTCAGTTAGTGAGAGATCTGGAGAATGTGCTGGTCAGGGCAGCAGTCGAACAATTTCTGTGTCCAGAAAGGCCCGTAGAGGACCTGCAACATGCGGTCGTGCATTATCCTGCTGAAATGTAGGGTTTCGCGGGATCGAATGAAGGGTAGAGCAACGGGTCGTAACACAACTGGAATGTAACGTCCACTATTCAAAGTGCCGTCAATGCGAACAAGAGGTGACCGAGACGTGTAACCAATGGCACTGCATACCATCGTGCCGGGTGATACGCCAGAATGGCGATGACGAATACACGCTTCCAATGTGCGCTCACCGCGATGTCGCCAAACACGGATGCGACGATCACGATGCTGTAAACATAACCTGGATTCATACGAAATAATTACGTTTTGTGATTCGTGCACCCAGGTTCGTCGTTGAGTACGCCATGGCAGGCGCTCCTACCTATCATGCAGCGTCAAGGGTAAGCGCAGCCATGGTCTCCGAGCTGATAGTCCGTGCTGCCGCATACATGTCGAACTGTTCGTGTAGACGGTTGTTGTCTTCCAAACGTCCCCATCTGTTGAGTCAGGAATCGAGAAGTGGTTGCACGATTCGTTACAGCCATGTGGATAAGATGCCTGTCATCTCGACTGGGATCCAGCACGGCTTTCCGTATTACCCTCCTGAACCCACCAATTCCATACTCGGCTAACAGTCATTGTTGGAACACGTATTGTGTTCGAGTATAATGACTTTTCTGGAGACTAGTAATCTATTCTGTAGGAATCAGCATGGATTTCGAAAAAGACGGTCATGTGAAACCCAGCTCGCGCTATTCGTCCACGAGACTCAGAGGGCCATAGACACGGGTTCACAGGTAGATGTCGTGTTTCTTGACTTCCGCAAGGCTTTCGATACAGTTGCCCACAGTCGTTTAATGAACAAAGTAAGAGCATATGGACTGTCAGACCAATTGTGTGATTGGATTGAGGAGTACCTAGATAACAGGACGCAGCATGTCATTCTCAATGGAGAGAAGTCTTCCGAAGTAAGAGTGATTTCAGGTGTGCCGCAAGGGAGTGTCATAGGACCGTTGCTATTCACAATATACATAAATGACCTGGTGGATGACATCGGAAGTTCACTGAGGCTTTTTGCAGAAGATGCTGTGGTGAATCGAGTGGTTGTAACAATGGAAAATTGTACTGAAATGCAGGAGGATCTGCAGCGAATTGACGCATGGTGCAGGGAATGGCAATTGAATCTCAATGTAGACAAGTGTAATGTGCTGCGAATACACAGAAAGATAGATCCTTTATCATTTAGCTACAAAATAGCAGGTCAGCAACTGGAAGCAGTTAATACCATAAATTATCTGGGAGTACGCATTAGGAGTGATTTAAAATGAAATGACCATATAATGTTGATCGTCGGTAAAGCAGATGCCAGACTGAGATTCATTGGAAGAATCCTAAGGAAATGCAATCCGAAACCAAAGGAAGTAGGTTACAGTAGGCTTGTTCGCCCACTTCTGGAATACTGCTCAGCAGTGAGGGATCCGTACCAGATAGGGTTGATAGAAGAGATAGAGAAGATCCAACGGAGAGCAGCGCGCTTCGTTACAGGATCATTTAATAATCGCGAAAGCGTTATGGAGATGATAGATAAACTCCAGTGGAAGACTCTGCAGGAGAGACGCTCAGTAGCTGGGTACGGGCTTTTGTCAAAGTTTCGAGAACATACCATCACCGAAGAGTCAAGCAGTATATTCCTCCCTCCTACGTATATCTCGTGAAGAGACCATGAGGATAAAATCAGAGAGATTAGAGCCCACACAGAGGCATACCGACAATCCTTCTTTCCACGAACAATACGAGACTGGAATAGAAGGGAGAACCGATAGAGGTACTCAAGGTACCCTCCGCCACACACCGTCAGGTGGCTTGCGGAGTATGGATGTAGATGTAGATGTAGATGTATCCCGACCAACGTGAGCAGCAATGTCGCGATACGATAAACCGCAATCGCGATAGGCTACAATCCGACATTTATCAAAGTCGGAAACGTGATGGTACGCATTTCTCCTCCTTACACGAGGCATCACAACTACGTTTCACCAGGCAACGCCGGTCAGCTGCTGTTTGTGTATGAGAAATCGGTTGGAAACTTTCCTCATGTCAGCACGTTGTAGGTGTCGCCACCGGCGCCAACCTCGTGTGAATGCTCTGAAAAGCTAATCATTGGCATATCACAGCATCTTCTTCCCGTCGGTTACATTTGGCGTCCGTAGCACGTCATCTTAACGGCCAGTAGTGTACTTGCTGGAGTTGATTTTCGGTGTGAAGGCACCTTGAGACGTACTGTCTAGGGAGGGAGCGAGGGTTCAGCTCTGCCCCATGTGACAGGCTGCCAATGGCCCGTCCGGGTGACGGCTCGCACCGGTGGCGGCGTCGCCGGCTGCGCTGTGGCTGCGGCGGCGCCGCTGCCGGCCGCTGCCCTCCAGCGCGGCTGCCCCCGGTCCCGCCCGCCGCAGCCGCCCCCGGCCGCCCGCGGAGTCGCCACCGCAACACGGCTCCGTCCGCCCCCTCACCGTGCCATCGATTGTGCGCTGTCTCCCAGCTGCGGGCACCGTCCGCTGCTGCCGAGGTCACCAAGTCTCGCTGTGTGCTGTGCAGCAGCCAACTCAGCTCCGCATGCAGTGCTTCAAGCGTGGCCCGACGACAACTCAGGCCGGGTTACCAGCTGCCTAATTCTACCTTCCTCATCACCGTAAAGAGTTTTTCGAAAAATTCTGGCATGCGAACTGTGGTGTCACCGCCAGACACCACACTTGGTAGGTGGTAGCTTTTAAATCGGCCGCGGTCCGCTAGTATGCGACGGACCCGCGTGTCGCCACTGTCAGTGATTGCAGACCGAGCGCCGCCACACGGCAGGTCTAGTGAGACTTCCTAGCTCTCGCCCCAGTTGTACAGCAGACTTTGCTAGCGATGGTTCACTGACAAAATACGCTCTCATTTGCCGAGCCGATAGTTAGCATAGCCTTCAGCTACGTCATTTGCTACGACCTAGCAAGGCGCCATAGTATTTGATAATTTTTATTGTGAAGCCTGTACAGTAACGAGAGATGTTCACCAATTGTGAATTATAGTTAAGTATTCTACCAGTTACTCTTGTTTTGCTAGTCTTAATTCTCTGACCTGTTCCAGACCTCACGCCAGCTTGCGTGAGGTTAATCGCGTGCCTTTCGGCTTCCTCCAAAGTCCGTGTATTGGCTCCTGCCAATTCACAACACGAACCTACTCAAGCCATTTCTAACGTGCAACTCACATCTCGCTTCCAAAAGCTCCTCAAAGTCGAACTCGCTCACAGCCACTAGTCCATCGCTGCAAGTCGCTCGTACCCATCCACTCACACTTGCCCATTCAGTCCAGTTCACTGCCAAAGAAAGCAGGTGTTGACAGATGTGAAAATTACAGAACTATCAGTTTATTAAGTCACGGCTGCAAAATTCTAACGCGAATTCTTTACAGACGAATGGAAAAACTGGTAGAAGCCGACCTCTGGGAAGATCAGTTTGGATTCCATAGAAATATGGTAACACTTGAGGTAATACTGACCCTACGACTTTATTTAGAAGCTAGATTAAGGAAAGGCAAACCTACGTTTCTACCATTTGTAGACTTAGAAAAAGCGTTTGTCAATGTTAACTCGAATACTCTCTTTCAAATTCTGAAGGTGGCAGGGGTAAAATACAGCGACCGAAAGGCTATTTACAATTGGTACAGAAACCAGATGGCAGTTATAAGAGTCGAGGGGCATGAAAGGGTAGCAGTGGTTGGGGAGGGAGTGAGACAGGATTGTAGCCTCTCCCCGATGTTATTCAATCTGTATGTTGAGCAAGCAGCAAAGGAAACAAAAGAAAAATTTGGAGTAGCTATTAAAATCCACTGAGAAGAAATAAAAAATTTAAGATTCGCCGATGACATTCTAAATCTGTCAGAGACAGCAAAGTACTTGGAAGAGCAGTTGAACGGAATGGACAGTGTCTTTAAACGAGGATATAAGACGAACATCAACAAAAGCAAAATGAGGATAATGACATGTAGTCGAATAAAGTCGGGTGATGCTGAGGGAATTAGATTAGGAAATGAGATACTTAAAGTAGTCAAGGAATTTTGCTATTTGGGGAGCATAATAACTGATCATGGTCGAAGTAGAGAGGATATAAAATGTAGACTGGCAATGGCAAGGAAAGCGTTTCTGAAGAAGAGAAATTTTATAACATCGAGTGTAGATTTAAGTGTCAGTGAGTCGTTTCTGAAAGTATTTGTTTGCAGTTTAGCCATGTATATAAGTGAAGCATGGACGATAAATAGTTTGGACAAGAAGAGAATAGAAGCTTTCGAAATGTGGTGCTACAGAAGAATGCTGAAGATTAGATGGGTACATCACGTAACTAGTGAGGAGGTATTGAACAGGATTGGGGAGAAGAGGAGTTTGTGGCACAACTTGACTAGAAGAAGGGATCGTTTGGTAAGACATGTTGTGAGGCATCAGGGGATCACCAATTTAGTATTAGAGGGCTGCATGGATGGTAAAAATCGTAGAGAGAGACCAAGAGATGAATACGCTAAGCAGATTCAGAAGGTTGTAGGCTGCAGTACATACTGGAGGATGAAGTGGCTTTCACAGGATATAGTAGCATGGAGAGCTGCATCAAACCAGTCTCAGGGCTGATGACCACAACAACGACAACATCTCTTTGTGCCTCGGTGTCACTGTCTCAGCCTTTTTCGTTGTGTTCTGCTACTATTATGTCCTCTTACTGTTACTGTCTCCCTCACTGCTACTATCTCATTCTTTCGTTCCCACTGTTGCTGCCTTTCTCACCATCACAATCTCTGTCTTTCTCATTGTCGTTGTCTCTGTCTTTCATTATAACTGGCTCTCACCAACATCCCGTCTTTCCTTCTCTTTATTCCTCCCTCACTGGCAATCTCTCCTTCACTCTTTTGCTAGCACTGTTCTGCCACTGTCAACTATGCTCCACTCCCATCGTCCCAGTCTTTTATTGTCACACTGGCATTGTCTCCATCACTCAGCCTATCCCACCACCATTGTCTACCTTCTTTCAGTATCTATAATTCTTTCGTCTCTTTCCCACTACCAATGCCTCCTTCTCTCTCAGCATAAAAAAGAGCGAATATATTTGCACGGCAAAATTTTAAAATTTTTGAAGGTACTGAGGAATGAGATAGTTAGTGTTTTAATAAAGAGAAGCACATTCACGTTTCTTCTGCTCCTATTAGAGCATTTTTCCGCTTATTAACTTTCCCCTGGTACAGCATGACATGCCATTGATTTGAAAATAGCTTTATGGGCCAGCAAAATTTGGATAGTTTACTTGCGTGAAATTGAAATATTGCAACACCATATACACTGAAGAGCCAGAGACTGTTACACCTCCCTAATATCGTGTGGGACCCCCCGCGAGCACGCAGAAGTGCCGCAACACGACGTGGCATGGACTCGTCTAATGTCTGAAGTAATGCTGAAGGGAATTGACGCCATGAATCCTGCAGGGCTGTCCGTAAATGTGTAAGAGTACGAGGGACTGGAGATATCTTCTGAACAACACGTTGCAAGGCATCCCAGATATGCTCAATAATGTTCATGTCCGGGGAGTTTGTTGCCCAAAGGAAGTGATTAAACTCAGAAGAGTGTTCCTGGAGCCACTCTGTAGCAATTCTGTACGTATGGGGTGTCGCGTTGTCCTGTTGGAATTGCCCAAGTCCGTCGGAATGCACAATGGATATGAGTGGATTCAGGTGATCAGACAGGATGCTTACGTACGTGTCACATGTCAGAATATTATCTAGACCTATCAGGGATCCCATATCACTCCAGCTGCACACGCCTCGCACTATGACGGGCCTCCACAAGCTTGAACAGTCCCCTGCTGATATGCAGGGCCCATGGGTTCATGAGGTTCTCTCCATACCTGTATACGCCCATCCATTCGATACAATTTGAAACGAGACTCGTCCGAAAAGGCAACATGTTTCCAGTCATCAACAGTCTAATGTCGGTGTTGTCGTGCACAGGCCATGCGTAAAGCTTTTTGTCGCACACTCATGAAGGGTACACGAGTGGGCCTTCGACCCCGAAAGTCCATATCGATGACGTTTCGTGGAGTGGTTCGCACGCTGACACTTTTTGATGGCCCAGAATAGCGATCTCCTGCAGTTTGCAGAACGGGTGTACTTTTGTCACGGTGAAAGTCGTCGTTAGTTCCGTTCTTGCAGGACCTTTTTCTGGCCGCACTGATGTCGGAAATTTGATGTTTTACCTGATTCCTGGTATTCACGATACACCCGTGAAGTTGTCTTACGGTAAAATCCCCACTTCGTAATTATCTCAGAGATCCTGTGTCTCATCACTGGTGCGTCGACAATAACGCCACGTTCAAACTCACTTAAATCCTGATAACATCTACATCTACATCTACATCTATACTCCGCGAGCCACCTTACGGTGTGTGGCGGAGGGTACTTATTGTACCACTATCTGATCCCCCCTTCCCTGTTCCATTCACGAATTGTGCGTGGGAAGAACGACTGCTTGTAAGTCTCCGTATTTGCTCTAATTTCTCGGATCTTTTCGTTGTGATCATTACGCGAGATATATGTGGGCGGTAGTAATATGTTGCCCATCTCTTCCCGGAATGTGCTCTCTCGTAATTTCAATAATAAACCTCTCCGTATTGCGTAACGCCTTTCTTGAAGTGTCCGCCACTGGAGCTTGTTCAGCATCTCCTGCTACTGTAGCAGCGGTAACCTATCTGACAACTGCGCCAGACGCTTGTTGCCTTATAGGGACGTTGCCGACCGCAGCGCCGTATTCTGCCTCTTTAAATATCTCCGTATTTAAATACACAGGCCTGTGCCAGATTGTTTGGCGCTTCAGTGTAACTTTAGATCACAGACAAAATTTAACGTACACAAAAAGTTGGCATGTGCTTCAGTGCTGTAGCAACATGGGGTTTTCAGAATCTTTCTAACGATAATGGAAACATTTTTGCAGTATATTTCTCCATGCTGCGTCACTTTATGAACTGTATTTACTCTTCACGCCACATTCTATGTGAGTATTTCATCCGTTGAAGTATGGTAAATTTAAAGGTTTGTGTATGGGAGAAGGCTGAAGAAATGAAGAAAATTTTCCTGATTTCTCGAGATCTGGGATTTAGGAATATATCATAAAAATTTTAGCCATTTTCTGTGCTTATACGTCTACGTGCTAACTTTTGACACCCAACAGCCACGTTTTCCGGTCTTTCGACGGATCTGCACGTGAACTAAATGGTTCCATCGTAAGTCCCCTGAGGAGCACCGTAGACCATATGTAATGCAAAAAGAACCAAACGGTTTACTCCATTTGTATGCTCAATGTTCAAACTTTGAAGCTTACTATAGGGCAGCTACAGTAAGATAATCCTTCTGTTGGGTATACAAATGTCCCTAGGCCAACAGGTATCCAAAACACTTGACCCTACCCCTCTGTCAATTTACAGCCCGAGGTATGAGCGCTGGGAAATGCCTTTTATAGGCACGATTTTTTGGGACTTTTAGACTACTGGCCATTAAAATTGCTACACCAAGAAGAACTGCAGATGATAAATGGGTATTCATTGGACAAATATATTATGCTAGAACTGACATGTGATTACATTTTCACCCAATTTGGGTGCATTGATCTTGAGAAATCAGTACTTAGAACAACCACCTCTGGCCGTAATAAAGGCCTTGATACGCCTGGGCATTGCGTCAAACAGAGCTTGGATGGCGTGTACAGGTACAGCTGCCCATGCAGTTTCAACACGATAACACAGTTCATCAAGAGTAGTGACTGCTTTTTTGTGACGAGTCAGTTGCTCGGCGGCCACCATTGAACAGACGTCTTCAATTGGCGAGAGATCTTGAGAATGTGCTGGCCAGGGCAGCAGTTCGAACATTTACTGTATCTAGAAAGGCTCGTAAAGCACCGGCAACGTTCGGTCGTGCATTATCCTGCTGAAATGTGGGGTTTCGCAGGGATCGAATGAAGGGTAGAGCCACGGGTCGCACACATCTGAAATGTTACGTCCACTGCTCAAAGTGCCGTCAATGCGAACAAGCGGTGACCGAGACGTGTAACCAATGGCACCCCATACCATCACGCCGGGTGATATGCCAGTATGGCGATGACGAATACACGCTTCCAATGTCCGTTCACCGCGATGTCGCCAAACACGGATGAGACCCTCGTGATGCTGTAAACAGAACCTGGATTCATCCGAAAAAATTACGGTTTGCCATTCGTGCACACAGGTTCGTCGTTGAGTACGCCATCGCAGGAGTTCCTGTGTGATGCAGCGTCAAGGTTAACCGCAGCCATGGTCTCCGAGCTGAGAGTCGATGCTGCTGCAATCGTCGTCGAACTGTTCGTCCAGATGGTTGTCTTGCAAACGTCCCCATCTGTTGACTCGGGGATCGAGAAGTGGCTGCACGATCCGTTACAGCCATGCGCATAAGATGCCTGTCATCTAGTGATACGAGGCCGTGCTAGTGATACGAGGCCGTTGGGATTCAGCACGGCGTTCCGTATTATCCTCCCGAACCCACCGATTCCATATTCTGCTAACAGTCGTTGGATCTCGACGAACTCGAGCAGCAATGTCGCTATACGATAAACCGCAATCGCGATCGGGTACAATTCGACATTTATCAAAGTCGGAAACGTGATGGTACACATTCCTCCTCCTTACACGAGGCATCAAAACAACGTTTCATCAGGCAACGCCTGTCAACTGCTCTTTGTGTATGAGAAATCGGTTGGAAACTTTCCTCATGTCAGCACGTTGTAGGTGTCGCCACCGGCGCCAACCTTGTGTGAATGCCCTGAAAAGCTAATGATTTGCATATCGCAGCGTCTTCTTCCTGTCGGTTAAATTTCGTGTCTGTAGCATGTCATCTTAGTGGTGTAGCAATTTTAATGGCCAGTACTGTACGTATCATGCATACCGATATTATTCCTTCACGGAGGAAGGCGAAATGTCTACTTACCCTTGTCGGAATTCTGCAGCGGCAAGTCAACGGTGTACCGAGACTGCCGTTTGCGTTTTCGTGGTACTGCTGCTCACGTTTATCGAGATTCCACGACTCCAATGAAAATATGGAATTGACGTGTACTGGAGCATCGTATTTAACTTCATGTTTGATATCAGAAACTCTATGCAACAAGAGCCCGAGAAAACAGACATAAAGTTCAGGCGGGTGTGCAGGATCATAAAGTCATTCTTATAGCATCCGTTGATAGAGCAACAGGGAGAGGCGCATCAACAGTTGAGCAATCAGTGGTAATATTAGAAGCAGTAATGGCACCTTTTTCTCTTTTCAGGCGAGTCCCAGTTCAGCGCTCGGATTCACCTGAACTTTTCCACGCGTGGACGCTCCAAGGACTGCAGATATATTCAGATTGCAATTGTCGTCGCCATACGTGCCCTGTAACGATAGTGATTCTGTGCTACGGTCAGCTCCAGTTCACGCTGCCAGCAAGTAGGAGAGCAGCCGTTGTGCTGAAGCAGCAAGAAATGACGTAACCACGGTTGTCTTTCAAGCTCAGTTCAACCCGCTGTCTGGCTGGTTGTAACTGTTTCCGCTGGCAGAAATGGCTCGTCGATGTACTGATTTCTGCACCATGTGCCCCCTCCCCCCTCTTCACAATCAGATTTAATCACATATTCTTCCAGCTATATTGTACACGGGCAGCAAGTGAAATTTAGTTATTTAGCTATCCATCCTGGCATTGCAGTTTCTTCAAATATTTTTCCGCGTTTGTCAAATGCTGAAATATAGCTATACCAACTTAAGTAAACGTTGTGGCATTAAAGATTATAACTAACCTAAACCTAATGGGCGTCTAGAGTACCGAAGAAAGGTAATTAAGTTTGTCGGTACATTTTGTACGTAAGTATCAAGTGGCATGCTCTCTTGGAACACCAGGAGAGACAGTTTAAAAATTAATTAATAAGGAATCACCAATAGAAGCTGGAAGTGAAAGGAAGTGTCAGCTCTCGTCGAAATCGACAAGCTCAGTATCATCCTGTGAGTAGATTCGGATGGGGCAGAGTCATTGGTCTTCAACAAATCCGCTCTTCATACCGCGACTTTATGGTTAGTACGATTCTTTCTGTTACGATGGCGATCCCAGCTAGCACTCAAGCTTATTTCAAGGTGGATATTGAATTTAGGTTCAGTTGAAAATTCAAGATTGAAAAATCAACCTGTTACACAGCTTGTTTCAAGGTGGGTATTGAGTTTAGGTTCAGTTGAAAATTCAAGATTGAAAAATCAACCTGTTACACAGTTTACATCAAGCTGTAAAAATTTAGCTTGAATTTAAATAATTTTCCCAAGCTTGAAATGAACTGTAATTTCCCTGGAAGGCTGTACAGCAGATACGCGCGCAGCATAGCTTTCATAGACGTCCACGGGAAGCGCCAGAAGCGTTTATAAGCCGTGACGTAAGGGTGGTGTCGTGTGTGACGTCATGACGACGCGGAGTTTAGTTTGAGTGTGGCTGTCTCCAGTTCTGTTTTATCTTATTTTATTTACTTTTCTGAGCCTTGCTATGTTTACGGCCATTTTACCTTTGTGACGCGCGTTGATGGTTGTGGTTTGTTGACAAGTTTGTTTTATACTAGAAAACAGTTCGGTACGTTAATGTTACAAATGTTAAATATTACGTAACGTAATTAATTAGGTTCAATAAATTCAGATTAATATTTATGTAGCTTAAAACAAGCTGTAAATACCATGCTGTATTCCACGTGTGTAGATACAGCTGGAGCCAAGCTTGATAAGTCAAGCTTGAAATATAGCTTGAACTCTGCCAACTTTGATGTTTGTTTCAAGCTTGAATCCAGCTAACAGGCCTGAATATTCCAGCTTTGATCAAGCTTATATACTTGAACTTTACAGCTGGAAACAAGTCTGAAACCGGCTTACTGTGCTATCTGGGATATGTCCTTTGAGTGTGTAGGGAATCTGTATCGCACCCAGTGCCGGGTGATCACTACATTTAGAAATGTCATCAAAGACAAGTGTGTCCGTCAGCCATTCAGCATACCCACATCGGGTCCTGCCGTCTGTGTGAGCCGATGCCCTATAATGGGAGGAGAACAGTCTACTGTTCTGCTCATCTACTGCGGACAATAAATTTCCTTTACTTGGCGTCTGAAATTATCAGTACGCCCGGATGTAACGTCTTCACTTTTAGATTGAGAAGTACAACACAGAATTCAGAGGTCGATTATTTGAGTCTATAGTACTGTACTGTACTTTATCTTGGTGATCTGATTCTTTTGATTGGTACAGCAATCCTCTAGGCATGAAGAATTTTTTTTTCTACCTTCAGTCGTCTGAATGGTTTAATGCTACATGCTACGCATTCCTTTCATGTGCCAACCTCTTCATCCCATAGTAGTGTTTGCACCCTTCGTCCCCAATTACTTGTGAGATTATTCCTATTTCTGCCTTCTCCTACAGATTTTAATGCTTTACTGCTCCATCTTCTTCCATAGGACTTATTTTCTAATGTCGTAAAACATTTCTTGTCATTATGTACCTACCTCTTTTCGGTGTTTTCCATACGAAACATTTATCTTCGTTTCTGTGAAAAACTTCTGCATTCTTTATTACTGCACCTAATTTCCAGCATCACTCTTTAGCATTATCTTATTTTCCGGTTTTCCCACAGTTCATGATTCGCTATCATATTATACCGTATTATGCTGTCATACAAATGTACGTTCTCCAAAACTTCTGCCTCGCATCAAGACCTGTGCACAATTCTAGGAGAGTCGTCTTCTCTAGGAATGTCGTCTATGACTGTGTCAGTGCACTTTATATTTTCTCCTTCCTTCGTCCGTCACTTATTTGCTTCAAAGCTTGCAAAATTCCGTAACTTCTTCTTCTTAGTGATCACCAGTTTTTATGTCAACTTTCTTGCTCATCATTTTTGCTGCTCCTCGTTATTTTGGCATTTTTTTGATTTACTCTCAATCCATATTAATTTTTCATAGTTATTAAATTTATTTATTTATTGTTCCGTGGGACCAAGTTAAGGAGAAGTCTCCATGGTCATGGAACGAGTCAATACATGAAATTATAACACGATAGTAGAAACAGATAAAATGAAATATAAAAAAAACATATTCAGGCGACAAGTTGTAAGTTTAAATAAAGAAAATCAACATGTAACACTGGAATTTGCTTAATTGTTTAGCTCTTCCAGGAGCTCCTCGACAGAATAGAAGGAGTGAGCCATGAGGAAACTCTTCAGTTTAGACTTAAAAGAGTATGGGCTACTGATAAGACTTTTGAGTTCTTGTGGTAGCTTATTGAAAATGGATGCAGCAGAATACTGCACTCCTTTCTGCACAAGAGCCAAGGAAGTGCATTCCACATGCAAATTTGATTTCTGCCTAGTATTCACTGAGGGAAAGCTGCTAACTCTTGGGAATAGGCTAATATTGCTAACAACAAACGACATTAAAGAAAATATATACTGTGAGGTCAATGTCAGAATTCCAAGACTATTGAATAGGGGACGACAAGACGTTCTTGAACTTACAGCACATATAGCTCGAACAGCCCGTTTTTGAGCCAAAAATACCCTTTTTGGATCAGAAGAATTAGCCCAAAAAATTATACCATACGACATAAGCAAATGAAAATATGTGAATTAGACTACTTTTCGTGTTGAGCTGTCACTTATTTCAGATACTGTTCTAATGGCAAATAAAGCAGCATTTAGTTCCTGAACAAGATCCTGGACATGGGCTTTCCACAACAGCTTACTATCTATACGAACGCCTAGGAACTTGAACTCTTCCATCTCGCTTATAACATGCCCATTCTGTCTGATCAAAATATCGGTTCCTGTTGAATTGTGAGTTAGAAACTGTAAAAACTGAGTCTTACTGTGATTTACCATCAAATTATTTTTCACAAGCCATGAACTTACTTCATGAACTACATTATTTGATACTGTTTCAATATTACACACAAGATCCTTCACTACCAAGCTGGTGTCATCAGCAAACAGAAATATTTTTGAATCACCTGTAATACTAGAAGGCATATCATTTATATAAATAAGAAACAGCAGTGGCCCCAGCACCGACCCTTGGGGAATGCCCTACTTAACAGTGCCCCATTGGGATTGAACATCACTACCACTCTCAATATTGCGGAGAACTACCATCTGCTTTCTGTTCTTAAAGTAAGAGGTGAACCAATTGTAAGCTACTGCCCTTACTCCATAATGGTCCAACTTCTGCAGTAATATTTTGTGGTCAACACAGTCTAAAGCCTTCGTTAAATCAAAGAAAACACCTAGCGTTCACAACATTTTATTTAATCCGTCCAAAGCCTCACAGAGAAAAGAGAATATAGCATTTTCAGTTGTTAAACCATTTCTAAAACCAAACTGAACATTTGACAGCAAATGATGTGAATTTAAATGCTCCAGTAACCTTGTATATACAACCATCTCGATAACTTTAGCAAACACCGATGGCATAGAAATAGGTCTAAAATTTTTAACATTATCCCTGTCTCCCTTTTATACAGTGTCTTCACTACCGAGTACTTCAATCGGTCAGGAAACCGACCACTCGTAAAGGAAAAGTTACAAATATGGCTAAGTACTGAGCTAACATACATAGAACAATACTTCAGTATTCTGCTAGATACCACGTCATATCCGTGAGAGTTCTTGGTGTTTAGTGATTTAATTATTAACTCAATCTCCATCTTGTCAGTGTCATGGAGGAGCATTTCAGTAACAGTCTCGGAACACTTTTTTCTAAGAGCGCTATATGATTCCCTGTTGGGACTATGTTTCTATTTAGTTCACTTGCTATATTCAAAAAGTGATTATTAAATACTGTACATATATGCGACTTATCAGTAACACCGATATTCCCACTACGCACTGATTCTATATCCTCGACCTGTCTCTGCAGACCAGCCACTTCCTTTACGACTGACCATATGGTTTTAATTTTATCCTGAGACTTAGCTATTCCATCAGCATACCACATACTTTTTGCCTTCCTAATAACATTTTTAAGCACCATACAATACTGTTTATAATGGGCTACTGCATTTGGATTTTGCCTGTTTCTAACGTTTTGATATAATTGCCACTTTGTTCTACAAGATATTCTTATCCCTCTAGTCAGCCACCCAGGCTGCCTGTTTGTGCTAGTACCCTGTTTTGAACGTTCTAACGGAAAGCAACTTTCAAAGAGCACGAGAAAAGTCTTGAGAAAAGCATTATATTTATCGTCTACTGTATCAGCGCTATAGACATCTTGCCACTCTTGTTCCTTTGATAAGGTTTGCAAAGGTCTCTACAGCAACTGGATCAGCTTTCCTAAACAGTTGATAACTATATTTAACATGTGTTGCAACACAAAAATCTTTCAGAGTTAAAACTTGTGCATCATGATCTGAAAGGCCATTCACATTTTTGCTAACAGAATGCCCTTCTAGTAATGAGGAATGAACAAAAATGTTGTCTATGGTTGTTCTACTGTTCCCTTGCACTCTCGTTATAAAGAATACGGTTTGCATAAGATTATATGAATTAAGGAGATCTACCAGCATCTTTTTTCTTGCACAATAACTTATACAATTAATGTTGAAGTCACCACATATAACTAACTTTTTGTATTTCCTATAAAGTGAACCAAGAACCTCCTCTAGCTTTAGCAAAAATGTTGTGAAATCGGAGTCTGGGGATCTATAAATAAGAACAGTTAGAAGTTTAGCTCCGTTAAATTTAACCACACCTGCACAACATTCAAACACTTTTTCAGTGCAGTATTTTGAAACATCAATTGACTCAAATGGGATGCCGTTTTTCACATACATGGCTACTCCCCCACACCGCAAAGAGCTCCTCGAAAAGCTGCCAGCCAACCTGTATCCTGGTGAAGGAAGCCTCTGAATTATCTCCTTATTTAAGAGGTGTTCAGATATACCAATAATTTCAGAGTCAACATCTATAAGCAGTTCACTAATTTTATCACTAATAGCTTGTATATTTTGATGAAATGTACTAATTCCCTCATTACTCGGATACCTAAGCTTTGTCAAAAGTGGTTCCTTTGTTAGAGAGACTTCCCTCAAGCAGGAATACCTATCAGCTGACTTCAATCAAAAAAGGTGCAGCTCTAACACCCACTACTGCAGGAATTTTCCCATGAGTGATCCCACCACCCCCACCTATGCTGTCACCTATAAGCTTTGCTAACCTCCCCTTCCCATACCTGTTGAGGTGCAGGCCATGTCTAGTGAACCTCGTCCTGATGACAGACTCCACCGGCATCACTGAAATGTGACACATGTTTTCTGTCATCAGTTATTACGCCTGACGGCTGTATTAAGATGAGGCCGATAGTGACGCTGAAACAGTTCCACGAAATGCACATTCGTGTTGCCAGTCTGACAAGGGAATAGTCAGACTTGTCATGCCGAAACATGTATTGCTTTTTTTAACACTGTTATTTAACTGTGCAAAAGGTCCGTTTGCAAAATTGTAGCTGCTGACATGAACTGGCAGTCCCTAAAAAAGAATCACGAACATGGCTGTGTTTCCTGCTTGGCGCTTGCAGTGACGGCTGGCCACCCCTGGAAATGGCGAGTCGCGAGCGTTGTGCGCATGCTCGGGAAGTGCGGCCGTCTTATCGCGGCGTTCACTAAAGAGGAATATCGCTGCACGGTTTTGGTGGAAAGGGAAAACGAATATTCGTTTCTGTGGCATGCACGTCCTTTTAATTTCTGGTTCGTATTTCGAAACACACCGTCCTGAAACTGGTTAGAGATGTGAAATATGTTCTGTACATGTTCATCTATACTCCGCAAGCCACTATACGGTGAACATTCAATCTCCCCTCACAGGTGATGGCGAACCCTGTAAATGGTTTGCTGCTTGCCATGGAGATATACCACAGACGCCAAATGAAGCAATCAACAGAAAACACGCGTGAAGACTACGTGTTGTGCGACATGGTTGTTAAACTTCTAGACGAGCATATACATGGCGCAGACATGTGGCTAGAAACAACTGAAACACTCGATATTGCAGACTGTGAATCTACAGACGGCGAAGACACCGACGAATGTTGCACTCATGAAGACTCTTAGAGTGATAGTACCATCATCAATTATCTCCGAAAGTAACACCAGCAACTACAATTACCTTATCAGACAAAGGAAAAACGGTGACGTATTGGTTGAACGAAAGTGGTAAGAAACGCCTACGTATCAGTACTGTTCAAAATAAGTATCGCTTTGTCCGTTCTGAACGTGAATTGTATAGATGGAAAAAAGGAAGTCGCTGGACGACGTAAGAGTCAACTGGAAATTGCGACGGAGATAAATGCGCGACTATTTGAGCTATTTACCGATGCCAGACAACAGTCATTTAGTGTCAGCGATACAACTTTGCGTGATTGGGCGTTAGAGATTGCCAACGCGATAGGCGCTAAAGAATTTACAGCTTCTCAAAGTTGGATTAGTCGCTTCAAAAGATCACATAGAATTGTGGCAAGAAAAATAACAAAATCTATATCGAGAAACAGGTCGGAAAATGAAGTGACACAAATCGAAATGATAGAAGCTTTTCTTACGAATGCACAAAATAAGATCGCTAGTTTTAGTGAATCGTACGTGTACAATGCAGATCAGTCAGGTATTCAAAAAGAAATGCGTGCGAAAAGGACACTTTCATTCAAAGGGGGAAAACATATTGAGGCGATTGTGCAATCCACGACTGCACTCACCCATTCACACACTATAATGCCCATAATTAGTCTGGATGGTTCACTGCTGCCTAAACTATATGTGTGTCTTCAAGGACCAACTGGACGTTTTGGACCACGTGTCAAAAGAACAATGTTCTACGCAAAACAATCTTGTGGTAGACGCATCGAAGTCTGGAAAAATGGGAAATGAAAACGTTACACTTTTCATGCGCCATGCGTTTCTTCCGTTCTGCGGGAACAAATCTCTTCTCCTTCTCGATTCGTGGTCAGGTCATAAAAGGTCTGATTCATTACAAGCTGTATTTCGAGCCTACCCTGACAAAGAAGTAGAGATACTTCAGATTCCACCCGGCACGACGAACTTCCGACTTTAGACAGAGAATTTTTCCGTCAGTGGAAGGAATTTTACAGAAAACTAACAGAGAAAATCATTGTGTGCAGAGCACTGCAATTTCCTGTCTATCACCGTGACAATATTGTCAAGCTGCAATCAGTAGTGCATTATCAATTTTCCTCCCCACGGTTTCAGAATTTGATTAATTATGCGTGGCACTCCTCGAAATATACTGATACTAGGCCTGATTCATTCCTAACACCAGCCCAGTTTTGTCTACGGACATCTAACAACGTCTGTGATTTGCAGGGCTGTCATATGTCGTCTTTGCTTCTATGTTCTTGGTGCACAAAAACTTATGTTTTGAACATTGTATCAAAATTTCGCATTTTAGCGGTAATTACAAGAAATAAAATTTGGGCGTGTTCTAAACCGTATATTTATTTGTGTCTCTTTCATAGCTACACTCCTGGAAATTGAAATAAGAACACCGTGAATTCATTGTCCCAGGAAGGGGAAACTTTATTGACACATTCCTGGGGTCAGATACATCACATGATCACACTGACAGAACCACAGGCACATAGACACAGGCAACAGAGCATGCACAATGTCGGCACTAGTACAGTGTATATCCACCTCTCGCAGCAATGCAGGCTGCTATTCTCCCATTGAGACGATCGTAGAGATGCTGGATGTAGTCCTGTGGAACAGCTTGCCATGCCATTTCCACCTGGCGCCTCAGTTGGACCAGCGTTCGTGCTGGACGTGCAGACCGCGTGAGACGACGCTTCATCCAGTCCCAAACATGCTCAATGGGGGACAGATCCGGAGATCTTGCTGGCCAGGGTAGTTGACTTACACCTTCTAGAGCACGTTGGGTGGCACGGGATACATGCGGACGTGCATTGTCCTGTTGGAACAGCAATTTCCCTTGCCGGTCTAGGAATGGCAGAACGATGGGTTCGATGACTGTTTGGATGTACCGTGCACTATTCAGCGTCCCCTCGACGATCACCAGAGGTGTACGGCCAGTGTAGGAGATCGCTCCCCACACCATGATGCCGGGTGTTGGCCCTGTGTGCCTTCGTCGTATGCAGTCCTGATTGTGGCGCTCACCTGCACGGCGCGAAACACGCATACGATCATCATTGGCACCAAGGCAGAAGCGACTCTCATCGCTGAAGACGACACGTCTCCATTCGTCCCTCCATTCACGCCTGTCGCCACACCACTGGAGGCGGGCTGCACGATGTTGGGGCGTGAGCGGAAGACGGCCTAACGGTGTGCGGGACCGTAGCCCACCTTCATGGAAACGGTTGCGAATGGTCCTCGCCGATACCCCAGGAGCAACAGTGTCCCTAATTTGCTGGGAAGTGGGGTGCGGTCCCCTACGGCACTGCGTAGGATCCTACGGTCTTGGCGTGCATCCGTGCGTCGCTGCGGTCCGGTCCCAGGTCGACGGGCACGTGCACCTTCCACCGACCACTGGCGACAACATCGATGTACTGAGGAGACCTCACGCCCCACGTGTTGAGCAATTCGGCGGTACGTCCACCCGGCCTCCCGCATGCCCACTATACGCCCTCGCTCAAAGTCCGTCAACTGCACATACGGTTCACGTCCACGCTGTCGCGGCATGCTACCAGTGTTAAAGACTGCGATGGAGCTCCGTATGCCACGGCAAACTGGCTGACACTGACGGCGGCGGTGCACAAATGCTGCGCAGCTAGCGCCATTCGACGGCCAACACCGCGGTTCCTGGTGTGTCCGCTGTGCCGTGCGTGTGATCATTGCTTGTACAGCCCTCTCGCAGTGTCCGGAGCAAGTATGGTGGGTCTGACACACCGGTGTCAATGTGTTCTTTTTTCCATTTCCAGGAGTGTATTTGGAAAGAATGTTGTAGATAGCACATCAGCCATATTTGTCAACGAATGTTTAATTATCATACAATCGCTATCACTGGGCGAATCAGCTCTCTCACTGCTGTGGCAAGAGAGCGGCGCGTAACTAACGCCACCTTGTCCCTAGATGGCGTTGGTATAACGTAGCGAGAGAGTTCAGGGTTGTACAAGAGGCAGTTATAAGCGCGGAAACCATGCGACAATAATGTCTTACTTCATAAAATTGTTTACAGACTTCCAGGTCATGTCAGCAGCTAAAATTCTGCATACAGACTTCTTGCAATGTTAACTCACAGTGGTGAAAAAAGCAACACAGGTTTCGACATGACAAGTCTGACCATTCCCTTGAGAGTGGCCATCTTTTCCAGGTCACCATCCCTATCAATACAATTACCAGCCCCACCCACTATCACTACCTGATCCTCTTTAGTAAATTCCCTACATAACCCCCCGATGTTAACAGTCACCTGAGCCAATCCTGCATTAGGCTTCACTATGCTGGTGACCTGGTATTCACTCCCCAGCACTTCCTGCAAATGCTGGCCTACACCTCTGCCATGAGAACTACCTAACAGCAGAACCTTCTTCTTTCTCTTCGACTTCGCGACTGTCCTAGCCACTGTAACTGCTGAGCTCTGCTGCATACTTCCTACATCTACAGCTACTAGAGATTCCTCTCCACTATACTGTGACAGTTGGTCATATCTACTGCAAACACCAATAGTAAAACTATCTGAAAATAATCTTCTCCTAGCAGATCTCTTGCCAACAGCCAGCTCCCATTCACCAACCCCCTTCCCCCTCCTCATCCTATCTAGCTCCTCCTGTGTGTTTTTCAACTGCGCCTGAAGGGCACAGATCTTACGCTCCTGCTCCTCTATCAACTTACTCCTGCTACATAACCTGCAGTTCCAGGAGAGGATCTCACCAGAATGCCCACTGGCTTCCCCACTGCATTCCCCCCAGTGAAAATACTTCAAAAAAGTCTCACACCGCAATCCACTACTCACGAACCTACGGCAAAGCCCACACTTCGCACTCATGGTAAAATCTTACACTTATTGAAACAAGAAAACTACTTAATCTAAGTTCCGCTACTACAATAAGAAGATGTTAAAAACCTGACTATGGTAATCACAAACTTACTCTACAACGGAAGTAACTACTATTATTAACAGTATTAATCAACAACAAATGAGAATATAACAAAAGACTAATACAGAAAGAGAATCAAACGTCTAATGACACAGAAACGAAACTTAAAACAGTTCCCAAAAGGTTCTTCTGAAGTTATTTCACCAGAAAACACCATGAACACCGGTTGAAGACTACTAAAGTTCCTAAATAAACCACTATACACACGCAATTAATTAGTACTTAGCTTTCGATGCGCCGCTACAGCAGCAAATGTTCAGTGTGGAATGTAAACACTGGTAAGAGGTTACGTTGCTCGATACGAAACACTCACAAATATCAGGTCACAACACAAGAAAGGCAGAGGTGAATGAAGAAACCACTAATAAGTCACTTATATAGTAAATATTATCACAAAAACCGTTAAAATATTAATCACTCCATTCAACAAGTCCGCAATGCTCCTTCACTTTTATGCAGGACAGAAATGTCGACAATGAATGTTATTATTCATATTCTTTCACCATGAATTTGAATCCCAAATTTGATTTTTCTTATTTGCACAATTTCTTCTTCGACGTATAAGTTGGACAGTGGGGGAGGGAAGGGAGGAATGAAAGACTGCAGTCATGTATTGCACCCTTCTTAATCCTAGGCCTTCGGTCTAGTTCTTTTTACAGGTCCCCCTCATTTCTTGTACGTAGCGTATATTACTCGTGCTTCCCTACTGCATACTCCTTCTTCTCAGAATTTCGTACATCTTGTACCAGTTTATATTTTCAACTGCTTTCTCTACCTGTTCACATTCTATGAATATTTCACAGTACCACAAGGCTCAGTTTTAGGTCCCTTTCTCTTCTTAATTTTCAAAACCGACTTCCCCCTACACGTTCAACACTCCAAACCAGTGCTATTTGCAGATGAAACGAGCATATTAATTGAAGGTGAAAACGCAATGGTTCTAAGTTTAAATGCTAAAGTCACAAATGAAAAAGTCACAGACTGGTTTATGAACAATTAATTACTGATAAACCGTCAAAAAACAGTCGCCTCACACTTCCATACAGAAAAAAATAAAAACTCCTTAAAACTAAACATCTCCATGGAAAACCAAAGAATTTACAGTCAGTGAAACAAAATTTCTTGGCATCTACTTACAAGACAATCTTAAATGGAATTCCCGCATCACATCATTAAATTCAAAACTATCGGAAATGACTTACATCTCATTAAACTCATTAAAACTAAACATCTCCATGGAAAACCAAAGAATTTACAGTGTCAGTGAAACAAAATTTCTTGGCATCTACTTACAAGACAATCTTAAATGGAATTCCCGCATCACATCATTAAATTCAAAACTATCGGAAATGACTTACGTGATGAGGATTAGATGGAACAACACAAGTCCTGAAACAGTTAAAGCGGTGTATTACCCTTGCATACACTCCCTATTGAGATATGGCATCATATTCTGGGGAAATTCCCCTCATAGCATAACGACATTCTGGGAACAAAAAAAGATTGTGAGGCTAATGAAAAATGCTAATAGCCGAAAATCATGTAAACCATTCTTTAAAGAACTGGGGATTCTACCCCTACCATGTATCTACATACTAGAAGTTGTCATGGACCTAAAAAAGGAAAAATGCTAAAAAATGGAAATGTATTTATTCAAAATAAATCTGTACATGCACACCATACAAGAGCAAATAGTGAGATACACAGACGTCATTGGTATACCACACTGTGCAAGGAAGGTGTATATCACTCAGGTTCACATTTGTTTAATAAGCTGCCAAGTAATTTAAAGGTCATAAACAAAATCCATAGTTTTAAAACACTGTAACATCGCATCTCTTGGAAAACTATTTTTACTCAGTTAAACAGTATCTTGAAATATAAGTGAATTTCTGTTGTAACAATATAAAAGTGTAACGTAACAATATAGCAATATAACAATGTAACAACATCAGCGCACACTCCGCTGCAGAGTGCAAATCTCATTCTGGGAACATCCCCGAGGCTGTGGCTAAGCCATGTCTCCGCATTATCCTTTCTTTCAGGAGTGCTAGTTCTGCAAGGTTCGCAGCAGAGCTTCCGTAAAGTTTGGAAAGTAGGAGACGAGATACTGGCAGAAGTAAAGCTTTGAGTACCGGGCGTGAGTCGTGCTTCGGTAGCTCAGATGTTAGAGCACTTGCCCGCGAAAGGCAAAGGTCCCGAGTTCGAGTCTCGGTCGGGCACACAGTTTTAATCTGCCAGGAAGTTTCACATCAGCGCACACTCCGCTGCAGAGTGGAAATCTCATTCTGGAAACAATGTAACAATTTATAAATGTAATGTACACAATCAATGTATCAGTATATTAATGTATTGTCATTTTGTCCAACATCTAGGGTATAGGATATATACCTCAAAGGTTCAGGACGTAAATAAATAAATAAAAGTTGCAATATCGAATGCCGCTTCAGAACTGCCCACCGGAACGCTTTACCTTTCAAGAAAGCAAACCGTGATCTAACAGACTCTCAATTTTTAGTTCGGTCCTTCTGTATATTGTTCTTGTTAATGTGCCGTGTAGAGCTGCACCGTTAGTTGTTGTGCCTCCAGAGAGTCATTGGTATGGAACATCATGATGTGGCAGACAGTTTGGGCTAGTGATAGCAGCGAGCACCGCAGGTACGGGCGGCGGTTGCGTCAGTCTGTGGTAACAAGTAGAACAAGCAACGTGTTTGAAATGTCAGTGGTATCGCTACCGTAGGAGCTGTGAACAGGCCTGTGGCGCATTGTGGGGGCCCGACTAGCTCGGTGACCGACGTGTCCATAAAGCAGCCCATTTACGGGCCGACAAGTATGTCACTCCCTACCCCCTTCCCTGTTGGTTCTGCTCCAACGGATCCATGAAAACTGCGCCCAGTGAAATTTGCACCCAACCAGAATTCTGTGGAATCTGCTCGCAATACCTGGTCTCTTTGTGTCACGGCTTACCTGCCCTCGGACCCTCGTAATTGCAAAGAACTACCTGTTCCCCAGACACTGGCGAACTGCGCCCCGATAGACCACCCCTGTCACTGTCTGAACAGATAGCCTTAGTTCTGATCTACCTGTCGCAGAGTTCATATCGTGCCGCTTGTGTAATTTTGTCAAAATAGTTGTGATATGGAATTTTTAAATACACTACTGGCCATTAAAATTGCTACACCACGAAAACGACGTGCTACAGACGCGAAATTTAAACGACAGGAAGAAGATGCTGTGATATACAGACGATTAGCTTAACAGAAAATTCACACAAGGTTGGCGCCGGTGACAAAACCTACAACGTGCTGACATGAGGAAAGTTTCCAACAGATTTCTCATACACAAAGAGCAGTTAACCGGCGTTGCCTAGTGAAACGTTGTTGTGATGCCTCGTGTAAGGAGGAGAAATGCACACCATCACGTTTCCGACTTTCATAAATATCAGACTGTAGCCTATCGCGATTGCGGTTTATCGTATCGTGACATTGCTGCTCGCGTTGGTCGAGATCCAATGACCCTTAGCAGAAAAATGGATCGATCAGGCTTGCCTTAGATTCGAGAAAAATCAATGCTATCGTCATTCCTGAAACAGACAGGCCGCAAAACTTTTTCAAAATTTTAATGGTGTAAAGGTGTTGTCTTCTATTGATCTCAGATCCAGGATTTACCAGATCGAATATCATCCAGAATGTAGAAAATGCACAGCTTTTCTTTGTTTCGCCGTTTGTTATCAGTTTCGGAAACTTCCTTTTAGTTTGAACATTTCTTCGGCAGCATTCATTCGCGGGCTAAATTCCATACTACCTGAGTTCTTAAAACGTCACATAACCTTATATGTGGACGATATTCTAATAGCAGCAGTTTCATGGGAACAACATAATCGCATCCTCAACAGTTTTTTACGTATTTTTGCAGAATCTTGAATTACAATTAACTTGGAAAAATCTGAATTCGGTAGGTCAAAGGTGAGGTTTTTGGGACATATTATTTCTGCTGAAGGCATTCAGCCGAATCCTGAAAGGTTAGAAGCAATCAGAGCCATTCCAGTTACATCAAAAAAAAAAAAAAATCACGCAGTTTTCTAGGTCTCGTAAAATTTTTGCGTCGTTTTCTGAATATGCTAATTCTAGTTACACCAGAACTTTGTTCTCTCACTGGAAAAACACTATTTGGAACTGGGACGAACAAGCACAATTCGAATTCAATTCTTTGAAAGAAGCGCAACTTAACACGCCAATACTAGCTCATCCAGATCTATCACAAGATTTATGCCATAGCACGGATTCTTCTAAAGTCGGTCTTGGTGCCCATTTACTTCAAGAAGCCATAGAAAATGACACTACTGTTCAGAAAACAATTGCTTTTGCTAGCCGAGTGCTAACAAAATCTGAAAAAAAAATTTCCGTTACTGAATTGGAACCTTTAGCTATCGATTGGGCATTTAACAAATTCCGTTTCTTTCTTTCTGGTAAGCACGTAAAAGTAAACAGTGACCATCGTGCATTACAATTTCTTATGTCTTCAAAATTAAATCATGGCAGGTTATAGCGTTGGGCATTGGTTCTGCAAGAATTGCACTTCACAATAGTCTACATTCCCGGCAAGGAGAACATTGTTACGGACGCACTGTCACGCGCACCGGCTGGGCTTGAGAAAAGTAACACAGAAAGCAACCTCGAGAAAAATTTCAGTATTCTTTACATTCAGAAAGTCGCCTTTGAAAACTTCATTACCACATCTTTAAAGGACATTGCTCATGAAGAAAATAAAGATCCGATTTGGAAAGACATCAAAAGTAGATGACATGAAAAGACACACACTCAGATTCGGCGTTATTATCTGGTTAGAAACAACATACTCTTCAAACGCTGCACTGTTGATGACAAGCAATGGGTACTTTTCATTCCAGACGATATTGTTAATTAGCTCATTTGGTACATTCATTTCAGCTACGCACATTTTGGTCCACGAAAATGTTATCATATTCTTCGAACGACTTGTTATTTTAACAATATGGAAAAGAGAATTCTAAGAGTCTTGTCTGTTTGTAAACTTTGTCAAAAAGCTAAACCATCTACTATCTCACATCGTGCTCCGTTGTTTCCTATCATTCCTTCTAAATTAAAAGAATTTGCTGCTGTTGATCTCTTGGGACCCCTCGTCAGAACATAGAATAGATTTTCGTATGTTCTAGTCGCTGTTGAACTTACTTCAAAATTTGTTTCTTTCACTCCGTTACGCAAAGCCACTGGACGGTCTGTATCCAACGCCTTTGTTAAAAATTTCTTACGTGAAGTTGGAGACGTTAGTAAAGTCATTTAAGATAACTGACCGCAATTCAGGTCTGCTGTTTGGTCACGCATGCTTCGGAATCATAAAATCAAATCTGTTTTTATTTCATTGTACTCACCACATTGTAACACGTCTGAACCGATTATGAAAGAAATCAATAAGCTTTGCAGACTTCATTGTCACAGAAAGCATCAGCATTGGGACAGATACTTACACTTATTTCAAAACGTGCTGAATGAAATGCCTCATGACTCCACTGCTTTACCACCTATTCTTGTACTGAAGAATGAAGAACCACCAAACAGAATCAGAGAGCTTGTACATTTTCTGAATACACGTAAACTTCGACACAAAGACATAATTAATTTGGCTATTAAAAATATAAATTCTGCTGCAGACAAAAGGAGAAAAGTACACGGTCAAGCAAATGCAAAGAAATTATATATTGGTCAGAAAGTTCTCATTAAAGCTCATTCATTGTCACATAAGAAGAAACACTTTCTTATTTACAGTGGACCTTACAGAATCCGACGTATACCACATGATAAATGCGTTGAAGTTGAAACTCTGCGTACTAGGAAGAGTAAAGGTCTACACCACATTTCACACGTAAAACCGTTTATTGAGAGATAATCTGTATTTTAACTTAGTGTTCGCTATAAAATTTTTCACGTCACGTTACTAGTATGCTTTGTCAGACTTAGAATCTCTTAACATGCAACAATGTTTGAAGTTAAATATCCAGTGAAGAAGAACCAAGAGAACTTATTTAAACAGAAATTACGAATGCATTGTTACAGTGAACAGACGATACAGTGTTGTTATTTGTACATTCTTGCTTGTTAGTTGCACGATTACGTAACGACTATAAGGCTCACATACTTAGAACATTTACCAGTACTGCTAATGAGATTTTAATGCAACATTTTGGTTTACTTGAAAATACATTCTGAATTTAAAGTACTTTCTGTGAGGTACCTGATGACACAGTGGTTAGTTTATGTGACAGCTACACGATTTTATCACGACGCTACTAATAAGTGACAATTTACAATGTTGCTTTTGCGGTGTATCTGTTTTATATCTGCACAGTTTTTCTGAATTCTTCTGTAAAGTAAAACATGTTTTAGTAGTAACTTTTGTGGTATAGCTACAAGCAGACAGCCTTTTCCGTAGCACAACAATACGTTACAGCACAGTACTTTCTTCATCGCGGCAATAAGCGTAATAACTAAGATATCTGTACGCAAAGCATTTCACTTTTGTTTATGACGAGGTGAGTACATTGACTTCAGCAGAACTTTGCTTACAGAGGATGATAACTACGACACTTCCCCAGAATTATCTTACAGCAAACGCACATTTAGCGCTACAGGACACGCATTTGAGTGATTAATTTTGTACTTAAAACAATTATTTTTAAAGATTTTTCATTCACAAAGATACAAAGTAGGTTTTCTGTGATACATTTCATTCCATTGCTGTAATCTGTAACATCTGCGGGTATAATTACATTAATCCTCGGGGGGGGGGGGGGGTGGTACACGCTTACTTAGTGTACCATGTGTTTGGCAAGCACAAGGAGCCCTAGCTAATATGGTATTTGCTTATACAACTTTACACATCGGTACCACATTTCTCTAACACAGAATTACACAGCTATCTGATCATTTAACTGAGAGAGACCAACATTTTTTCTACTACATCGATGACAGATGTCTATGTAATTACACACTTATGAAATTGTGTTTTATCTGTACTTTGTGAACTCTTCATATTTTTTCAGAACCATTGTGATATATGAGAGCTTTGAATGATGTATTTGGGATGGGATCATGATTTGTAAAGTACGTTTGAGGTAGATGACAGTATTGAAATGAGCAGAGAGTTTTTTTTAGGTTTTGAAATTATTGCAGAAAGCTACGACGTTTTTGAGATTTGGCTGAGGTGTTATGATGTTATGATTACGACAACGATGTGTATTATGCTGTTGAGGTATGTTTATGATCAATAAGCTGACGCTATATGAAGAATTTGATTATGCTACATATTTATTTTGATGAAATATTGAAGTTGTTAGGGACTCTGATTTGTGAAACAGGATGTTGGAAACCCAGAATCGTACTTTAAGAGTGATGAAATGTGTGTAAATGCGTGAATGTATCACAATGCCGGCGAAAATTTTTTGGACACTGTTATATTTATAGGAATTTGTTTCTACAGATTCGTAACGTAAATTTTTCGACCTGTGATATTTTCTTTGTATCAAACTGTCACTGAAGCGGAAACTGATGTCGTAAATATTTCGGTAAGGAAGGTAGGTCACCTTGACGTAATGCACTGTAAGCACCCAGCTGCGTGACAGTCGTCTGGAAAAAAGTCATTAGTGTGTGCCTTTCAGAGGCACAGGGGGAGAAAAAAGGAGGCCATTATCCTCGCTATTGAAATTTCTTTGTAGGAAGCATCACAAATACGACACGCTCAAACTTGAAAATGTATTATTACACTGTGGAGCTCTTAATTTATGATATTTACTAAAACGCCTAATGAAATGATGAGAAACATTTTTACATCTATTGTCTTTCGAGTTGTGAGATTCTTTTACTGCCTTTCCAGACGCCATTTGCCTACTGAATGACGTTTCACACATTGCTTTGTATATATTTGCTCATTTCGTTTAATATCTAGTTTCTAGTTGCACTGCAGCATTAGTTAAAATAAAATTTAATAGATGTACTAATATAGATATCTTATGCCTACAGATCCAGTAAGTAATAATTTTATGATCTACTTACCAAAAAAAACGAGGGAGCACAAAAAGACATCTCCCTTCACAGGAATTGCATACATAATTTTTGTCAATGACTTGGTAACTTGTCTGCTAGAGTGAGTTATCATGATGCATCACTCTAGTGTTAAGATGTGACTTACGTATTAGACGTGGGCATCTTTAGTGTACTATTTTTCCTGATTGAGCTTTGTCATGTTTAGATATAAGTTATTGCATTGGCTGCTGCTGTTTGCCAGGCATAGTGCTACTAAATTACACTTTGTATTACTCTGTTAAGCCAGTTTTACTGTCGATTTATTTTTCTTTTTGCTGCACATTGCCTTATTTTAGTTGTAATATTGCATTTGCTTTGCTAATTTATATATATTGCTGCTTGCTTTGCCAGTTTGCATTTTTTTTGTCATTGCTGTTTGTGTTAATTATTTTGTACTGCTGCATTGCCTCGTCCCTTAGTTTAGCATCTGAGCTCAATGGATTTAAGTTAGCTTAAGAGGGGGGATACTATATAAGAAACTAACTATGAAGAACAGGGAAAGAATGCATTGAGAAGTTACATGAAAAAGATTTGGGCAAAAATGAGTATTGTACAATGAAGAATAATTATTTTAAAAGAGGATGAATAGAATACAGAAAGCAGGTATAGATAGAACTTTTTGGAAATAATGATGAACGAAGGGAG